>NW_026849398.1:0-741766 GCF_030869305.1 Colletotrichum tamarilloi
ATGGCAAGCTTGAAAAAGCATCTCAATTCAAGTGCTGGGTGGGCACTACACTGTTTTATTAAAACTGTATTCTTGTACTTGTGACTCAGAAAGAATTAACTTTCTTCGATAACAAGGTACTCAGATACGGAAGCACGGATAAAGATACCCTTGGCGGATATGTGAGAACTCGGTTAGGTAAGGTGGACAACGGGACCATTCATCTGCCCCGTGAAGTTGCCAACTGGAATTGCCTGTGCACGCCAGAAGAGGCAAAAGGACTTTTGTGCAAAGCCTCGGCTTGGTGAATCTATTACCGCTGCAGAACGCGAACAATTGACTACCAAATATTCACTTGGATGTGCGACTCTGTTTTGCCTCATGATTCGGCCAATACTCCGGGGATGCTTTCCAAGCCAATACTCCGCGGCTTTCTTGTAATGTTGTGGTACTTGGTGGCATTGGTTCAGAATTTCGGATTGACTGGCTGCTTCATCATAAAGGATACCAGACCTCCAAGCAGCCGAATTCCTAGTCACGCTGGTCTACCAATAACCAGAGCAGCTTCAGAGAGGGGTTTCGCCCCATCGTGCTCGGCAGCATCGCTCCATGGCCGCGATCCCTGGTAAGCTCTATCATTCGTTGTCCTGCCGAGGTTCGGCTCATTTTATTCAAGACAGAGATCAAACTCGGCCAGTGGGTTGGATGCCGAGAGGTGCAGAATCGGCTCCCAAGTCCCCCACTGCCGGAGGCCTGGACCGAATTTGAGCGGGGCCGCTGAGGGAACCGCGGCACCACGCAAAACCCAGCACTTGCTACGGATTGCTCCTATTTTGTCGAGCTTATACCATCTGGTTGAATGCAAAGCCACCGCAGCCGGACATGGGTCAACTGAAGTGCGATTCGCGATAAATGCGTAACTATTTTAAATATCACAAAGTACGCCACGAAACGACATTCGAGCGACAGCCACATCCAATGGGTGTTCTCAATATTGGTGTACTTTCTAGGATAGTGGTATTGCCTATTAGGGCGAGGAATTAATTCTGTGGCCAATCATAGTTCGCAGTCAGGTATTCCACCAGTGCCGCTCCAACAAATGTAAGAAAGCAGGCTATCATGGAGGGAATGCGAGTATTACGCGTTATAACATTAGCAAAGCGCCTGAAGTGTACTGGTACGCTTTCTCATTCATCTCATTAATGAAGACTTGGGCATATTTGTCTTCTCGTATTCGTGCTTCTCATCTTGGACTTATTATTGGTGAAATTGTCCGTTTAGGAATCTCAGCTCGTCGCACTGATCAACTCAGTAGCAAGATGTTATCCCCACTTAGACCCAGCTATTTCTATTAGGGGGCTTGGCTGGGAGCCATTTCAAAACATCACAGTCATGGATGATAGCTGGTAAGTCAGGCACTATATTTGGTGGAGGCTGCCTTCATGGGTAGCTTCATCTTCTCCCCAAGGCAATTCTGCCATTCGAAGCGCTGTAATCACGCATCATATGTCATTTGTTGTGCACACCTGTCTCATATCACGGAAGCTTGATCCATTTCGGGTCGTAGGATGTCTGTTTGTAAGGTAGGTTGTATTCGTTTCTCGGCACACTACAAGCGAACCGTTTGCATACTGGCTATCAAGTTACATCTTGCTCGGCATTCTCATGCCGCCGTCAAGTCTGATCACCGTCCCGTTGAGCATGATGTTTTCAATCAGGTGTACGGCGACTGCTGCAAATTCGTCTGGCTGTCCTGCCCGCTTGGGGAACTCCATGGCAGACTCCAAGCTTGTCCGAACTTTGCCAGTCATGCGCGATGTCATGGCGCTTTCAAAAAGCGAAGGTGCAATAGTAGCAACCCGAATACCAAATCGGGCGAGATCCCGGGTCATGGGTAGTGTCATTGCCGTGATTGCGCCCTTGGAGGCCGCGTACGACACCTGTCCCTTCTGGCCGTCGAAAGCGGCTGATGAGGCAACCATGATCACGATTCCACGCTCTCCATCAGGTTCGATTGGTTCAACCTTGGCCAGTTGGGCTACTGACTGTCGCACTAGATCAATAGTACCTCGAAGATTCACGTTCAGCACCCAATCGACCAATTTGAGGTCGAAAGGGGCACCGTGTCTGTCTAGGATCTGTCAAAAGTCGCGTCAGTACTCCATTCCTTGCAGTTAAGAGGGACAACTCACAGTGGCAGGCCCGCCTACACCAGCAGCGGCAACGACACCTCCAAGCGGCATCTTAGTTAGCGCACTCCATTGTGCAGCACCATTGACTGCTTCTGTGACAGATTCGGTTTGTGTCACATCGCACGGGAAGAATTTCGTTTGCGAGCCCAGCTTGTCCACAAGGACGGCACCGGCGTCTTGAGATATGTCCAAGATAGCCACATGGCCGCCTTTCTCGACGAGGTGCTCAACGCAGGCCTGTCCCAAACCGGATGCGCTGTGCCAGAGGTCAGTAATCGTGGCTCAGAACTCTGTGAAAATCCCTATCTTACCCGCCGGATACGATAAATGTTCTTCCCTCGATTCTCATTTTGCGACGCTCAAGTACCCATATGGATCAGAAAGACACTGATTAGCAGACCACAGCTATGCGCCAGGACTAAGAAGTGCACTGGAACTTATTATGCGTTTTCAGTGGTATAGACATTAAACGTTCGTCTATCCGAACGTGTACCGATTAATCAAACGATGAAGCTGCAAGGGACCAAGTACAGCCGAGTGGCCTTAGACGCCTCGGTACCTGTGCCAAGTTGGCGAGCGGCCGCCGGCAACGGATCCACCCCACGTTGCCGTGCCTCGGTCACACAATAAGTCAGATAGATCAAAGCGTTGGATATGTAAGTCATTGACCGCTAGGCGCAAAATATTGTGCAAATACCCTCGGCTTGCTGAGTTTCTCTTGCTCGTAAGCAGCAAATCTGTCTCGAACATCGTGCATCTTGAATCGGAATACGATGGGACAGACTATCACGTATAACTGTTGGTATCCCTATTACAGGGTAGTTGGTTCGAACCGTGGGTTGACGAAGAGATCAATTGAACTATATGAATTTCTGCGTAGGTGTAAAAAGGAGGTTCCAACCGTAGGTTGGGCTGGCTACGATAATCGTAAATAGGGCCCCCAATTGGCCCCTGCGCAGTTGGCCGTATGCCGCGGTCGAATTGGACTTCCAATCCGACAATAACATAGGAAACGTGGACATCAGGGAGCAGGTTACGAGCGTACTCTGGTAAGATTACATCAAGGGAGGAAAATGCTCTGCCAACGGCCATATACACATGCAATATTCCACTAAGGCGTTGTTTATTGCCGCAGAACAGAGAAATCGGATTACAAGAAATCATGCAACACAAGTGAAGGTGGCTTTGAACCTCCTTCCTCTCTGAAACAGTCTATAATGGCCACCTCGGCTTCAAACATGTCGAGTCTAGTCCAGTCGTAGAGCGAGCATGACTACAAAATCGCAGTGCCATTGACATGGCTGCTAACCCCCTCTTGAAGCTATGTGAGTAAAATGCTCGCTGATGGAGGAAAAACATGATGCTTACGTGGACAATTTGCTGGAGCGCTTGTGAAGAAGAATGTCCACTGATTCGTTTCACGACATCGACGAGCCAATGTTTCTAGGTTGAGCATCTCACCCAAAGGCATCCCCCAAAGGGAAAGGATATACTCGTGAAGGTGGTATTCTAATATTTTTAGTCAGCGAATCCCCAGCCGCAAGCACATGCATTCCCTTGATTCGAAGAATGGGGGAAGAAAAGCACAACTGACCCGCCTTGGTCGGCCAAGCTTCAAATGTGGGCGAGTCCCCAGCAACAGCAGCAAAGTAGCAGTCATGCAGCCAGTCAAGTATAGATTCCTCTTGAGCTACGCCGCCAAACTTAATCTCTTTGTGGCCCCTGAGTCCCAGATGGGCGCGTTCGGTTGGACTTTTGCTGTGATAGGCCTCGACCCACCCACTCCGGATGAAGAGGATGTCGCCAATCTCAATGTCGCCTCCTTGCGCCTTGGGCCGAATGTCTATGCCCTGCGCTCGGCCGCATTCGAGCAAGTCTTGATAAGAGATGCTGCAAGTGTCGTATGGATCAAAATGAAGACCCTTTGCATGCGCATAAGAGCAGAAATCTAGAAGCACGCCGCGGCCAGCGATGCCACGCTCAGCCCAGTGGTGAATTGAACATTTCAGATTACTGGCCGGTCCCTCGATGTCTTGTCCCTTGGTCTGTTTTGACAGTGTATTCGATCAATTTCATCACGGTTCACAGAACAAGAGGAATATGAGTGCCCTACATTGTTGTAAAACGTCCCAGAAGGTAAATGAGCAAACTGGTGTGGATCAGCATTCAAGATGTAGTACACCTATTAGGGGGGATGGTTTATACATGTCTGAAGCCGTCCCACTGAGTGCCGCTCTGGGTGTTCATGTAGTAGTTGTCATCGTAAAATAACCCAGGAGCCAGAGTCTTGATGTGGTGGACAAAGGGCTCTCGATTGAAGGCAGGCTGGCCTGGGACATTGAGAGGTAGGCTACCAGCGTTTTGAGATAAAATTGTGCCGGTGGGATTCCAGAGTTTCGTACTTTACCGGTATGACCTCGCCACTTTTGATTGCTTTTGATGCAGCCAGCACACGGGCGCGGGTGAGAAGATTGAGGCGGCCGACCTAACGGCTAATGAGCTCACTAATACCCTTCGGCAAAGGAAACCATGGTAGCTACATTGTCTTCAGCGCCCCAAACCCAGGCAGCATCTTTTGGGGCTCCCGGAATGCTAGGCAGATCTTTTCGGAGTGGAAATGAAACGCTTTCGGGGTTCCAGGTCTCGGGCAATTGAACACGCCCGGTATCTCGAGGGGGTGCCATGGTTGAGAATGGTTTGTTTTGACTGACAAGGCAGTGACGGGGAAAACATATAACAAGAAGAGATAATTCAGAAACGTAGATCGATGGCTGAGAGGAAAAAGTAATAAGTTACGAATTTATGAAGCATACCAGCCGTGACATGGGGCCGGAACTATGACGGCACCGGCGCCTGTCCTTTCCTGGTGAGGGGTTGCCAGCCGCGGGGTGCATGGCCGGGCCCTGGTCATGGCGCATGTTACCCCGGATCTCCACTCGATTCCGAGTCACCAGGGTTTCAGAAAATGATAATGATGACTACACAGTAGAAATTGTCTTTTCTTTCTTTCTTTCTTTCTTTGGCCCTTCAGAGACTAGTTGCCCTGGGAGAGTCCTCCAATCGACCACAGGGATGGAATAGAGAGTTTGACTTAGGTAGCTCGACGTGAACGATCCTGCATGTGCCGAGCCAATCGGCAGTCTCTGAGCGTGCCGAGCTTGAGAGAACTTGAGCTTGAGTAATCATCTTATTGGCATATCGTTATGAGGAGGTAGCGGGCCAAGCTCTGAGCTCCTTGCTGTGCTATGGTTTTCCCAGACGCAGCCGCTGTCTTTTTCAATACCTGAGGTGGGTTTTGAAAGCTCGTTTTCGACGCTGGGTGGTCCCAGCAACGTTCTACGCGCAACATTTCCTGAGATCGTACGTTCATTCTACCATCGCCTGGGCAAGTTCTTGTTCATCGATAGCCCCTCTTTCACCAAAAGTCAACAGGAGCTGTAGCCAGCCAGTCGGTAGCAGGATGTGGGTCTGGGGATGGTGCCGCGGTAAGTGGAGCTTGACCCCAGTTACCTACATACATTACTAGGTATGATTAGTGCAAGTTACCGAGGCCGAACGACGACAAAAAAGCAATACAATCTAGAGAAAGCGGAAGGCTTCGTAAGTGTTACAGAATAACCCACAGGATCATTATGTAACTTGGCGGCAAATTCATCTATGAAACCATCATTATCCGCGAAAGGTTCGGGCTCGTTGGGAAAAGCATTTCCTGCTGACGGTGGTAGTATTGATATTTAAAAAGCGATGACTAGTTACAAGCAAATGCTAGAATAGTCTCCACAAGCCCCGGATGGTGAAGAGGTCTAAAGTCTCGCTGTAAAAGGCACGACGCACTACTAGGTGACCCCATAGGTAACGCAAGTAAGTCTACACCTGTAATGGTGAACCTAAAATCGGATTAACTGGAAAGCCAACGACTCTCTAGACAACTCTCGCATTCCTCCTTCTGCTAATGTCCGCAGTTTTGTCCCCGTCTGGATATCCCCATGCATCGGCACCGCAAGTGCCCCACCTTCGCCACCAGCGATATCCATACGACACTCCCTTTTTGGCCGTCCAGTGATTGTCTGGATTCCGTCGAACCCGGGGGCGGCCATGCAAGCCTGGATCGTGTCAGCCATCAGCTATTCGCACTCAAGCTGCTCGACATTAGACTCACATCTCCCCTTATACTTCTTTGTCTGAGGGCGCTTCGTAAACTTTCGGCAATCGGCACAGTATTTCAGGTCTCCCATGGACCCACGAAGCCTTGCATATAGCGGGCACGTGGTACACGAGCAGTGCCTACACCACTGCCGCCGGCACATAGCGTGGTCGGCGGCATACGATCGACAGGGCGTCCAGTTTGAGCATCTTCTCGGAGGCTCGGCGTACTTGTAGACGTGGCGTTTTCTCCGATGCCAGTAATTATCCTGGACAACCCCGATTGCTGAAGTGTCACCGCATTCGCACTTGATCGTTTCTGGGGGGTTGACTTGGTCGTAGGAGAGTAGCGAGGGTTTTGTTGGGATTAGTGGAAGCATCATGGCGCGGAGAGAGTGTGATGCAAGGGACATGCAGATGAGGTCGTTTTGCTGACAGTGAGAAAGAATTTCAAGTTGAAGCTCGGGTGGGAGTCTGGTGAAGATGGCCAATGAGAATTGTGCAAGTGGCTGGGAAGAGTTGACAGAGGTGCATTTTCCGGACATGGTGCATAAGGCTGAGATGGTGTCAAGACATTCGAAGGCCAGAATTCAAATAGATGGGAGCTTGAAAATATTTTGTATGCAAGTGCAAAATGATGAATTTCTTCTCGGAAAGCTCACAGAAAAGGAGGTTCAATTTACAAGCTTTTGTATTTGACGACGGGCTGCATTCAATCCTTGTTCCTGTAGCCGTTGGCGGGTGTTGCCTGTTCCTGAGCCAGCTGGCCCCACAAAATCTGCCTAAACATCACGACACCACACGACGCACGGAAGCGTTAGGACAGGAAATAGGACGGCCAATACGTTTCGGAACGATCACGTTGCTCGTTGATCATCGAATTAAACTGCGACTGTCTGTCAGAAGCCCCGTCAGCCTAAGTGCGTGGGTCTCAACACTCAGGCAACATCATCCTCATCCGCCTCCTCCGGCCTCTGCTCCGCGATTTCCTCCAGTTTCCTGATGGCATCTCCGACCATATCAATATCTTCGAGCTCCTCATCAGATACCTCTTCATTGGATTCGCCAATATCCTTATTTGAAATACCGGCAGCGCCAATCAGATTGTTCATCAGACTAATGCGGTACCTAAGATCGAAGAGGTCCCAATTGGGAAGATCTTCTTGCGTCTTTGCAGTGATATCAAACTCGTGGCCATCACTGATTTCGCGCTGGGTCACTGAAGAAACGAGGCAGATTTCTTGAGGCTCGTCGTCGGCAAGCTGGAAATCCCTCAGCAGTTCATAGGGATCTTGCGCCAGATCACTTGTCCATGCGCGTGGTTCGTATTGTCTCGCCTGTGTCTGCAGCAAATGCCAACGCAACCGAATGGAGAGGTCACCGTTCGTATGGATGCCTCTATCAATTGGCTGCAGGTCTATTCGGCCGTCGTCAAACATTCAATGCGGAATACGGTCCAGGCTGGTCAGATCGGCGCAAGAGTCCAGGCAGACCATTCTGAGAGCATCAATGAATCTTTGAGCCGTCCCCCGTCCGAAAACTTTTATTAGAGCGTTCAAGCTTGCCACAATCATGCGGCAAAAGGGTAGATATGAGCAGCTTTACAATATCTGGTGCCTACCTTAGCAAAGGGCATGTCCCATTGTCCCGCTGCTTTGCCAACCGAGAATTAGCTTACTACTTATTGAATTTAGAGAATATTGCTTGGCTCACTATTTGGACCGCTCGTTTATTTCCTTACTTCTTCTGGTTACCCGGCGAACTTGGTAACAGATTGCGCAGACTGCTATCGGCGGATTATAAACTGTAAATAGACATAGAGTGATCTTAGAATTTATTTGAAAAGAACAAATAGCATAAGTCAAAGTACCTACTTATGGGCCCCCCCCCCTTTTGGGCCCCCCTAAAATCCCTCCTAGCCCCCCCAATTAAAACCCTACCCTTAATATATAAACTACTATAATAATTATAAAAATCGTCTAAATGCATTTCTTTTTGGCATAATTATTAATTAATATATAATAGTCTTATATACTAAAAATAAGCTCTAACGGGCTCTTTATACTATTAAAAACGGTCTCTTTATTAAGAAAGCCTCGGTTAAGTTCGGAATTCTTAGGGTAATATTTTAAAATCGTAGGAAAGGCTACTAGATAAGAGCGAGGGTATTCGTAGACTTTTAGAAGCTTTTTTTATAATAAGAAAACTAGCTAGCTTAGTAAGTTCGAATTTAGTATGCCCTAGGTATTATACTAACTTATTAATAAATTAGAGAATTTACTAAGCGAGTTTTAATATTTTAGGGGGATATTAAACTATTTAGAAAGAGATAAATTAATGCTTTTATTAAAAGGAATTTATTAATAAGGGTCTAAAGATATTATTTAATAAATTCGTACTATATTAATAAAACTATTACTAATATAATTAAATTATAGTTTAGATTATTTAATAAATTAGAGATTAGTAATATTAAATAGGCTAATAAGTATAATATAAATAAGATTAGTATAATAGAGGGTAAGGGAGCTAATAGGCTAGTTTTGGGTATAGTAGAGGCTATAATAGTACGAAAAAAAGAGCTTAGTTTACGTACCTAGGTAACGATTATTAAGTATATTTTTATTAATAATAGATTTATTAACTTACTAGTTATTTATAAGGGAAAGTCGGTATAATAATAGTAGTTTCTATTTTAATTTAACCCTTATAATAATTAGAAGTTTATAATAATAGATAATAGCTAGATAACTAACGAGACTACCCTATACTAGTTAAAAGAAGTATTCTTATTATAGATTAAGACCCCCCTTATTAGTAGGCTTAGTAAGCTAAATTAGTTTTAATTATTAGTACTAGATAGGTATAGGAGTTATATAACGATAGAATTTATATAAGAGTGTTATAGAAATAACGTTTATTTATTATTTTTATTATTATATACTTCTTATATCCTCTAGCTATTAAATATAGCTATTTTTAGTTTTATTAAATCTTATTATAAAAAGGAGCTTAGTAAGGAGGATATAATAAATAATTTTATTATTATTAAAAAGTAGTACTTTTTAAGCTATTATTAGCTCGCTCGTTTAGCTAGTTTAACGTCGTTAAATATATAAAGTAGGTAGAAAGTAACTAGATTATAGCTACTTAATATAGCTAAGCTATTTCTTAACTTAATAGTTTTATTTATATAAATTATACTATTTAAAAAGGGTATAGAAGCTAGGTAGATAACTAGTATTATTAGTAAACTACTTAACTAAGTATTAGTAACCTCTATTATTAACTAGTTAATTCCTAAGAAGGCTAGCGAGCTTAGCGACTACTTAAAGCTATTTATAGAGCTTAGTTTAGACAATATTACTTAACAATTACTATTTAGAAAGGTAAAAAAAGTATTTAGTAAGTAGGCTTATTACTTAGCTATATTTTAATATTAAATTCGATTTTTAGAGGTAAGGGTTGAGCGCATGAGGCCTAGGAAAAAGAAGAGTATATTAATAGACCTAAATATTAAGTTTATAAGTATTTAGAATATATAAAAGGCTTAGGAAGACTTTAGCGATTATTTAGTTAGTCCTAATTAACTCGTAAGGGTCGAATTATTTAGGGAGAATAATGACTATATTATTATAGTAGTAAAAGATAGTTAATTAATTAAGTGTAGTTAGTGGCGATGTTTTAATACTATGTTTGTTAGGGGGGCCTAAAAGGGGGGGGGGCCTATAAGTGGGTGCTTTGACTTATATAATGCAATATAAACACAAGAATAGTAAGGTTAGCAATAATAGGAAGATTATAGAGAGGCAGAATAAGAGTTTGGTTAAGATTATAAATTTAAACCCGAATACTATTCCGTTCTACTAGTACGTTGTCTATAAACTAGAAATAAATACTTCTTCAGATTCGTTCCTAGATCTTGGATATGTAACGAGAGCCTTTTAACGGTCTTTGAGATAAAGTTTGCTGTGGAATAAACCGTATGAATGGGTTGAGTAACATGTGTACAATACGTGGTTCATGGCCGAAAGTGGTCTTCAGCCCAATTGCGAACACGGTTAAAGTTGCGGCATGTGTGAGGTTCTTTCCAGTCGGCAACAACCCTGCCAGCATCATCCGACCAGCTGAAAACCATGGGAGTCAGGTCACCGTGGCATTGTACCGTCTGCCTAAGATAGTCAAGGCAGTGGTCTAGCGCTGCCATTAGCCGCACTGTTTTTGAAGTTTAGGACAGGAACATAGCTTACCGACGTGCATCCTATGAATTCTAGGGCTTTCCTCCTCCTTGTAATAATCTGGATCCAGAGCCATCCTCACTTTGTTCTTCGACGTGTTAGTCATCGCGGCAGACATATCACGGGCCTGAGGTACTTTACCACGCAATGGAGGGTATGCATCACATCTAGACTAGAAAATTCTTAGTCCATTACCGAAAAGTCTACTAGTAAGAATGCGAAACTTACGCCACTTCATAGTTCCCATGGCTGTCTTTCCACGTGCGCCCGACCATGCTCGATGCTTCGCTCCCAACAAGGTTCATGTATTGGCCTGAACATGGTCAGTGTGGTTCGAGGTTGGACTCTCTTGGCCAGTCACCTTTCAGCAGACTCTTCCATGCTGCATCAATCTCTGGCGATGGAGGCCCGACATATTGAGGCTGTCCTTCAATTACCTCACGGTACAAGGTTCCATTCTTGTAGAAGTGAAGGCCGCCAGTGAAACGTACTGTTTCACTGGCAAGTACACCTTTGATTGGTTCTATGTAAATCTTCATGTCAGCTCGTGATCTTCCTATCGTTTGAGAACACTGTCTGGCATACCTAACTCGGTTGGGAAGCCTTTAAGAAAGCCGCTGTCGATTCGAGCACTCGCTAGCCGAGTGTGAAGAACAAACAAGGCAATGACCAGTATAGGAAAAATGGCAAATAAAAGCAACGAAATAAAGTAATAAGATCTAGACACCGACACAATCGGTGACGAGGGCCTCCTTCGCAGAGGCAGCTGGTCTTCACTACACTCCGAGCTCTCTTCTACAGACACATACTGTGTTGACTTGTCTGCCTTGAAGAAGTTCATAGTGACTTAACTTTATGTTGGGAGAATAGAAGAGTGACGGGTGACCATCTGGTTCATCAAAGGGAGGTTCTGGTCTTGGAGATTAATGAACCCCGACTGCAACGGCCACAGGGTGCACTACGACTAATGTGTCATCCAATGGCAAGAAAAATCATCTAATCCTTGACCACAATACCGGCAAAAGAATGCCGTTCGAGTGCGAATTGCTAGAAAAACAAATCAA
Organism: Colletotrichum tamarilloi; assembly: GCF_030869305.1. Lineage (NCBI taxonomy): Eukaryota > Fungi > Ascomycota > Sordariomycetes > Glomerellales > Glomerellaceae > Colletotrichum > Colletotrichum tamarilloi. Next base: position 11,617 of record NW_026849398.1, read on the forward strand.
AATAGGCACTATTTCGAAAACGGGTTTGCCGAACGCCCGCAGATGTCGTTTGGCTTTTCCGTCTCTGGCTGGCGACTCAGTCCGGGGTGGAGCAGTTCGGGTGCAAATGACGACTCCCTCCCGTCGAAGCTTTGACTGCCAAAAGTCAAAACATGGGACCGACACAAACTCAATGGCAGAGCTGTGTTGATCTTGACATCGTCACGTTGACTCTGTTCGGCACTCGACTTCGGTTCTCGAATAGGAGTCCATCGCCGATCGTACTCCTCAATAATGAAAATACATCACAATGGCGGAACGGCGGAATTTGCTGAAGTATAGACTATGAATCTTGCATACGGCGCATTTATGCGCTGAGCTTCTTCGTCGGGAGACAGAACCAAAGTCAAAACCCCATGTAGTAAAGTACGGTTGTAGATGATTCTCTCATTTTCCGAGCCGTGCAAGAGTCATGAGATATCATAGAAAGTCAGCAAATGACACGGCCAAGTAGAGTCAAATCGGATAGATGCAATGCCCCTGGACCCAAATGCCAAAGGTCGCCTCATCGGATCACCGCAGTAGACAGTCTCAAAGTCTTGCTCTCACATCGCCTTTGCAAAGGATTTTCAGGAATATCACTCACACGTCTGACTTCAATCTCATCATTTCAACGACACCATGTCTTACGATAGTGAAGATAGCACCCGCCCCATGCTCACCGAGGATGAGCACGAAAAGGAAACTCCTGTTTTCTCTTCATCAGAGCTTCAGCGCCGCTACCAGCGCGAGGTTCTCTCCAAGCTCCTCATCGGTCTAGCTTTGAGCATCATCTTTGCCTTCTCCGTCACTTGGGTCTTCCAGTCTATCGTCCCGCCTTCTCGCACCAACGCCCAAGGCATCATCGAGAACCCTTGTGGCAACTCGTCCAGTGAGGCTCAAGCACTCGGTTGTCACTTTGACGTGCTCTCGTTCTGCTGGGTGCCAGACGAGTGCTTCGACCGTGAGCTGACGGACAAGTTCCGCAACGCCGGGCCGTGGGTGTTCTACACCGACCAGAACAAGACAGCATCTGTGACTGAGGAGCAGTTCGGCTCTGACACTCAGCCCGTCTACCTTACCAACAGGCTTCACAAAACGCACTGCGCATACAACATTCTCCGGTTCCACAAGGCGTTGACTGAGAATCGCATGGTTCACCGCGAGGACGTCTTGACGCACACGCAGCACTGTACTCAGGTTCTGACGAGGATCAATGAGCCGGATGACATTGAGGTCAGGGCAAAGATTCAGTACCCTGACTGTGGGCACTTCTCAAGAATGTTTCCGGGAAAGGCGAAGGAAGGTGTGCCTGGTCACGTCCATGGACACTCCCACATGGGGTGAGACTAGGGATCGTACAACCAGACAAAGTGGCTAGACTGAGACTAGTACAACAAAGCTTTTTTCTGGCCGTACAAATGAAATTTTTCACTATGACTGTATATGACTGTTGTGCTCTCATAGCGGGGATATGAGATTGTCACTGAGCCACTTGAGTCTGATATCTAATAGGCGCCAAACTTAATCTCTAAACGGCCACTGAATAAGAGCCTTGAACACCATAGTCTGCATTCCGCTATTCTTGCCATATATAACAACACTCGACCCGTACGTTTGGTAGCAATATCAACATATCACAAGGCGCAAAGTAAGCCAGGTAAGAGAACGTATGTAAGTTGTGCGACAACTACGAATCTGTCTGCTACAAACTGTCTCTTATTATCCTTAATCTGTCACTCGCCAACTCTTGGGCAATGCTCGCTCGGGTTCCTTTGACCACGCCAGTAGGGCATCAAAATCATTGCAAACATGCATTACCCCATGATCAGCTACCCGGTGCGTGTCACCCTCAATATGGCCTTCGGCAGTGGAGTCAGCAAAGCACATTAGAGCCTGTCGGACGTAGTTGAAGCAGTGCGCCTTGTGCTCCTCCCACGTTAGTGTGACTCCGCTATGATAACCAGGCAGCTCCTCCTTAGGAACGCCGGCAGCCAAGAGACCAAAGTCCTCCAGGATTGATGCCTAGTGACTCGGGCGTCAGAAGTGCGAAGAATGAAAGATCTATGAGATGGCTTACCAAACAGTGGATCTGATGGAAAGCTGCAATCTCGAACAAGTCACCTGAAAACAGCTTCTGAGGCCCGCTGCCGTCATATGGGGAGGCCCGGACAAAGGCTGGTAGTCTCGTTAGTTGGTGTTTCAAGCCTGCTTCAATAGATGCTTACCGTGGGAGAGACCTTGCCAAGAATCAAGAGTCTCGTTTAGGACACTCTGGTCATGGAAGGCATGGGCAGTGACCTCGTACTGATCAGGGCCAGACGGCTTAGGAACCCCTCTCGAGCTCACATCTGCTCTGCAGGTCAGCGTCATTCATGAGGTAAAGAAGTGTGGCTTGCCATGTGGGACAAAGTGATTGTAGTCGCTCCCCGCCGGCCAAGCCGCCGTTTCGTGTCGCCCAGCGTTCTGTCTGAACACCGTAGTGGTCGTTCCCAGAAGACAAAGAATGAGGATAATCTCAAGACAGCAACGAAACATCTCCCAACGCGACATGGAGGTCTTGCGGATAGAGCCCCGCTCCAAGGCATCCACAAATTCAGAAGAATCCGTATCACCGTCCGAGGAGGAGTTGCGTCCAAGCAACTTGCTTTCTTCCATTGCAAAAGTTAGACAAGACGTTTTACGATACGAGGAATGGCCAATGTCAGTTTGAAAGATGAGGCAGGTCTCGAGAGGTGGGAGATCACAGAGAGAAGCAGATTCGTTCAGACTGTTGTTGTTGCTGTTGTACAGATATCGGCACGGCAGGGCACGAGGTAGTTCCTTTCCTCGCAATCCGAGCTCTCTCTAGTACGTGTCGATCTTCCGAGCTACTCAGGTGCGATATGGCCCTCGTCCTTTCCCCATCTTCAAGAGTCTGATGCCTGCTAGCGCGTACGTCTACCAGAAAAGAAGCTTTCGGGAACCACAAACAAGCTTTGGGCTCCGTAAGAGTTGGCTCTAGCGGCCGCGTCCAATGATTCGAGCCAAAATAGCCGCTATTACCGATGTACCCAATGGGATACCGCCCTTCACAAACTACGCGCTGAATATCATCATGGTTCATGCCACCATCTTTCTGCCCAAAAGTCTAAAAAGGGGCTGCCGTCTTCCGCGTGTAGATGGCCGCGATCTAGAAAGCACTAGTGTAAACCTTTACCGGAGCCTTTAGAGAGAGCTCCATTTGTGTCATTCACTAGCAGGTGTCATGTGAGAGGAGTACGAATTTGAGCATGTAGACTTTGTGGCCCTTGTAGATAGATCTTGATTAACCAGGACAAACAAGGTCTAAAGGCTAACAGAACGTGTGACAAAGCGGAGTCAAAAGGGTGAAAGATGATTGGTGCGCTGTTTCGAAACGTCCAATATCCCGGGGAGATAGGTAGTCCCCCCCCCCTCACATGCACACTAAACCTCCCGGCGTGTCCAGATATTCAACCCGATCTTTTTGCCGCCTACCGCCGGAAGGCCGGCATGTAGCGTTCGAGAATCTCCGGTCCCATCGGAATGGAGATTCCGCCAGAAGACGGCACTACCGGCGACCGCTCGCACTGTCAGCTCTGTCTGGGCCGCACAGTCGACCAGGTTGCACCACCGCTCATCCTCGACACCCCAGTCCACGGAGATCTTAGGGAACCGTGTCCCGCAGCTGGCACACTCCACATCGAGAACGGCGAAGAAGGTTGTTTCCCTGTTTGTCGTCTGGTTTCTCGCCGCGGGGTTCGCTGCCCAGTCATAGTGATTCGTGTACTGCTGCCCCTCCAAGTACCGCGTCACTTGCAGATCCTCCATCATGTCAAGGTCTACGTAGCCCTGAAACTCCGAAGCGCGGGATCTGATGCATTGGACGACAAAATCATCCGAAGACAGGTACGCTGTGGAACTGGTTCGTTCTTGCGCAGCAATGGATCGCCCGTCAGTGCCGATGGCGCGAGACCGCTGGAACCTAGGCTGCCTGTATCGAGTCAGTCAGCAAGTAGACCCCGAATCTTCAGCAATATGAAGGAGCTCTGACGTACGCAATCTGCAGCAGGTATTGGGACTCATCTGGGGTGATAAAGTTCTCAATGTGCTGAATGAGTGGATCATATGACAACGTCCGTACTGTATAGCGCGGGCGCGGGCAAGAGTTGCCGAGTGGGATCTGGAGCTCCTCCTGGGACCGAGACTTTGCGGAGAAGAGTGCCGCTAGGATAGCCGCGGCGAAGGACATGGACAAGAATTGCTTGAGAGCCATTGTGTAAAGAGGGGGAATGTTAGAACGGGATTGACTGAAAGAGGTTAGAGAAGAAGTTTATGGTCAGGAATCGCAAACGCTAAGACCAGCACCGTGGGCCCGACGGATATCCGCCTTATATGCCCGATCGAGAGGCTTCCTATGGGACTTGAGAGAAACTGACGATTCATGCCTAGAGTTGTTTTTGAGCAACGAAAAACTCTGAGATTTTCAAAGGTTGGATTCATGATGATCTCGATCCCCGAAGTTCAAACTTTGTCAACTTGGAATTCCCGATGGGAGACGCAATCATCTCGACTTATTCTCGTCGACGGGCGGCGATGCGTTGACTTTCGATCTTTGGAAAAGGTTGAACGGATCAACGAGTCATACGATCGAGCTGTAGTTCTTCTGTGGACTCGGAAGTATGTAGTATCACGAACAGCAAGAGTGACGACGCGTTGACGCTATCACGAACGGGAAGTTCACGACAGGGCGTCGAGTGACGAAAGCACCCGTATCCGTCGGACCGATGGCGTGGCCTCTGAATCTTGAACGAAGCGACAACTTTACTGATGAGTTGTTAGCCGATTCGACAGCGAAGTTGAACAGAAAAATGGATATTTAAGGGTGCAATCTATCCCGGAAACAGCAAAAGGTTTCTTCACTCACTCATCAAGTCAAACACCTTCACAGTCTTCCAAGCTTCTTCAAAATCTTCAGTCTTCACCTTGCCTCTAGCAACCTTCTTCAAGCAACATTCATCCTTCCTCTCATAACTCCAAACGCCATCATGCATATGACAAAGGTCACCGCCATCCTTGCCTTCGCCGCAAGCCTTGCCGCCGCCGCCCCGGGTGCCAAGCTCGCCGTTCCGGAGAAGCGCCAAACCACCGAGTTCGGTCCCTATCCTGAGGACAGTTACCAGGGCAAGGAGAACAGCAAGCGCCAGACTACCGAGTTTGGCCCTTACCCTGAAGATAGCTACCAGGGTAAGGCGAGCCAGAGGCGCCAGACGACCGAGTTTGGTCCCTACCCCGAGGATAGCTACCAGGGACAGGGGAATGGAAAGCGTCAGACTACAGAATTTGGTCCTTACCCTGAAGATAACTACCAGGGCAAGGACAACCAAAGACGCCAGACGACAGAGTTTGGCCCGTACCCTGAGGACAAGTACGAGGGCAGAACGAAACGCCAGACCACGGAGTTCGGTCCGTACCCTGAAGACAGTTACCAGGGCAAGAGCTCGAAGCGACAGACCACCGAGTTTGGGCCCTATCCCGAGGACAAGTATGAGGGAAACAGCATGAAGGAGAAGCGTCAGACTACGGAATTCGGACCCTATCCCGAGGACAAGTATGAGCGCAACAACATGAAGGAGAAGCGCCAGACAACCGAGTTTGGTCCTTATCCAGAGGACAAGTACGAGAGCAGCAACTCCAAGCGTCAAACGACCGAGTTCGGACCTTACCCTGAAGACAAGTACGAAGCCAAAAACTCTAGACGCCAGACCACCGAGTTCGGACCCTACCCGGAGGATAAGTACGAGAGCAAGAACTCCAAGCGCCAGACTACAGAGTTCGGCCCCTACCCAGAGGACAAGTATGAGGGTAACGGCAAGAAGGAGAAGCGCCAGACCACCGAATTCGGACCCTATCCCGAGGACAAGTACGAGGCCACCGACAAGAAGGAATAGAGTAAGTCTCTTACCGCCCTTACCTACCTCCCTCTACCTGCACGACGAACTTTCCGTCTGACGCAATGAACCAAACTTTGCAGCTTCTTGTCACCTTCACGAGTTAGAGTCGGAAGCTACATGGAGTCTCGCGGCGACAACAAGAAGAAGGAAAACAAGAAAAGGGGCAGAAAAAACAGGTTTTAGATGGGGGAGTATGTCTTGAAGTTACATGTGCCTAGCTCGCAGCTATAGACTGGAACTCGTGTTGTGTTTTTCAAACAAGTCCTTTCCCGTGATGCCCATGCCAGAGTGACTCGGATTCTGATTGTTGTCACTGCAGTATCATCGCAGTTGGGATAGGGGCTGTGAAGTCCCACCAGTTCAGCTCAGTTAAATGAAAAGAATTTATCAAGCCAAGACTCGATGTATATTCGACAGCCGTACCAACAGATACTCAGCGTGGTTGCTGAAATTCAAGACTCATCCGCTCAGCAACGGCCACATTCACTCAAGTCACAAAAGGCAATGATCTGATGTGGCATGTCAACAGCAAGTAGTATTGCTCTACTCTTCCACACGTCCGTGTCGTTCATTCCCAAACATGTACAAGAAGCATGCTTTTTCGCAGCCGAGCCCACTACCCTCTCCCGTCATCCAGTTTCCCTCCTCCCATTCTCCAGACATCAGTGACATGACAATAAGAAGCGAAATTACATGATTTGTAAGGCTCTCGGTGACGTGGCAGCGCGAGGAAGCTTTCATGAGATGCGACGGCACGACGAGTTGTCTCGCAGGACAAAAAAAGCGTGCTCGAAGACATAGTAGGTAATAAAGGAATAAAAATAGCAAAAACATTTGTGGTATCTTTCCGGCAAAGCATGCTGCGGTGCGGTAAAGACGTGAGCAAAGCAGCTATATCGGTAACAAAAAACAAATCAGCTGTAGATCAGGGGGTATGATTGTTGGCAAAGACGAGCCCGTGCCAAGTAACGACCATAAGAAAGTGTTTTCCCAAGGAACCAATACGCCGCCGCCTGGTCGTTCAGGCAGTCCAAGTGTTCCCATTTAATCAGAGAAAAGTATGGCATATCGAGGAGGTCACTTAGGCCTCCTCCATGATGCCGCCCTCGCCGCCACCCTCCTCGCGCCACTCACGGCTCTTGCTGGTGAGCTTCTTCACACCCGCCACGCGACCAGACCAGAGGGATTCAATCGGCGTGCGGAAGGTGAAGGCTCGCTGGGAGCTGATCACTCCAATCGCTTGGAGAACAGCTTTGCGACTGTCGCGGCCAAAGACGGCAGGGTGGCTGATCCATTCGAGACTGCTCTCGAGCTCGTGGTCCAGAGCGGCAACGGTGTTGGCATCGATACCGGCACCGAGGCCGAGGCCATCGTTGGACCGACTGCGCCCAATGCCAGTGGCCTGGTAGCCATTGACGGCGGATGAGTTGGCCGATTGAGTGGGCGATGGAGTTTGTTTTCTGTCGGGAGTGATGGAGGGTGAGGCATCGTTGCCGGGGTGCGGGGTGGATGGGAGGGATCTCGTTGGCGGTGCCGTGGGTGGAGGGATCGGAGGCAGACCGCCTTTTCCGAGACCCTTCAAAATAGATCGGGTCTCGTTGAGTAGAGTGTGCGCTCGGTCGTGCTGACCGCGTGACACGAGGGTCAAGGCGCGGGTTAGCATATCCGACGTCAGCAGCTCCATGCGCCGCTGGACGATGTGCGGGTGAGGGGGGATCGGGGGCGATCCTGCCCACGAATTCTTGTTTTTCGCTTGGGCCGGAAGCATAGTGATGGCTAGCAGAGACGGGCGGGGAAGATGGGAGAGCGTGCCATCTCGGAGAATGTCACCCCATGTAAGGTCGGCCTGGATGAGAGGCACCTCCTCGACAGATGTCACCCGCTGGTCGTCGCCATCGCCAGCTCCGCCGAGCGCCTCCAGACCCGAGACGATGTTGTCCCAAGGATCCTGCGGCAGTTGTTCCTGAGACGTGTTATCCGGCACAATGACAAGCTGCACCAAGACGTCGCGCTTGTCACCGAATCTAAGATCGCCCAGGGAGGCCTCAGCGTCACGACCCGTGGCGCGCTTGGTAATCTGCAAGGCGCCGCTGATCTTGTGGAACTTGGCCGGAGATCCTTCAGGCAGCTTCAGCTTGAGCTTCACATTTTGGTGAGAGAGTGTCTGCATGGCGCCGAGGCAGCCGGCAAGGCACTCGCGAAGCATCATCCAGTCCTTGACGTAGGTGTAAGATGCCTTGGTGCGGGTAGAGAGCTCAATCATGGTATCGGGCTTGTGCGTCATGCCGAGGCCAAAGGAGTGAATGGTGATCTTGGCTGCTTCGGCTCTCGACACGACAAAGTCGACGCTGTCGGCGTCCGAAGTAGAGGCGTCACTGATGAGCATAATGGTAGCGATCGGGTTGTTGTACTTGCGCTGCATGAGCAAGTCCATGGCGACATTGGCACCCTCAACCACGTCGGCGCGGTGGCTCTTTTGCCCAACCGGCTTGATGGAGCCCAATACGTTGCCCCAACCGGGCCACGCCTTTGTGGTCATGCCCACGATGGGTACGCCGCCGCCGCCCGATCCAAAGGTGACCAGTCCCATCCTATCTCTCTCGCCGAGGGTGTTGACCATGAATTTGAGAGCATCGCGAACCAGGTTGATCTTGACGCCTTGCATCGACGATGAGATGGGGACGACCACGACCACGTCGATAGGAACGTGGATGGAAGCCGGCATTGTCGGGCTTCTCTGGAAGTTGGTGTACTCGGTGGGCGCCGTTGTGGTGGATTTAGGGCCGCCCCATGACGAGGCAATTGACGACACCCTTTGCTGTCGCGATCCACGCTGCCAGTCATCCTCGTCCGTCTCGGAGAATTCTCCTCGGTCGTACTCTGGACTGCGGACTGGCGACGTTTCGACAGCGTTCAAGTCGAGTAGCGCTTGGTGCCACAGCTTGAGCTGATTGCGGTTCTCAAATCTAAGGTGGAACTGCGGCAGCTCCGCGACAGAAAGGTTGAGTGTAAGAATGTTCTCATCAACTGTCGAATGGTTAACGTCCAGGCCTGAATGGTAAAAAGGAAGGTGTCTCACTGTTGCCCGTTTCGGAGACCTCGTTGAGATGTTTCTTGATGAGAATGGATCCTTTGAGTGTGCAACGGGTGGTCTTCTTGGGCATGCCGTTTTCATCCCACTGCCCTGCGAGGGCTACCTTCTTCTCCTTTACGCAAATCAACATTTCAGCGAACAGGAAGCATTCCAGCTCCTGCCAGGATGCTTTATCCTTGCCGACACGTAGTGTGCCATAGAGCCGCAGTTTGCCGAATCTGGGGTGTGTCAGTCATGTCATTGGCCGCAGGCATGCACGGAATGTGTGCCAAAATCTCACCTGCTGAAATCGAGCCCATGCCAGTTGTCCACACGGTTTCTCAAATTCTCGGTTTGTTCCTCCAGTACTTCCCGAGACTCGTAGGGATAGAATCGAGGCGCACTTCGGGCCGGGGAGGGCGGTCGCGCAAACGCCTCGTCGATTCGGGCATTCACTGCAGGCGGGCCTGGCGGGGCTGACCCAAGATCTTCGGGATCGGGCCGCCACTTGTTGTCGGGTACTTCTACGGTGATAAGGCAGGTCAAAGTCTGCTGCTGCCGAGACCTGTTGATGGTAGGAAACTCGGATCGAACCGTCACTGTCGGTGCCGGGATCGGATTCCTCGTAATCGCGCGGGGGCTACCCGGTGTGGTCTCCATTGCCTGGACGTCATAATCGTGTCTGCGCGGCGGGCCGCTTTGGGTTGTTTCGGGGTAACCACCAGACGACGCAACGCCGGTGGCCTCGCTATCGCTGCGAGCGTGCCTTGAAGGGCCGTACCTCTCGGAAGCCGGTGGCTGGCTGCTCTCCCTGTCGCGTCCAGTGCTTCGGGGCGCGCTTTCGCGGGTGTGGGTGCTGGCCATATTTCGCTGGTTTGACTCGATGCTGGTGGGGCGTGGAGTGGGCGTTGGGTTGTCCCATGGCGTAGCCGTGGGCGTAGGGGTGTGATTTGACCTAGTGTCGGTGGATGAGACAGATCGAACGAGGTTGCTGATTTTTTCTGCAAAAGAATTAGCCATGTCTCAGGCGAGCAAGACATGAGAGTGCGCTTACCAATATCCAAGACATTGCCGCCCCGACTAGTGTCGAGATGGAGAGGCGCATCGCATGAGGGGCAATATTGCGATTCGAATTCGCGAATAAACTCGTAGAAGCAAGCTTCGTGAGATACGTGCGAGCACGAGAACTGTAGAATGCGCTCTCCGCGCAGGGTGTGCTCCAATGGCTCCTCGCATACTGCGCATTCGCTCCCTACAAAGGTGCGCTCCCTCCTGTTGCGGCCGGCGCCTGATGCCATGTTGTTGGATGAGTAGCTATCGCCTCTTCGATGTGCGCTGTCTCCGGATCGAACTGATGCGTTGGAGCGCTGTCCTGTGCCGCGAGCTATTGAGACGTCTGTGTGCAGAATGATTAGCAAGAGTAACTTTTCCCCAAGTTTGGACGTCAAGCAACAGATTGAGCGTCGGTCGTTCGGACGGAAAGTCAATTCGCGACGCTTGAGCAGTCATGCATCGGAGTCAAATGGGGGCCTACGTACTCTTCTCTGGAAAGGACGGCGCATCCGTCCACGTATTGTTTGTCCTTGTCGTTGTAGCGGTACCAGGACGGTAGGGGTCTTGAATGGCCTTGGGGCTCACAAGACCAAGATCGAGAAGGTGGTTAACCTGACTGTCTTTGGTGCTTGAAGATCCAAAGCCGAACCCTTTCGAACCCTTCCGAGACCGACTGAACATTAGGAAAGCGCCGCGTCCAAGACTGCGCGATCAGGTGAAGTCGGCAGCGGGGGGAGGCAAACGTGCCGTGAAAGGGTGAAGTAGTCGGCGGCTTGTTCGAATCGGAGGGCGCGAATCGTCAAATCGTGGAGCACCTCGTAATGTAGGAGAGAGCTGGGCGTGAAGTATATTTTAAGAATCGGAAAGGTGATATCAGAATAGGGACGGTATAGGCGATGAGGATCTGGGATCCACCCGTGTGACTGGTAATGCCAACAGGAAAGCGAACAACAAGGCAGAGGTCGGTCCCGGGTATGTGGCTGTGGCGGGTTGTCACACAAGAACCTGGGAAGCCTGGCAGGGTGTTTCAAATGGTTGTATCAACAATGCTGGGTCGGATGGAAAGCAGGCTGAACATGCATGAATGCAGGGTGTCGAAAAGGATGGTGTGAGAGTTGGCGACGAGAGGACGGATAAACTGCAATACAGAGAACGGCCGAAGAAGGGGAGAGGGAAAAAAAAGTTCGATGCCGTCGGAGTTCAGCAGGAAATGGGTTGCTGGGCAGATGGGTGTACAGGTAGGTGCAAATGCACGTTTGCGGCAGGTTCGCGTGTCGTCGCAAGTTCAAGGTTCGACAGATCCCAGGTATGTTTTGGAGATGGCAGGACGATGGCGTGGCTCTCCTATCCTCGGTTTTTTCTCCTTTCGCAGGCGTCGGTGTGTATGTGTGTGAGTGTGTGGGATGGGATGATGCGTCGTCTTGTCTCGGTCGTAACAAGAATTAGTAGATTGGTGTCGGAGAAGCTACTAGCCTACCCTTAGGTAAGATGAGAGAGCAAAAAAAGCGTTGGCTTTCCCCCCTTTTAGTAGCGGTTGTTGGTCTGCGCCGTTTGATTCAGGGCCGCAATTGGGAAAGACGTCCAGTGGCTTCCGCTTCCTACCTATCCGAGGAGCAAGTCGACAAAGAAAGACGGTAGACGGGAGAGGTTTGGGTTTGTCTTGTCGGGAGCGCCCGCCAGCACGGTATACTGCGTCTGGCAAGGAGGGCGGAAAATGGGGAAGGGACCAAGTATATACCTTTGCAGTCACAGTCGAGAGGAAGAGAGTGTGTGCAAGACGTGACTGACGGGGAGGAAAAGGGACGTGGAAGGGGAAGAGAGAGAAAGCAGCAAGAGAGGCGTCTTGCTGGTGGGGACCTCTGCACGTTTTCCCTTTTCTTTGTTCGTCTAAACCTGGGCCTGGTCCCTGTACCTCTGTACCTGTACCTGTACCTGTACCTCTGGGCCTGGCAATCCCAATCCCAGAGAACAGCGCAAGACGGATGGAGGCCCCGGGCTTGCAGCTAGAGTCCACGCAGTACATAGAGACTGAGAGAGCATGCTGTGCACTGTAGCCACCATGTCATGTAGGTACGGTAACCTAGCGTGGGTGGACTGCAGATGGATGTATGGATGGATGGGGATTGCTCGTCCTGAGCTTCTATGTACGTTCTTGGTGTAAGGTCGACGGCCTTTCTCAGGTACAAGGCCCGCGATGTACCTACGTACTCTGTAATAAGATCAGGGTAAACTACTTAAGGAGGCCGCGATGGTACATTGAGGGGCAGGGTTCCTGGGGCTAACAACGGCCTAGGTAAGGTAGGTTGCTTCGGCTGGTTCCCCCCCCCCCCCCCTTCCTCGCTATTTACTCTCTTTTCTGACTCCTATCTCAGGTTCGCAATGTGTAGCCGCAGGTCCTCCGTAGGCCCTGGGAAACGGATATTGGGGAGAAAGTGATTCGAAAGGAGTTGGCACGTGACCCAATTGCCCCAACCCGCTCTTCTAGAATGGCAGAGTTCATGTTGTCTTTGTTTGCTCGGCGGAACAGAAGCGGGAGATGTGGTGGGGGAGTCATGCAGGCGCTGCGCAAAACATACAGGTACGTACGACAAAGTAAGGCAAGGTAGAGATCAGATGGCCAGCTCAGACCGTGTGAAGACGATGGTGGTTTTGCGGCTTTTGCATGTGCCGTGCAGCATGGACGCGCGGGCTTTTGGAGCGAGGTACGCCATACGCCCAGATGATGGCCTTGCGCATTGCGAACAGACTCTCAAGACTGAAGTCGCGGGGTCGACGCCATAACGTACCTGAGGTACGAAAGTAGCTACGGAGCAGCTGAAGCCTGAAGCTCAGGTTCGGATGGATGTCCACTTGCTGTTGGTAACTGCCAATGGACCCCGTCTCGTTGATTTCGTAAGAATACGGATACACTATGGAGTACAGACGGCCCAGATCCGTCGAGACGGTCGTGGTGGTTCCAGGGGGAGATGACCGATCCAATCCAATCTGCACAAGGCAGACAAATGGTGTCCGTCACGGAGAATTAAGAGAAAAAATAGGAGGCGTTGGTCAATCGTGGTGTCTGGTCAAGAACTAGTGATGCCACCAGGCTCAGAGCTGGATTAAGCGGCAGACGGCAAGTCTTATTTCTTAGCACTAAAATGGTCATATCTCTTCAATTTGGTGGCAATCAAACGCGCCAAAATGGATCAATTGGGGATATGCCGACTTTGGATCAATACGGATGGTAAACATTGATCGCCTTGATGAAGACGGAGACAACAGATGAGAAAATCTGGGCCCCCGCTCAAAGACTTGTATTTTTATTAGATTTTCATCTAGCTAACCTCGCCTCCCACGATACTCTTGCACCATCATCATTTTCGTCGTTGTTGGCCGCTCCCCGTGCCCGCCCTGTCAAGACTCAGTGCTGCGTTGCGCATTGCATAGTTGATTGACAGCCGAACCAAACTGGGCAGATCGACTTTCCCATACGAGCAATAGTCCACTTTGCATGGGCATGACGGTGATGCACTTTTCGCCTCCTTGGTTCCTTTTTTTCTTTCCTCTCGCCATCTTGCACGTCAGCCTCTTTCTGTTTTTTTCCTTTTCGGATGCAGCCTGTCAAGTTCATTTCTGGTTGTCGACCGTGTCAACCCTGTGCAGGGACAGAAGGAGACAGAGTTTGGCGAGAGATCCGTGCGTTATACTACCAGATCCCGGGTCGGATACGAAAATATACCCCGTCTTACCATGGGCCGTCCACATCACGCGCGGTATTGGCCTGGTACTCTCGTCATTTTCCAGCAGTACATGACCCTGCGCGGGTTGTCCGTCAAGCTACCTTAAGGTACCTTATGCAGCAGCCAGCAGCCAGCACCGCAGCATATGTACGCACTACCACGCAGTACAGAGGTGCCTGTGCTGTGCATTGCATCTCCAATGGTTGCCCGTCACCAGTGACCATAACTCGAGTTACCTTGGTTCAACCCAAGGGTTACTTGACGGCGTGGCGTGCGTGGGTGGAAACCGCAAGGACTTGTTTATTGCCTTGCTTGTCAACGATTTGCCCCTCCAGTGCTAAGCCTACTTACTTTTTGCGAGGGGTCGCGCTGGGTGCCGGGTCATGTTTGTGGGTGAAGTTGGCAGCAATATCGGCACCCATAATTCATCACTGTGAGCAATTCATGGCGGATACCTCTTGTTTCCCGCGGTGGCCAGGTTCAACAACCCCGAATTGGTCTTCTTATTGGCACAGCATCCATCGCCTCGCAGAATTTCCCTCTCTGCTGCCATCGTCTGCTCGGAACCTCTTGCCAATATCCCACACACCTTAGACCGGGCCGTCTTGACTCTCGACACTTGTTCCTGCTCCTACGGGTAATGCTGCTCCTGCCTCCTGTTCTTCCATGCTAGGTTTGTACCTTGGAAAGTACTCGACAAGTTGAGGTGATCCTGCCCCGCCAGGTAAGGTACCTGCCTCTGCAAGCCTTACTCTGCGTGTGATCATGTACCTGCGACTCAATCGCCTCCACCGGCCAGGGCTTTGGGCCACCGGATGGCAGGTTCGAATTTCCACGTCTGCCATTCTCAGCCAGTCGCACTGCTCTGGCAGGACCAGGGAACCCCCGAACCGGCCTCTTCCCATAACCTCTTCCCTGCCGACCTGCCCCGCCGATGGACCCCCCGTTCGAGAGAAATGGGTATTCTTCTTCCCCCGGTCCAAAGTTCCTTCCTTCTTCCTTGAACCCAGCAAGTGGGTCCCTCCAAATGGAAGGAAACGGCCGTCTGGGTTCCCAACTTCCTTCCTCTCAGTCTCTCAGTGCCCTTTTTTTCGCTCTTCCTTTCTATACCCCGGCATGCAACAAATCCCACTCACCCATCACCATCCCAATCCATCCACCATTCGTCGTGGTGTCCTGGATTGGGGTTGATCAAAATGAAGCCGTCGATACTTGGAAATCTGGGACACCGCTTCATAAAGTTCGGACACGCCAAAGCTCCTCCCTCCTCGTAGGGATCCCACCCCCTCTCCTTCTGTTGCACAAGACAAGGGATCCCACTACACTGCGACTCTATTCTTGTCAACGACGGCCATGGCCAGCAGCCAAATGTCGACAAGTTTACCTCATGACGCCGATGACAAACACTGGCCATCAGAAAATCCAATCACCCATCGTCCACGAGACTATGGATACACTGCGCTGAACTGCTTGGGCTGACCGCTGCCAACTTGGTTCGCGGCTCACCTTCTGCCAGCATTCGCTTCGAAACGAAAACGCACAACCGCCTCGGCTCACGAAGCATCGTCGTCAGCGGAAGCGCTATGCAAACCGCCGTCGTCATCGGGTTACCCAGTCCCTCCATTTCGATTGGGTCTTCCCGTCCCTCCTCTGGATGCCATCCCTGATGGTTCCTGTCCGCCCAAGCACACACTCCGCTTATTGGAGGCCCTTCTCCCGCGCCTCCCTTCTCTAGTGATGATGGGCTTGCGATGGCTATGCTAAACAACCATTTCTTTCAGTGAAGCACTAGGCCGCAGACCGCAGAAGAGGGTGTCGAGCTCGTTGATACGCAGAATGCGATACACGCCGCATGTGCCTGCTTCGGCTTCCTCCTGTATCCGCACGAGTACGGATACACGCCGTAGAATCCAACAGGCAACCCCGAAGCAAGCATTCTCCGCCATGAGATAGCGACAGACGCTCATCTCGTTTCCCGTGTCGTTGGGACATTTGTTCTTCGTACTTTGGAAATACCGTCAAAATGGCACGATTGGCAGGGGGAACACCAGGGTCGACCGCCCGCTCTGTGCTATCAGCCACACGGCACGTGGCATGGAAGGGCCTAGGAGCCGAAGTATCCAAAGACAACCCCAATAGGACCCCTACGACCTACCCAGTCTGGTTCAAACCTTCTTCTGCCCGCTCACCCTAGGCCCAGGTATTCGTGCGTATATGGAGTACCTGAGTTGAACTCTGAAGTGAGCATTTCAATAGTAGATGGTTGTTGCTTGAAGTGGTCACTGCTTGACGGAGCAAACCCTGCCATTGAGAGTGAGACTAGGTATGTGGCCTGAGGTGGCATCAAAGGATCGCCCACTACCAAAACGTCCCCATCTTGGTACCCGCGATGCTTATCGAAGTAGCTCACGGACGACTCAGTAATCGGAACGCAATTATACTCTGCCGCAATATTGATCCATCACCCGTTTCTCACGACGTCTCAAGCGAGTTGCTACATCGTTGCCAATACTCGAGGGGCACAGCGACACGTACTCCAAGGCAAATAGCTTCCCAGCCGACGCGGGCGAGATCACTCATCCATACACAGGATGCCGGTTGGTTGATAGTCACACCAATGGGCGAGACGCAGCGGCTTTCCAACGAGGACCAGGCTGTTTCCAGAAGCCAGGCTGGCGTGCCTAGACCAATTGAAGCTAAGGCGCCGTTGCTGCACGAGTGGCGCTAGGTCTGCAGCGCCTCTACTGCGTACAGCCCAAGTCCCTATCTTGTTATCCTAGGGATCCACGATGCAGTTAGTATCAGGGAGCAAGATCGTTCCAATCGACTGGCTACACATACGGTTGGCGGAAGCGTTGGTGAAACGGGCAGCCGTTAGGCCAGACGGACTCTAACCAACCACTCTGCTGAAACCAACAGCCGGCCAGCAGATGCATTCATTCGGTAATGTGCTCATCTCAAGACATTCGGGTCATTGCAGCGTTTTCTGCTTCGGCTACTGCGTCCTCATACTCATCCGCGAGCGTCCCGTCGGCATCTGTCAATACGGACCGAAAATGCTGCGTAACCGTCGGACAAGACGGTCTGCCGTAACATGACCGACGCACAATAAAGGGGACGCTTAATTAGCTCGTGGGGACGGATATGTGCATCAAATTCCCCGTCGACGAGGGGTCACCGCCCTGCCTTGCCCAGATTCTTGCTGCTGTAACCAGCCTGTGGGCCAATGTGGGGCCTCGCTGAGCCGACCCGAATCGCACGAAATGCTCCTCGGCCGTCTATTTGATTACGCACGAAAGACAATACCTGCTGTTGTGCAATGGCAGCTTTGCTCAGCAGCTCAGGTCTCTGGCAGATACCAGCGCGCTCAGGAGGTATGTAGGTTCTGCTACAGCCTGCTCCATATAGCGGCAACCAGATCATAGTGGAAGGACTCTTCATATCGAATTACCGGGGAGTCCCTCTTTGAAGTTACATCACTGGCAAAGCAGGGGGGGGGGGGCGATTGTCCATCGCTGACTTTCCAACCGAAGCCTTTTGCTGGCAGAGTCTTCCTTGCATCGATAGGAGGATGATCCTGGTCCGGCTCATTGCACAAAACGGGGGCCAAATCGGAAATTGTCCAAAGACCAGAGAGGAGTAGCGACCGCCGCCGAATCTCCAAGCTAACAGCTCGCGACCACCATTCCAGAATCCCGTCTCGCTGGCACGGCCCTGCCTTTGCAATTGATGAATCGCGAGAAGATACGGATCCAGCTAGCGACAACTTAGCTTGGTCAGGCGCAGCCACGCTCTATATTGCATCACGAGCTTTTGCATTACAGAGGCAAATGATGTCCAAAGATTGACGGCGTTGACGGCCTCGCTCCCGCTTGGCCAAAGCTCAACAAGATGCGCGGTGGCGGACGCCGTGATCGTTGGCCGGCGTCAAGTCGACCAGCACCCTGAGAAAGAAAATGGATACGTAACGATATCAAAGTTTTATTATGGTTCGCCGCCGGTCTTGCAGCGATACGGACATGCATCCCGATTTAGCCCACAGGACCGATCAGGAAGAAGGAAACTGCGCTCACAATGATCTCTCGACAAATGCGCTTTCTTCTTCTCTGTCACCGACCTCTCAACTGCATCGGTGGTGTGCTCATCCATCTCCTGGACAAGTTTCGATGCCCTGCCAGCTCAGCACATCACCATCGAGAACCAGATCGGGCCCCTGTCTTGCCGTGAAGCGACCGGGCGTGCCGCGAGACCCATTCGCCCGGATGCCCGACGTCCACTTTCAGGGCGTACAAACGGCTCGGCTGGTTTGTTCAAGCGTCCCGTCCAAGACTCCAGCCACGGTGCGTTTCGCTGGCGGGACGGTGCATTCGGGCCAGGGTGCAACCCCTGGTGTGTCTCACTCACGCAAAGGATTGAAGATATCCCCAGGTCTGGCGACGTGATTGCTCAGTCCAGTAACGATTGACGTGAGCTGCGCGGCGAGTGCTCAGCCAGGTCCAATTTTTACCCCCCTGCGCCACGTGTGGCCTGGTTCAAAATGCCGTCTCTAGGCGTTTTGTGAAGGCATCGCTAGGAGGCCTACGGAGAATAGGCGATAGCCGCCCCAGGCCTGGCCCAGGTTTCGCCAAAAGGGCGGTGACAGCCGGGTATTGTAATCGTCGTTGAACGTTGCAGCTATTGAAGTGTGCGGTGACTGACTTTGCACCGTGTCAAGCCTGCAGATCACAACCCAACTCAACCGAGCTGCAGTTCCGACCCTTTCGTTGAAGACCGGCCTCGCACGGGCCCTCTCGGTAGGTGCGTGTGGCTGCGACCATGCGGTCCCAATGCAGATTGTCGACTACATTCAACTTCAGTCTCGAATCTGCCGGCTCAAGTCATGACAGCTTTGGTTGGACTGCCGGCTGTAGGAAAGTGCCTAGGCTACCTTTCCCAGACTCTTGCAGAACTGACTTGCGCATCTATTTGCCCGCCAACAGTCTAGCAAGACATCGGCAATGCAAACAGACGCCTCTGCGGTGAGAGGTACCCCGGGATATGTGGCGTGCAGGAGAGATGATGGAAAAACTGGAGCTTGGATTGCCATGTTTTGGGACGGAGCCAAGACTGATTCACGTCTCACCATTCCTGCGGCTCGTCTCCGCGCTGCAAGCCCCCCGAACATGCTTCGCGAACGCCAGTCAACTTCTAGAGCTTATCAGACATTCGGGTCGACATGGAAAGGGAATAAAGACATCTCATCGGAGACATCAGACGGTCCAGAACGCGCTAGCGTCGGGCTCGAAAAAAGCCAGCCCGATCCTGAGATGTGAATTACCAACATGCTTGCGACACATCATCGGGTCGTTCTCACAAGGACAGATTCTATGAAGGAGGTTTCAATAGCTGGCCAGGCGGACCAGGCATCCTCAACCGCGGTCTTGGAAATTCTGCTCAGCGTCAGTGCCATCCTCAAACACTCATGCTCAAGGTGGGCAGGCCGGGGTTGGCTCGTATTGCCAATTGCTGGCTTCACGACGTGTGACGACGTCGGCCGATGGCGTTCTCAACGTTGCCTCAAACACGAGAAGCTCATGTGGCTAGTTGAATGGCTCACTGACCTGAACGGCGCAACGCGGTCTGTATGGTCGTTGGCAGACTGTCAAGCGACAAGCTATCCAACTACTGCCGCCTCGTCACCGGTCCGTCGTTGACGGGGCGTGCGTTGGTGATGTCGATCGCCAGCCTACTACGGACAGGTCCGGAGTATCTGCCGATATAGTTCTAGAAGAACGCCGACTACCGCTCTAGCGTTGTCTTGCCCGCAGCCACTTGTCCTCATCAACGGCTCGCGACCTCAATTAACATTTTGCCTAGTCTACACGTGGTTTCTCGTGCTTCCACTACCGTTGAGTCAGTCTTGCGTCTTCCGCTGCGGGTGTCGATCAAACGGGTACTTGAGCGCTCTTCATGCTGTGTTCTGTTCATTCACAAGTCGGATCCGAAAAGGCTCAACCCGCAGAACCTACCAGAGACCAGCGCAGAAATGGGATGAAGCGGGTCCCATGCAACCACAGCGTGCAATTGTCTGTGGAACAAGTCTTGTTGGCTGACTCGGCCATCCACACCACAATGGCCAAGCTTATCGGAAAAGCCGAGCGACCACAAGATGTATCCTGCTCGTCCGTTTGAGGAAGGCAGATGCAGTATATTGCCAACAGAGTAAGTTGGCAAACGGGGTGACGCGGTGGCTTCTTGAGACGGACAGCTTCGGATGAGAAGACGGCACACAGCGGGATTCCGGGAGCGATTCGGCGGCATTGTGTGGGATCGACCTCAAGCCGATCTCCGTCCAACCTGGAGGATCATCACACTCCGACTTGGGGGTGGTGAGAAGCGGCCTCGGGTCTGCAGAGACGGCTTCATCTTCTGCGACCTGCCTTGGTCGGATGATGGCGAGTGGGCGGCGAAACAAGTTGTCCATTCCAAATCGACGACTCGGCCAGGGCTCATGCAGTCCAGCGTTGGATCTTGATCGCGTCCCACACGATTGGAGTGTTTCACACTTATTTTCAAACCTGTCCAAGACGGCCCATCCTGGTGTCGGGGAAACCACTCCTCAGACCAATCCCCCAGCGCAGATCCATCATCCGCGCCGAGGTTCTGCCTTAATACGCTTCCGTTGGCCCAGGGCCGTCTCATTCAAGGGCGGGGTACGCAAGTATGTACGCAAGTATGCTCGATGGTTGAGGCATCCCATATTGTTGCGCGCGTTTGGGAGATCCGCTGTGTCAGGCAGCTCAATGATGGCGCCTCTTGGATCAGACGACATGCTGATCAGGTAACCTTGTCGCACAGACGAGCGGGCTGCTTCTGGACGGCAGCGCAGCCCGCTATACGGGTTCTGTCAAAGTTGTCAAACTCAAAGCTCACAGACACGAGCAGGGCGCCACAAGCGGCGAATCCTCTTATCGCGGCGGCCAATTCATTCCCACATGGGACGGATACAGAAGGTGAAGAAGGAATTTTTGTTTCAAAAGTCTGTGCTCTCTCACTCACTCCCGTTCACAGTACAAGGCAACAGACCGATGTCACCGTACGTACCGGATGCATGCGAAAAGAGAAGAGAAAACGAGGGGCAGCAAGCGGCGTCGACCCTCGGAAGCGTTTGGATGGGTGTTATCAGAGGACCATTAAGACCCAGTCCTGTTGCAACAACCTCCCCCGCCTGCCGCAGAGAGCGTCTCCACTCACTGAACGCCGTGACCCGGCTTCGGCGTAGAGGTCTCTTTCTCTCTAACACTCTGGTGCGTGGTCAGGGTCCGTAAGGTCTGTCGCATTGGGGTTGCCGTCGTAGACTCGCGGCTCCCCGGCTTTAGATCACCAGAAAACGCTGATCTACGGTTCTCGGTACGTTCTACTATCGCAGGATGGGCAAGAGGGCCAAAGTCCAGGACTCCAGACGTTTCCTATAGAGCCCCTCTGGGCGTCTGGGGATGGCAAGCGCGCTTGTCTCGCATGACGAGACACACGTTCAGCATGTGGTGTCCTTGATTTCTTGGTTCTCACGGGGCGAGGGAGGGTCGTCACGAGCCCACCTTGCTCCGCTCTGGAAGTCATGTTGGCGGTGGTGCGGTTCCTGCAGCATCATGACTCTCCTTCTCAGACTGGACTGTGTGGGAGGGCCCGGATTTGTGTGAGCGCCGAAGTGAGAACATGCGTCGGCCCATTCCGCAATGCTTAAAGTAAGGCGGTGTGGGCCAGTTATTCCTGTACAGCCAATCATACGGGCCATCGGACAGAAGGCCGCGCATGTAACAACACTTGAGCTCTTATACAACTATGCCTTTCATCCAATAGGACCTCTGGCGCAACGGTAGCGCGTTCGACTCCAGTAGTGGCTCATCGAAAGGTTATCCGTTCAAATCGGGTGTGGTTCAATGCCTCACGCATTCTTTTTGTGATTTTTGTCATTTTTAGTGATGTTTGTTCCTTTTAAATTGCATTGCAGTGAGTCGTAGATGAATCTCACGGTGTTTGAGAGATATGGGGTGTGATAAAGAGAGATGAGGAAGGTGCAGGTGAAAGTGTAATCTTGTTCCTTCTTTTCCACGCAGACCCCCACCTTTGCTGTGAATGAGAAAGAGACTACTTTTCTGCCTATATCATTCATGAGCATGTGATGAGATCTATTTAGATTGATGTTTACTTGAAAAGGTTTGTCAAGGACTAAGCTGCCGTGGACATGACGCCCAGACCCAACTCGCTCTTTTCTCGTCTTCTTCCTGCATAGATATCAGCTGTCCTCAATAGACTCCGGAATCGTGTCACCAACACGAAACGGGCAGAGTGCCTGACCTCAAGCAAGAACTCCTGCTAGACGTAAATGAACAGTTTGATACTACTGTATGAGCCTAGATGGTATATTCCATTATAGGGTACCTATTGGCAGCCATATGTCCTTCACACGCCATGACCTTCCCTTAAGCAGGACGTCGCAGTATCTGCATTAAGATTGGCGAGCCTCAACAATGGTCAAGAACAAAGACAGGTACCGTATAGGATTTACTCTCAAGATGGAAGCCCCTGGCATCTTCAAGGTCTTCTTATGGACCTTCTCTCAGATTCGGCGAAGAATACTTACCTGCTTTCCCGCCCTTGGTGGCCGACTTGGTCTAGATGAGAGAGGCTGAGGTGAGGGAGGGCGAGATTCCAAAGCTGATGGCACAGTTTCCAGCTTTCAATTTCTAGGGGACATGTGTGTGATAAATTGTTTGCCATGAAAAATGAAGTCGACTTTCTTGGAAGGAAGGAAGCTGAGAGTCGCTCCTTCCTTTTTGTGAGCCACCATAGACCTGCCCTCCTACTTTTGCACCTTTCACCTTTCACCTTTTTTCCAAATTTTCACCTCCCAGGAAGACATTTACACAAAGCAACATCTTCTTCCTCTCACTCCAATCGTCAATCCCACTCCTCTGCCCTGATTTCATCACATCGACGCCCCCAATGCAATTGCCTCCGTCTCCTTGGCGACTGTAACTGCAGATACCACTTGGAAGGCTGCTGCTTCTAGGCCAGGTAAGTCGGTCCTTCTCTACATACTTATGGCAGCTTTCTATTTCCGAGAGGACCGCTAAGTCTTTTTTTCAGATCGCAACGATGTCCTCCGACAGCGAGCACCCCGACGGTGCTGGCATTGGTGACGAGACGAAGTCGAGCGTCTCTTGTGGCGCATGCCAGAAACCGGGCCACAAGTTGGCAGATTGTTATTACTTGACCTACAGAGCGCTCAGATGTGGTTCTGTCAAGGGTTGCCCAATGTGCAACACTGTCGAACATTGCTACGATGACTGCAAGCTACTGCCTGCGGGTGGTGACCAGCTGCTACAACACCATATGGAATGGCTCGTTCGGCGGCGCCGCTATATGCCTCTAATACACACGACCATAGACATATGGATACTTGTTTTGGGGTTTCCAGATGATGGATACGGATATCCGTGGTCTTGCTCATTCACCAAAAGTATGAGAGGACGAATGCCCGAGGGCAGACGCCTGCACGATGTCAAAGAAGTCGCCATAGCTGGTAATTTGTCTGACAAGTTGACGGTATCTCTTTCTGAAATCAAGCGCCACATCAATTTTACTGTTCCCGACTGGCCTAATAATGGATATGACGCAACAAACCTGGTGGGCCAGGCATATACGCTTGCGTCCAACAAGTGGGAGAACGGTCAGAAGCGCAATGCCGAGTACACCTTGGCATTCGAAACGATTATGAGGCAGAGGAACGAAGGAAAATACAGCGATGATCAGCTTACGCTAAGGAGGCTGAGAGTGCTCAGGGCCGGAGCTACATATCCAGCGGCCTTTGCGAAGGAAAGTAGCGCATGGGCTAGAGTATTCGGCAACTTCCTTCTCCACGACAAGCCTGGCGGTGTGGATGATGTAACTTTTCTCAGGGAACTCAGAGATCAAGCAGCAAGTCGGACAGCAGGTCAATCTCGGTCTCAGCCGCCACAAGATCAGGCACTCAAAGATGAACCACAGAAGAAAGAGCCACCGCCCAGTACGCCCAAGACACTGAAGCGACAGCCAAAACCCAAGCGAGATTCACCACCAGACAGCGACATAAGTCTGCTTACTTCTCCGGAGTCTCGCGCTGAGGAGATGGTGACAATTCCTGCACTGCAGCCTACTCAGGGATCACAAACGAAGCGAGCGTCACCAAAACACAAGCGTCCGGCAGCCACCCCAGAGCCTCGAACCAATGAAAGATTTCCGACATCTTCATCAACGCCTCTCAGAGTTCGCCAGCGAATTTGGGCGACGCTGTGCCCAGACAGGCAGTGCGTCGGTGGATACCCATTTGAGGTTCCCATACCTCCGATTGCTCAACTCAAGGCTCATGTAATTGACGATCTGGGGGAGGACAACAACTCGAATGAAGATCCGGACAAGCGACTTCCTCTGGCAAACTACATCCACCCACATGTCACCATCAGCCTCACCCAGCGAGAGCGACCCGACGGCGAGCCGGTTCATACACTGGTACTTGGCCTGACTAAGGCGACGTCCATGCTGCGCTTCTCCCGGCTTGGACTGCTCCAGGCCTACGACATGGCCGTCTGCTGGGCGTCCAAGGTCGATAAAGACGGCGTCAGCTTCTCTCTTCGAAGCGCTTTTGACGGCTGCAACGCGGTGACGGAGGGCTTTGCGGGGGACAAAATACGCATCGAGGAGATGGCTGAGCTGGAGAAGCAGATTGAGAGACTGGCGCCCCGGCGTTCGCAATTTGACATGGTGGTGGAGCGCATCAAGGACTGGATGGAGAGGAGCGGACACAAGACTCAGTATACGTCCCGAGAGGCTTGGAGCGATACTCTTCGCAAGTGGTGGAAAGATGAACATGATGATGTGGGCGGGCTGAATCGAGAGGAACTGAAGGATGCTTGTCTACAGGCCATAGAGGCCAAGATGAAGGAATGGGAGAAGGAGAAGAAGCGAGCCATCGAGGAGCCCGATTCTGACCTGGAGATTATTGAGTCCCCTCCCAAGAAGAAGGCTCGGTCGCGTTGATGTATATGCACAATATCATGGTGCGTAATTACAGATCAATACCAAGTACCGTACACCAGATCACTTGTCCAATAAGTCATATCAGTATACACTCTCCTAGACCCCTTGCTTGGCCTCCTGAATCGGCTCCCCGATGTCTTCCACCGCATCCTTCTGCTTCCCCCGATCCCTCCTGACCAAGAACCAAATCGCACCAGTAATGAAGAACTGCACCACCATCGTCGCCACAACACTCCTAAACCCACGCCGAAAGTGCGGCGCCTCAACAGCAGGAAACTGCAGCAGCTGCGCCCAGGCAACAATGGCCTGCCCAATGGCATTCATCGACGCCGTCACGATGGCGCGCTCCTCGGCATCCCCGGCCATGGTAATTGTAGCCCACGCCATCGTCAGCGAGGGGATCGCGCCCTCGAACCCGTTGAGCATGAACGCCGCCAGACGACCGCGCTCGCCGACGTCCCACGCCACGAGCAGGATGACGCCAACCAGCGATGGTACGGTGGCAGCGACAGATAACCCAGCGAACCAGCCCGTGCGATCGGCCACGGCGCCCGCGGCAAAGGCCGAGACGACGGAGATGGCGGTCGCGACGGTGGGCAGGGTGTTGATCCGCGTCACGGAGTATGTCGCGGGGAAGGCCTTGAGGTAGAGGGAAAACGGGGACCCGCTGGGCTGCAGGTTCTCGTTCATGATGGTCCACTGCGCGACGAAGAGGTACCAATGCCAGCGGCGGAACACGCGCGCGAAAATGTCCCGCGAGACCTTGAGCCGCGGCGGCGCCGTCAGGCCCCGGAGGCGGTCGCACGCGAGGGCGTAGAGGCGCGGCGGGAGCAGCCTCGGCCTCGACCGCGCGGGGACGTCCGGGAAGACGAAGAAGCCGACGAGGGCGATGGGGACGGTGATCACGGCGTCGACGATGAAGAGCCAGCGCCAGCCGGCGAGGCCGCGGGCGCCGTGGAGGTTGGTGTAGGCGGCGGCCTGGAGGTAGCCGGCGAACATTGTGCCGAGGGGCGCGGCGACGTAGAAGAGGGCGACGCGGCGGCCGATCTCGGCTGGCTTGTACCAGGACCCGATGACGTAGATGATGCCTGTGAAGGAGGAGGACTCGAAGAGGCCGGTGAAGAAGCGCATGGCGTAGACTGTCTGCACGTTGCGCGCCCAGGCGAGGCCGAGGGTGGAGAGGCCCCAGCCGATCTCGAGGACGGGGAGGACGATGTTGACGGGGTGGCGGGTCAGGTAGTAGCAGGCGGGGATCATGGAGGTGCAGTACGAGGACCAGAAGACGATGGTCATGTAGTTGAGCTCGTTTCCTTGGAGGTTGAGGTCCTCCTTCATGCCGCTGTGAACTTGTTAGTCTGGGGTATCGAGAGGGGGGCGCGATGCGGAGTGAAGAGCTTACCTGACGTAGGCATTAGTCAGGGAGGACTGGTCGAGGTACTTTGTGAAGAAGCAGAGACAGCCAAAGACGAGGATCAACAGGTCCAGACGGAGGACGAGTCTTTTTTCTTCGCTGGGCGTGTCTTTGGAGTACCAACGGATCGCCGTCATGAAGCGAATCCACGGGCTGTCGCGGGATGTATCCTGGCTTTCATCGTGAGTGTCGGCTGAGTCCGTGGCGGCCACGGGAGGTGACTTTTCCTCGAGTGAAGCCATCGCCATTGTCTTGAGCGCAGACTAGGGAGGGCAGTTCATCAGATCCGAGCCCATCACAAAAAAGAAAAACGCTTCTTATGGCCGACGGCTTGCGAGGTCGCAGAGTCGTCGGCACTCGCAGTATGGCCGATCGCATCAGTCCCGGTAATAAACGACTCGTCTGCCCGTTTCGGCCAACATCCGTGCCGTTGGTTGGGTTGCGACAATGGCGCAATGGTAGCCCACTATGGCACATGGTCCAATCCCAGGTGTCCTCCTCCTCTGCAATGCTACCGTCTCTGCAGCTTTCCTAATGGCCATGCTCTGGAAAGTATGGTGGAGTTATGATAAGATCCTTTACAAAGAACCCTGATAATCGATGTGACCAGGCTAAGCTTTTGTGGCGTCTGGACCGATGGCCAAAGTGGAGACACCGGTGCTGTGAGCGCCGTTATTCGGAGCCGGATCCCGAGACCTAGAGCCGATTGATCAACTTCACTTGGACAGACATGCAGCAATAGACTCCGCTTGGTGAACCGCAAACCCAAAAACTTTTGTATATCATCCGTTGCCCCCGGGGCATATCCCTAGACATCCATCAATTAAGCAGCACCTTTCCACACCCCCCCTCGCTACAGCATCCTAAACCAAAAACCCCCTGCGCGCCTTCACCGGCGCCCTACCGCGGGCCAGCAACGCCTTCTTGGCATTCACAGAATACTTCTGCGCCTTGGGCGCCAGCCTCTCGTCCTCCTTCTTGACGGTCCGGAACACGGTCGTGCCGACGACCTCGTCCCTGGGCGCGCGGGCCTCGCGCAGGAGTTGGGCCTCCGCCGTCTCGAGCTTCCGTGCCTTGCGGGGCTTGCGATCCCCCGCCCCGTCCTCAGTCTCGCCGTCGTCCTCCGAGTCGGACTCGAGGAACTCGGCCGGGAGCTCCGAAGGGAGATCCAGCCTCTTCCGGCGTCCTGTGGTGGCGGCTTCCCGCGCCGGAGTCTCCGTCTTTTCCTCGCTCTCCTCCTCCTCGTTACTCGACTTCTTCGCCGGTGCCACGTCCTCTTGAGCCTTGCGCGCCGCGGCCTGTTCTTGGAGCCTGGCGTTGCGCTCTTGGCGCTTGCGCTTCTGGTTGGCTTGTTGTCTGCACTTTGGGTTAGAATCACTGAGAGGCAAATCACGCAAGATGGCAAAACGCACTCTGCAATGGCCTTGTTGGCAGCCTGCGCAGACTTCTTGGCCTGCACGGCAGCCTTGGACGTAGAAACTGCCTCAGGCGCCGCATCCGAGTCGGAATCGTCGTCGTCGCCTCCCTCGGCAACGAGCGCCGTCTTGGACTCCGCCGCAAGCTGTTCCGCAGCCTCGTGCGCTTCATCGCCAATCGACTCGGGCGAGGCATCAGAATCCCCAATCTCATCAGCGTCCGTCCTGGGAGCCGGCTGCTCGGCGCCTGTGATGATCTGCTTCTCCTTGACGTCCTGCGCGCCCGCAGCCGCGCCGGCTTCCGATTTCAGCTCCACGACGAAGGAGGCCCTCTTTTTTGATGATGACGATCGGCTGGTCTCATCCTTTCTGCTGGCAGCCGTCTTGCCCTCCTTTGCCCGCACCGGGAGCTTCTGCTTCTTGGTGGTCGCAGCTGCGGCCGGCGCCTCGGCGGCTGTGCGCTTCCCGTTTCGTGTGGTGACCATTGTGAATCTGAACCCTTGAATCTGTCGAGGGTGGGTTGCTCGTTGTGAGCGGCCGGCCGTGAATCCGCTGTTGAATATAGCACTTGATGAGTCGCTTGTTACACAGACGATTTCGTTCGCAGCCAATGTGATTCAAGATATCCTCCTTCAAGAATGCAAATAGTTGTAGGTGAGTCGGGATGAGAACTTTTGTCAGTGAGGTGGTGAGTGAAGACAGAAATGTCGATGAAATGTCGTCGCGAAAAGGTGTAGTCGCAACTTTTTTTTTTTCGAGGTGGAGACTGCCGTCGAGCAGATGGGATTCGATTGGTTGGTCGCCTTAGACCCACTTCACTGGCGCGGACCTCACTCGAGCTTCCCCGGAGCCTCACTCCCACCCTCTCACTCATCATCGCCAGCTTTAATTCACGACGTCGCAAAGTGTCTCCAAAAAGAGACTGAAGGCGACTGTTCAGCTCGTAAAATACATTAAAGTTGTACTGATAGACTTCAAAACGTGCATTGGGTCGCACCTCGACAACCGATAAATCACCGGCGATCGCGCCACATCTCATCTCATCTCATACTCACCACCCCAACACCATCACCAACATGTTCCGCCTCGCGACAGCTCCCACCCGCACCAGCGGCGTCAGAAGGCATCTCCTAGCCTGCGTCTCCACGCCGCCGTCATTACCATGGGCCCCTGCAGCACCGTCACCACCACCACCGACAACGATGCCGACAACGACAACGAGGACGCTAAAGACAAAGAGCAAACTCCGGCCCCTTCCGGGCCTCAAAAAGTCGAGCGCCAGAGAGGAGAAGCCAAAGCCTCGAGACGTCGTCTTCGAGCCCCGGTCTCTCACCGAGTTCAAGATTCTGCTCCGCGAGCGAGCCTACATGAGCGTCACGGCGGAACGGGCCCACGACGTCTACATGAAGTACATGAAAGCCCTCGTCCGGCCTGATAAACCACGAGACTGGCAAATGGCGTTCGTCAAAGGTTAGCACACCCCCCCCCCCCTCCCCCTTTCCTTGCTGACCACTTCACGCACCAATGCTAACGAAACCCCGCAGAAAACAACATCACGGCGGGCGAACTCCATGAGACCGCCGGCCTCCTCTACTTCACAAACACCAGCTCCGAGTCCGAACTCATCCTGCAGTTCAACATGATGGAGACGGCCGCCGGCCTCGGCTACGATCCGGCCGCCCTGACCCTCGGCCGCCACCTCTACAGGGCCGAGGGCAAGAAAAACTACTACGACTGGGACAACCCGCGCTGGCACCACACCCGCACGCGGTGCCTGGCCCTCATCGCAGAGGGCCGCGACGCGAACGCCATGGTCGTCGCCGGCCTCCGCCACCTCAACCGCGAGACGGAGCGCGACGACTACCTCGCCCTCGAGGCCTTCACGCAGGCCCTCGCGCTCGGCAAGGACGCCGCCTACTTTGACTGGATGTGCTCCGCGCTCGAGGGCCAGGGCGACGCGTACCTGCGGCTCGGCGAGAAGGACAAAGCCAAGGACACCTTTTTCCACCTGGGAAAGCTGGGCTACGCGCGGGGGTGGTCGCGCCTGGCTGACTTGTACCCGGACGACAAGGGGACAATGGGATGGCTGTTCAAGGCGGCCGGGGCGGGCCTCCCCGGTTCGTACCAGAAACTGGTGGACCATTGCGAGAAATGGCGCAAGTTTTGCGCCTCGGACGAGAAGTGGGCAGCCTACTGGGAGCGACACGCTTCGGAGTGGACGCGGATACTAAAGGCTTCTATCGCCAGAAAGAAGTTGAATAAATCCAAATAGGTAGTTCACGGGATGACGTGTATCAAAATATGTACAACTAAGAATCTAGTCACGCCGGCCGACGTTGCCCGTGATGCATTAAACTAAGCATACTCCTGCCTGTCCTTCCACCCGGGCTGGAGGTAGCTCCAGTCGCGGTTGAACTTGAAATCCGTCTGGTACTGCCCGTACCGCACCAGCTTCAGCCCGTCCAACTTGGCACCCGCGTCGGTCTGCGCCCACAGGCTGACGGCCAGGGTGTTGCGGCCGCGATTGTTGAGCACGCCCGGTGGCACAGGGAACCGTGTCTGCGGGCCAATGTGCGGGACGTACTTGCCATACTGGTACCCGTTGATCCAGAACATGACGCGTGCCGTCGTTCCCGCGGGCGCGGAGAACTCGATGCCCAGCGGCGCGTCCAGGTCCGAGTCGATGTTGAGCGTGAAATCCGTGACGTAGAAGCGGATGCCCGCGCCGGAGAGACCGACGAGCGGGGACTCGGGCTTCCAAGAGGAGCCGGTGGGCACAAAGCCGGGCAGGTGCCAGCCCAGGCGCTCCGGGTAGAGGCCACCCTCGTTCATGGGTCCGCGGACGGGATCGATGTTGGCCTCGCCGCCGGCCGCGCCCGCCAGCTTCCACAGTTTAAAGCCCGTATTGGTGCGTGTGCTGCCGGGTTGCAACTGGGCGCCGAGGATGCCGCGTGGGTTATTGATACCCTGGGCCGTCGAGGCCTGGTCGTGGCCATGGTAGTCGACCACAACCGTGACCACGTTGTTTTTCTCAACCAACGCGGACCGAGGGAACGTGAGAGTCTTGTTGGTTGTCGTTGCCGAAGCGGACCCAACGTCGCCGCCGAGGAACTGTCCATTCACCCAAGCCGACCATCCGAACGCCAAACCGCCGGAGGCCGTGATATTGACCGAGGTGGCGTTGGCGCCGTCAAAGTAACCGCGGTAGATCTTGGCACCCGAGTAGAAGCCATAATCGGAGCTATAGAGCACCGGTAGAGTGACTGGAGCATACGGGCTAGGCGTCGTCGTCTTGTTGCAGACGGTCCATCGGGAATCGTCGTAGTCGGACGCCGCTTCGGGAAGGGCTTCGGCCGCGCGCCAGTTCGACAGCTCGGGGAGGGTCACAGCACGGTCCTCGGCGCCGGGAATCTGAGCAGTGAAGGAACCGTAAGCAGTTTTTGTGGCGGCCAGGCGCAGGCCATTCCAGTCAATGGTTTCGATGGGCTTGTCGCCGACGTAGGCCTCAATCGTTGTAGCCTTGTCGCTGTCACCAGAGACGTGGAGGACGCCGTGAGAGATGCTGGCGCTTCTGACGAGGTAAGGGCCCTGAATAAAGAGCTGCTCGTCAGGCTTCACAGTAGGATTTGACGTTGTCGGGGGCGCCCAGAAACGCCACGCCGACTTTTGCTCAAGCAGGTAGACGAGAGCGCCGTTGGAGAATTTGACCACCGTGGAACCGGCGACCTGCTTCCACGTAAAAGCTGAATGGTTACCGTTTGTCGTCTCCTGCAAGTCCGTATCGCCAAACACCTCAAATGTAAGGTCGCCTGCGTCCTTGAAGGCGAACTCTCCCGTCTGACCCTCTTGGAGGTAGAAAACGAGTACCTCAGTGTCGAAGAGGCCATAGGTGGCAATGTCCGCCGAGGCGTACAGCAGAGTGTGCTTGCCAAAGACGTAATCCGTGACAAGGATCTTGCTTTGGCGACCGTTGAGCACGACGTTCGGGACGGTAACGGATCCGGCTGTCGTGTTGAGGGTGACATCGAACTGGATGGGGGTCATGGACTTGGTGCTGGCTTGCTGCACGACGGTAAAGCCAGCCTGGGTATCGGGATTACGGAGAACCCAGCTAAAGGCCGAGGGTGAAGAGAGCTATGGGCGTTAGCAAGGGTATTATGGAGAGTCCGCGCGACTTACACCGTAGCCAGTTCCGTTCCCAATCATCTCAACCTTGAGCAGATCCGACGAGACTCGGGTGAAGAGTCCGATGAGCTTTGTCTGGAAGAGTTTGGTCCACTGCTCACGAGTCTCGCGGAGAGGGGCGCTGTAGTCGTAACTGGTGTAGACCTGAGGTGCGGCGGCTGCTCTTGTCAGTGTCTGCAGCGCATTTCCTGATTCTTGTAGGACTCACAGTGTCCCCAGTTCGTTCCGCCGTAGCTCATGTAGATGCTCAGCAGGGTCACGCGCTGGCCGATGTTGTTCTTGTAGTAAACATCCGCAAAGGCTGGGTCGTGCTCCGAGGCACACTATTCTGCATGTCAGCACGCAGTCCTTCAATATTTCAGAGCACACGCACCTGATCATAGAAAGTCGCGCTTCCCCAATTGGAAAACCAACCGCCCTCAAACTCGGCAAGGTAGCTCGGCTGCGTGAAGGAGTAGTTGGAGAACCACTGAAAGTAGGTCCGGACGACGTTGAAGCCAACCGTCGGGTCGGTGCAGGAGAGGGCGCCTGGGTAGCTGTCGAGGCCGTAGACGTTGACGGCGCCGCCGACGTTGTTGTAGTCTGTGGACCACGACCGGGAACGCATACCCTTTTCGTTGTGCGTCAGCGGGACTACGATGCCGGCGTCGTGGAATGCCTTCTTCAGCTGTTCCATGTAGATGACCGAGGTGTGGTCGGGGGAGTAGACGCTCTCCTGGTACTCGTTCTCGACTTGGTTCAGGATAACGGGCTGGGCTTGTCAGCGGATTGCAGATGAACGGGGACGAAGGCACCTACGCCGCCATTGGTGATTTGGTTCGCGGCGATAATCTTGCCCACTTGCGTGATGAAGGGGAGCCACCCGGCCTGGTACCGCTCGTCAGAGGTTCTGATCTTGCCGAAGCGACCGTCAGAGCCCCAGAGAGCGAGGCCGCCGCCATTGGTTTCGGCCTGGACGTGTCAGCCTCTTGACATGGTCGAATATACTAGGTTCTCACATTGCAGTAGGGGCCGGCTCTGGCAATGACATAGAGCCCAGCCTCTTTGCAGTAGTCGAATAGTCGCTGAATGTTCTTGCCCGCCGTTTCAAAGTCGTAGACGCCCTCGGCAGCCGAGTGGTACGACCAGAAGAAGTAGATGCTGAGAGGCACGGTGAGCGTTCTGAGATGTTGCTGACGTGCGGCCGGTACTCACCTCACGGTGTTGAAGCCATTGGCCTTGAATTTCTGCAGAATATCCTTTTTGTCGAAGGTTTAGTATGTAAAGGGAGGTCCTCGACAGGCTGAACTCACGGGCCACAATTCGGGAACGGCTGTGTGGGAGAAAAGAGTTAGTTACGAATCGAGACCTGAGGTTGGAGCTTCTTACGCGTTCTCTGGTAGTGGAATTCGGCAGAGCTGTCATCAGTCAACACCTAGCTCCAGACGCGATTAAAGGGACGACACGAACAGGATGTACGTCCGGGTATCGTTGATGACGAGACTATACTTGTCCCACGACACCACGTCAGTGAGGCCGTTGTCAGTCGCCCAAGCCCCGGATGCAAACAGCCAGATCAAGGCCGTCAAAGCCTGGTGAAAACGCATGACAGCACAACCTTGGCGGGTTCCAGATTCGTAAATGTGCGGATCGAGCGAGAATGGCGTTGCATTCTAGATCTGCTCTGCTGCGAACCACGCGGGAACGAACCGACTGATAAACGATCGTGAGTCCACCACTGTCAATCACAGGTTGCCGGCCATCAATCCCAGTCGCGGAAATGAGGACCGAATGCGACATCACGAAGAGCTGCATGGCTCTCGCCCCAACAGGCGCAGACCACCAGCTCTTGATTCTAGTTTCCAGCAATCAGATGCTCGAGGTCTGGCCGTCATTACTTCATTGCGGGGTATCCCGGTCACCGTTCCTGTACAGACTGCGTGCCTCGCGTGAGAGTAACGCAGGAACCGTAGTGGCCTCGCCCGTATTATCGCGCAATTCTTCCGCTGGTCCTTGCAAGTGTAATCAAACTGCAAGCCGCACGCGTCCGGCGCAAGGGAAGATGTCATGTTGAGCTGCCTGTTTGGACCATGGCTCACAAAGAGAAAGAAAAAAAGATGAGAGCTCGGCGTTGCTTTGGCCGAAATATTTGGTCGATTGCGGGGTCGCCCAATGATCAGCTGGAGATCAGAGGGGCGACCCGAGCTTTCCCCCAGATGCTAATGGAAGCGTGCCTGTCAGAATGTGGGAAAGCACGCAGACAAGCTTTTTGGGGCATCACCCCGATGTCTCTCGGCCGGTCCTTCCGGGCAACCCAAGCACCAAGTTCTCACCGTCCATCTCTGTACGTGTGCGTCGCATAAATCTGGACCTGGGCCAGTGAGACTTCTCACCACCCATTGTCGGGCATCATGAGATTTGCTTGAGAATTGCGTTTGATCATGGCACGTGGAGCTGCCCCAAAACTTCCTCCTAGGCTCACCTCGGGGAACCATCTTCATTGGACGATGATGAGATCCAGGCAAAAGGCGCTGGCAATCTCTGCATCTGGCGTTGAACTCAACCTCCCGAGTCCATCTTACGAATTGCACAGATTGTACAGCGCCTCTGGAACCATACTGCGATGCCTGCGCCTCGCATCGCCTAGTCGCGACTCTACAAATAAGACATATTCTCAGGCCTCAACAAGCCCTCTGAATACAGTCCGTCGATGGTGGGAGCTTCTCGACTCGAACAAATCGCTCCTTTGTTGAAGCTGCGATCCTCGTGAAAGCAGAAGTCGACAACAATTCGTGTTTGAACGCGCAGTGGCCGTGCAGGAGACGACACAGCATTCAAGCTCTGGTCCAGCTGAAGCGAGAAGAACATGATTCACGACTTCCACGGTGTAGTGCGCACAATTGTGCCCAGTTTCATCTCCAGCCGATTGGCCGAACGAGTGCCTAAAGGAGAGACTGACGGTCTGCAGTGAATAGTCGATGCGCCGGTCGAGCTCATGTCTTCAACTGAAGTCCCATTCCAAGCCAGAATGCAGAAGAGCAGTCTACGAACATAACCGCGAGGTCTCCAAAACGCATGTCGAGAAGCGTGTTCCGCCAGGTCCTGTCAATGATGGTTGGAGGGTCGCAAGGAGACAATCTCTCTACCAGCCATGTCTCTGCTAGCAAAGGAATCCTCTCTGGACACTCGCAAAATGGCGGACGGTATCGTAAAATGTAGGGCGGTGATCTCGCACATGGTCAGTATTGCAGGATTTCTCTGGGTGGCTCACTCAGCGCTGCATCATGCCTAGTCCTTGAGGCAGTCTCGATGAGTACACGCAACATCCCATTCCTCAAGCATCCCATCTATTGCAAATGCGAACGACCAAGTCTGACCGAGCCCGTCTAGGCACTTCGCTATCAAAATTCGCAAGCTTCACGGAACCATGGCCGCAGTATCAGCTGAATCAGCAGGACAAGATCGCATTTCTGACTCCGGTACCAATCAAGGACACGCCGCAAAAAGCACCAGAGGCCCGACTCTCTGCATATCATGACGTGCTGAATTCGGGCTACCGCCTCTCCCAGGCTATATCCAGCCACGGTATACCCCTTCTGGGCCTCGTGATCCCGTTCCGGATTCACGATGAACTCTCATCTCCCCATTCGCACAGCAGCCGGGCGACGCCGTACTCCTACCTCCAAGCAGGGCGGCGTGCAAATGACTCAAGGCATATCTTGGCCGTTGCAAAACCACACTTGGACTGCAAGGCTGCAAGTTGCAACGGCAAGCTAGAACCTGTCAACCACAGCCCTGCATATCCTCCTCCCTGGTTGACTTCACTGGTGAATCGATAGTGCCAAAGCTTCGGCGAACCCCTGGGGGAAGGAGTACAACTTGCACCAGCCTCCTTAACAGCTCTCGCGGGTAATAAAGCAGAAACTTGATGCGAGATGCCCCGTACGTTTTCTTTCCCTCGGGGGAGCAGGGGCTGGTCGTGCCGCCGGCGACGGACCGGGGTAGGCGAAATACAAAGGGAAGCGAAATGTAACGGCAAAGGGATGCACTTTAGCCCCCTTTCCAAGCGATGATGGAACCTGGTAGGCCAATCCCCTTCATCAAATCTTAATATCAACTCCCCGAAGCCGTTGTCATTTTGCTGTATTTGGTCAATTTGCCTCGCCCCAGATTCCCAACCCTGCCACGCAGCACCCTGGGATGCCGCGCGGGAGCCGGAGAATATCCCATACACACGCATATCCGTACGGGAATTGTGCAGCGCCGCAAGAGTAAAGGCGGAAGATGGCGGGCGACGTCCGTCGTGCAACTTCGGCCTCGACCTCGACCTCGATTCTAGAGAAATTCGAATCCCTATGACGAACTTGACCGACTGTGGGGGCCACCGGTGAGTCGCCGGCCTCGAGAGACAGAGCGCATGTGCTCGGTTGCATGCACCAGCCGCGGGCAAACAAGTGCTGGCCGTCCACGATGGTTGTGACCGATGACGAGCCGGCGGCGGTGGCCACAACCGTGCTATGGCGGAGCAGGAGGCACAGACTTGGACAACGTCCCGGCGCCCCGATACAACTGCACTGGCTGGACCTGAACCATCGTGGGATCTATCCGAGGGGTCTGCAGGTAACCGCGAGCGATGGCGGGATGAAGTGTTCTTGATCTGCCTGCGCGGTAGTCGACATATGCTTCCGAGCATCACTTGACGACGGCTGCACGGCTGGCATCGAAATAGACACCTATCAGTACGTAATGAGATGTTGCCAGCGCATCCTCTCTCGCGGCCACAGCGTGACCTCGCCTGAATCCCACAATCGGAGAAGTGAAGTCCAACACATATGGCGCCACCTAAAGACTGTCGACCACGTGTAGTTGCATCAATTCGGCCAGACAGCAGCTATCGAAGTAGAAGATGCTTCCGGAATGGGAGACACGAAACAGGAACCGTTAACCGGAAGCTCAGCAAGTCTGGTAGATCCCCACGTGGCGGGCGCGCGCTCCTTGCCATCGTGCCGTTTCAGTTGTTCCTGGACAAAGAAGACGACAGTAGCATCAAGCTACCTATGGTGAGTTGCAACGCTCGCCCGTTGTGCGCGCATGCAAGCCGCAAACGGCCAATGGCCTAGCCAGACTTTGGCCCTTTTTGGGGCGCCGACTAAGACGAAACTCTGGTGCTGGAGCGCCGTACGAACCTTTTTCTTTTTTTCCAAAATTGGCAACAGAAGGATCGGAGCCGTTGACAAGTGCTGTCGAAAGAGCATGGAGAAGCAGATTTTTTTCTGGCCTCCTTTCTTTTCGTTTCAACCCCGTCAAACATGTGTGCGGGCTGACACGTTGTGGGTGGACCTGGGAGCGGTTCGCAGAAGAGCGGGCGGACGGACGGCAGACGGACGTGGGCGCGCAGTGATGCCATCTCCACCGAGGGTTTAACGTTTTGTCCAAGGTGCGGTCATGGCGGGGATATCCCCTAGAACCCCCAGAATAACACCGAGTCATTGCCAGCAAAAGCCGACTTTTTGTTCACTTGGTTGCCCGAGCTGTGACTGCTTGTGGTTTGTGCAGATGAGCCCCTCTTCTGACAGCGGCTTTTCCAAGCAAGATCCTAGAGTCAACTGCGAATGGGAAGACTCGGCAAGGCGTAACGGCGGGTTCTCGACGAGGTTGCTTCTTCTCGGTGCTGATTACTGCGAAGAAGTTTGAAATCTGGGCCGTACTCCGCAACAAGTGGGATTAATGAGTCTTTGGCGTCCGCTTCCCCTCTTGACGTCGCCGCTCGCGTGGTGGGAACAGCAGGAGCGGGACAAAGTTGATCGGGGCAGAAAAGGACTCAGAATGACAAAGCAACCGGCCAAAGGTACTTTGGCAGGATACATAATTGGTGCGATGCTGTATGTAAGTGGGCAAAAAAAAAAAAAAAAAAAAAGACTGGACCGCACACTCCACCAGAGGTGCGGCAGCGTGAGCCCTAAACGCAGGTACAAGACACATCTGGGCCCGGCATTCTTCGTCTGAACGAGATGCGACGAATGAGATGCGACGGATTTGCTGCGATCCCATGGGGCCGCGGAACGGCGAGCGGTCGCCTCAGCATCGCATCGCAGCACATCGGGACTAGGGTCAGGTACATCCGGTACGTATCGTTGACGAGAACTCTGCATTCGCAGCAAAGCCGACGCAGGGCACAAACTCTGTGCGGGCGTAGGACGGAGACGTTGAGCTCAAGAGACATTGGGCATATTGTGTGTCAGTCAATGGCCATCTTCCGACCCTCCATCGCAAGAGCACCCTTTGTTTGTACCTAGGTATTCGTACGGGGCTGGAGCAGAATTAGACGAGAGACAGAGACTCACCAATGCCGGCCGGCGGCCCAATGGCGAGGCACCAACATGCCAACCACAGGGCCTGTCTCATCTCTAATCCATCTCCCATCGACGTGAGAGATGACGAGCAGCGGGGGAGGCATGGGCTGGGCGTCTCTGATTGGAAAGCGTCGGAGAAAAAGGAAGCAGGAATAGAAGATGTGGAAATGCGCCGTCAGCCCCCAAGAGAGCGCCGGCGTGCGCCCAACAGGCTGGCTGCCGCTGGTGGCCGGGGATTGATCAGCACTGCAACAAGTCTGCAGACAGTACTCCGTACGCAGTGCTCCATGCCATGCTCCGTCCTCACATGAGTAGCCTGTAGGTATGTACTCCGTACTGTAGTATACTCAGTGACTCCGTAGATTCATTCTCCGAGATGAATCTCAGATGCGTTCTTTCGTCATCGGCGCCGCTTTTTCCACTTGTTCCAAGGCCCAAGGAGTTCCAGGCTTCTGGCCGTGGATCTAATTCCCGCAGGCCCCGTCGAGCACGTTGGATCCTGGCGGTCCTCCGGCCTCGTCGCTCGTGTCAGGCCTCGTTGAGCCTTGTCAATGTCGTGCCCTGCCCTGTCGTGCTGTCCTCTCGCTTGCCGGGGAAAACGCAATTTGCAAGCCTGCTGCAGCCTGTGCCTGGCTGGGACAGCGAGGCCCATTATCGGCCAGGGCAGTGTCGTGGAAAAGTGTGGCCATGTGGAGAGACACGGAGTCAAGGAGTGGAAGCCGTGGTGGACCATGGCCCAAGGCTTCACAAGTCAAGACCCAGGAGTCATTCAGGACTAAGGACAACATGGGGCGAAATTTGGTGGAGAGGAGACGGAAAGTCGTCGAATCAAGGCAGCGGGTTGGTAACAGCGGGAAGGGAGCTGGGGCCCACGGCTGGCATGAGGTGTGTGCGGGAACTTGGCCGGGAAGGCAGGGACGCCTTGGAGTCAGAAAAGACGTTGGAAGGAGCCTGGAAGGTCTTTCCTTGTGAACATCTTGTGTGAGGTACATTCATACCTCAGGCAGTCTATAGTCCGTACATCGACAGGTCGGTACTCCGTTATCTGGGAGGTTGACTGTGGTTGGCAGGAGTAGGCAAGGTAAGGTAGTCGTGTGGCCCTCAGGCAGAGACATGCGCTACGTACCCCTCGCGGCATGGCTAAGGAGATACTTTGAGGTCAGGTAAGGTAAGGTAGGTACGGAGTATGGCACTGTAGCATCTGCCATTGTTTCAAGGTCTTTTTCGTCCCTTCATTAGAGCCCTCCTTGCTCCTTTTGGACCTTTGGATGGAGAATGGATTCCATTGCGCCGAGAAGAGGTTGAGCATTGATATACACGGGGTGCACTATACACTTGGCTTGCCTCGCATTGGCCTCGTCCTTTTCGGTATCAGCATCTGACCTGGCAACGTTCTCCTTATTCGCACTCGAGACACTCTCTCCCAAGCTAAGGTACTGTGTAGACAAACTCCCACAGGTGACAGCGCTGAGCGGGGAGGCATCCCATTAATGGCAGGCGTGCGTCATTTTCGTCCTCCGAGATTTCCCAACTCCAGCAGGAGCCGAGAATAGAAAATTTGAGACAGGTCCCCGGCCACTCGCGAGAAGCAGCAGGAGCACACAGCCAGACACCCCCGGGCTCCTGCCCAGTCATTTGGGTCCGTCGGGAATTAAGGCGGCAGGAAAATCTCGAGGTACTTCCATCCCTGGTGCCTTGCTGCACATCTTCATGTACCCAAGGTACCTCTGATATTGTATCATTTTACGCTTTTTGCACCCATGGAAAACTCTTCGTCGATAGATCGCCTTCCCTGTCTCTGCCATTGCTAAACCTGGTTCTTCTCGTTTTTTGGCGAGTCGTTGTCAAGCCGTTGGTGTCCCGATGGAGGTTAGACAGTTACATTCC
This sequence comes from Colletotrichum tamarilloi, assembly GCF_030869305.1. Classification (NCBI taxonomy): domain Eukaryota; kingdom Fungi; phylum Ascomycota; class Sordariomycetes; order Glomerellales; family Glomerellaceae; genus Colletotrichum; species Colletotrichum tamarilloi. Next base: position 51,725 of record NW_026849398.1, read on the forward strand.
AACGACAAAACTAAATAGCGTCTCCCCAGAAAATCTCGAAAATCTCTTTTACCAACTCGGGCAGCCGGGCTGGCCCTCTTTGGGGGCCGAGTCAGTTCGGCCAGGTTCGGAATCTAGATGCGCTCTGCGTCACTGGCAACTGGGCTGGGAGCCTGATACTCCGTACGTAGTAGGACTCTTCAACCAGAGAAGACCATTTGGCGGAGACAGCTCCAGCTCAAGCTCCAGCTCCAGCTACCAATGTTTATCTGACCGTCTGCACAAGGTCAAAGCCATAGGTAGCGCACCGGGGAAACGGCACAACCGCCCTTTTGTTATGCAAACTTCCCCTCTGCAGAACATGGACCACCCATGCGACCGAGTTCTCTCCGTCGCCTGTTGGTCAAAGCAAGACCCCTCAGGTCTCTCTCTCGACCCCTTCTCGCCCCTCTTCGCCCCCTCAGGTACGCCGCCAGCTCTCCACTGAAGGCAGCCGGAAGCCGCTATTCTGTACCTACCTTAGTCTACGTAAGGTGCGGAGGCAGAGAGACACTCAAGAGGGAACACCCCTCTGTCGAAACATGAGAGCACTGGCTTTTTGCCTCCGCTTTCTCCTGGCACCAGTCAATTGCCATGCCAACGGGTGGGTGAGCTCCCTACCTCTAGCTACTGTGTAAGGGTTGCCTTCACTTTGTTGACACTCGGCGACTCAGCAGTCGAGCAACCAAATTTTGAACCCCGTCCGACGTCGCAAGTGTCTTGAAGCTATCGCCGACTGCGCATGACGGCCACTTGTCCACGAGGGAAAAGTGTCAGCTTGTCTTGGGTCGGAAGAGCGATTCTGTCTCCCTCTGCTCGCAACCAACCGACAGGGATTCGCGTGTCTCACCCAAAAACAAACAACCAGTCCAAGGAGACGCCACGCATCTCATCGCTAGCCTCGTCGATCATGGCCTTCTGCTTTGGGATAGAAGAAGAGGCACAGCGCCATGGCCCATTGAGGGGCAGAAGTGCCGTAGCTCGCGCCAGGACACCTACTGGCCAGAACGGATTTGACGGAACGATTGATAGCTCGTTGTGTTGATTCACGGATGCAAGGGAGCACCTTCAATTGGCAGCTTCGGGCGATGTAGCTTCGGGCGATAGCAAAGAGGACCGGAGATTGTACCTGCACAACCCCCTCACATACGATGCGACCGCAGCTCTCGAGTCCAGCCTTACCCTGCGCCGTCGTCGCCATCTAGTGAGCATCTAGTGCCCATCTCGACACGTCGCTGCGACCATGCCGAAAGCGACACGATGTAAACAAAACTAGCACGGCCCAGAGCCTCACTTGATCAACCACGGGGTCTTTTTCAGCGCCGTCATTTCGCAAACCATGGTGCGAGGCACTCGCCGAGTGGGAACCTCACTTGCGATTGTTCCTGGCAGCCTGGATAGACCCAGATCGTGTCAATCAATGATGGGAAAGGCAAGACGAGCATCGTCGATTGCGCCGGAGCTGGAGCAAAAGCGACATTAGCCGTGCTGGTTAGGAACAACACGGACCAGGGATAACCAGGGAAAAGACGGCTCACGCTCCAACTCTGGGCTTATCGGGGACAGCGACCTATATCAGAAAGGAGATGAGTGACGGCGCTTGGCAAAGAAGACGAAATGCCAAAAACCACGCATTTCGAGACTGGTCTGCTAGGTAGACTGCTTGCTACTGCCTCGACATATGCCTTCTGCCAGTCAGCCATTGCGCGCCGAGAGTTTTCTTTTTTTGGGGCAATCCTACTGTGGCTGACGATGCTTCCCCTCTTGTTTCTTCTTCCAGAAGCCGCCGGGTGGGATGACGGATGGTTCCCCCTCCCTTTCCTCACGCCATTGTCTCTGGACCTTCGTTTTTCCCATGTTTTATATCGCGCTTGTGGCTTGTCTTTTTCATCTAATCGGGGACGGCGCGGCCAATAATCCCCCGCAGCTCCAGTGTCAGCCCTCGCCATCTCATGCTACCATCGGAAACTAAGGTAGCCAGAGCCTCTCGGCCCAAGATTCTTTCGCCTACGGCTACCTACGAGAGTCTACGGGGAGGAATTATCGAGTCTAGCTGGCACAACATGGAGACACAATCGAATCAAAGTGGTCGATTGGAAAGTCGAGTTTGATTGCCACAGGCAGTACGACTTCTGCCGAGGTGCTACAAGTACAAGCAACACAACAAACGACGAGGTCAGAGAGCACATACATAGCCGTCGCATCGTCCGGTCAAGATCTAATTCTCTGACTGGCTCTGTGCACTGGCAGAACAGACACGTACATACAGCGGCAGCGGCAACTGATGAATGGGACGACAGAGCCCTGCATCTCACCTGCTCGTGTCGTGCAGTATCGGTACTTTGTCTACCACCAGTGCAATTCTACGGTCCAGCACATGAGAACGCACGCGCTGAACACACATTGACACGGCACGGCAGCAGCAGCATCAGCACATCACAGATCCCGAATCATCTCGTCACCGCGGGCCTCACTCCCCTGCCGCCGCGGGCTCCCAGTCCTGGTCCCAGGCTCCCAGGTCTCCAGTCAGGATCCCAGACCACACCAGACCCGGACTCTGTCCAGCGTCCCAGGAGCGCACGCCCCCGGCACGGACAAGGGTAGCTGCCAGTGTTTCGTTCCGAGCGCTCCACCACGGCATCCCTCCCACATCCTTGTCACTGCCATCCTTCCTTCACTCGATACTTGAGTCTGGGTACGGAGCAGAGACCCAGAGACCAAAGGAAAGGGACAAAAAAAAAAAAGAAGAAGAATCCACCGGCCGAGGTGTGTGCGTAAAGTACGAATAAACTCGCTCGTTCTGCCGTTTGCCCACGCGACGCTGGACTCTACCCTCACCCACACCCCTCCCCCCGACAGGGAATGCCATCTAACCCCCAACCCAGGCACCGCAACGCACCGCACACAAAAACGCGACCACGACCGCCTACCATACTTTATTCGTTTGGTTCCCAGGTTTCGTCCTTCGTCTCCTCTACTTACACCTACACCTCTTCCCTCAACCCCCTTCCGTTCTTTCTCACCAACTACTATTCTCTCGTTAAACCCACGACTTGAACATTCGCTTCACCCAATCCCCATCGACAACATCGGGCCCATTACACCGGCCATCTGGACCATCTCAAGCAACCCGGTTCCATAGTGAAGCCTCGCTGCCCAGTACTCGGCATCCTATTCGTCAACGCAAACGACAACACCCCATTCTGTACTCGCCCTGGACAGAGAGTTTCTATACGGAGCTCTCCTACAGATCGAACCATCAACAGTGCTCATGTACACGGCTGGTCAACCGCGTCCCAATCTCACGTCGTCTAGTCATAAACTCTGTGGAATCAAGTCGTCGACACGTCACTTACACCCGCCGTCGTCTCACACCAGTAACCCAGCCTCATCGGGGCCCAGTCCTCATCGATTCATCAGTCTTTAGTCTTGACAAGCCGTTTGTTCGCCGTCGAGAACAAACAACCGATCCACCGGTCTCTGGCAGACCCATCTGCAACGCCTCAGCCGAACAGTTCTCCGTGTCAGCGGCGGAGGAAAACCCCAGCTTCATTTTCCGCTCGTATTCGATTCCCACCCGGCTTTGAAAGCCCCAACTTCATCATGGGCCTTCCGCGAGCTCTTCCCGTTGCGGCCGGCGCGCTGGCTCTGATTGCCACCATTACGATTGTCATCATCCACGTCGTCCTCGCCGCTCATATCGCCGATGCGGCGCCTGTGCGCACCTCCTCGATTCTGTCTTCGATTCTGGAAAGCATTCTTTTGGTATTCTTGGGATGGATGTTGTCAACCAACTTGGTTGCCAAGTTTAGGAATTCCTCAAAGCGCTTCATCAGCGCCATGTTTGGTGCGAGTGTCCTCGTCTGCACCATGGCCACTGCTGCGTCGGTAGCCACCATGATCTGCCTTAGCAACGCTACGAGGGACCTGGCGGGTACCGTTCTCGGTGCGACCCAGACGAGCTTCCTCATCGCTTCGTCCGTCGCTCTCGGTCTCTGCTTTGCTTGTCAGCTCATCTTCATTGTCATTCACTTCGTCTTGGCCCGCCTCGTTGCCCGCGACGAGTCTGGTTCCATGCACTCGGACGAGGAGTCCCAGAGATCTCCCAACGTCCACATCAAGTCGGTTCCCTACCACCGTACTTCGCCCACCTTTGACGGCAGGAGCCGGTCCACCTCCATGGGCTCGCAAAGTCCACCTCAGTCGAGCAGCGGCCATTCCGCCACCGACACACTGAGCTCGTTCCGCTCCTCGTTGTCCAACGTCGTCCGACCCATTTCCTCCCGAACCCGCCTGCTCCCTCTGCGGGAGAAGCGCAGGGCAGAGTCGATTGACTCGAACCACTACCGCTCGCGATCGAGCAGTGTCAACGAGGATTCGTCCTTTGACTCGTGGGACACGTCTTCGGTCGACATGCAGAGCCGCATGACCGTCCTGGGCACATCCTCTCCCCCCGGCAGGTTTTTGGAAACGATCCCTGCCAGCCCTACAACCAGCCGCAGTCCCAGCCCTGGAACGCCGTTGGACCTGGACCTGGAAGCTCCGCGCACTCGTCGTCGGAGCCGCAGCTACAGCCCCAGCCCCATGGGCACCCTCCGCAACCCTGAGCCTACCTTTACGCTGCAGACTTCTGCCAGCGAGTGCTCTCTGCGTCGTCCCGAGCCCGCCTTTACCATGCAAGGCTCGGCCAGCGAATCTCATATTCACCCCCTATTCCGGTCTGACTCCCCAGACCCACCGCCGATGGTGACACCCGGCACGGTTGTCACCGCGGCGCCAGACGCCGGCCGCGTCATCTCGGATCGACACAGCGTCCGCCGCATGCGCAGTGGCAGTCTGCCCGGAGGTCCTAGCCCCCTCAGCCGCACCAGCAGTTATGACAACTTTTTCCCCAACGGCCAGCCGCCCGTGAAAGAAGAGAAGGAGGAGCTCCCATCACCCCAAGAGGAGGACGAAACACTCGGTGAGAGACAGATGACGCCCCCGATCCCGGAGTGGATCCTAACCGCCGGAGCCAGGACGAGCCTAAACGGGTACCAAAGTCGGAAGCTCCGCATCGACGGGGACGCCGAGCAAGAGCAATCATGATGAAGGAGGGATGCACCAACGGCAACAAGAGGTGTGTCCAAGGAGAAAACCTGACCCGGCGTGGTCTTCATGAATGTCTAATTGCTATTTTGTCCTCGACAACAATAAGGGAGTACGAACTCGGGCGGTGATACCATATTTGAGGGATTTTATTTTCTTTGTCCAGCGCGGCGTTGTCCTGGGAGGCAGAGTAGGAAAAAAAAGATCCAACATCGAGTGGCCAGAGAAGCCGCCGACAAGCTAGGATAGATGGCTACAGTAGCTGAAAACAACTTAACGAGTAACGAAACTTGGTGTCTTTTTGATAAGTGGTCAACGTTTGGTGAAATGATACCGTCTCGTATCGGAATATGGATGATCCCGCGCCGCTACGCATGGCCTCCCCGTTGCGGACCCGGCCGTGCTGTGCACGGACCTCAGTGATGGCCCCAGGCGTTCCTGCAAGTATCCAGGCGGGAGAGAGACACTTTATCTGAGCCGGCAGACAGTGCAGCTCAGGGAGTGGCCTGTGATATCATGCGAGGCGAGTACGTACAGAGTACGGAGTACGGGCTTTAGGCATACGGATGTGGCCACCTTTGATCAAGTCTTTGTGTGTTGCTCTTCAACGGTCGGTATCCATTGTCGACGTGGCTAGGAAGCGAAGAACCCCAGGAGTTGGTGCAACACCCCGCTTTCCGTGAGGTAAGGTAGCTGTCACCAAAAATTTCTGCAGACTATGCCGATGGCTTGGCTGCTGGGTAGGTATCCGTACATGGGCGAATGAATGGAAGCGCGAGGCAAAGCGAACAGGAAGCTCGAGTGCCATGTTTCCCAGTTCCTGTCACCCAATGGCTTTTTGGGGGTGTTCTAGACTACCTAGGTACCTTAGGGCAGGTAGGTCTTTTGAATGGTTGCTCCCCTCATGTCTTTCTTACCTCATCTTGGATGCCTAAGCAAACCACAAGCACAGTTGGCTACCCACGCAGTGCCACAGCAGCACCTTGAGATCAAGTTGCACCGCCACTTGTGTAGGGGGGGAAAACAGAGTTTGGCTAGGAGAGAAGCCACCCGATCCAGACAGAGACCGATGCGCTAGGCCGTCGCTGGTGCTCTTGCCTGGCTGGTAGTGGTGGTGACCTGGAGTGGAGAGGCGGGCGAGACTTGGGCCCATTGCTTATTCACCACCACTGACCACTAACCACCGACCATTATGGACGGGGACAGCAGAGAAAGGACGTGGGAGTTGTGGAAGGCTCAGCCAACCAACTAGAACCGCCTGCCCGCCGCCTTCCCCCACTGCGCAGCAACCAAACAACTGACTTCAGGTCACCACTTACCTTCGTCATCTCCATTAATTCTGTACCTTACCAGTCTTTCCCGCGCACACAACAAAACACCAAGGTGACGGGTTTCTCTATCTTTCACCCACTTGCTACTGCGCATCGATCCCCAGCGCACTCATCCTCCATCACCACTCTCAATCTATCCCTCTATTTCCCCCCCATCAAATCAGCACCCTCAGCTTGTCCCTTGTGATTGCAGCCTTTTTGCTGCCCCGAAGCTAGCCAAGATGAAGGTCACATTCAAGGTATGCTCAGCTCCGAGCCTCCTCCCCCACCACCACCACCACTACTGGAGGCATGATGGCACTGCGCGCCTCACCACAGCTCCAACCTCAAGCTCATACTGATCATTTTGGCTGTTTTCCAGGACTTGAAGCAACAAAAGTTCACGCTTGACGTGGAGCCCACCGACCTTGTGCGTCCTCACCCCCACTTCCGCCTCCGAGATGACCCTCCACAGCTGCCTTGCGACGTCCGACCTCGAAAACTGACGAGATAAACAGATCTCGATTGTCAAGCAGAAGATTGCTGGAGAGAAGGGATGGGACCCCAAGGACCAGAAGCTTATCTACTCTGGTAGGCAACCCCGCCACCTGGAGGAAGGCGATGGCTCCGGCTGACAGCTATACTAGGCAAGATCCTCAAGGACGACGACACGGTCGAGTCCTACAAGATTGAGGAGAAGGGCTTCGTCGTCTGCATGGTCAACAAGGTCCGTAGCTTCGACGACAATACTCGCGCCTGCTCGAGTCTACCCTACTGACGATCCAACAGCCCAAGGCACCCAAGCCCGCTCCCGCCGCCGAGTCCTCGTCTGCGCCCGCCGTCCCCGCCACGCCTGCTCAGCGTGTCGCCTCGACGCCCGCTGCTCCTCCCGCTCCCGCTGCTCAGGCTGCTGCCCCGGCCGCGGCTCCCGCTACGCCGACTCCGGCCGCTAGATCTACCGGTGGCGATGCCGGCAACAACGACCCTTCAATGGCCATGGGCGCTCAGCGCCAGGAGGTGATTGCCAACATGGAGGCCATGGGTTTCGAGCGCGCTCAGATCGACGCCGCCATGCGTGCCGCCTTTTACAATCCCGACAGAGCCGTCGAGTACCTGCTCAGCGTGAGACCCGATACCTCGAGGACTTGGTTCGCTGGACGCTGACAATGACTAGGGCATCCCCGAAGACGTCCAGGAGGAGCAAGCACAGCGACAAGCCGCTGCCGCGGCCCCCGCCCAGCCTTCTGGTGGTGCGCCGGCCGGCGGTGATGACGGCAACGTCAACCTCTTTGATCTCGCTGCCCAGTCGCGTGGTGGTGGTGGCGGCAGTGGTGGACGTGGCGCCTCCGCCGGCAACACCCAGGCCGCCGCCGCTGCTGCTGCCGCTGCCGCCGCACAGGGTGGCTTCGGCAATCTGGACTTTCTCAGAAACAACGCTCAGTTTCAACAGCTCCGCCAGGTTGTCCAGCAACAGCCGCAGATGCTGGAGCCTATTCTTCAGCAGCTCGGTGCCGGCAACCCCCAGCTTGCGCAGCTCATCGCCAACAACCCCGACCAGTTTCTACAGCTTCTCGGCGAGGAGGTTGACGACGATGTGCCTCTACCCCCCGGTGCGCAGGCCATTCAGGTCACCGAGGAGGAACGCGATGCCATTGAGCGGGTGGGTTTCTCTTGACATTGTATGAGAATCACGATGCTGACTACTTTAGTTATGCCGCCTCGGCTTCGACCGCGACGCTGCCATCCAGGCCTACTTTGCCTGCGACAAGAACGAGGAGCTCGCCGCAAACTTCCTCTTCGATCAGCCCGACGACGACGATGCGCCCCAGAACTAAGTCCGACTCGCAACGACCGCATGACGACACAATCTATGACAGAAACGCAGGGCTCAGGAATTACCGGACGGGGTTGGCTCGACGACGTTGACGTGAGGAAAAGACCACAGGATACCTGGTCCGGAAGGGCGGTATCCCCATCAGCAAGGCGGGCATGTGGCCGCGTGGAAGTAGATGATGCAATTCTTTTTCGGTAGAGCTGGCGTGGAGGCAAGCAATCTGAGGAAAACATGCGTGAAATGATCCGAACGCATACGGAGGTCGCAAGCTACTCGCGGTTACAACTGCTCATGCTTGTGTTTGACCAGGATTGTTCCTGTTCTGGCCTGGGAGAGAGCGTGGCGTCAGTCCTAGGTAGCCAGGCCGGGTAGTACCGGGTAATTCAACTCTTCAGTGCCATGTTCCGGCCTGTGGCGCATTTGATCATGTGAGTGAGGCCAAAGTGAATTGGTCCCAGGGGTCAGTCCAAGGGACTGATTGGCCTCTACACATTTGGCATTTGGCCTCATATCAAATGGGGACTAGAAAAGAACGCCTACACCTCGCCTGTCCATGTGTGAGTTGCTGTTTCTTCTGTATACTTACCTGCCTGACGACTTGCGGAGATCAAGAGTACCGGGTCGTGGAGGAGGGGGGCCTGCATTGCACACACACTTCTGCTGTCCCGCGCAGTAGAGTGAGTACCGCGGCCGTGCCCCTCGCCGTGTGGGGCTCCTTTGCGGGAACCGTACCAGCTATAATTTTTGATTTCATCATTTGACGTTTCTTCACGTCTGCGCGCACTGTTTCTGTATCCTTGTGCTTGTCATAGTAACCTTCGCCTTGGGCGGTGGTATGAGGAAGAGGGGTGTTTATGTGGTTTGGTGTTTTTGATTTTGATAGGTGAGGGAGGTGGTGGTGGTTTACGATGATGGGGTTGAGTTTGCCGTGAATGGGTGGTTACAGATGCAGTCTGGGTGGTCTTGAATGATGGCACACGCACGGTACCTCTGTCAGATTGTATAAAGTGATTTGAATTCTTTGGAATGTACTTCTGAGACGACGATGTCTCGATTCCCTAGCCGTTCCTTTCGCCCTGATTCCCAAGTTCCCTTCGCTGCAATAATAAACGAATCACTGAAATACCAAACGCCGCCTCATTGCCCATAGGGCCCCTGGTGTAATTGCAAAAAAAAAAGGGGGTATCTGTCTGGTAGGACCGGGGGAAAGCCAGCAGTCCGCGTCTCTGTCCACAATGCCATGGACCTTGGCCCCCGGTGCGTGATCTGTACACCTCCGTGTGCTCAGTGAATAATCTCGCCGCGCATGTTGTACTCCACGGCCTTCTTCTTCGTCTTGCCCGCGCCCCTCTTCTTGCGTCCCGCGTCGGGGTCCATGTTCGTCTCGTCAATGGTAATCATGCCGTCCGCGTCAACCGTGATCTGAGGACCGACGTTGGCCTGCTGCCTCTTGGGTTTGGCGCCGCCGCCGCTTTCACCACCGCCGCCGCCGCCAGCAGCGCCCGCCGCGGAACCCTCGCCCTCGGCATCCCCTCCGCCCTCGCGCTTGTCCTGCAGCGAAGCGAGGTTCCTGGCATTGATGGCGTCCTTGGCCGCCTTGATCTTGGCCTGCTCGGCATCGAACTCGGCCTGCTGCGCGCGCTGCGCCGCCATGATGGCCTCGACGGGCTCGTACTCGGCCTTTGTCCACGTCTTGTACTCCTCCAGGTCGATCTGCAGCTCCTTCTTGCCGACGAGGATGGCGTCGATGCGCGCGGGCCGGTGGCGCTCCTCGCGGTTGAACTTCATCTTGACGTGCCGCCGGTTCTTGCCGGGGAACATGCCGCTGATCATCTGGAAGTCGGTGCCGAACATGCGCAGCCCGCGGTAGAACAGCTCCGTCTCCTCCTCGTTCCACACGTTGGGGCCCTTGAGCTTGGAGCCCGTGCGGTAGCTGTTCTGGGTCGTCAGCGTCGTGAAGTCGTTTTCTTCAATCTCGAGCATGTCCTCGCCCTCGGCGGCCGCAGCGGCGATGGCGTGTCGATCGAGGCTGAGGGAGTTTTGGTCCACCACAATCTGTCCGTCAATGATTTGGAACTGGGGCCCGGTGGAGGCCATGCTGGTCGGTTTCGGCGGCGGAGGGGCTGCCGGCGTGGCCTTGTCGCTCGTCGGTGCCGGTGTCCCGCTCTCTGAAGCCACATCCTCCGAGCCGTTCCTCTTCGCCTTGAGTCTCTCTCTGGACTTTGCCTGCTTCTCGCGGTGGCGCTGGAGAAGCTCGTCGTGTCTGCTGAACTTCTTGCCGATGCGCAAGTCTCGTGTCAAATCGCCCATGGTAAGCGTGGTGAGGTCGGCCTCCTGGTCCTCCGCATCTTCTGGCGTCACGGAGCGGGCTTGCCGAGGTCGTGCTGGCTTGTTGGCAGTAGTAGCCGCATCCGTTTCTCCTTCTTCCGTGGTCATCTTCTTTCTCGGCCGAGGCGGTCGTTTCGGCGCGGCTTCCCCGTCTGCCGGCTGCTTTCGTTGTCTTTTGGGTTTAGGCGCCGCAGCACCCTCTTCGCCCTCTTCGGCAGTCTCGCTCGTCTGTGTTGCTCGTTTTCGAGGTCGCTTGGCAGGTGCCTTCTTGACGGTAGTCTTTGATGTGTCGTCTGTTGCCGCTGTCTGCGCCGCGTCCTCTGTTGAAGGCACCACGTCGGCCGAGGGAGCAGTAGCGGGCGGGGTCTGGAGTTGGGCTGGTGTCGATGCCTCGCTGACAATAGCCTCTGCAGCAGGAGCGGGCGTCGCGGACGGTGGCCGTGGACGAGTTTGTGTTGGCGGCTCTATAGACTGATCTGTTCCAGCTGATTCCACTGTGGAAGTAGGTTTTGTAGAGGACTCGCTCGTCGTGGGTTGTGTCTGGGGCGTGGCAGCCTGCGTCGTTCTCGGCTCGGTCGATGGCGGGGTACTCGTAGGCACGTCTCTGGGCGTATCTCTCGAATCGGCTCGTTTCTCGGCGGTCGACGGCGCTGTTTTTTCGGTAGATTCGCTCGAGCTGCTCTCTGCTGTGGGCGCAATTGCGGCGGCAGTCGTCGACGGGGCCCTTGATGGCTGCGGTGCTGCTGCTCCTGCTCCAGGCGCTCGAGGACGGGCCATGGGCATTTTTGGCTTGAAAGCCATGCCGGCCTTTTTCTTGAACATGGAACTCATGATAGCGATTGTGTCTAGTCTTTTCTTTCTTTTTTTATCGGCGCGGTAATATCCTCATGATCGGGGCTGAGGTTGAAAGTTGGATCTGGTGGATTGTCACTTTGCGAGCCAGACTTTTTGCCAATCGCGGCGGGACAGTGACTGAAGTGGGTGGGATGCAGAGAAAAAGTGCTTCTGATAAGTAGATGCGGGACCCGACAATTAGCCGGTGCGTGCGCTGTGCAGTACAGCGCGCGGGGCGCCTTACTGGTTGATAAGACCATGAATGGCCAGCGCAGCGCTAGTCCCGTTTGGGGAGTGGACCGGCTGGCTTGATTTGAACGTGAAGCGTCGGCGTTCAACCTCGAAAATTCAACCTCCTTGCCCCAAGTATTCCTCACCCATCATCCGCGCCGAATCAGCACAGCACGACTCTGTCAACCTTCGCATGGCTCGGATCAATCCCTAAGCACGTTCAGCTGTCCCACGCAGCGCATTTTATCGCCCTTGCCCGACCCTCGGACGCATACACCGTCTCTGCATCCTCCTGCCTTTCTCATGCCTGTAGCGACCTCAGCCCCGACTGCCTCTCCGCGTCCGTCCACCTTGGCCAAGATGGAGGACAGGAAGAGACCCCCCATCAGCACCGCCGAGGACCTCGCTCCTCCGAGCAAGCGACATCAATCCGTCAATGGAAGCAAGTCCAAGGGCGATAGTGGCGACCACGCCGAGGAACACTGGATCGAGGTAAGTGTCACGAGACACGTATTCCCCAACACATCAAGTTTTCTCAACAATCAATGGGCCCCTACGCGATTCCCTTGTGCCATCAATGGCGACGCGACATCTCGATCATCGACTGCCCCCAGCCACGCTCAACACTGGCGGACTACGATCGACTGGCCTGGAATGGCCTTTCGATCCGCCGTCGAGGGCGACGAGGCTGCCTGACGGTTCTCCGTCTCCCTGTCCACGCATCCGACCATCCCACACGCTTTTCATCGTCTGGTGCGAAAAGAATACATGGAGAGGGCGCGAGCTGATGATGAGTTCAGAATTACCAAAAGGGCGCCATCTACCGGCAACTTTTAGAAACAAAAAGGGAAAAGCAAGAGTTTGAGTCACGCGTCGAGCAGTTGCAAAAGAATATTGCGTATCGCGAGGATCATATCCGCATCATTGAAGTATGGTGGAAGCAGGTCAGTTTGATTGATCCCTTGACTCAGTCGCATGGCTGACCCCCTCACTAGGTTCTAGAGGAGATGGAGCAGCTCGTGGACCCTGCAACACCACCCTCCGGCCCAACAAGTGAGTCCCCTTGTCGCATCCACCTCGACATGAGACTGACAATCCAGACCCTCCGTACATTACCAGCACGCACTTTAAAGATAACGACGAGTTCCAAAGGCATCTTGACGAGACAGCCTCTGATATTAAGAAGCGAGCCGAAGCTGTGCTCAATCGCATTGCAAACGCCAGGGGAGAAATTACGTCAAACATTGCTGACCTGGAGACTCGGGTCAACAGCCTGCTTGCGCAGCAAAAGGAATATCTGGTCAAGTTGGACCGTGCACAGCAAGAGAATGAGCAGCTATCGGAAGACCTCAACAAGGCCAGCCTTCGCTTTTTCAAGGCCGAAAAGCGCATGGACAGATTAAAGAGCGCGCAGGTTCAGAAGCTAGAGCAGCAATTCATAGCCAGCGCCAAGCCGACAATCGCAACAGGGGAGAACGGACAGGATGCCGCCGAGGCAAACGGTAACGCTGCCGAGGCACTGCTCAAGTTTGAGGAGGCGTCGGCGGTCGTCAACAAGCAAAAGGAGCAGCTGGAATCTGCGCAAGCCGATATCAAGACCCTACAGGAGGAGAACTCGGCGCTAAAGGCACGACGCGAAGGCCTCACCGACGAAGATTTCATCCGGACCGACGTGTTCAAGCAGTTCAAGAACCAGAACGAAGACTTGATCAAGCGCGTCAACCACCTAGAGGCCACAAACAAGCAGTTGCGAGAAGAGGCCGAAAAGTTGCACTCGGAGCGGACGGCCTTCCGAACCAAGCTCCACGACGAGGCGCAGACGATAACATCGGACCTGGAGCGCCAAGTTGAGGAGCGCGACGCAGACCTCACACGAATCCGCGCCGCGCGGGACGAGTGGTACGCCAAGGCCAACATGCTGGAAACCCGAGAAAAGGAGGAGAAGCAGGCGCTGCAGCACCTCAAGGAGCTCACGGGTGCCCAGGAGGACCGAATTGCATCCTTGGAATTGGAGCTGCAGCGTCTGAAGCCCGAAGACCAGCCGATGGCGGATCCCGACCCCGAACTGGAGAGCATGCCTGCGGATGAACTTATTTTAAAGTACAAGAAGCTGCAGCAAGATTTCGAGTCGATCAACAAGGAGTTGCCCGCTCTCCAACAGGCGTACAAGCGATCGATGGGTCTCGCACAAAAGAAGGTGATGGAGTACACGGTTCTCGAGGATCGGGCAGCGGCCGCACTCGCCGAGAAGCAAAAGGTCGACCAAAAGTACTTTGCAGTGAAGAAGGATGCGGACATGAGAGACCGCGAACTTGGTGTGCTCCGAAGCCAGAACCGCAAGAGTTCCGAGATTGTTGCGCAGCTCAAGGAGGTGGAGGCGCAAAACCGGATACTGATTAGCAACCTGGAGAAGCAGCTCTCGGACCTGAAGCAGGCCAACGCCGCAATGGCTGCAGAGCACAAGAAGATGGAGTCGAGCAGTTCTGACGCGGCGCGCCGAGTCGATTCCTACAAGAACCAGATTGGCGAGTTGACCACCTTGGTCAAGTCGCGCGACGCCGCCATGGCTGCGGCCAGGGAGCGCACCACAACCCAAGAGGCGGACGTTGAGCGCCTCAAAGTCCGCGCCGACATGATGCAAAAGGAAAAGGACGAATGGAAACGCAAGGCGTTGAGCAACTCGTCGGAAGAAGAAGAGATGCTCAGAGTGAGTCACCCTCATGCCGGAGGTAGAACGAAAGCTAACTGTATGCAGACCTTTGCACTCTGCACAGTGTGTCGCAACAACTTCAAAGATACGGCCTTGAAGACGTGCGGGCATCTTTTCTGTCACCAGTGCGTAGACGACCGGATCAGCAACCGAATGCGCAAGTGCCCCAACTGCTCGAGGGCCTTTGACCGGCTGGATGTCATGTCTGTTCACCACTAGCCGCTCCTGTGCGGCTTACTACCCGACTCGGCTCACGTGTCGGCTGCTATTTTGATATGCTTCAAAGACGTTTGCGCAGCTTGGAGTTTGCTTTCGTGGCAGGGGATTTCATGGTATGATACCTTTAAGACGCTCGCGATTGGAAATGATGGATCGTTGTACTTTTACGTGTATGGAAGACGGCCTGGACCTCGGAAAATGTACATAATGTCGTGTCCCCCACCTCCCCTTTTGGGCTGATCACAAACTAGTTAGTTGTAGGAGGCGGGCGAGAGGAGCATGTACGAGACCACGTGGAGGACAGGATAGACCTAGAGTCGAGCTGGCTCACATGACGTTCAAATTACTCTATGCCTACTTTCAAGTTTACTATCTCCTGCTGGTCGACCCAAATCCGGTGCTTTCGTGACGGGTCGAGCTTGAGGAGGAGCTTGTTGACCTCGACGGGCCAGCCCCATAGGAACCGGAACCGCTGGTCGTGTCACCGCCCCATCCCGAGCCGTAGTTTTGCTGGTTCCGCGCGCTGTTCCTGCCTTGGAAGTAACCCGCGCCGTAGCCCGCGGCTCCGCCAGCCCCCGCGCCAGTCCAGAAGCCAGGGCGCCATCCCTGCTGGTTGCTTGAGCTGGATGGTTTGGTGCCTGGGTACGGCGGGGGAGGATCGTCGTCTTGACCGAAGCCGGGGTTCCATCCGCCTCCGCCACCTCCTCCGGGCCCACCACCGCCGCCGCCGCCTCCACGGCGCCGACCGGTTCCACCAGCCCTTCGATTCTGAGTGCCGGCCACGCACGCCGAGTAGAGAATCCAAGCCAAGACGGAGAAGAAGATGACGCCAAAGACGTAGGCTCCCCAATCCGTCCCGTCGTCATCGTCACCACGGCCACCGCCGCCACCGCCGCCACGGCCTTTGCCCAGGTTCGGATACCGCCTCTCGCCCTTGTCCGTGAGAGCGAGACGGTACTCGACGCCGCAGCTGCCGCGGAGGACGTAGGGGTCGTCGGCGTCGGCGTAGCCTTCGCACACGACGTCCGTGGACCCGAGCTTGAGCTCCTCGGGCAGGGAGGCGACGCAGGACCACTGGATGTCTTCGGGGCCGTAGCCGGCGCCGTTGTTGGTGCAGCGCATGACGTCGATGGCGTGGAGGTTGCAGAGGGACGGGTGGGAGAGGCACTTGAGCTGGGGCGCGGCGGGGACGCGGCGGTGGGTTGTTGTTGCGCCGCCGCCGCGGAGGGTGAGGGATTGGACTTTGGAGAGGAGGATTGCGTCTTTGGAGGGGGGTTTGGCGGCGGCGGCGGCGGCGGCGGCGAGGCCTGCCATGCTTGTGATGAAGGGATATGAGAGATGCATTTCCTTGTGAGTGATGTGAGATTTGGAGTGTTGGTGATGGTGCTGTTGCTTTTTGTAATGTGACGTCGCTTTCGAGTATGTCCCGCGTGGTGGCGGGTTCCGTGGTTCGCCGCGATGGGAGTCGGGCAAAGTGCTTCGCGGCGGTCCTGGTGATGAGATGGTCTGGCTATAAGCGAGCGAAGATTGATGTCTGAGTTTTTTAATAAAATGAGGCAGCAAGGTTTTATCTCCGAAAAGGACAGGTATGAAGTGAGGCTCAATTGAACCTCACTGGACCGCCAAGTGAGGAGCCTGGCGGCGGTGATGTGGGATTGGGTGCTTTTCGGTGAACAGGGTGGCGCAGCAGTGGCGAGTGTGTATTGTGGCGCTCTCACAGACCTTTTTGCCTCTCAATCACGTGTCCAATCTACGTTAGTCTAATTATTCTCCACCTTTTCTGTCCTGAGCTGTCGGGTCAAGTTGATGCGTCCGAGCTCTTTTTTCGGGGCTTCCCCATCTCGCAGAAGGAAAAAGAAGAAAAAGCTTGGCAGGCATCGTTGTGCATCGCCAAGACGGGTGACACAGTCTTTTTTTTTTTTCTCCTTCGGGTAAATTGATTAGCACGACTTACTTTTGGAGGTACGCCGCAAGAGCACAGCACTCAGTCAGAGACAAACTTTCAAAGTTCACTACTACGTACAACCATCCACATCCCCCCTCCAGGGTCGGTGCTTGTCCATGGTTCTACATACCTTTGCAGACTGTGAACCAGAGCTTGGAGGCTCATTTTGCATTATGGCGACTAGCGAATCTCCGACCAAGGGAAGTTAATCTCATTTTACAGTACCACTACCCACCGTGATAGGCTGGCACGCTTGTGAATATTAAGCTGCAAGGTACGGCCCCACATGCTTCTGATTTCTACACTACCTTACGGAGTAACACCTACTTCCATATGGGCAGATCAGCACGAAGCTCGCGCCACGGACAGAGGGACACCAATGACCACCCAAAAGGCAGAAGTCACAGCATCAAGGACTTACATTCTTTCCTATGAGACATAATCATCATCGTAGAAGACGCATCGTTCCAAAATAAGAAGAAAAAAGGGGAACCTACGGATTCACCTGAGTCAATGCCGCCCTGCCCCAGAGCTCCCCACAGCTACTCCGTACTCCATACACTCAGTCCGCCAGTGAAACGGCCAGAACCAGACCAAGATCCCGACATGGATACCGTCTCGCGTTCGGCTCGGTTTCGGGCGCCAAGCGCAGTTCAGCTCGTCTTTTCCGTCGTGTCCCAGATCCATGCGATTCCTACCAAGCATCGCGGCTGTCTTCTCGGGCGGTACCGTCAAACGACGACCGGCGGTGGGAACGCGTCAGCCGGACCTAAGGAACATGGACATCATTTCGGCATTTGAACTTGGTCCATCGAGGCAAGAAATCGTTGATCGAAATCAGATCAGATAATGCAGGTCGGACTATTTCCACTGCCCGTTACTTCCTTTCTCTTCCTCTCCTACATAGGCATGCACGTCAAAAAGGGACGGGGACCGTGCTCTGGTCCCTTTCCCCCTCCTGCCTCGTTGGGCCTCCGCAGAGCCTTTCTTTGGCTTGTGAACCTCCCGCCTGTTTGGACGTGGTCCGAGGCTGGTGGTGGGGTTCGTCAAACGGGCATTCGACTTTGGTCCAGCTCTGCTAGCATGAACCGATTCTCACACCCGCATTTCAACGGTTTTCTAGGTAAGGGATGATCAAGGGGGCCGACAAGAGACAGCTCCGACTACAGCAGAAACAAAAGTCTTCAGTCGTGTGCGATAGACTTCGAGCGGCGCCTGGATCTCGCCAACTCGGCACCGACGACGGCGATCCATCGGCAAGAGACTCTGGAGCTGCGAGCGCTGACCCATGGTTTCCCGTGTCAAATGCCAACACCTTGCGCGCTTCGGATGCCACAAGGTTCGTATGTTCGGGCAGGTTCACCTCTGCGTCCATTGCCTGGGAAAAGGTTGACCTGTGAAGACACATGCACACCGGATGAATCACCATGCAACCTACCAGGACCACCCTTGATCAGCACCGCCAACTTACATAGTACAAAAATCCACGCATTGCAAAGCTGCTGAACATACTGAGTACCTCATAATGTCTAATCGGATTCTGTCCAGCACGCAGCAGGCGCGTCTTGCCCTGCTCAAGAAGATTTTCAAACCAGCCGCCCACTTGCAGAAAGGCTCTGTCCAGTACGAAAGGCTGGCGCGCTCCGGACGGGTATGGGAAGATTACTTTATGCCCGGCAACAGCCTCAAGATGGGGTACGTCGATGTGCAGCGGAAACTGACGGGCCTGCTGAGTGAAATCGATCACCTCAGAGGCAGACTGCCAGTGACGGGCCCTAGGGAAAACCCTGGTTGCCGAGTGCGCCCAGCAGTCCGTAATGATTGAAAACAACCCTCTTTCAGTGAAAGACTCGATCCGCAATTTCGAAAGCCTGCGTGGTGGTCTTGAACAAGTTTGCCTTGCCTCCACGCCCAGCAGCGAGCTTGCCAGACTTGTGACGGCGTGGACTGCTCCAAGAGGCGCAGGCGTCATCGAGTCAGCCACGCATGAGCTGCAGAACCACATCATCGCATCGCAATGGGTCGCAGAGAACGCGGCGGCCAAGGCTGGTATAGCAGGACTGTGCGAAGTTGAAGTACGAGTCCTCGCCGTGGTGTCCGTCGTCAATACAGACTCCGAGTCGGCCTATGACACCTGGAGAACAGACTCGAAAAAGGCTGGCGGCAACTTGGTATGGGGATCGAAAGTCCCGCTGGGAGAGTACCGTGATCTACCCATCAGCGTACGCA
The DNA here is from genome assembly GCF_030869305.1 of Colletotrichum tamarilloi. Classification (NCBI taxonomy): domain Eukaryota; kingdom Fungi; phylum Ascomycota; class Sordariomycetes; order Glomerellales; family Glomerellaceae; genus Colletotrichum; species Colletotrichum tamarilloi. The sequence continues at coordinate 70,471 of NW_026849398.1, forward strand.
GCAATCGTCTTCGAATCTTTCCGTACCCGCAAGAGGTCCCGGCTTGCATGGAGAGGTTCTTCCAATGGCGGAACCTGCAGCATCGAGAGAAGGCGCTGCACCCGCTGATTCTGGCTTGTCAGATGACGGCTTACTATGTTCTCGTTCATCCGTTTCCCGATGGCAACGGGCGTACCAGTCGCATGGTTAAGCAGGATTACCTGGCGCGTCAGGGCTACAGTCCCGTCGTCACCCGGGACTTGAAGCGGGAAGACTACCTGCGGATGATCGACGGCGCCGGCCAAGGCAAACCGGAGGAATTCGTCATAGCGGTGCTTGAGGCTCAACTGGCCGTGTTGCACCAGGCTTCCACGCGCCTCAAGATGTAGATGGCACACGTGTCACTGTCACTCCACGTTTGACCCGTCCCGGGGTTGCGGTACGTCTTTGGCAGCCATCCGGTCAGGGTAGGGCCCGGAGAATTTGGCGGTGTCTTGTGGCGTCCCGGGAGACCGACGATTGCTGACCGCCGTGGGATAGTGGGTTGTTGAAACAAGCGACGGCTCGCATCTGCTAAGAGAATGCGAGCATATACGGCCTAGCTGGTCGATCGGGGAACGGCGCAAAAATACCCGCCGTACGGGACAAGAGTAGCTGTGTTACGCCCGCGATTCAGTTTAGCGTGAGGCCCTCTTCACTAGTACATTAGCTACGGCGGCGACAATGCACTCCGCGATCCGACTGGCATTGTCAGACGTCCAGGTAGTTTGCCTAGTAATCAATTGCCATCTCTAATCGATCATATCCGAGCCCGCGTATTCAAACGTTACGCGTGCCTTTGTGCTGGCCTGAGACCTCGATCAATGACAGCATCTGCGTTCTGTCCAAGGCTCACCCCTGTTGGGGTGCGCGTGAGAGGGCTGCGGGGACCCTTCAAAGTCTGAAGTCCAGCAGCTCGTCTAAACCAACAGGTGTTTGAGACGGCCTGTTCCATAGGTGACCGCGGCAGTACACCGCTCCTGAGAATCAGGGAACTTTGGGCCGAGTCCAGATCGTCCCGTCCACAACACTGGAAGACGACCCATTGGCCGAAGCACAATCCTGGCAGCCATCACGAATCGCAGTTCAAACTCTGTACCTTTAGATTGTAAGCACTTGCATTTCGTATCTCGTTTTCAACGACATCGGCACCCATGACAGAGTAACGAAGCGTCGTAATCGTCCAGCCGCCGGAACGAGAGAGCTCGGCGCGGATAGCCGACTCAGGGCCAAGGACCGTTTACGGTTTATCCGCTGGGCCCCCTATTGAATCGCTCGCACTCCCCTCCGCAGACCCACAGGATCGGGGCCCGAGGGAACGTTATCGCCGGCGCCTCAGGACTGGTCCGGACATAGGTGGGATAGGGACCCGGCCCGCCATGCCCTCGTCACCGTTAGACGGGCGAAAGATGAGAGGGATTGCCATTGTCATCAAAGGATGGATACTCCGTAGTGTATCGGTAGATTATTCGTTGGGTGCGTGTGTGCTTATGGCGGGGTATACTCGCTGTAACACGTAGCGACACCCCTCCAAGCTGAAAGAGCAGCCGCAAGGGATGGGTACGTCGTAATTTTCTGGAAGCTGGTCAAGGAACCGTGGATAGGAAATGAAATGGATCGGAATTCGGACTGCTGAAGAAACCCGAGGGAGGGGCAAAGCCGCAGAATAGTATTGCTGGCGGGGGGAAGCGTAGCGGCGTAGGTCGCTAAGCGAGGCGCTGGGCTGGGTATTACCACGCCGGCTGACTCGACCGGGGGCGGCAGCGAGACACGGGCCTGACTTGGACTACGGTGAGACAGAACGGGTTAGGACGAGTACGAAGTACACTGTCGCATGTACCTGCTTGCCAGTGCTTACCTCGACAGCAGCTGCCTGGCTCCCTATTGTTTTTGGCCGGTGGATGATCCGAACATGACGTGCAGGTCGGAAGCCCAATGCACGGCTTCTCCGAGACTGTGTTCTTCCTCGATTGCTGGACCGGCGTGCTGGGATTGTTTGTCGACACGGTCGAGTATACGGACGAAACATGATCGGTTGCTGATTGGAAGCGTTGGGGCCCGGTGAAAGCTGAGTTTTGACTTTTGTCCATTACACGTATATCTTGAGGCGTATCGGGGACGTGGATGAAGCGAGATACGAAGGATTAATCGTAATCATTCGAGTCTGAAGAAAGGAACTTTGGAAGGTGAGGAGGAGGTCCACAAAACGGTAGCGTCGATTCACAAGAGGACGCAGTGCTTGCCTGTTTCTGCGAATGACTAAGGCGCATGCATGTACTTTGAACTTTTGTACTTGCCTCCCGTCTCCAAGCCTCTTTCCCCAGAATATCTCGCGGAAGGCAGCCTGGGCAAAAGTATACCAAGACAGGAAAGAAGGAGCGGAGAAGGGAAAGGAGAGAGCTGAAGCCTGCCGGCAACCTGTCCAACTCTTAGCATTGTGGAGTTTGCTGAACAATGAAGTACTGCGTATCTGTACCTGAGGTAGAGCTGTGTGCGCCAACCATTGAATTCCGGTCCCTCTTGGGTCTTGAACCCCGGGGCAGGCCCGACGTGCAGCGTTGGTTTACTGCGCAAGCTGCGGTATCACAACCTTGGCTGCAATCATCAGTGCGTTGCAACGTGATGCGACTGCTGCTCATCGGTCCCACAGCTCGCACTTCGCACTCGATGCCCTGCGAACCCAGCTAGCAAGACCGAATAGGCCAATGTGAGTACTGCGTATACCAGTACGAGTACCTTGTCCGCACCAACTAACAGAAAGCCCTATAGAATCTACCACAGTAAGATAGTCGGGCATCATCGTTCCCGGATGACTGTCACCGGCATTGATATCGGCGTGCCCAAGAGGGAAGGGATCGCACAAAACAAGTGCTCCTCCTCGTAGCCATCCGTACCAAAGTCCCTCCCCGTTCCTGTCTCTCGTCTGATGATGAGCGGCGGGCCAGTGAGTCAACATGAGATGGACGATAAACACGCATGTAGGCGGCGCGGTTCGGGCATGGTAGAGGTACGCAAGGAACCGAGCTAGTCACAGGTCGGGAAGTTGACAAGAGCGAGGTCAGAACGGGTCGGCTGCATTCCGTCGAATCTCGTCCAAGCCGGTTGCCCCCATTTCTTCCTTGTGCTAGTAGTCGTCTCCTTCTCCTTCTCTCCTGCGGCGTGCCACCCCGGTCACGTCCTACCACTAGGCCCGCCGTCCATCTATATCAAATGTGCACACCCCAGTCCGTCCCTCGCCAAGGTCCTGGGTACTTTTTTTTTTATTCTCCAGTCCACGCCTTTGCGACAATTCCACTAATCCCTATCCTGGCCTGCAACCCGAGTGGGAACACGCCTCTTTTCTCTATCCGTCCTCGTCTTGTTTTATTAATTGTCGAGGGAGGCACGTCAAATCGACTGCAGGTATTATTTTCCCGCTCTTTCGCCTGTCTGCGCGCGACAACGACGATCCCGACTCCGATCGCCGCGAATTCTTTCTTGGCTTTCGCCGTGGTAGATTTTCTCCGCCCTTCCATTCACTGGTCTGTCTATATCACATAGGGTTGAATCAATTCGAGGGGAGAACGATTCGGATCTCGTCGTCGGACCAACCTACCCAAGCCGTAATATACAAATCAAACGAGCGACGACACTTCACGTATAGGAACCCGACAATCGCATCCCAACCCGCTTGCGCACAGCGCATACCGGCGCAACAAGCTTTCTCCACACACTGCGCACAGCTCTGTCAGGAGACACGGCGCCAGCATGTCTCTCGAAAACGAGAAGCCCGTCGGGGCAAGCGAAAAGTCAACAGAGGTGGCTGAGAAGACAGCCAGCAACGGCCACTCTGACAGGGCATCGTCCCATGGCGACTCGACCGAAGTGGATGCATCAATCCAGCCTAAGAACCAGACGGCCAACATCACCAGCAATCTCGAAAAGGCCGACTCCAAGGCTATCGCACCAAAAGACCCCAGCGATGACCCCTACGAGCACCTGCCCGCCAATGAGGCCGCGATCCTCAAGCGTCAGGTCTTCACTCCCGAAGTCAAGGCCGGCATCATGACCCTGTACCGGTATTCTTCGACCAACGACCTGCTCATCCTCTCTCTCTCCGCCTTCACCTCCATCGTGGTCGGCGCCGCACTGCCGCTCATGACGGTCATCTTTGGTAACCTGCAGGGCACTTTCCAGAACTACTTTGCCGGCACGACGTCCAAGGACGATTTTAACAGCGAGATGGCGAGCCTTGTCTTGTACTTTGTCTACCTCGCCATTGGTGTTTTTGTGTGCCAGTACATCACCACGGTCGGATTCATCTGTAAGTTTGCGCCCCGGCGGGAGGATGTGAGTCTAAATCTGACGCAAGACCAAAATTAGACACGGGAGAGCACATTAGCGCAAAGATTCGCGAGCACTACCTCCAGAGCTGCATGCGCCAGAACATTGGTTTCTTCGACAAATTGGGCGCCGGCGAGGTGACGACCCGAATCACCGCCGACACCAACCTGATCCAGGACGGTATCTCGGAAAAGGTCGGCCTTACGCTTGCCGCCATCGCCACCTTCATCTCGGCCTTTGTCATTGGTTTCGTCCACTACTGGAAGCTCACCCTGATCCTATTGTCTACTGTTGTCGCCCTTCTCCTGAGCATGGGAGGCGGCTCGACCTTTATCGTCAAGTACAGCAAGCAGTCCATCGAGTCGTACGCCCACGGAGGCAGTCTGGCCGACGAGGTCATTAGCTCCATCCGCAACGCCGTCGCCTTTGGCACCCAGGACCGCCTCGCCAAACAGTACGATGCGCACCTCACAAAGGCCGAGTTCTTTGGCTACAAGGTCAAGTCCGCCATTGGCGTCATGGTCGCGCTGATGATGACCATTCTGTACCTCAACTACGGTCTCGCGTTCTGGCAGGGAAGCAAGTTCCTCATCGACGACGGCATCAAGCTGTCCAACATTCTCATCATCATGATGTCCATCATGATTGGTGCCTTTAACCTCGGAAACGTCGCCCCCAACGTCCAGGCCTTCACCACTGCCATTGCGGCGGCCGCCAAGATCTACAACACCATTGACCGCGTCTCTCCCCTGGACCCTTCCCGCGACGACGGAACCAAGCTCGAGCAGGTCGAAGGCACAATCCGCCTCGAGAACATTAAGCACATCTACCCGTCTCGCCCAGAGGTCACGGTCATGGACGACGTGAGCTTGACCATTCCTGCGGGTAAGACCACGGCTCTAGTCGGCGCCTCGGGCTCCGGCAAGAGTACCATTGTCGGTCTCGTCGAGCGGTTCTACGACCCCGTCCGCGGATCAGTGTTTCTGGACGGCCACGACATTAGCACCCTTAACCTGCGCTGGCTGCGTCAGCAAATGGCGCTCGTCAGCCAGGAGCCCACTCTGTTCGCGACCACCATCTACCAGAACATCCGATACGGTCTCATTGGTACCCAGCACGAGAACGCGTCCGAGGAGGAGCAGAAGAAGCTCATCGAGGAGGCGGCGAAAATGGCAAACGCTCACGATTTCATTAGCGGTCTCCCCGAAGGGTACCTCACCAACGTCGGCGAGCGCGGTTTCCTACTTTCCGGTGGCCAAAAGCAGCGCATCGCCATTGCGCGAGCGGTCGTGTCCAACCCCAAGAGTACGTCGACTCTGCACCTCCTATCTGTGTCCCTTTGCTAATCCCCCCTAGTTCTGCTTCTCGACGAGGCCACCTCTGCCCTTGACACCAAGTCCGAGGGCGTTGTGCAAGCCGCTCTCGAAGTCGCCTCCCAGGGCCGAACCACCATCACCATTGCCCACCGTCTATCCACCATCAAGGATGCCCACAACATTGTCGTCATGTCCAGCGGCCGCATCGTCGAGCAGGGTACCCACAACGACCTTCTCGCCAAGCAGGGCGCCTACTACAACCTCGTCACGGCCCAGAACATTGCCCGCGTCAACGAGATGGACGCCGAGGAGGAAGAAGCCATTGACGCCGAAGACGACGAGATCATCCGCAAAGCCTCGCGCGCCTCCGACAAGGGCTACGTTGCCGACCCGGAAGACAACATGGCCGCCAAACTGCAGCGAACAACAACCTCCAAGTCTCTGTCCAGTATTGCCCTCCAGAACCGGAAGGACGACGGTGAGGTCAAGTACAGTCTGTGGACCCTCATCAAGCTCATCGCCTCGTTCAACCAAAAGGAGTGGAAGCTCATGCTCATCGGTCTTGTCTTCTCCATCATTTGCGGTGGTGGCAACCCTACCCAGGCCGTCTTCTTCGCCAAGCAGATTATGACCTTGTCGGTTCCCATCACCCCGCAGACCACCCAGGAGACCCTCCACCAGATGAAGAAGGATTCCGACTTTTGGAGCGCCATGTACCTGATGCTCGCCGGCGTCCAGTTCATTGCCTTTGTCATCCAGGGAATCGCCTTTGCAAAGTGCTCCGAGCGCCTCATCCACCGCGTCCGTGACCAGGCCTTCCGCACCATGCTTCGCCAAGACGTTGCCTTTTTTGACAAGGACTCCAACACGGCCGGCGCGCTCACCTCCTTCCTGTCCACCGAGACCACCCACTTGGCCGGACTTAGCGGCGTCACCCTCGGCACCCTGCTCATGGTCACAACAACCTTGGTTGCTGCACTGGCGCTCGCCATCGCCATTGGCTGGAAGCTCGCCCTCGTCTGTACTGCAACCATCCCGATCCTCATTGGCTGTGGTTTCTTCCGTTTCTGGATGCTCGCCCACTTCCAGCGCCGCTCCAAGACTGCCTATTCCAACTCGGCGAGCTACGCATCCGAGGCAATCTCGGCCATCCGCACCGTTGCCTCGCTCACGCGCGAGGACGACGTCATACGCCAGTACCAGACTTCCCTGGCCATCCAACAGCGCGCCAGTCTCATCTCGATCCTCAAGTCAAGCTTGCTGTTCGCCGCGTCCCAGTCCTTCATGTTCCTGGCCTTTGCCCTTGGTTTCTGGTACGGTGGTACCCTCATCGCCAATGGAGAGTACAACATGTTCCAGTTCTTCGTCTGCTTCTCTGCCGTCATCTTTGGTGCGCAGTCGGCTGGCTCCATCTTCTCGTTTGCTCCCGACATGGGCAAGGCTCACCAGGCCGCCAACGAGCTCAAGATTCTCTTTGACCGCAAGCCGACCATCGACACCTGGTCCAAGGAGGGCGCTTCTCTCGACGCCGTTGACGGCACCCTCGAGTTCCGCGACGTCCACTTCCGGTACCCAACCAGACCCGAGCAGCCCGTCCTCCGCGGACTCAACCTCGTCATTCGCCCCGGCCAGTACGTCGCACTTGTCGGAGCGTCCGGCTGCGGCAAGTCTACCACGATTGCCCTTCTCGAGCGCTTCTACGACCCGCTTTCCGGCGCCATCTTTGTCGACGGCAAGGAGATTAGCACGCTCAACGTCAACGAGTACCGCTCATTCATCGCCCTCGTCAGTCAGGAGCCCACCCTGTACCAGGGCACAATCAGGGAGAATATTCTGCTCGGTGCCCACACAGAGGTTACCGACGAGGCCATCGAGTTTGCCTGTCGCGAGGCCAACATTTACGACTTTATCGTCTCGATGCCCGAGGGTTTCAACACGGTTGTTGGAAGCAAGGGCGCTCTTTTGTCTGGAGGTCAGAAGCAGCGTATCGCCATTGCCCGCGCCCTCATCCGTGATCCCAAGATCCTGCTGCTGGACGAGGCCACATCTGCCCTCGACTCCGAGTCCGAGCACGTCGTCCAGGCTGCCCTCGACAAGGCCGCCAAGGGCCGCACAACGATTGCCGTCGCGCATCGTCTCAGCACCATTCAAAAGGCCGACATTATCTACGTGTTTGACCAGGGTCGCATTGTCGAGCAAGGTACGCACGCCGAGCTCATGAAGAAGAATGGCCGCTATGCCGAGCTGGTCAACCTCCAGTCCCTGGAGAAGAACAGCTAGACGTGGTATGGATGCGCGTGAGAAGTTGTTTGTTTGGTTTGTCGCGAGTGTTGCATTTGCTGAGGCCTCATTGCGTCGCCTCTAGAGATATCCGGATCATCACACTGGTCCATGTCTTTTTTTTTTCTGCATCATTTGGCGTTTTGACTCGTTCACAAGAGAGATTTGCCAAAGACGTTCGTCAACGTCAAAACAAAAAGGGGGTTAGATGGATGAGAAATGTCGGGGTATTGTATGTAGCCTTTTGGTTTAATGGGCAGGGTTGAGAGAATAGACTCCCCTCCGTGGGTACTCGGGGTACCTACTCGCTTAGAAGTAATTTCCATCTTTCAAAAGCTTGCGTTGCTTTCCTACGTGTGACTGTATGTGATGTGGTGGCGGGACAGAGGTTGAGCTAGGCACTGTGGATGTAATGCCTGGCCTTGCTGGATTGGACCGGACTATGACTAGGTCACATGCCTCTGGCCTTGACTGGGTTGTATCCTATTATATGTGATGGTGCCAAGACGTCGAGTCAATTGATAGCACGCTCTAACATGGTCGAGGTGGTGTGTGGCGTTGGTGGGAATGTAGACGTGGTGGCCACGCGTTTGAGGAATGCACTTTTCTTGAACAGCAGTAGGAAAGAGGATGCACTGGTGATAGAACCTTTTATTTTTTTGGTCTACCTCTCAAAATCGCAAGGCAACGAAACCCACGTCTCAATAATCTGGTCAATCTGGAGACAACATGAACATGGCCACCCAATCTAATCTTATCCAACACAATCCAAGTCCTCTATTCCCAGCCCAAGGTACTTGAGTAACTTTCCTATTCCTCCTCAATGGTATCCATCTCCTCCTCGTTCTCCACCGGCTTCTGCGCCGAGCGGGGCGTCGACCGAGGGGAGGGCGAGCTGCCAAAACTGCTCTCGCTGGCTGCGAGTTTCGCTTCCTGGAGCTTCCGGTACAAGCTGCGTGGGATGCCTTCTTCGCCACTCTCCGTCGAGGTGGACTCGTCGGATCGGTTCTGCTGTCGACGGCTTGTGGAGGGAGGGTTTGCTCGGCTTTGTGAGTCTTGCGCGCGCCAGTTGGCCCGCGGAGAGGGCCTGATGCTCAATGTCGCCGACGATGCCGGCCCATCATCGCGCTCGTCGCTGGCCTTGTGACTCGCAGAAGCCATGACTCTGACTGCCTTGTCTTGCTGAGCTGTCGACTCCTCCTTCGCCGACGATGCCGGCCCACCATCGCGCTCGTCGCTGGCCTTGTGACTCGTAGAAGCCATGACCCTGACTGCCTCGTCCTGCTCAGCTCTCATCTTCTCATTCGCCTTCTCATCTTTCTTCTTGAAATAATCGGCCTCTAACTTATCCAGCGTGGCAAACGTAGAGTACTTTCCAGTTGAGCCTTCCTCCGAGCCTTCCTCCAGAGGGCCAAACTCTTGCACCAACCATTCCTCGAACCGCTCTTTCGACCACTCGGCGTCGAACCAGCCAATGTACAGCTCCATACCCTGGGGAGACGCTCGTTCCATTGGGTGAGGGGGGTTGGGAAGCCACTCGAGACAGTGCCGCCCCATGCCGGGGCCTTGCGCATACTTTGTCTTGCGCCATACCTTTGTCAGGGTAAGATCGAGCAAGACGGGCCGCGGTTCATCTAGCTCGCGTACACCGGTGACTCCCCCGTGGTTGCGAAGGGTGATGATGACGTTTGCCGGGATGAAGTCGGCGTGTTCCACGCCGAGGTGCATGTGGACCACGAGATGATGGAGTATCTCGCGAAAGGCCTTCAGCCGGAAAGGCTCGGTTAACTTTACCTTCCTGGGCTGGATCGTGCCTGCCAAGCCGGCGAAGTCGTGGAAGATGACCTCTTCGGTGACCGGGAGAAGATAGCCGTCGTCTTCCTCCCTATAGCAAAGCTCTTCAATGGCGTGGCCCTCAATGTACTCCATCAGAACCAGGCCGGCCTCCCTGTACTTGCCCTTGCCCATCCCAAACCTGATGGCCCAGGTTCCGTAGTACTGGGGGATGAGGTTGGGGTGACCGGTAATTGTGTTCCTGGTTTCCTGCTTCTTGCCCTTTCCCTTGGAATCGGATGGAGGGGCTTTGGGCTTTCCCCTGTCGTAGAGGTACTCGTACGCTCCGGACTCGCGGCTCAGGAGCTGCTCGGCGAGAACATCGTTCCCAGCCAGCGCAGAGAGGACTCCATTGTCGCCCGGGAAGAACATGGGATCGAAGATTTTGGCGACGACGTATCTTTGCGGCTCCGGGAACGGAGCGTGGGACGGTCTGTATTCAGCGGGTTGTTCCGAAACTTTGCACAGCAGGACTTGAGCGCCGCCGCCGATGCCACCTGATAGAAGCTCGATGACTTCAACAGAGCCGCGTGTCTTGGGGCTGTGAGCCTTGGGATCGAAGTCACGGAGATGGCCCTCTGGAACAGCCAGTTTCGGTGGGTTGTCGTAATGTTCCAGGCCATATGGTTCGACTACCTTGTGGGGATAGAGCGTCAGCGTTTTTCCTGGATCATATTTGGCGAACTGCGAGTCCATGAATCTGTCAAAGGCGGACATGACCATGATGGGCAGTATCGACAGTAAGGATGAGGAACGGATAGAGGCTGAGATGGAGTGAACTCAAGATAGGTAGCAGAGGCGTGGTCAGAAGAGGAGTTGTAGAGAGGGAGTTGAGATGGGATGGCAGGATGACTGGGTGTGGGTGGCCCCAATTAAGGATTTGGGTGAAGCAAACGGAGATATCTCCTTGGTGGCTTGCTTTTGCTGTCCAAAAATATCGGTTGTGTGGACATGCCGGACTCTGGGTGGCGCTGTATTCCCACGTATATACTACAACTTTGAAAAGTTTTCGCACGTTACTTTACCGTCCGCCAAGGTGCAGCCAGCCATGAAAGTCACACAGAGGAAGAGGAGATCAATTCAGTTACCAGGTCTCTTGGTCGTTACCCCACTTTGTCATCTCAAACCCATTAAGGTGCCTTGGTCTGTTTGTCAAAGCACGGCCGGCAATGTCATTTGTTACCACGTCATAAGGCAGACAAGCTCAGGCAGACCGTAGTGGTGTTTTGTCTAAATGTGCGCAAGTCTCATCTCGTCAGGATGCGGCCAGGCAAGTGACAGCCGTGGCGCCGGTGATGGCGGTACCACGGCTCGCAGCCTTCAATACTGGAAGGACCCTGCGCACGTGACGCGATACGTTGAGATGCCGTGATTGCTCTGGAGACCCATATTGCATTGCGGTGCAGTGACTCTTACGGAATTGCTACCGACAGCCGTGTAAGTGTGCTACCTTGGCTTACCGTTGATCGTGTGGGTGTCGATGGCCCACTGGATCAATTGCCAGCTATTGTATTTCGACATGTCGAGTTGGATGCTGGAGGAATCTTTCCGGAACAAATGTGTAAAGTTGAGCATACTCCCCAAATATTTCACGACCCCATGCGTACTCTACGCGGAATAACCCGTGTAGGTGTAGATATTGGATCCAACGACACAAATCTTGACGGAAATGAAGCCGAGACCGGCTTAGAAGAGCGCAACGTAAATTGACAATGAAAACAGTGACGAAGACTGAGCCCCCCATTGAGTAGTTTAATTGCCGAGCAAAGAATGGTTTGGGGAGATCTTTGAGTGTGAGAAAGCGTGGCAAGCATATTGCCATGCCATCTACGTGATATCTTCACCAAGCGGCAAAGGACATGGAAAACACTCTCTTCGGCACTCTTCCGCTGCAACCCGTCTGCTGCCTATCTTTTGTCGTGTGTTATTAGACTACTCGTGTCTCTCGTTTGTACCAACGGATAGGATGGCCTTGCCTAGCAGAGACACGTGGTAACAGACAGGATCATGGATACCAGGCCCGCTTCAAATCGGTCACCCTAGACTTCATAAATCGCCGGGTCAGAAAACGCCGATGTCTACCGTGGTGATAGACAAGACTAACACACGTGTCCGTGGTGGATGGCAAACATCTGCGACCTGTGGAATAGACGAGACGTGTCCCGGCATCCCTCGTCCTGCGCGGCTCACCGTCTCTTTGTCTGCCGCCCAGCGAATCGTGATGAATCAAGTGCCTGAGCCCATCCCAAGGCTGGATTTGAAATTATCCTTGGCTTTCATGTCTGTAAAGGGTATGCGCAGATACGGATGCCAGCCGACAAGTCTCACCGGTTTTGGTGAATTTGGTGAGATTATTCGCTTCTATTTGCTGTTCTTCATTCTGTTTGCTATTCTCACAATGGAGTCTCTGATGGTGACGTTCACTTGTTTTCCTTTTTCTTCCAGTTTGACTGCGTTTGAGGGGAGTGTTGCGACTTACTTTGAGCATCTGTCTTGTAAACCCTCAGGCTACGAAAACGGAATTCATGGCATGGCCAAACAGTAGGGATTTGAGTCCACAGACGTTCTCAAGATAGGAAGGAGGCTGCCCGGCGTCAGAATCTCCTCGTTGCCAGTACTTACGGCTTTACCATCTTAACTCTACCGAATCCGCAGGCCTTCTCGCCAAGTTCACCTTCTTGCCAATTTCACGTTCTTGCCAATTTCACCTTCTTGCCAATTTCACCTTCTTGCCATCTTCACCCTCTCGCCATCTTCACCCTCTCGCCATCTTCACCCTCTCGCCATCTTCACCCTCTCGCCATCTTCACCCTCTCGCCATCTTCACCCTCTCGCCATCTTCACCTTCCCGCCAGTCTCTCATCGTCATTTTATCTGACTTTGTAATTCGTCATCCCAACCCTACTACGACTGGTACCAAACATTCACTTAAACCCTTGTTCGCAATGTCATCCATACCGCTCAGCACGACAGATGCCGTTTTCTCGCATCAGCACCGTCTCCCCCGCTATTCCGTTGGAGCCCGAAAGACTACTCCAACATCCATCAGCTACACAGCAACAACTCGGACCATACCGCAAAACATCAAGTTAGTGGACATGTCCAAATACACTCAGCTTGCAGAGGATTACAAGGAGAAGGTCCTGGGGTCGGGTATCAACCAGCACCTGGTCGCCGAGGGTGGCAGCGTCTTACAGAGGAACGCCGAGCAAGACAACGTTGTGCTTTTTCATACCCATATTGCCCACCCGACTCTGGAGTGCCTGGCCCATATCATAGAATCGGACACCCACGACGTCAAATGCACGTGGGAGCACCAACTACGCCTCCCGTCCATCCCCAAACCCCAGCCTGATCCCCCCGCCACCGCCGCCAGCGGCGAGGCCAAGAGCGACGCCGACAAGGCGACGACGAGTAACCGCAGCCCCAGACAGGCCAAGAGAAAACGGATCTCGTCGCTACACAGTGTCCGAGTAAGCCCTGTTGCCGAGTCGCACGTCGAGGTTCGCCCGGACATGATTGTTGTCCTGGATCCCGCGGACGCCCGAAAGATCAATCTCAAACAAGCGAGTCTCGAGGCGAAATCTGTATGCCTCACTTGCGTTGAGATGAAGCGAACGGGTATTCTGGCCTCCCGCGTCAAGAACATCAAGGCCGCAGCTGCACCTCTCCCCCTCCCGGTCGCCGTCCATAACCGCATGAGAGCGCGGGGTTCGCAGGTGAATACGCCGGAGGCGATCAAGCTCGATGTGGGATCGAGCAATCTCTCGAAGCAGGGGATTTGCTATTGCCTTACACACCGGGTCCGGGGTATCGTGCTTTCGGAGTTTGGGATCTCATTTTTCCTGCGATTCCCAAATATGCCACTCGACCTTCCTATCAGAGAGCTCTGGGAACATGGAGTTGGTGACGTGATGGAAGTGGGCATATTGGAGGAAGGCGATAGTGAGAAGATGCGGGCTGCCTTCCTTGGCGCTAATATTGAGGCTTTGAAGGATCTCCAGGAAACCGGCCGTTTTAACGTTGGGTTGTGATGGCTATCATTTTATCAGGAACGCAATAGACAGAGGACTTGAAGATGATATGTTTTGCATTGAATAGATCAAAATAACACACCCCAATAAGCATCTTTCCTCGACAAACATCCCCATTCTCGTCTCATTCACTCACGAATAAGAGGTGCATTTCAAGCGTGTGTAGGTTACATCAGGAGGAAAAGAGACGGAGGCAGGGACGAAGACAGGGGTAGAGATAGAGACGCAAAGAGGGATGGAGATAGAATAGAGATAGAGAAATAGAGAGATGAAGATTATTGATAGAGCTTTTAGTATGTCAAACAGCTCCTAGCTATGATTGTAATTTTCCTAACTACGGCAGCCCAAGTCTTGGGGGCATCGCGCACAAGAGCAAACCCATTTGTTAGAAGGCAGCGTCTAGAAAGAAACGAGCATTTCACTGGCGTTGCCAACACGACTGCTTCCGTCTCCATGTCTACGCACCACAAGGTACAATTTATCGAGCTTCGTACCGACCATAAAGCTGCCCTGCTGGGATGCTTGCCAAGACCAAGTGCGAGAAGTGGAAGCGGAGTCTTTTTTTTTTTTTTACGAGCATGGCGGAATACTGAGACTTGTCTCAGAGTCACTGGAGTGAAGACTACATGCTGTGCGACCCGTGGGAGGAGAGCGTGGTCTGAGGCTCTGAGCAGGTGGTGGAGGATCTAGGCTACTTTGCTCATTGTCTCGGTGTCTTGTCCTCTGTGCTATCATGGTCCCATTGCAACCAAGTGCGGTCTAGTTTGTGCGACACGCTATCAGGCTTCGTATCGCAGAGAGGTTGTCGCTGAGCAACCTCCGACTGCCCAACTCGTTGTCTCTGGTATTATTTGATGGACGATTTTGCACACCGGGGCTTCATTGATGTATCGAGTCACATGTTCACGCTCACGCCTGGCTTGGTTAATTACTCTCCGCTGCGTCCATAATGTTGGCATGGAGATGCTAACGCAAAGGGGATCATGATATCACTCAATGGCCAGCCAGGCCGAAAGCGCCCGCCCGTTGCACAATTTTCCTCTCGCTTGTATTCGATCTGTGGCGCCGTTGTACGAGCCGCCACCGCGCCGCCTGGAGCTTGACCATTTCCCATGCGGCGGTATGTGGGCGTTATGTAGGGAGGCGCAGGTACCCGTCGACTAGCAGAAAGCGCGGCGAAAGCCAAAGCAATAGACCTCGCACCGGCGGGGCGCTAGCCCACCGAGCTGGGAGGGCGTTGTGAACGTGGTGGACGATAGGATAACACAGGACGGTCGTCAACACCGCGTGGCAGTTGGGCATGCGGAAGCGGGAGACATGGAGCGCTCCGGGCTGAGCGGCGTACCGGCACGGAGGAAATGAGACCCAGTTGAATGAGACCACTTTGGGCCAAATATCGAACTCTCGCGCACGCACAGTAGCAGCCAAGTGAGCCACGGCCGAGACCTGTCAATGTCTGGAGGGAGCATCCCTTCTGCAAGGAACCGAGGAGCGCAGTGTCACCGTGTACACTACGAGCGAGGAAAATTTTTGAGGTTGCCGCCGGGCCGCTGGATCCGGGGCACTGCACGGATGGCCTTCTCCTCTCCATGTATTTGACTTTGAATGAAGTTTATGCTGCAGGTTGTAGTGGCGCCTCCGCAGAGACTGACGCGGATATGGTAGGGTTCTTGGTTGCAAACCTCAAATCTCGATGTGGTGGCCTGGCAAGATTGGGGAGGCGGCGGCTGTGGACAGGGGACCCCCTCGTGGAATGCGCGGCTGGAAATGAGCGATGGTGGATGGCAGCCGCCGTGAGTCCCAGCTTCCCGGCTGAGGTTGGTGGTGCCTCGTAGATCCGGTCAGGTCCAGGCTCTCGCCGTGGATGTCCAACGCGTTTGATGGCAGAGGCATACTGGGTAGCAGACATGGCAGGAACCCTCCCTTGAGACGAACTGTTTGTGGTGTTATGGACTACTTGTATGCTCTTTTCCCGGGCGACGTTGGTGATGAGAGATGCGGTTGGGTGCATGGAAGCGACGGCCTCTATCGGTCGATAATTGAGACGGATTCAGTCTAGACGCAGTCGAAATTCCTTCTTCGGGCCACGTAGGGCAGCGGGTGACGACGACTCAAGCAACAGAGGCTGATCGAATCGGGAAATGGTGTCAAAATGTTTAATGGGATCAATGGGAAAAGGGCGCACGGAAGTTGGATAGGGGAAGCCGAAGCATGGATGCAAAGTGAAGACGGAAAGAAGACAGCAGAATGGCGAACAGACGGCATTCCGGCCTGGCACCAAGGATGGCCCGGCCACGAGTCGCTATTTTTACTGGGAAGGACGGACGAGCACATTCTGACAGCCGGAAGGATGACTGGTCACAGACAGCGTCTTGTCCCGCCGTTTGCCGTGGTGGGCAATCTATGGTCAGGGCAAGAGCGACTGCCACCTAGATGAGGTGAATTGCACGAGGAAGGAAGAATGGGCCAATGTGTTCGCCTGGTTCTTGCCATTGCAGCAACTTTTCTGGTGTTTTTCGTTTTGTGGGGGTGGGCAAAGCACTGGGAACCAACCTGCAGAGTCCGCCTTGGCCCCTTTTCCAGAACCGACATGGTACATGATTGGCCCTTTGCATCTACCCGTACAGGACAGGTCAATTAATTGCACCTGCCAACATTTCACAAAATCCCTCTCCTTGGCGATGCACACGAGATGGATGTGCATGCATGTTCATCTGGATAATGCCAGGCGGTGGGCCCTCGTTTGCATTCCGTCATTCGCCCGTCCCGCCGCGAGGGGTATGTTGCTCTCTTTCTGGGGTCCTCTCTGGAGTGTTGTCGGTACAAGAGCGTCTGCGACTCTGCGAGTCCGCATGCTGTTGGCGAGTGACGACAGACTGGAAATAGAAACGCAAATGCTTGTCGAAAGAGTTTGTGCCAGGTGAGAGAGAAGATCAACCATGTGGGCTCTCACCTGAAGACAGACGAACGTATGGCCCCCACAACTCCAGGCGCAGCACCGCGAGCCGGACATTGGAACGCAATGCGCACGCTGCACACCGCACGCCGCACACGCACCAAGCCCAGACGAGGGACCTCAAAAGTCAGACCCCCAAGAGACGCACATAACAAGTCAACACTTGCAGGGGAGGTGATTCCCAATAGGGACACTGAGGTGGTCATCTCCCGTCTGCCTTGGCTCGAAGTGCGGACAACACACACTTAGTGAACCACAGATCCGGCCTCGCATCAGAGACAATAATCCAGTCTGACGTGCTGCCCGTTCCAAGCCGGTGCCAATCGATGGCCGTAGCTGCTCATCCCTCGTTGCTACCCTGCCATGCCCGCCGTTCTAGACCACTCGCTGGCATGTTCAGTCAGCCGCCCATTCAAACGCCTACCCTAACTGTCAGTGGTCACCACGGTGTGTGTAAATACGCAGTGTGGGAGGAAACCTCGTTCACATCAAAACGACGTCGTTCCGCCTTATCCATTGAAGCATCCCGTACATAATCGCTGCAACGCTACCCGAGAAACGTACGGATAGTTCACGACAAAGTACGGTCTATGCCTGGGCCGATGCGACACAAGACACCCTCCCGGGGCAGTCCGGTTGGTCGACGCTTGAGATTGCGAGATGATAAGGTTGTTTTCCCTTTGTTCATGCTATCTCCCTACCTGCCTATATGCGATGAACTATCAGACTTGTGTTTATTCAAGCTCACTCCAATGCTCCGTACTCAGTCCACTCTTGATCCATACACTACGGGTACTTTCGAGGTATCCCGGACTCCCGCCCGGCACATGGAAATTGAAGAGTTGCTTTTCTTAGCGGATCCCAAAGCCGACGTTACGATGTCTAAGTACCTTATTATTGAAGAAAGTTAATTCTTTTTAAGTTATAAGTATAAGAATCCCCCCGACGGAGCAATCCGCCGGGGCCGTACTGTGTATTACGTATTGGGGAAAACTGGGTATATTGCGCTCTATACTTAACTACTAATCAAAATAGTAGTCAACCGACTTGACCATTGTCTCCCTTTCATCAACAGCTCCCAACCTTCCGCCGTGTGACCGCCTACAGGGCGAGCTTCACCTACTCCAACGCGCACAGGACCTCCTAGTACTAGCCCGCGTGGGTAGCCAGGTCTAGCATAATCTGTTCTTTTATATAGGTGTTATTATTACCCGGGGGGTCCCATAAGAGCCGTCTAAGGCGCCGGCTTATTGCCCTAACCCTATATACCTCCGGCCCGTCTATCGTGGCTATTATAGCCAGGCCGGTATTAATATGCCGGATCTTAGTATCCATACCGGCCTAGCTATCTACGGCGCTTATAATATCGCCTAGCCGAATTCCGCACCCCCGGAAGGTACTTTACTACTTCTTAGGCGTGCCTACGTTAGCTACGATAGCTATAGCGTCGAGCTAGCCGAAGAGGGCGCCCAGCCCGAGAGGGGCAGACTTATCGACGGGCATCTTTGGAGAGTTCTAGCCCACTAATTACTAACTGTATACTGGGAGAGTAGGTTCTTATCGAGGTAGTATTTTGACTAGCTAACCTCTTGACTAGTTATCTGACTAGCTATCCAGGTGGTGGTTTATGTATTAATAGGTTTATTTAGTAGATTTGTTTAGTTTAAATAGAGAGTAGCTTTGGGCGATGTTAGAAGCGATGAGGATAGAAAGAATTTTTGTGAGCTCTAAAAAGTAGTAAATATTAGCCTATTTGGCCCTTTCTCCGGAAACCTTTACGTTACTATTAAAGTTCAGAACCTCTGTAGTTGAGGAAGGCCGCCTCTAACTATTGCGGCTAACTATTGCGGCCGATTATTATGGTTAATTATTATGGCCGACCTCTACCGTTAACCTTTCTGGCTGGCGCCGCCGCGTGAAGGGTAGCTTACCTATCCCGAATTAAATAGTAGTTTTTATATTAAAATTATTATATTACGTTGAGTGCGTACTTAGGATATATTGCGCGTATTGTATAGTTAAAAAGTGTACTATATTGTGTAATTTCCCTTAAAAGCGTAATCCCGTTAAGGTCGATCTTTTATGCCTATAAAGCCGGAAAAAAAACTACTATATAAGTATAAGAATATAGTTTTAATAAAATAATATAATACTTACTTAGTATTTAAATTAAAATACTTTTTTAAGCTCGCTATAAAAAATAATAATTATATTATTAATTACTTATTATTAAAGTTTATAATTAGTACTATAGTTTTAATTATAATAACTTTACTTATAATAAGTAAAAAGTTTAATTATAAGTCCTTTAAAAGCCTCTTTTTAAGGGCTATAAAAGCCTCTAAATATACTAAGTTAAAATACTTATTAAAATATTAATAACTAAATTAACTTTATAATAACGGCCTTAATAAAAAAACTAAAAAACGAACTAAAAAATAATATTAAAATCCTTATTAATATTAAATATAATTTATAAAACGTAATAATATAATTATAAAGTATTAATAATATATTTTATATTAAAAAAACTATTATTAATATTAATAAAATAAATATGGCTATATTAATATAGTACCTCGGCTTCTTTTTATAGCTCAAAGACTATAGCCTTAAATAATATTAAAAATTTATTAAAAAGCTTTTTTAAATACTTTAATATATTTATTATTATTTTTATAATAATAAAACTCTTAGTATTTATATATAAGTATAAATATTTATTTTTAAATAATAATATTAACTTATTAATAAGTTATTAAAATTATAATTTTAGTAATTTTTTAATAAGGGAGAGGGTAAAATAAAAGAAAGGATAAGTAATTTATAAAAAAGGTTAAGGTTAAATAGTGCGGAATTCGAGGGTAGGGTAGCGTCTATATGTACTACGGCAATCCTCTAGTAATGCAAAACGATGGAGTTAAACAGTGGACGTTGCGATGTCAACCCGCAAAGCCCAAGGAAGCGAAACCTGTCAGTCCAGTGGCCCAGGACTCAAGCTTCCGTGAATTGACGAGGTACGTACTGCGTGCAACCCTAGGTAGCGACCCGTGCTCTCGTGAGCACCCGACCTCAACAGACAAGCGGGGTGCAGGCGCAGATGCAGGTCTGTTGTGGTTGGCAGTTGCTGTTGTGGTTGCGGGACGGATAAAGTGCAAAGGCAGGTGCAAAGGCAGGTGCAGAGGATCGAAAGTGCAGGCAGGCACAGGTGCAAGTGCGCGCCTTCTGGTGGTGGTGACCCAGGTGACGGTTCCATTGGACTGGCCAGGAGGGCGGCAGGCGCAAATATTGGCTCTTGCTGGCTGAGTGGCTTGACGCCAAATCTCCTCCTTGGACCTTCCCCTTCCCGGCCGGAGTTACACCTGCCTCCTTCCCCTGTCCCTGCCAAGGGTGGCCGGTTCCTTCTTTGAAGTTCTGCTGGGCTGTGGACCCATGGCCCATGGGGCCACGCCGCCGTCCACGAACCAGTCCAAGTGCCCACTCACCAAATTCTCAGGGCAGAACCAGGTCTCCGTCTCCCTCGGCGGAGCCAACATGCACCTCTTCCTCCAGGCTCAACCGTCGCCCATGACTCCATCCTGTCGCTGCTGCGAGAATACGACCCAGCCCGACCTGGACCCCCCAGCTGCCGTCCATGCATCGCACACGCTCCACTGAAGAAGCCCGTTCACAATCCACCTGGACCCGAACAGGAGCTGCCCGTGAATAATGCAGTAGGTCGTCTTTTGTTTTGCTGCCATACAAAATCAAAGTACTTCCTACCTACGCTACCTACGCTACCCAAGATAGGTACCCAGGATTTTTACGCGACTACGTTTTGGGCCCCCAAAGCCGCAAGTTCAAGCCCACTTCACTTGCACCGTCGCCATCCAACTTCCCCTGGACCCCTGCTACCCTGTCCGGCCGACCAAGTGTGCGCGCCTCCCACCACGCGAGCGAGCCAAGCCAAGCCAATATTGCTGCCAGCTTCCCCCCCAAATCGACCATCCATCCCGTCCCATCTTCGCCCGCGCTCGTCCACTCGTTGCTCCTTCTTAACCTCGTCCTCCCCCCAGCCAGAACCAGGGATCGTCGCCGCCTTCCAAGAGCCTCACCTTGCCTCGTCTTGCCCCTTCGCCAGACCAGATCCGACAGAGCTGATCGTCTCGACGACTCGACCACGGCGGGCAACTTCTTAATCCCCCTATCAAGTGCTACGGCCCACCTACTGGCGACCGACAGAAACTGCAAGCTTGGAAGCAACTGGATCTCGTTCGACTCGACCTCAACCGCCCCGAATTACCCCAATTGTGGACGCGAACAATCTCTCAAAGTCTTGTCGTCGACTGTAGCATCGTCGACTCGTCAACTTTTCGGCCATTAGGACCGATTCCATTCGTTTAACCGCCCATCCTCACCGTCGCCTTCATTGGTAGTCGAATCTGCAGCACCACAAAATCCGACCGCAAAAGTGTTCCACCCGTGCAGCCAGTGGAGTGGTGATCTTGTTTTTCCTTGGTGCTATAAAATATATCCACCATCGCGTGCGTGATCTGGTCGATCACCGGCTAGAGACATTCGGCGCCGATCCAACGTGGGGTTCTCTCGGCAAACACCAGCAATAATTGCCTTTTCCTACCCTATCAAAACTCCGTCGTCGAGGACCGCTCTTCTCGACTCGCCAGAACCACTGCAAGAGGGACCAGATTATGTTTGGTCTTGCCAACCTGCGTGTCGCAGTTTTCCCATGATGGCCATCATGTCGTTGTCATCCATGACCCGGCCACGGTCACTATGGCTTCTCCTATGCCTCACCATTGCCTCGGTGGTGTTGGCCGGCTCCGAACCCGTGCTGGAGGTTCTTCCCGCTCAGATCACTGCCCCCGCAGTGCTTCCTCCCATGGACGCCCTCGTCATTGACGACCGCACGCCTACGATGATCAAGGGTCGGTGGACCATGGTTCCGCCCGGGCACGACGAACTGAAGAAGCGAGACGACGAGGGCATCACGTTGACGCCCAGCACAGCCGACAAGGCGTCAGCTACTGCCGCCTCGACTACGCTGACCGTTTCCGTCACGGTGCCCGCTGCGACTGTGGACTCTGCTTCGCCCCTGCCGTCGCCTTTCGACACCAGTCTCGCCTTTAACTTTACCAGCAACGACGGCGCGTCCTGTCCCCGCTTCATCAACTCGCTCCTTACCAACCAGAACTTTAAAAAGTGCTACCCGTTGTCATTGCTGCTCCAGGTATGTTTATTGTTGTTCGTCGGTGTTGTACAAGAGCTGACTCGTCCAGGGCTCGAGATCCTTCTTTGAGGCTGAAAAGAAGCTTCTGAGTATTGTGAGGGTACTCGACGCCACCTGCGGCGCTGACGTCGAGTACTGCACAGAGTTCCTTACCGGTGTGGCCGGTAACCTAACGTTGGACGCCAACTGCGGCTCCGACTACCAGGCCGGCAACCCAATCGTCATGCAGGCCTATCTCGGCTTGAAATCGTACGAGATGCTGTACAAGGCTACCTGCCTTACCGACCCCGACACGTCCATGTACTGCTTCGCCAACGCCGTCACCAACCTCACCACGCCGTCCAACGTCTACTTTTACTACCTCCCACTCAACATGACTTTGCCTGCCAGTGCAAACCCCACCTGCGGCACGTGTCTCCGACAGACCATGGAGATTTACCAGACCTTCACCACAAACCGCAAACTCGCCATCTCGTCAACCTACGAGGACGCCGCGTCGCAGGTCAATACCATATGCGGACCAGAATACGTCAACGACACGCTTCTGGCCGCTGTCAGCACGGCAGGGCTGTCGGTGCCCTCCTGGGCTCTGGCGGCGACGACCATGACCCTGGCTCTGCTTTGCAACATGTTGTAAAGCGGTCGGGAGACTGCACTGATCGTAACGAGTCATGTTTTGAGTTATTTGATTTTCAGCAAGCGCCATGATACCCTCGACATTCTCTCGCATTTATTTCTCCTTCTAATGCCGCATCCGGCATCCGACCTTGTCGGTCTTCACATTACACTTAGTATTTAGTCTTAGTTCTATTCACGGCCGGATTTTGGGCAGAAGAAAAAAAGAGCCGGGTCCCAAGGGACGGCATCGGATGGCGGTTTCGTGATTATTGGCAGCAGCCGGAATTTGGGCATGGCGCATCCGCTGACTCGGCGGCATACATTGTCATATACGATGGCAACCACTGGCATCTGACGAGATGCTCTATATACTGTAATCTTCGCATGGTGCGACTGTTGATACTCTTCTCGTAGATACTTTCTAGTGGTGGTTTCACGTTGGTGCAGGGATGGATACGACGACCTGTCATGGTCACGTCAATACAACATGTAGTCAATACGCGACTCATTTGCTCAGTGATACTGCACGAGACCACACACAGGGTCGGAAGGCATTTACAACTTGACCTGCCTGTCTACACTTTTCTCCTGCTCCCTCAGCCTCCTCTGGACAACCTTCCACGGGTGAACCCCATCCGCGTACCCGACAAACGGGGCTCCAGGCTCGTACCCGAGCAAGTCCACCAGCCGCCTCGGCATCCCGGCCAGCTTGTCCCACTCGACGGCGAGGATCTGGTTCTCGAGGGGCCGCATCCAGGGCTGGCAGTACTGGATCGTCAGCGCCCTCCGGGGGTCGGGCGAGGTGTTTTCCCCGCCGCCGTGCCAGAGGGTGCCGAGGAAGAAGACGGCGCTGCCCTTGTCCATGACGACGGGGATGGCGTCTTTGCGCTGGGGGAGGTGGGCGGTGTCGGTGTCGGGGCCCCATGTGTGGGAGCCTGGGATGATGACGGTCGCGCCGTTTGTGGGGGTGAAGTCGTCGAGGGCGACCATTACGCCCTGTCGGGGATGTGTCAGTTATGGAGGATGAGGAGGAGGAGGAGGAGGAGGAGGAGGAGGAGGAGGAGGAGGAGGAGACAGTTGCGGAAAGGTAGGACGGGGGGTGTTACCGTCCCAAAGGGCCGATGGGGCCTCGGCACCCCGACGTAGCCGTCGTCGTGGTGCAGCGCCTGCGGGACCTCGCCGGGCTGGATGTAGACGCTGTGAAAGGCGTTGAGGAGAAAGCCCGGGTCGAGGAAGTGGTTGTTGAGCGCGAGGAGGGCCGGGTGGGTGGGGAACTTGTGGAAGACGGGGGACTTGTTGAGGAGGGCGTAGATGCGGTGGGTTTTGAAGCCTTCGAAGCTGTTTCTGCCGCCTGTGGTGGTGGTGCCGCTTGCGCTGGTGATCGGGATGCTGTCCTTGTCATTGGCATGGGCGGAGAAACCTCCCGCTGGCCCGGCTGTCTCGGGCGAGGATGTCAGGCGCACGATCTCGGCGTGGGCTTCGTCCGCTTCCGCAGCGGAGAGGGCGGAAGGGATGATCACGTAGCCGTGCTGTTCTACGTGGGCTATGAGGGCTTCGATGTTGGGGACGGCGGGCGAGGAGGTGGAAGAAGAGGGGGTGGTGGCGGTGTGCCGGGATAGGCGGGCGTCGGCGCCGGTTTGCGCGTTGACGAGGGCTTGGGCTCGGGATTGGAATGGCATTGTTGTTTCTCTCTGCGCGTGTGTCTCTTTCTCTGCGATCGTACTACCAAAAGTATTTCTTGACAGAGTGGGAGATGCGTTTTGGGGGGTTACCAGGGGGGGCCGCGACTTATACGTCTGTCGTTGGATGTGGTGTTATTCGGCAAGATGTGGGTCCGCCGAGGTCCCGGGAGATGCGACTTGAACGCGGGGAAGAGGTAGACAACTCCAAAAATCTAAAATGACGGGTTGGATTTGGAGATGGTGTGTGGGACTGCCGAAGTTTTGTGAGGAAAAACTACTGTCCGGAATGAACGGATCAATGTCACCGTTCTGCTGTTGAATTCATAAGACGGACGACTCCGTGAGATACTGGCACTCCAGCTGGAGGGCTCCGCGCTGGTGGAAAGCTTGGGCAGCTCCGATCGGCCCCACTTTTGCCCGGCATTTTGACTGCATGCAAGTAAAGTAGCTCTCTTTCATCTGGGTAACGTAGTGGTGCAGAAACTGTTGCAGCATAATTTTCTGTCCTACTCACGATCATAATCTAGCTTGTGACTTGATATAGGGTGCGAAACATTACTTGCTGCCGAAAACCCACTATCCTGTGCAATGCGTCCTTTTGTGCATCATTAACATGTCATACAATCATTACTCCAAGCGTAGCCCTTCGAGCTCCTTGTTCAGCACCTCCACAGGCCGGAATGTGCTTCGGAAGGGGCCCAGCTGCACAATCCTCACCGGCACGCTCTCTTCCTCCTTGTACTCCTTGCCGGCCGCTGCGGCTCGCTCGGCCTCGATCTGCGCCACGCTCTTCACCTCGGAAAAGTCCCCCTTGATGCCCGTCTTTTCCTCTCCCCAAATCTCAAAAAATGGATAGCCGTGGTTGGCATATGACTGGGCGTTGACTGGGGTGTCGGGAGCCGGCTGTCCAGTCACGGCACAGAAGGACTCGATGCTCAGGATCTGAAGGTTCAACATCA
Source organism: Colletotrichum tamarilloi (assembly GCF_030869305.1). Taxonomy (NCBI): domain Eukaryota; kingdom Fungi; phylum Ascomycota; class Sordariomycetes; order Glomerellales; family Glomerellaceae; genus Colletotrichum; species Colletotrichum tamarilloi. Next base: position 95,717 of record NW_026849398.1, read on the forward strand.
CCGAGGCCTCGACGTCCCAGACGTCGGCTGGATACTTATCTTCCTCGATCGTTTGGGTGATGAGACCACCAGCCGCAAGTCCCATCTCCTCGACTGCCGGAGGTGGTGCCGCCATGGGACTGGAGACGGAAGCTGCGCACATCATCATCTCGGGACCGCCGCCAGGAGCCGCCATGGACTTGAGCCCCCCCATCATGCGCATCCGGCCTCGCATTGGCGTATCATGCACGACGCTGACGGTCGAAAAGTTTGGTGGGAAGTAGGTGTCTCCAAGCTTGGTATTATCGGAAAAGTCGATGCGGTACTTGTCAAAGCCTGAGCGATTGCCGTGGTCGCTGAGACGCTGTTGATCGACAGCAATGTCAAACTCGTCGCGGATGAGCTTCTTGACGTCCAGCCAGGTGCTCTCACCATTGAGACCCTTTTCCGCAACGTTGAAAGTCCGGGTGACGACCTTGTGCTCCTTGTTCTCGTAGCGGACGTCAAACTTAGTTGGGAGATTCTTCTTGATGGGAATCACTTCAATCTGGATGCCGCCAATGTTCTCCTCCCCGGTGACCTGGGCCTCGACCGAGAAGCCCGATCCCTTGGGCTGCGCAACGAATTGGCGGATCTTGCCGTCCTCTGATACGATGCCGTCCAGCCAGTTCTGGTCAGGTACCACCATGTAGTCCTGGATCTGCTTGCCGCTGTTGAGCATCCGCACGCGCTTCTCGAGCGTCTTTTCGTTCTCCGTCATGGGCAGGCCGGAAACCGCATTGACACCGCCAACGTAGATCTTGATAGCGAAAGGGGCCTGGGCCGAGAAGTTGACCCACATGGCCTCGCGCTGGTACATTGGGAAGAAGATGCCGCCCTTCTTGGCCATGTCCGGAGGCATATTGTGTGCATAGTCGTGGACCTTGAATAGAGGGAAGGTTCCGAGACCAGGGGGAAGGCTGTTGGTGTCCCTGTTGTCGGGGACGCGGATTGTGCGGTTGAGCTGGATAGAGAGGGCGTCTTGTTTGCTGCCGTGAGAGATGCGGATGTCTGATCGTGTCGAGTTGGGGCCGTCGTCTCCCAGGCGCACTGTCACCCTGCGGCTGCTGGCAATGGGCTGCTCCTGGGCACGAATCTCGGGCATGACCTCGACGGTCTCGAGATCGCTTGTGTTGATCATCTTGTGTGGTGGCGCTACGTGTCAGGTGGTGGAGTTGAGTGAAAGACCGTTGTATGGTGTGTAGTATGGTGAGTTGAGTGGATGGTGGTCTGGGTGGTGAGTCGGATGTATCGATTTAACAACCGAAGGGACTGGAGGTTCTTATAGATGAAAGGTAGACGATAGTTTTGTATCGTCTGAGTCAATATCCAGGTGCCACGCAGGCAGTCGGACGTGGTGAGGAGAGGTCCTTGTGGTTAAGCCTCATCGTGACACTAATCGGGAAGGTATGACCATCCAGGGTGGAGGGAGCAACGGGAAGCTGCAATTGGTGCTCCTGCTTTGAAGTCGGCTGCCTCCACAAACCGTGGCTGATGATTGGTAGCGATTTCCAGATCGGGCTGCTCGACCCCGCTGTCTGGGGCCGTGCGCCAAGCCAAGGACCGGGGTGCGACGTCACTCCAGCGTGTTTTACGCAGCGGCGTATTACTGACTTTGACTCGCCCGGGAAGCATTCAACCACATTCAACGACACGTATGACAGCGTTGCAAATTGTCTTTGGGCTCTTGATCGAATCCCAGTCGCTTTGTGATGGGATGCAGTCGTAAAAAGATACAATCTTTCTCATTTACTAATGACACCGTCTAAGCAGCTGAGGCACACATCCTGACTGACTCCATTGCTGGCCAGACTTACGACAGAGCTACGACTTTTTCTTCTTCTTGTCGGCGTGCTGTTCGGCGCTACCTTCGTCGGCAGCGCGTTTCGCCGGTGTAACCTCATCTCCCTTGGGTCGCGCCGTCTTGTGGTCCTCGCCGTGGTCAGCGTGCTCGCCGTCGTCGCTCTCAAACTCGTCCATCATCTCCGTGTCCTGGCCCGCAAAGAGCTCGCGCCAGCTGCCGTCCCGCACCTTCTCGTCGTTCCCGTGGAGACCGACTCCGTACGCCTGCTTCATCGCCGCCAGACACGCCGTCCTCCTCTCGTTGAAGTCGAACATTGGCTTCGGGTACACGCCCTTTTCCTGTTTCTCTCCGCGACCCGTCACTCTGACCCCGGCCTTTTTCTGGTCCGGCAGCGGTGCTTTCCACGGCTCGTAAATGTACTTGGCGTCCAGGTTCTTGAGCTCCGGCACCCATCGCCGCACAAAGGCGCCCTGCTTGTCCCACTTTTGCCCAAATGACACGGGGCTGTAGCACCGAAAGTACTGCGAGAAGAAGGCCGAGCAGCTCAGCCATTGCCAGTTGCCGGCGTTGCACGCGGGCTCGTGGTCGAGCAGCCACTCCTCGAACACTTCGCAGCCGCGCTCCCAGTCAATGTAGCAACCGCCCCTCGTCAGGAAACAGGCGACCGAGTGGCGCCCCAGGTGGTGAATCCACCCCTCCTCGCGAAGCTGTCGCATCAGGGCGTCGATCCACGGGAACCCCGTCACGCCGTACTTCCACCGCCGGAACCACTCGTCCGCCTCTGCCGAGTCGACGTGGTACTCGCCCGTCACGAGGCCCGTCTCGTGATCGACCTTGGATGGTAAATGCCACGGGATGAAGCGACAGTAGGGGTTATTGGCGGTCTGCGTGAACTGGTAGCCCAGTGCGGCTTGTGCCGCAAAATACATGTCGCGGAAGAGCAGCTGGCCCAGCAAGCTCTCCGGCACCTTGGAAGCACCCTTGCCGTACTTTGTCACGACGTCCTGCACCCTCCAGTAGAACTCGCGCACCGACAGGGCCCCAAAGTGCAAAAACGGCGATAGAAAGGTCGTTGACTGAGGCTCGAACGCCGCGGGGCTCGTCTTTGGCTTCTCGAAGGTGGCTGTATACTTTTTGTCGGCCAGAATCTCCTCGAGCATCGCCAACGCCCTCGTCTCTCCGCCCTTGTGAGGCGTCGTCGCCGACGGGAACCCGAGCTCCTCCATCGTCTCAATCGCAAAGTCCCCCTTGGGCCCCGCAATCTTCTTGTACGCCGCGTCCCCGCCCTCGGTCCGGTTCTCCGCGTTGAAGTCGGGCTTCGTCTCGGGCGGCGTCTGCTCAAAGTCCACCGGCATCTCACCCGGATCCGGCAGCGACTCCGGCGCGGCCAGGGGCTTCGCAATGGGCCCGACCTTGGCGCCGGCCGCCTGCAGCTGCGACATGGACATGGTCGGCTTGCCGCCGTGCTTCTCGACCACGACGTCGCTGTCCCACAGCGTCCGCCCGCTCTTGATGATCACCTCCACCCCGGCATCCTGGGCAGCTTTGATGACCACCTCGTCCCGCTCGCGGCCGTACGCGTCCGTGTCCTTTTCAAAGACGAGGTGCGTCACCTTCCACGCCTTGAAGAGCTTGGGGAACAGCGTCTGCGGGCCCTCGCGTAGCACAAAGAGCTTGGACTTTGGGTTGAGCTTGGTGATGCTCTCTGATAGGTCATTCTGACAGTCCAATCTGAGCACAACGGTTTGTGTAAGTCATTGTTTCTTGCTCGTTACTCCCTCCGCAAGGGGGGCGTGGGGCGTGGGGGAAACAAACAGAAACTGCCACCGGTTCAGGCCGCCTCGGGCGCGGTACACGTAGTGCGGATCCCAGGTGAAGATGGGCCACAGGGCGGCCGGCTCGAGCGCCAGGGCGGCCGCAAGGGCGGGCGAGTCGTGGAGCCGGAGGTCGGTCCGGAACCAGTATATCACGCGCGGGCCGGGTGCCATTGTGTTTGTGAGTGAGAGTGTGTGTGCGTGGGAGTGTGTGAGGGCGAGGTATGTGACTGAGAGATATTGGGGTAAGTGAGATGGTAGGTCACGAACGCTGTGTAACGCAAACACGAAATCACGAGATACCTTCACCTCAATTCTAGGATGGTGTCCCAATTGGCATGTCACTCAGCCAAGGGAAGCAGACTTGTCGCGTTAGGAAACGCGTCCAAGAGGACATGTTCTGCATTGAGACAACATGGGTCGATTGGCTGAGTACGGGGATACAAAAAAAAAATCAATGATGTCAATGACTCTAAGCCACGCGAGTTTTTGGAGCAACCACAGCGCCACACATTTTGTTCTTCTTTTTTTTCCCCAACGATCCAAGGGAAAAGTCTGTGGATGTCTCGGTCCCCTAAGTATCCTCACACCCGTACTCCGTACTCCCTACCTACCTGTTGGACTGGTGGTCCAAGAAGACGAAGACGAAGAGCAAGACGAGGGAAAGAAAAGCCCGGACCAAGACCCGCGTGTGCCCACCTCAATGCCCATGTGCCCGCGCGCCACTGGACCCCGCCGAACGGGAAATCGTTCCCGCCTGGAGTACCTAGGTATCCCGTAAACTTCGCAGAAAATGTAGGAGATTGCGCGCCCATACTGCGTACCCGTTCGGTGGACCGTGGGCCGGTTTGGTTCTTCTGGGTAAGCATCCGTGACCCCGTCACCCGTCCACCCGTCACCCGTTTCGCCCGTCCCCTCCCGAAACTTTATTTTGGATAATGGGCGGCGGCTACCGCGATGCTCGAATCGCGGGCCAATTGCTGTGTATGCGTACCTTGCATTGGTGAAATGGTTCAATGGCCCACAACCCACGAACCAGGACAATTGGAGACGAGGGGAGGGGGAAAACAAAGGACCCATGAACCCTGACTCGCACAGTTGGCAGATCGCCAGGGCTTTGCCAGGGAGTATCGTGGACGGCACGAAGAGGAAGACGAGCCCCTCGGGCCCTGAGGATGCTAAGAAAGATTTCTCCAAGGCCCGAGGACGGAGAGCATGCCACACGGTAGTGGTGAACGAGTCCCTGGAGAGACAAATCGCATGCCTCGGATGGCCTCGCCCATTTTTTTGCTCCCTACGTGTTTCCCGGCTCGCCCTTCACCCTGTGTCGGGCCGTGTAACCTCAGACGATCACGCTGCTCAGCCGAGGAATGCAACGCCTGCAACGATGGCCCGGCTGTCGGATGGGGATCGTCGGCGCCATCGACGCCAAAGTCGTGGCAATGGGACCATGCGTTGCGACAAGTTCCCCAAACGGGAGTGTCTCCCTTGCTCGCGGCGTGCAGTCAGATCATGTCGGAATGGAAGTGCGCTCCGACGTGTGTCGGCTGAGCGCAGCATCACTGGTAGCTGAGCAATGTGAAATGAGTTTGACAAGGCGGCGCCCCGACTTTGAATTTTGTATCCATCTGGTACCTAGCGAGGTCACAGTAAAAAAGCCTGTACTTTGTCCCCGTGTAGGAAAAGAGCACAAGACTGTCTTTCCCGCCAACGATGCAACCGCCTCGAGAGTCGAACCCAATATCAAATTCGCGTCTCTCCATGATCATAACCCATAAAATTTCCACAAAGGGTATATATAGATACGAAGAAATGATGAGTGAATCGAGAAGAAAGTAAAGCAACAAATATGCAACAAATGGGATAGACACATAAAATAAAATAAAAAGCGACCTTCGTAGCGGGTATTCCTCGCTTTGCTAGGCCGTGATGATAAATTATCGCCTGGCCTTGGAAAGACGGTTTCGACGTATAACAAGTATTGCACACTCGTTCTTGTACGCCTCTATCGTCAAGAACGGCCCCAAACCCGACGAGAACTCCCAATTGAAACACCATCGCCGCCGTCTATTCGCCGATTTACCAATCTCCAACGAACGCCGTGTTACATTATGCTGCCATCCCGTGTCAAGTCGGTGGGGGGGGGGGGGGGGGTTTGTTTTTTTCCTTTTGTCGTTCACCGCTGCTTTCTTGTCTTTTTGCGCCTGGTCGTTGAGGTTCCTCCTCCGCCGCCGCCACCTCCACCGTTGTCTTCCTCGTCTTCGTCGTCGTCGCTGTCTACTTGCCGACGAGCGTTCTTCCCACCAGACTTTTCGTTGCCCTTTTTGATGGAAATAAGACATCCTTGCTCTTTGAGACGCTTGGTGAGAGGTGTGCTGGCCTGCATGCCCGGGAAATCCTTTGCGCTGTAGACAACAAATATGTCGCTCATGATGGTTGACCGGATGGGAGCTTTCCTTGCCATGTGCGTCGGATCGACGACAACCAACACAAATTTGAGACGGAAGCTGCCCGGTGTGCGGACTGACATGTCGGGGAAACAGAAGAAACAGCCTTCGTTGCCGTTTTCGTCTTGGCCCACAAATGGCGATGATACCAGCGAGCCCATGATCCGCTTGCCTGGTCGCATCCCATCGTTGGGCATGTTGGTTTCGTCGGTTTCTCCGTCCACGTTCCAGATACTGCAGTGCACAACGTAGGCGGGGTGATGAATCTTGTTGTACAGCTCGTCAGGCGTGAGATCGGGGTTGTTTATCCGCAGCTGAACAATGGGCGGCGGATCAATGACTCTTCTGTCTCTTTCGCCGTAGCCGCAGCATCTGGCCGCCATGGGTTGTTGGCGGAAAAAGATCTCGTACTCGTTTCGCACCACCTTGACTTCTGGTTCCGGAACACGCTGGAGCATCCTCCGATCGTCGCTGCCGCCGCTCAAAAGATCCTCAATCTTGACTCTTTCATGCTGGCTCGTGGCACTCCACGGTGCTCCGGCCGTCGGGATCGTGGACCCAGACCGCACTGCGGGAATCCTCAGGCTGGGCGGCGTGAATGGAATGGCGACCTTTCCTCCGCCCTGGTAATTGTCGTTCAACACCCGCGGGGCACCCTGCGACATGTGCGGCATCTGTGGAGGCTGGTTACGCTTGAGATAATGTGCTTCTCTTGCCGCCTGGTACTCGTCATATGGCTCACTCTTAGTCGCGGACAATGTCGGTGATTCGCGTGGCGACTCCTGGGGATAGCGGGGCATGGGAGCTGCTCTGTACGGATCGGTAAGCTGTGTCGGTTGAGGCGGTGGCTGTTGGTAGTGTTGGTACTGCGGCGGCTGATGGTAGCTGGGCGAGGGGGGTTGGTGGTACTCGCGCTGATGCTGATAATCACTGCGGTAGTAGGGGGCTTGATGGTAGTCGTTTTGGTGATATTCGGGCTGCTGCTGTGCGACGGGCCTCGGTTGCGAGTTTGAGTGCATTGGAGGTGGCAGTCGCATTGGCTCGGGTTCGTAGGCGTAATGTCCGTCCATGGCTGGCCGTGGCGGGCCATACGACGAGGGCGAAGGCGCCCATGAGTTATGCCTTTGAGCCATGCTGGATGCTTCAACTGGTTGATAGACTGTAGATTCCGCTATGTGAAGACGAAGAGTGGCGGAACGGCCAAGACGATTTGTGTAATTGCTCCTGAGAGTGAGCTGCCCTTATTAGCATCAATGCTCGTTCCGGCGCGAGGGCACCCTTCCACGTTCTCGGCTCGGGGGTGTGGCGGCCGGAGCGAACTCACTGTAGGTGGAGAAGTCTCAGATCCGTACTCAGCCCTTGGCCAAGTCAAGCGCTGGAGAGAGAGCGAGGCGTTCAGCTCCGGATGCGCTCAGTACGATCGGCGCGTGTCAGCTGGCCCGATTGTGAGTTGATTGAAGATTTTGAGAGAGAAGGAGAAAAAACGGCGTCGGATGGTGCAAGTCAGACCACGCCCATTGAAAGCTCTCTCGCGAAGAAACAAAAGGATGAGAGGTGCTGGATGCTGGAGATGAACCGAGAGACGGGCGGTAGCAGAGAGGGGCTCTTTTGTCCGCTGTCTTGCCCAATGGCGCTTCGCTGCTTGGCGGACGAACGTGGGCAAACGTCTCTACACAGGGCTCGTAACAGAACAGAGACACCTCGTTCCCTTTCCTTTTTCGCTGTCCAGACCACTGGTCGAAGGCGCGCGGTTGAGACACGGTCTAATCGTTATCAGCGACAAACAAGTGCGGGCTGTTGCTCGATGGATCGGAGCGGCTAGGTGTGTCGGCGTGAATAGAGATGACGAGAGTCGAGCCGGGGAGATCCTTGTCCAAGTTGGCACCAGCGAAATCTAGTCTGATGGGAGCACCCAGAACCCGGGAGGAACGATCAGCGGGACAATTGAGGTTCGAGACAGAATGGCGTCGACTATGTTGTCGTTTGGCATGCAAGACGGATGAATGTTGATGTGTGAGTAGACGTTGGCGGTCGGATCAGGCCAGTGTCGGATGGGCGTGGGCGTGGGAGGGTGTGCGGTGTTGGGAGTGCGACCAGAGCGAGGCACAGGTATGGTGAAGGGAAGAAGAGGGCAAGACGACGGTGGGCGGTGGGGGGTTGTTGGCAGGTATGTATATGAAGCTGCGGACAAGTCAACAGGGCCAATCCGCGGCTGCAGGAATCGATTTTGCGGTGCCAGAGAAGGAGTGGAGGACGGAGACGAGAGACTGCACAGTATCTGCACACTGCTAGGATGGGTCTTGGTTCCCTGTCCGCTCTGTCCGTCTGTTGAAGTGCACCGCTGCAAAGGTACGATGGTTTCTGGCTCAGGAGGAGAGGCGAAGAAGGAAGAGAGAGGAGAGCGAGAGGAAAAGAGCAAAAGGCGAGCGAGGATCAGGGCCGACCAGCATCAGCACGCGGCATCCGCAAAACACCAGGTGCAGTGTTGGCTTGTCTTGTCCTGTCGAGGAGAGACCGGGATCAGGCCCCACGTCGGACAATGTGATGGATGGGGGAGAGAAATTTGGGGCCTTGCGACTTGTTGGACGCGAAGGGCGAGCGAGTGGTAAGCGAATACTCCGTACCAGACTGGATAATGGCCGAAAAGGATTCGAGACGTTTTTTTTGGTCACTGTGAGGAAGTGATCAGTACTATCCATCAGAGCACAGAGTATGGGTATCGTACGCAGATTTTGGCTGCAAAAGGACGAGAGACCAACGGATAGAAGGGAGGCATTCGTTTGGAAGATTTGAGCGAGCAGGCACAGAAAGGTAGCGCGATAGGGTGGTCTGGTAGGCGGCGCGGAAACGGATGGGCTTAGGGGGGACCCCAGCTCTGGCGAGCCAGGGCCAAGAGTTGAACGAGGATGCGGTGCCAGTCCAGCAACCAGGACAAGGACCGGGATCATGGGTTCGACCAGGACAAGCCGCAAGACAGGAGGCGACATTGGCGGACGGCTGGGGGGGGTGGCTGTCGACTGTCGAGACTCTGGCCGGTGAATGGTTGGTCGAAGGGATTTGTGAGGGTGCCGCATCGCACTCGGCCTCCGTCCAGTTGGGAAAAAGAGAGACGGCACGACGGGTGCATGGGAACGGAGCTTGGAATGCAACTCGGATGAAGTTGGGCTGAGGAGTACCTTACGGAGTATGGAGGAGAATACCTACCTGTAGGCTGGAGGCAGTCGAGGGGAGAGGGTACGTACCGTTTCCTGAAGCATCAGACGGGCAGTTCATTGGACGAACGGGTCTGATTGGATCACGAAGAGGGAGGAGAAAGCTGGAGGGACTCGAGGTGGAAGGAACATCCAATTTTGGATGGAGGTGTGTGGGGAAGGCCCAACCCAGAGTACGTATCCGTACGTACCTCACTGATGACTACCTACTCCATACTGTACGTACTCCATCCGTACAGACACCTCAGGTAACTGCAAATTGGTGCCTGCCTGAAGTGAGGTAACCGGTCCTCGGTCCTTGGTGCACTTTTCTCATAGTAATGCATTGCAGCCATCGCATGCATCGCAACGAGCGTTGTGCAACACACCCAGCATCTCTCTCGCCAGGCTCACGCAGCAGCAGTCCTCCTTTCGGACCACAGAGTATGTACGGAGTACGTAGTACAGTGCAAAGGCAAGGGCTCCATTGGCGTGCAGAACTGCGCATGCGATGCTCCTGCGCCCAGTCGAGCAGAGTGGACGGGGTCAACGAATCAGGTGGCGTTGGACGCCTCTTCGGAACTGCAACTTGGGACTTGGGTGTACCGGGGAGCCTTGGACAATGCAACCCGACCATGCACGCCTTAAACCCGCGAGGGTCAAGACTCGACGAGTGAAATAGGAAGCCCTGGTCCCAACCGCCAGTCGCAAACTCGTCGACTTTGAACATTCCCCCGACGCTGCGATATCTCGCCGACAGCCTCTGTATTTGTACCGAATCGCAGTCGACTCCAACGGCCCAGGAAGGGGACCACCTCGTCCTGGAGCCCCTGGACCTGGACCTGGACCTGGACCGGCAGGAGCGAGTTCCGGAATCGCCACACGTCTATATTTACCTTGCATTTTACTGTGTACTTGCACCATGAGTACGAAGTATCCCTACGCAACATGACTGCAAAGCTTTGTTTTCTCGGGGAGCAAAAGCATGGACAGCGGAATCAACAACATCTCTTCAAACCTGGAAGTTTGCGGGGACGTAATCGCGCCTTGGGGCCCGCTAAACGACGGGTGCATCCATACCTAGCGGCCGACGATTGGCGCCAGGGGCCATGCCTACACTCTCTTTCCGCGCTATCCTAGTGCTGAAGCTACGAACGCCCGACTGACGCCCCTAAGTACGCCTACGTAGTATAGGTTGTGAGGTTCTCGAGGCTTTGGCGGGTACGTTAACCTCCAGTGACAGATTTAACAAACCTAGAAATCTGTCGAGGCTCGACGGTGCGGCCAGCGGCGGGCAGCACGATGCAGGTCAAGTTACCTACGTACCCACGTACGTTACTGCGTAGTACTCCTCCGTACGCAGCAGAGGAAAGTGACAGACTCAGCATCTGCAACGGCCGGGGGGAGGGAACCTGCCTCTGTTGGAACTTGGGTCCTTGCTGCTGCAACGAAATTGGAACCGGGGCTTGCGCTTCACCTCACCATCCCAGTCGTTCCACGCACCCAAGTCCACATCTCCATCACCCAGACAGACATACTCGTACGCTTCTGGAATACAACTCGGCCGCCCTCAAAGACACTCTGAGCCTGCGGCCTCCACTGCGCCGCCATGCTGATGCCCCTCAGCTGACTGGGCCTCGGGCGAGCCTCTGCTCTGTACGGAGTAGTGTGTATCCTACGGCTACACTATGTCCCAATGTGCATGTTTGCTTGCTGACATTTGCTTTCAGGTCTCGCACTCGCTCATGCTTGTGAGCATTGTGGAGATCGAGATCCTGCTCAGCTTCTCGTCGCTTTCTTTTGCATCCGCCGCAGCCCGCTCGCTACCCAGCTACCTCTGCTGTGCCACGCGAGCGAGTCTCGTCCACGATCGCAGACCACCCCGGCCCATACGTGCCAAAAGACTCACCAACTGATACCTTACGCAGTATGCTATTCGACATACCCGCCGAGGCATTTACAACCAGACATCTCCTTGGGACCGCCTTTTTGCCCCGGAGGACGGGGGCTTTCGTCCCAGCCCGGCCCGCTCCTTGTGCTCTCCTGGCTCCTGCTACGCATCGTCTCCGAGTTCCCACGTCCGTCGCTTTGTCACCCCCAATTCTCAACGTCCGCCGGCCATCCAGCAAACACGCTTCTCAATCGAGGCATTCACCCGCGCCGCTTGCTCACCCGATCGGCGAATAGCCCACGTTCCCCTGTATTCCTCAATTCCTTCCGTCGGCATGTCGATAGTGCTCAACCTCGTTCATCATCCATTGGTAATGATCTTCATGCCTTGCCGACACCAGCTCTCAGTGTTAACACGAGGCAATCAAGTCGCACTCAGTCAGCGAGCTGCCAGGGACCAGTCTATGGGCTGATGTCAGCGCACGTTGGTCTTTTGTGCACTTTTTTCGACACCACCGACCGAGGCTCCCTTGGATTGTTCTCGGGTCAATCATTGTCCAGCACGCACCCGCCGCATACAACAAACCATTTCGTTGTCAAACCAATGCGCCGTGGCGGGCACCGGCAGCCACCCGGAACCGATATTGCGGCTGCTTGGAGAATCTCCCTCTCTTGCACGGCCATGGACTTGATTCTGTAGGCCTTCAAGCTGGGCAGCAAGTCTCGCGTCTGTATGACTCTTGTGCACCTCCACGTGTGGCTGGACACACTCCGTACGAATACCTGCCAATCGACGGACCAATCGATGGAGCGGTCATTTGCAGCTCTACAGCTTTGGGCCATTGGTGTGGACGCCGCACAGTAGGTATGTGACGCTGAATCCGGGTTCATGTTTGCTTGTCAAAGGCAAGGGCCGCACGCCCGGGGTGCGACCGGGGTGGGTGGCAGCAAATCGAGTTGGATAAAGTTCAGCATATCGTGCACATCTCCGGATGAGAAGAAGGGCGAACCCCCGGGACCGGTACGGAGTACCTGGATTTCGGGCCACATGTTCGGATGGGACACAGATATGCATGTCTTTTAGACGGTGGTCTCGGTTGTCAACGAGCATCGCCAATCGGCGTCGACACGACCGGCGCGGTGAGACAAGATCAGTCTTTTGCAATTCGTTTTCCATTCTCTGACGTTTCTCTAGTGGCGCTGCTGCATTCCACCACCTGCCGGTCACCTCTCACCCGCGTCCGCCAACCGAGTCGACGGTTCCCATCGCCAACCGCGGGCGATTGCAGCGAGATGCCTCTGTGCTGGCCGTCCAACTCCAGCTGAGCTGCCGTCAAATCAACCTCTATCAACTGCAGGGCTGTCCCTCGGGTGTACTGTACGATTGGGACTTGATGAATTGTTCTTGTGGCGGCCAACAATGGGAATGTGACGACCATACTCGATCCAAGACAAGCGAGCCAAGCAAGTGTATCCGTACCGACACTCAACGCCAGCTGTTGGCTGTTCGCGTATCTTGCCGTACATCTTGGCAGCGAGAGTCGAGGTCCCGGACTCAGACTCGTTCCATTGTGGGGTCATGTTCGGATATATTCACGCCCTCTTGTCGCTGTTCGCACTCGATGTCGACGTCCCCACACACACACCAACCGTCAACCCCGCTCTTGTTGGTTCTTAGGTGTTGGTGATTGTGTTCAACCTCTCGCAGGGGTCCAGCAGCGACGCCACAGGGCTTTCCTCCGCTAAGAACGGGTTAAACGACGGGTCCGTCATCCCGCCAATCTAGCTCTGACAGTGACGCTCGGTCCATACACTGGCGTTATTGTTTTTTTGTTTTCACCTTTCAAGGCACTACTGTATAAGCCTTGCCGTTCCGGCCAGCACTTACTTCCAACGACGGCGTCGATTCAGTCAAGTATGCCTCATAGCTACGGCCGTTGCAATGGAGCAGTGTCTCGAACCCCCTCCTTCGCGCCTCTAAAGTCGCTCTCGCTCCATCGCCGTCGACTACGATGAGAAAACACGGCAACGAACGTACGGTACCAGCATGGCGGTACCTTGAATGCCTGATACGAACCGCCGTTGGACATCATCACACACATCTGCTTAGGCTGCAGCAAACAATAGCCCGCTTACACCAAGACGAGCGGAAAGGCTCCGACCTCTCGTACCTCGGTCCTGTCGTGGCTCATTTCCGCATCTCATCTTTGCACTGTCCGGTGACAGTCGCTCGGGTCCGGACCAGGGCCCTGCCAACGCATGCATTTCCTTACAATGGCAAAATGCCCGCTTCCAACAACCCAGCCGCCACCAATCACCAACTCTGCATCCTACCCTCCACCGCAAAGAGGACCACAACAGGTCAGCGAGGCGCCGCTGGTTATCTGCGTGCCTTGCGTCGCCATCTACGCATCATGGAATTCGCCAATGCCGGTGGTGGGTGCCACAGGCGAGGCCGGGATGCTCTACCGTAATCTCCAACTACCGCCATCACTCGCCGTCCTACGGAGCGGCGTTGATCACGGAATCCGGCCGGCGTTCTCAAAAGGATACGCTCCTCTGTGTGGCTGCAGCCATTTCTCCTAGCGCCCAAGGTGACGGCCTGCAATGCCGATTTGGCTCTGTCACGGCGCATCTGTCAAATCACCTAAAGAACTGGGTTATCAATGATCCTTGACCATCCAATGAGCGCGCGATTCCATTGCATTTTGGCTCGCGGTTGTGCGATGCCCCAGCGTCCATCGTTGGCAGCCCCCGCATTGCACCCTTGCGGACTCCTGACATCTGAAACGCATAATGGTAGGGCACCGTCGCGTGGCAGTCTTTGATTGCGGACACATGCAAGGAGGTGCAGAATTGTTCTGGAACGTTTCCTGAGACATTCGTTACGTTGTTCGAGCTGGTTGATGGCCTAAATGAAGAAGTCAGGACAATTGACCTTGCTTTTGACGGCGGTCATCTTTGCTTGGTTGTGTACCGTGGTCGCCGCAGACCCGCCGTCTCCCAACCACAGACACGATTCTGACCGTCGATTCAAGGAGGTGAGTCTCTCGAGCTTGGTCTACTGGCATAGAGTGTGATCATGTGTTGTCCAATGCCTCCGAGTGAGTGACACAATGATTTGCCGCTTATTGCCTATCTTACATGCTTGCCTGTTTCTGCCATTGCTCTTCTCTGCCTACCTCTCTACTCTATGTACTACTGAACAAGAAGTATTGAAGGGATCAACGGTAATAATAGTAAAAGGAAGAGAATGGCACTAATTATGTCTCATATGATTGCTGTCGGATATTTACTGGTCTGACCACATCATATATGGAGGTTGCTTTCTCACAGAGGAAATGCTTTCTTCCTTGTTAGATCATAGGCAACAGCGATTCGCCGTCGCTATATAAAGACTGGAGCCGATGCGAATGTCACGACGCATGCAAGAATGGCGTTGTCGGACGAAGCTTGTTCACTACGGAGGGACAGAACTGTCTCGAGCTTTCTGGCTAGACTACAGTAGTTCACTCTTGAGGCATCAAACCAGGATCCACGTCAGCATCTACACGTTTTTAATGTGCCATTTCTTGTATCAATTTCCTCGGGAGTTCGATTCGGTGCATGATTACAATGTGGGCATCAAGGATGCGTAGTAGACATCGTTCATCCTAAAATATAAGCCCTGGAACGGAAATGGTGAAGGTTCTGTCCGCTGGCCTCAGTTGCATTTATCTAAGTCACGTGAAGAGCGTTGTGCCACTGGATAATTGATGCCATTACGAAAATGACCCGCCCTGCAGTCAGAAAGCCGCTGTAGGGCTACACTAGGAAAAATAGAAGCATATGAGAAGTCCCTCTCTTCTACCATGACGTTTTCGTCACCATCGACAAGCTGCCTGTGGTCCATGTAACATCGTCACGTAGAATCAATAGAGAAAAGAGGAAAAAGCTTAGAGCCACAATCGTGACTTGGACGTGGTTAGCGTTTAAACTGCATATATAAGCGGGCCTTAAGGAGTGAAACAGTTGGCCACGTTCGACGATGAACTCAAAGACACAACGGTTCTATATACCTACGGAACCATGTCTTTTGAGATGCGTAATCCCGATACTTGTCCAAACGACGAGACAGCGCCGGGAGCAAGATGCAACTTGAAGCAGACATACAAATAATAACTACCATAGTTTTATTGACACTAGTTCTACGTTACTAACTCACACCATCGGCGCACGCCTCCAATCATTACTTTGAGGACGTACGGAGCACTGGATCTTGGCTTCAAGACACCGTCCCGATCGGCCTTGGCAGAGGTTCAACCGGCCATCGACCGACTGTTTTTTAATCTCGAGGTCCCGCGAGCTAGGGCCAAAGAATGGTCGCATGAACAAGACCACTTGGTCTCGGCCTCAAAACATTATCTTTATCGGTCTTGGTTGGGGTGGAACCGCTCGTCCATCAGACGCATATTTGAAAACACAACATAAGAGTTCATCGTTTCCGGGTCCCACTTCAAATGATTCTGAGAGGCGCTGTCGTTTCTGTAATCGTAACGGACCCATGGACCGCGCGACAAGTTGTGAGGCTTTACCAAATTCTGTCCAAAGGATCTGGTCCACGGGAAACCCTTTGACAATACGTACCTCCACTCAGCTGCTGTCTTTAAATCAAGAGCATCAGCGGAGGTGAAGCGGTGGCCAATATGGGCATAATGGAACCAGCTGCGTGTGGTCCTCAGCAGCGGCTTGTTGGCCCGACCGTAGATGAGAATATACGCCCACCCCATTCATCGAAAGAGGGCTGCTGCGGACAGAGGTCCATGACGTGCTCCTGGGTGTTGCAGAACGGGCAGCCCACCAAATCACCTCTGGCGTCTGGCCAAACGCAATCCAAGAGGTGATGGCCCCGGGCCGAGCAACTGCCACAGATAATGTTGGCGCATTGTTCGTTCCTCTGCTGGAAGTCGTAAGGTTCCCTAGAACCCATCCTCCGGAACATGATGTGAGTGTTTGGATCTGGCCTGGACTTGTAGACATGGCGGTTGTTATTATTGTTTTTACCACGGTTATTGTTTCGCGACCGTTTGTTTTTTTGTCTTCTCGATTGCTGAGGATGGGATTTGCTGGCAGGGACAATAGCCATGTCTTCCGGCGACTCTCGGGAAGGCACAGGATCATCCATTCCGAACCTTTGCACAACTTGGCGATCATTGTCTTGGGCAAGGGCCTGCCGAATTGTCTTGGGGCCAGCCGGTCGCGCCACTTGGCCATCGCTGCCTTTCAACTTGTCGGTGACCTGTCGACCAGTCTCCACTCCAGGACTCACTTCGCTCTTGATCTGTATAGATAAAGCACGACTAGACCTGGCGGCTGATTCCGTCGCACCTTGCTTGGGAGAAGGGGGGAGTGAAGGTACCGATTCCAGAGATGTCGGAGGAGGCGGCTCCAGAGGTGGTAGAAGAGACGGCTCTAGGGGCAGTGGAGGAGGCGTTCCGGAGGGCGCTGGAGGCACGTCCGAGGACGGTATAGCAGAGATCGCAGGTATTTCTGGGCCTCGCAATTGCGAGGACGGGGGTCCTGGCACGAAGCGGACGACACAAGTGAAGACTTCCCCATTGCCGTGCTCCATCATCTTGTCGGGCATTTTGTAGGCCTGCTCGCGTGACCCGTACGAGGCAAATGCATCGTCCGCTATGGAGTCGACGACTACCTGGTCGGGGCGTTTGTTGGTGACTTGGCTGATGCCATCAGCATCAGCGGTGACTTGGAGACGTCCAAACACAGGTTCGGCTGGGGGAGAGGATTGCCGGGCCCTTTTGCAACCTTGGGCTTCATCCGAGAGAGAGCGTTCTCGTTTGACTGCGCGCCGAAGCGCGCCTTCAGATTTCATGATTCACTCAGCATACGATCAGAATTAGAACCCATTGCGTACCGAATCATACGAGTTTTACTTAATTTCACTTGACAAGACAAATTGTGGTGTTTGTGTCAATAGGGAAGGGTGGAATGTGGGGGACAGAATCTGGGCTGGGAAGAGGAAATATGGAAAGTGTTGAAGTGTGTGGAAGGTGAAACAGGTGAAGTTAGAGAGTAGGAGAAATAAGAAAATCAGACGGTGGGAGAGTGAAAGTGGGCAGCTGGAAGAATATCTGAATATGGCGGTCTCTTTTCACGTGAGGTTCGTATTCGTTAAGTAAACTACCTTCTGTAGAGAAGACAGTCTTCGAATTCTTGCACACTTAAGGTACGTAATGATGATAAGTGACGCTTCGACTGCCTTAGTTCGTGGCTTCGCCTCATCAACACCTCTCATGCCATTGCCTTGTCTTTCATCGCTGGGAAATTGATTTGACGAGGCAGTTATCTTGAACTCCTGCTCTTACCTACATATGAGCCGAATGAGCAGTAGGGTGGGAAACTGAGATGATCAGTGGTAGCCGGTTCATTCCCTGGGCACGTGACAGGGAAGGAGGAAGGAGCCACCCTAGCACCTTCCACCTGGTTCGTCGGCTCCCACAACCCCAAGCTATGCCTCAAGGTTCCCTGACGCCACAGGTGAAGCCTATATAGGTCAGACCAATTCCATTCCTGTCACCAGCACAGCAGGCGCCCGTCTAGGTCGACGGGTCAGGTCAAACTGTGGCGTGGTGGTGGAATGGTTAATGGTCAATAATCGATTTACGCCAACCAGCCTACTCGACGACAGGCTTAGCGAGTATCCGAGTTCGAGTCCCAGAAAGTGCGCCAGAGATGTAGCCCCTAGTTCAGCACCGGGGGGGTGAACTCTTTTGCTGTTCTGTTGTATGAATAGAATTGACTTTTTCTTTGGGCCATGCTCAACCCGCCTTTTTCCCAGGTCGGCTATATGTAGAGGGATAAACGCAAGTACGGCCGAGGGAACGGTACCACTAAGAATACAAAGATTTAAGAGGCGTACAAGCGCCAGTCAAGCGGGTGGGATTTAGGACGAAGATTTTGAATGTGGGAACGAGAGATTTGTGATGAATTGCAATCTCCTCCCTTTCGAACTAGAACATTTTACCCTCCAGGCTATGATATGGCTCATCCAAAAATAAAAACTAAAAAAACCGAATAAACCAGGGCATTGAACCGACTTAACTTGCCTTATCTGCGCAACAAATTCATTCGTCACGGCCATCATACGGCAAGCAGGTAGTCAAGAAGACAGGCCTGGGGCCGGCTTGGCACGGTGAAGTGGGACCGGCAACGGCGGTGGATGTACCCCAGTCCATGGCATCAATAAGGTACGTGGTATTCCCTGCATGAGAACCCGACTCTCTAGGCGCACCGGTCTTGGAGAGCCTGCAGGTCGAGTCAATGTTGTTGCGTCGGTAGGAACACAAGAATGACGCATTAAAATGGTAATGGCTTGTTTCTCGCTTGAAGTAGGTAAGATAGTACGTGCTGCTGCCTGCTTTAGCGCATCTTCTTTGAGCAGGTCGGCGGATCGCATATCCGACCTCACCTCCCTATTTCCGAGGGTTGTCAGCCAGAAACCGAGCAACGCTGACATATAGAAAGGACAGACGAACCCTTCTGATTCTTCATTTCTACTTCCTCAAAAAGCTTTGTTGGCGCGTTGCTTGATCGTGCTCCCCAGGCTGCAGAAACAGGCGTATCTTCGGCCATCAGTCGACTGCCGTTTGATATCCGGCACGCCATTGCCATTGAATGAGAACACAATCAACACTATTCCTCAACGAACATTACCATGGCGAATCCTGCTCAGCATGACAGTGGTGTAGTCTCGGTGGCACCGAGGTCGGTCGACTTGGAGTTAGCCCCCCTTCCGGACCCGGCACCGGCCGCAACTGCCCTCGCTCCGGTCGGTCCCACCCCGTCAAAGGACTCGGATCCTTTCTTAGTCACCTTTGCGCAACCGCATGACGCCGAGAACCCTCTCGACTGGCCCGCGGGTCGGAAATGGATGGTCACCGATGTACTATCGGCCACCGGTTTCAATCGCATCATGGTTTCAACAATCATGGCTCCCGCCCTGACGAACATTGCGGCGGAGCTCGACATGACCTCCACCGAGTCCGCCATGGCGTTGTCCATTTATCTCCTTGCCACCGCATTTGGCCCCCTCGTCATGGGGCCAATGTCTGAGATCTACGGTCGACAGGTCGTGCTCCACGCCTCGAGCGTATGGTTTCTGATATGGAACGTGCTCTGTGGTTTCGCAAACACCAAGGGGACGCTTATTGCCGCTCGCTTTCTGGCGGGCTTCGGCGCCAGTTCCATTTACGCACTCGGGGGTGGAGTCCTGGGCGACATCTGGCGCCCTGAACAGAGAGGCCAGTCTCTGGGGTTCTATCTTCTCATACCCCTGCTGGGTGCGGCCGTTGGTAAGTTGACCCAATTTCGCACCTAACCAAGCTAACCCCTTCTAGGCCCCATCATTGGTGGCTTCATTGCGGCGCGCACGACGTGGCGATGGATGTTCTGGTCCACTTCCATGTTCCAAGCTGTCATGATCTTTGTCTCCTTCTTCAGCTTCCCGGAGTCCTACAGTCCGCTCATCCTACGCCGGCGGGCTGCTCGTCTTCGCAAGGAAACCGGCGAAACGAGATACTACACGTTCAGCGAGAGAATCGACGCTGGCAAGTCCACTTTAGCAGTCATAAGAAACTCCCTGACAAGGCCGCTTCGTCTGCTTCTCTTCCATCCCATTATTCAGGTGTCGGCCGTCCTGTCGGGATTCAACTATGGTATCCTGTATGTCACGCTGTCGACCTTTGCAGACATCTGGAAACAGCAATACGGCCAGTCTGTGGAGATTAGCGGATTGCACTACATCGCCTGCTCTTTTGGAGAGCTTGTCGGGTCTCAATTTGGTGGACTGATACTGGATCGCTTGTATAAACGCCGAGACCAACCTACGCCAGAGTCTCGAGTCATGCTCGCATTCTTTGGTATTGTTCCGGCCTGGCTGGGGACTCTGTTTTACGGCTGGACAGCACAGTATCGCCTCTACTGGCTGATAGTCGATATCGGAGTTGTCGTCATGATGTTTGGCATGCAGCTCAGTGGAATGCCTAGTGAGTTTGATTTGGCCTATTGGTGACATGACTGACAAGTTATCAGTGACGGCCTACGTGATCGACGCGTACGCAGAGCATACCAGTAGTGCCATGGCAGCGATTCAGTTTGTCAAGAGCTTGACTGCTTTTCTGTTCCCGTTGTTTGCCCCGAGTATGTACCATGCACTCGGATACGGCTGGGCCAATAGCTTGATGGCCTTTGTCGGCGCAATACTTGCCGTCCCTCTTCCCATTTTCATCTGGAAGAAGGGGGCCCAGCTGAGAGCCAGGGCGATTTCGACGTACTGAGTGGTATCCCTGTATCGTAGACCTCAGCTATCTATCCAGCCAGATCTTCTACCAAGCTGAGATCTACTCGACCTTGTATACCGCATAGGCCTGATGAGTCACTTTGCCGGGGCTGCTGGTGCCTTTCATGAGTACATCTACGAATGCGACCAAGATTCTGACGAACAAGGCTTTTATGAAGACTTCTACGAGGCGCATTTTGAAGAGGCCGATGTAATCGAGAGTGCCATTCTCGAGTTGGAAGAAATCGCTAGGCGTAGGGCTAATCGGTCGGGAACCCGGGGAAACAGAGATATATAGATTCTGTGTTTCAAAACACGACACCGACAATGATCTATACTAAAAGAAGTTCTCCCGCTTTCCCTCGTGGCTTTCTCACAAGCTGGGAATTCTGCCACGGTCATTCAGCAGGTGATTACCAGGGCATTCGGAATCAGATGCTGTTGTTCCTCTGTGTGCTGCCACCGAGCGTTTGTTTCGACTTGATCAGCTCGATGCCTTCTATCCCACCTCCTGTTCCCGTCCGGAGGAAATGAGCCTAGCCGAGAGGCGAGAGACCACATGCCTGCTCCGTCTTATACACTATCTATATTTTACGTATTGTTATTCTTGGTATCACACTGCGCTTTCTGAAACGTATTTCACAAGGAATACATGAGAGATAAGAAGCAATTACGGCGATAGTATCAGTGGTAGCAGCAGTAATAGGAATAAAAGGAATAAAGCTAAGGTCGGTTTTGAGCAGTGAACCATCGCGCTGCCTACTAACTTTTCAAGATGCCTTGGAAAGCACAACCTTAGAAGATGCCTTACCCTGCGAACGTACCTACCTCACGTACCTGCCTCATGCACCTTTCTCGCTTGGCCATACTTCTCTTTCCCTAGGTAAGGTATCCACCTACCTTAGGTACCTTACACCAACGCATCAGGTTTTCTCCACTGCAACTTCTCTGGAAAGATTTCAACAATATCAACAAATGAAAAACAAATTACATTCAGCAAGACTTCCCAGGTAAGTGCGACGAATTACAGGTTGATTCAGTCATTCATTCACGTCATAGAATGGCATTCAGCGGCAGCCGCGGCATTGAAGCCAACGACAAGGACGACCAGGAGAGATTCGACATTGTCCTTTCTCCTTACCGCAAGAACAGAAGACTTCTCAGAGTCAAGAGCCTCCCGTTTGCGGAGACCAGGGCCCGCGTCGAGGCTTTCCTCAATTCGAAGCTCGCCAAGCCGGACTCTGCCAGCTTCAACTGGCCTCCCTCGCGATGGAGTCGTGTTTCTCTCGTTCAGAGAGCGCAACGACTGTGTCAGGGCCGATCGAGACCTCAAAGGGGTCATGTACTCAGGACCAAGAGGCACCCGCGAGTTGGTCATCCAATTAGACAGAGGCAGAAACCTCGTAAGTTCAACTTCCTCTACACACAACACGCTTTTCTAACTGCGTACCAGGCTATTCCAGCCGCTGCTAGGCACAGGCTTCGTAATTCCAATGCAGCCAACAGCGCTGCGGAAACGCCTGAGCAACAGATGCCCCATCCTGTCTCATCCACGGGTCCCACCGTCGAAATTCCATCTCTTTCTCGAACAACTCAGCGATATGACTTCGACATGGCTCGACGAGCCTTCGACTATATTGAATCTGGACTCGCTGCTCCAACTGAAGCTGAACGCATGCGGCTTATACAAGAGTTCTTTACCAACGAGATGAAGATCAGATCGGAGAGATATGGTAACGATGGTGGTGTGGCCTCAGAGATCTCCGGCGCTGTCGTTTCCCCCATGCCCCTTCTTTCTTCTCCTGCTCCTGCTCGCAAAGCCGATGAGATTTCTTCCTCTGGTGCTCCGACGGTCCTGACGCTCAATCCGCGCCCAGCAAATTCTACTGGCACATCCTCTCGGACAGATTTCCAAACCTGGAAAGCCTTCATCGGTGCCTTGAGTGATTCAGACGATGATCATGAGAACAACGTTGGCGCCAGACTTGGTTACGATTAAACCGAGGCTTCGATTCCTTTCCCTCGGAAAACTTTCGCAATATCGATCTATACATCGTCGGATTCATTCACCTGCTATGATGGCTCTGACCTCTAGCTCGTTGCGACGAAGCGTCTCGACTACTCGACAAAAGCCGCTGGGCGAAAGCCTGAACCTCACTTCTTACTAGGCGAAAGCCTGAAGTTCATCTTCTTGTGGGGCGAAAGCCCGAATTTAAGGTGAAAATCCTTGGACCGCAGTCCTAAAGTCATCCTGGCGGCCCCAGAGCAATCTACGGGTAGGGTTCGATTCCCTAGCGATTCACTTCTGTGCTCTTGTGGACGGAAACTGCATATAGTTCTCAGACTCACACGAGGAAGGAATGGCGGTAATTGGAACATGAGAAGAGTGTTTCCATATGGTCTGTGGTCATATCGAGGCCCCTTGATCTTGTCTATGGTCCCTCTGGCTATCATCTCGTCTCTGTCATCTATCTTTTGAAATAACGGCTGTCTTTTTTCTGGATAACACTGATGAAAGAATAGGATAGAGAGTCTGAACGACGCTTGATTAAGGTATGTAGGCTTCATCATCATAAACCTAGATCTAACGATTCTTCGAATCCAAGGCTCTGCTGCGGCATATCCCGCCATCGTACGCAAATCAGGTCATGACCAACAATGTCAGCCATCCGACCAACAAGAGATGGGACGACTTCCGCCGCCACAGCCAACACGTGCCTCCGTCACAGCACTGCGGATCACCGACGCATGATCAGCCGCAGTCGAATTGACTTTGGTCACTACCAAAGTGCCCAATCTCAGCCACACCGAGCAGAATTCGACGACTGGGTGTTAACACTTTCTCACCGAAACAACCCGGCTGAGCCACTCGACCCAGGCCTTTGTGATGACCTTCGTTGCTGACCAAGGCCGACATCGTTGCCCCTCCCGACAAGCTCGAGCCACCACCTCCTCCTCCTCGCTCTCGCCGAAAATATTCCCATCAAACAACTCTCATGGGGCTTGCCAGCCAGATAAACCCCGAAACAGAAGAATTGGGGCCACAAGCTGAATGCACCTTCAAAGTTTCAACCGGCCCAACAAGGCTCGCGTCAGCAGGGAGAACTCGCATGCTATGCGCAGACGTGAGGGGGCAGCCTCATCCCGCATAGGCCACACGCTGTCCCGCTGGGGAAACCCGGCCAAACTCCAGACTCAATCGACCAAAAGCAGCCTCGGCTCTGACGCCATTCACCTCACTGCCCGCGAGCTGAGTCGGGGGAGACACCACCAAGGGCATCTCGTTTGCGCCGGGCGTCTCATCCGAGCCTGAGGGGCCTGGATGTTCCTGGCACGACACCACCAGGCTGACTCTCCACAAGGAGCTGCGTTTGAGGGGAAAGACTAAACGGTGGCGATGGAAAACTATCTACTGAAAAAAAAGTCGGGGGACGGAAAACACTGCAAGTCTCGTCATCGTCACCCTTCACCGACCACCGACAATGGACCAACCACTCAGCAAGCACATGGCGATCGACAAGCCGACACAGGAAAAGTTCTTTGAGGTGCGGTCGCCCGCCAGCTTCGCGGCGCGGATGTGGTCGCGCAACTACAGCGGCGTGCCCGTCGTGCCGGACGGCGACGTGATCCTCGTCGTAGGACTCGGCGAGGAGACAACAGAGCTGCGCGTAGACTCGCTCATACTGAAGCGGGCGTCAAGGGTGTTTGGCGCGATGCTGGGGCCGCGCTTTTCCGAAGGGCAGAAGCTGCTGGACAGGGGATCAGAACCCGTCAAGATCAGCCTACCGGACGAAGACCCCGAGATCATGGAGCTGATCCTCAACATCCTGCACCACCAGAACTCGCGCGTGTGCCAGATCGCGGCAGCGGACTCGATCCTCGAGGTGGCGGTTGTCGCCGACAAGTACGACTTGATTGACGCGCTCAAATACGCGTCGCAAACCATGCTGCACTACCACGAGCCGTCGATTGACCACTTGACGGTCGGCGACTTGTGGAGGCTAGGCCTGGCGGCGGGCCTGCTCAACGAGGCCAAGTCATTTGAGAAGATCACCCGCATGCTTGTCTGGAACCACACGGTGCCGTACATTCAATTGGTGGACGCGGAGGACGTGGTCGACATCGAGTTTGCGCTGCGGATGTGCTGTAAGTCGGGTGCTCTCCCGGGGGTGTTCGGACTAACGAGTGACAGATCTCCTTGAAAAGGAGAGACAGGACCTGAAGACGTCGTTGCTGATGCACCTCTTGCCCATCATCTCGACCGGTAACCAACTCCGGCTCGTCGAGATCAAGGTTGATTCGGTCGAGCACTTTGACGCGTGGCCGGAGCTGATGAAGTTGTTCGGGGCCAGTCTCAAGGAGACGACAAAATTCGCCGAAGGATTGGTCTTGGCGGACCGGAGCCGTCGCGCTGCCGGACCCAGTTCGGACTTTATGAGGCACTTCAAGGCCCGCGGAGGCATACGCCTTGCGGATGCACGGCGTGGGCGAGACTGAGATTGTGCATCGCGGACGGACGCCGTTCTAGAACATGTTGTCCTTTGATCGATCGTCATTTAGCTCCAGCGGGACCAATTGCATGGGTTAGGCAGGGTGACATTGAAATTCGAGTTTATTTTCGACGCCACAACAATTGACAGCCGAGGCTCGCCTTTGGTGATTTGCAGCCGCTCGGTCAAAGGCCGTGGGCCGTAAAAACAAGACAGAAACAGTGCGCCTCTGCGGTCTGCCAAGTCTCGAGTTCCGAGGTTGAGTTGATAAGCAAAAGGTGGATCTGTGACGGCACGATCGAATGGGACTCTCGCATGGTCTTTCGAGACCCAGATTTCATGGGCTGACCAGTCCGGAAGAGGGATACGGCGGCCCAGGCAATCAAGCAATTTTACAGATTTTCGCAAGAGCCGACGGCTCGGGAGCCAAGCAGGCCAGACATGCAGGGGCCCTCCCGGACGCCACAACTGCGTGCACTTTGTAGATTCGGTCCCGATGGGTACGGAGTAGTGGGCCGGCTCCGAATGCCTTTACTTTGTAAATAAGAATAAGGTGTCAAAGGCTAAATCAGAAAAAGCCCTGCTTGTGCAAGTCAACAGCGTCGATGTATCCGTACGACAGACTGCTGTCGATGGTCGCTCGGCCGATGCACCGAATGCTCGAATCGACTGGTTGGTTCGCAACCTCTTATCACCGGGTGTCCAGATCTGGGAGGTCCGTACAGCGTAGCGCCAACAGACGATAAGCCCCTGGTTAGTAGTTCATCCGTCATGTCGTTTGCTGCACAGCTGCACCTGCATCGTATGTTGGTGGGATGCCGTTCGGACGGCGTTGGTGGTCGACGATGATGAATCCCTTGCCATGAATCAGTCAAACATATTAAAAGAGTCGGCCTCCTCGCAGTAGTCCGACTGCGAGTGCGTGCGCGTTCGTTTGGGGGTGAGACGAAGTTGAGCAAAGTCCGAAATGTCCTGTCTCAAGGCTTTGTAATGAGAAAATAGGGGGACAGACTGATACCTAGTCGAAGGGCTCGAGGCCAATGGTCTCGAAATCCGTTGGAGTTGGAACGGCTGCACCTCGGCACGGTGGCCAGGTCCGCCGACATCCCGGTTGGTGGGTCCCCGTTAGCGAGCCGCCAGCCCATGAAATATCGTCTCTGGCACGTTGCCTCGGCGAACTAGGCCCGGTGTGGCCGTCCCTTGGTTTCGCTAAACCACGTCATTCCGCCGTGCATGCGGCGCAAGCGGGTACGTACCTGAAAGAGAGAAAAAAAACGGACGGAGGAAAGAAGAAAAGCTCTGCTCCGATCAAAGTAGAGATCCACTCTGCAGACCTCAGCTTGCGTTCGTCCATTCCCTGCACAGCAAACCATCTGCCATCGCATATCTGACAAAGCCAAATCGTGCGGCTCCTGGCCTAATCCCGTCTTGTGACTCCTGTCAGATCCCGCGCCAAGTATTGTATCAGACTGCCTGCAAAGCGTTCGATCCTAACCCGAGCCGGAGATAAGTGACCCTCCGCTGGTTCGTCCCCGTCCTCTACGACCGACTCCGTGCGGTTTAGTCATGGGAAATGGGCGTGCGGAAGACAAACCGCCCGAGTGGGCTTGCACCGGTGGATCAACACCACCCCCCTGGCCGATGGAGATGGGTGTGTGTGTTGATACGGGCACCGACGAAGGGGATGGAAATCTCATTGGAAATCCCCACCCAAGGCCAAGTCCGGCCTACGCAGTATATAGACGATGGGCCGTCCCAAGTCTCCGGGTTACGGATCAGATCTCTCGCTCATCCGACCTAGACTTCAGCGCCTATCGTAGTATCAACGACGATCGTCATCCAAGCACAGTCCAACACTAGATAAGCTTAATACCCACGAGGACAGCCAGCCAGCCGCCAGTCACCATGGCGTCGGCGCCGCACTCATCATCATCGTCCATCACAGCGACCGAGGCCGATGTCGAGGCCCAGAAGCCCGTGAACAAGGCCAACTACTTTCACCTCCTCTTCGACCAGGCCGGCGTGACAGAGGCCGTCCTCCAACGGAAATACCCCGGACAAGGCACCCACGAGGCTCCCTTTGTCGTTGACTTCCTCCCCGAGGATGCCCACAACCCCCAGACCTTCCCCAAGTGGAAGAAGTGGACTTACACCATCGAGCAGGCCATCGCCACCCTGGCCGTTGCCTTTGTGAGCACGGCCTTCTCTGGAGGTATCGCAGAGGTCATTCGCGACTTCAAGGTGTCGACCGAAATTGGTATCCTGGGCGTCTCCCTCTTCGTTGTTGGCTTTGCCGTCGGTCCTCTCATGTGGGCACCCCTTTCTGAGCTGTACGGACGTCAGTATCTCTTCATCGCCACCTACATCGCCCTCACTGCCTTCAACGCCGGTGCCGCCGGTGCGCAAAACATTGAGACGCTCATTATCCTGCGCTTCTTCGCCGGCACCTTTGGTGCTTCGCCCATGACCAACGCTGGCGGTGTTATTGCCGACATGTTCAACGCCCAAGAGCGCGGCCTGGCCACGGCCATCTTTGCTGCCGCTCCTTTCCTCGGCCCGTCTATTGGTATGCTCCTTTGCCCGAGTCTGTAAGTCCCAGCTAACCATCATAGGCCCCATTGTTGGTGGTTTCCTCGGCGTCGCGGAAGGCTGGCGCTGGATCGAGGGCCTCATGGCCATCTTCACCGGTGTCGTCCTCATCGTCGTCGCCCTGACCGTCCCCGAGACGTACGCGCCCGTCCTCCTCCGCCGCCGCGCCGATAAGCTCGCCAAGATCACGGGCAAGAACTACATTTCAAAGTACGAGGCCCACGCGCCCCGCAAGACCGCCGTCGAGCAGTTCAAGGTCGCCCTCTCCCGCCCCTGGATCCTCCTCTTCAGGGAGCCCATCGTCCTCTTGACCTCCATCTACATGGCCATCGTCTACGGCACCCTCTACATGCTCTTCGCCGCCTTCCCCATCGTCTTCCAGCGCGGTCGCGGCTGGTCCCCTGGCGTCGGCGGCCTGGCCTTCCTCGGTGTCGCCGTCGGCATGGTCTTTGCCGTCGTCTACACCGGCTTCGACAGCCGCCGCTACCTCAAGGTCTCTGCCGCCCACGGCGGCTTCGCCCCGCCCGAGGCCCGTCTCCCGCCATCCATGGTCGGAGCCTGCCTCCTTCCCATCGGCCTCTTCTGGTTCGCCTGGACCAACGGCCCCGAGATCCACTGGGTCGTCTCCATCATCGCCTCGGGCTTCTTCGCCGCGGGTCTCGTCCTCGTCTTCCTCAGCTTGCTCAACTACCTCGTCGACTCGTACGTCATCTTCGCCGCCTCCGTCCTGGCCGCCAACTCGGTCATGCGGTCCCTCTTCGGCGCCGCCTTCCCCCTCTTCACTACGCAAATGTACGAGAACCTCGGCATCCACTGGGCCTCGTCCATCCCGGCCTTCCTCGCCCTCGCCTGTCTGCCGGTCCCCTTCCTCTTTTACAAGTTCGGTCCCGCCATCCGCGCAAAGTGCGCCTTCGCCGCCGAGGCCGCTGAAGTGCTGGAGCGCATGCGCAAGACGCATGAGGAGGTCAACGAGGACGACGCCATGGCCGAGGAGCGGGCGCACGAGAAGGAGCACAAGCGCAGCAAGTCCGTCTCTGCCAGCGACGGCGGTGTTTTGTCCGATGACGAGCGGACCGTCCAGGGTGAGCCTGAGACTCCCAAGGCTTAACTTAGACGACGCATAGATGACATTTCTTCACTACGTATCTGGAGATGGGAGCATGGATAGACAATGATACCCGGAGCGGCACGTGTCACGGCATGATGTTAGCATTTGCAAGGAGTTTTGGGCAGTTTTCAGAGCATACTAGACAGGCCACAGAAGCCGACATTAGATACCAGATAGACCCCCCCTCATCTGTATAATCATAGACTAATAGATCAACACTCAAAGTCAATCGCACTACAATTCATCCCGCTCCCGCCCGCCAATCTTGATCTTCAGCCCCGGAATGTTCTTCACCTTGAGATTGTGCGAGCTCAGAACCCTCACGTTACTCTTCACCGACCCAGCCTTGTCGTCGACGGCCTCCTGCGCCGGCGGCGTCCACGGCTTGACCCGTCCCTGCCACACGTCCAGCCCCCACCCCTGCAGCTCGCGCGGCGTAAAAGCCTTGCCCTTGGGGTACGGGTAGGTCCTCCCGTTAGAGACCTGGTGGACCGCGCCGACGGGGTACGCGTCTTCGGCGACGTCGGGGCCGAGGCCGAGCTTGGCGGGGAGGTCGGGGAAGCGGTTCGGGTCGACTGTGACGGGTGTCAGGGAGGCGTACTGCTTCTTTGCAAAGTCGTGGAGGTCTGCGCGGATGGAGGCGCGGGTTTGCGTGGAGGGCGAGAAGATGTAGACGATTGGCCAGGCGCGCTGTGTTTCGTCAGTATCCTTTATAGCTGCTTCTGCTGTGACAAGGCAAGACATACGTCGATGAATCGCTGGTGGTTCAAGGGCGTCAGCTCCGCGATGACGGGCCTGGACACTTCCAGGACCCAGCCCTCGAGCCCGTCTGCCGCGCTCCGCGTGTGCGTGCTCTCGTCGTCGCGTTTGCGGCACACGACCTTGGCGTCCGCGGATGTTGGCGTATCGACGATGCCAAAGGTGAACTCGGCCCAGTGCTTCTGCGCTACGGCCTCAAAGGCCCGCCGGAGCGCCGGCTCATCTGGACCGAGGTGAGCTACGCAGACAAAAACGTCGCTATTGCCAAAGGACTCGGCTTCCTCGATTGAGACGCTGGAGACTTGAGGCCGTCGGGCGCGGTCGCTGAAACGTAGAATTCTAGTGGTAGGCGTGTTAGCTTTGCTGCGAGGAGGGCTGCAGACTCACTCGTCGCTCGTTATGGGACCTAGGTAGTCTACCGCCGGCTCGCCGTCGCGCAAGAGCTTGACGGAGGGGTAGGCGGTCGCTGGCACGTCTGCGCAGTGGTCCTCGGCGGCGTCCTCGATCCAGGCCATGGGGAGGTTGGCTGAGGATTGCGCTGCTTCCCACTCTGCCGTTAGGTGCTTGGAGATCTCTGGAGACTGCGATCAACCTTTTGGTCAGCAATATGACCACACCCTATCGAGTTCATTCTACCTTGGCACCTACAACTGTCAGCTCATGTCTACTTTATCCGTCAGATGTACTCACAGGCAATCAACCTCATCTCGTTGCTGAGCGAGACCTGGTCCTGCCCCGCCGTCCCAGGTACCAATGGCACCAGGAGCATCCACAGAAAGCTATGAGAAACCATTTTCTCTTTCCTTGGTGGTTTTTGGAAGGATGAGAGGAAGAGATTGATGGAATAGAAAGGGTGGGATGTCGTCGGTTACCCCTGTCTGATGGACGACAGGGATTGACTCCTGGACAAGGTCCAGGCTTGTTCAAGGTCACATTGCAGGGAACCACGACTTTACAGTACTTTTTCCATTATTACAAGCAAGCCTAGCATCAGTTATGAAGAAAATCCCGATCCAAACGCCATTCTCAATATACAATAATCAACGGTGACTCAACATTCCTGCCCTTGTTCCCTTTGTCGTTCGGTCTCTGCCGCATGCATGACAAAGCGGAAATGACGGTATTCGTAACAACGTGAAAGCGTTCACCAAGTGTAGCCCGGTGCACCTACGAGAGGAGGGCAAATATACTGAGGCTGAGAGAAACACAAGGCACGCAAGTTGGAAAGACGGAGCAGGGAAGGAAGGCTCGAGGCAAAAGTGTTGCCGGGAAGGGCTGAGGACCCGCTTTCCTGGAGATAGATGTTGTTTCTCGAGGAGGAAGGAGCAGGTCAAAGTACACACGTCGTTGCAGATACGAAGGAGAGCCCGAGTAGACTGACAAATTATTCTATTACAAGCACCACCTCTCTTCCATAGAGCCGACCTAGTCAAACCCGTTCCACTCGTCCTCGCCGCTGCCTTCATCGCTTGCGTCCTCACTCTCCTCTTCACTTGAGTTCTCCTGCTCGGGCGCGCTCACATTCGCCGTCTCCAGTACCACAGGCTTCCCTGTGCTCTTGAGCACCGGCATCCCAGCCATATCCCTCACGATCCGTCCTTCGTCGTCTCTCAAGTACGGTCCATCCCCGTCGACCGTCTCCTCTCTCGCAAACGCGGCAACGAAGAATCCCATCACGCCGTGACCGTCGCCCTTGTACGTACGAATACACGCTTCCGCTACAGTCTCATCACCTCCAGCCGCCTCGGGCAGTCCACGGACGGGCCACTCCCGCATACCGCGGACCTGCTTCTGCCTCGGTAGGATCGTCCAGCCACGCTCTTTCGCAACCTTTGACGCGAGGGCCTTGATCACCACGCCCTCGTTCTCCTCTGCGTGTATCGAGCAGGTGGAGTAGGTAATCTTCTTGGCACCGGGAAACGTCATGGCGTGAAGCAGAAGCGTTAATTGGAAGCCGGCTAACGCGTCCAGACGCTTTTGCAGCTCCTGTTCCGACTGAACCTCGACCGTGTTGCCGTCATCATCGACCATCACCGCACCGGGCTCCTCCTTTTCGTCCCGCTTGCGCTTGCGGTCGTCCTGTTTGGACGGCTTTCCCTTTGCGTTCTTGGATCCAGGCGGGCCAGGGATCTCCGGGAGATGCAGTTCTGGCATCGAATCACGCCCTACGATACCGCTGCCAGAGCAGCTGGGGTCCAGCAGCAGGGCTCCGACGTCTTTGTATGTGTCAGACGTGGGATCAACGTCTAGAAAGTCCTGACCAGGACCAATCTTGGTCATGCCTCGACTGCCAGCAATCCTGACCATCTTCTCCAGCGTCTGGGCCCTCTTAGAGTCCCTCTCGAACGCAAAGATGGTCTGTTTCTGGGCTCCCTGCTCCGGTTCATGCGACTTGACAATCGCTGCGAGATGCGTTGTCTTATTCCCCGGCGCCGCACACGAATCGATAACGTCGCCGTCTTCCGAGTGCGGGTCCAGAAGGTATGCTGGAAAGCAGGACGCCTTGTCCTGAAGAATGATCTCGCCCTTGAGATAAGCCTGCGTCTTGGTCACATCCGTGCCAGGCGATGCCGCGAGGAGGTAGGGGATGTGAGTATCGATAAAGATGGCCTTGCCCGTTGCCTGCGCCACGGCCTCGATGGAAAGCGCTCTCTCGTACCCCTTGAAAGTGGTCTCAAGCTGGTCCTCCACAGTACTCTTGAGCACGTTCACCCTGATCCATCGAGGGTGTCTTCCTTCAGGGTCCGCGTTGGCGTTGACGTCAGCCCGCAGCAGTTCCAACGACGACACCTTCCTCCTCAGGCGGGCGCGCGTGAGCTCAGAAGTTAATCTCGCCTTGTGCCGCTCAATGGTTGTCCTGAGACCGTGAGACTGGGGCAGCGCGATACCCTTCTTGGCCAGGAGGAAGTCGTGCACCAGCAGTAGCGCCAGCAAAGGTGTAAGCTGCAGAGTCAGCGACAGTCAACGACTTGAAGATGCAGCAGACTCACCTTGCGCTCATGGCGCAGAATGTCCGCCGCCTCGATGACCTCCTTCAAGATGGCACTCCACTTGCACGTCTCCAGTGCAAGGGCGTAGACCTGCGCTGGCGGCGACTTGAGACGTTTTTGGCCAAAGACGCGACTCTTTAAGCTGCCACCGTGGTCTGAGCTCGCCGAAAGAATGTCGGCAGCCTCATGATATAGCGACATAGTGCCGGCTGTCCGTGTATATTGACGTTGGTCACCGCAGCCGTGTCTCGGTGTGCGGCTGTGGGGTATCGGCGGATGAGGTGAAGAGAAATTTCTACAGTGGACACCGCTGGCTCGGAGAATTTGTGGGGACCGGCGGCAGTGGACGGGCGTGTTGATTGCTTGGCCAATTGAGACTGTCACACACGCACCCGTCTCGATGTGTCCCTTGCTTCGCTGAGAAATGGTCACTGCGACTTGTTAAATTAACTTTTGAGTCGGCATCTGGATCATGGGTTTGGCAATGCAATTGAATGAGGTGGACTTGTTTCGCGTGGACGAAATAACCTTAATTTGACGTCCAGGCGCCAATTTGGTGGGCCTTACACCTCTCACACGGCTTACTTGTCAGTGGTGGTAACATGGTTGGCTCAATTGTCTATCTGGCTACCAAGCAAATAACCACTTCTCAAAACCCCTTCCCAAATGCGGTGCCTCGTCTGCAGAGACCCATGTAAGAATCGAAATGTATGTGTTCCAAGGTACAAACAAGAAGCGGAATCCAGTTGCCCTTGAGATTGCTCGTGTTCCCCAAGCTTTGCTTTCCCCCGGTTCAAAGGTGTGTATGTAACTGATCATCATCATCGTAAAAAAAAAGAAAAGAAGAAATTGGCGCGAATGCTCGCGCACGAAAATGGGGATGCTTTTCCAAACAGCCCCGCCGAGTCCCAGTGTCCAAACAAAACAACGTGTCAAACTCCCATCCCAGCCACGGCCCTAGAATGTCTAACGAAGAAAAGTTTGATACAAGCGCAACCAAAACGCTGGCGGCGCGCATAGGTCCGATGGACAACCCGCTTACTTGCGGTTGCTGCGGTGGCGGTGGAGGTGCTCGTGTTCGTGGACGTGGCGACGGGCCTTGTAGTTGTCGGTAGAGCCGGCGGGGGTCGCAGCGGCCTTGGACTCCTCTGCGGGAGAGGTGACGGTGACGGTCTTGTAGACGGTCCTGGTCTTGCGGGAGCACCCAGATGCCGAGGGCTTGGGCGCGACTGCGTTGGTGGTAGGGACGGCGGCAGCGGCAGACGTCTCGGCAGCCTTGGTGCTGGCCTTCTCAGGGGCGACCTGAATGGGAAGCTCGGAAGCGACCACGGCGGATGTCTTGGGGACTTCCTCCTGGCTGACGTAGCCAGAGGTGGCGGGCTTGCTGGCAGAAGGCTGGACGGCGGAGGGCTTTGCAGAAGCAGCCGTCGCCGCAGACGAAGCAGAGGAACCAGAAGGGTTGGCAACAGAACCACTGCCGCTACCGCTGCCGCTGCTGCTGCCACCGCTGACGACAGCACCGAAGGAGGTGAGGAGGTTGTTGCCGGGAAGCTTGCTCATGAGACCATCGACAACTTCGTCAACGGGAGAGGAGATTGTGCAGTCCTTGTTGGTGTTGAGGCCCTTGAGGAGACCAGGGCACTTGTCCATACCAGAAGAGCCGGCGTTGCAGTTGTCAATGATTTGCTGGAGAACGGTCTCATCCCAAGCAGCAATGAAGTCGGCGTGGAGACTGTAACCAGTGGCATCACCGTTGGAGAGGACAAAGGGCTGCGAGCCCTGGCCGGGAGTCCAGCGGCTGGCAAACTTGGGAGTGTCCCAGTAGACCTCGAAGAACATGTGAGGAACGTGGATCCATCCGGCAGGGCAGTTTTTGCGGCGGCTGTTCGACGCACCCTTGTTCGAAGGCCAGGCCATGCTCTCGTAGTCAGTCAGGGCAGCGTTGGGGTTGTAGCAGGAAGGCATGTGGACATCGGCACGGAGGGGAGAAGCGTAGCCGTCGCAGTTCTGGTCGGGGAAGCCGACTCCGGAGCCGTCGTTGTTGGGATCGACGATGCCGGCGGTAGTGCCGTCAGAGTTGGCAGGGTACGATGGCGGGTTGTAGTTGGATCTGGGGCAAGTCCACTGAACAGGCTGGATGGGGCCGTCCGCCGGCTCTAGGTTTTCCTTGCCTCCAGACGACGGGGCAACGCGAGCGGAGGAATTACCGCTAAAGATCTGCAGGCCCTTGGGGAAGGCCTTGATCTCATCATCGGTGCCATCGAAGCTGGGCGGTGTTAATAGAGGATTTGGTCCAGAAGACAGCTATACTCACAAGTAGTAGACGTTGACATAGAAAACATCGACAGCCTCAAACTCCTTGGTCTTGGGGTCCTGGAAGTAAAGAGACGGGAACCAGTAGGCGCTGTTGTCGCCGTTGATCATGGCGTTGGTGCACTTGGACTGGGATAGAGTCTCGCCAGTGGCCGACATGCCAAAGTTGCTTCCTCCCATGACGCCGTGAACGTGGGTCGCGGGCTTTCCGGGGTTGATGATGGGATCAACACGGGTCTTGACGAGCTGCTTGTTGTTGAAGCGGAGGACGGCAAAGGTTCTGTCATCGGACTTGGAGCCGGCCGAGGCGGCGCCCAGAAGGGCAGCCAAAGTAGTGGCAGCGGAGAACTTCATGGTCGTTGATTGTACGGTTGGGTGATTGTGCGGTATGAGACGGGTATCAAAGTGGTCGCTGGGACTCTTGCTGGTTGAGTAGGGACTGTATGGGTGCTGATACCGGAGCACCTGGTGAAGTGAAGGGTGTATATCGCGACTCGGTGAGTGACGAAAGTGGTGAGTGAGTGGAATGAGACAGGTCAAAGAGGGCTGTCTAGAAGTTGTAATGAGAGGACGTGCTCAGCAAGCTGTAGCGTTTTGTGGGTTGGAAAGGAATGATGAAAGGAGAGAATAAAATGCCCAGCAAGTGTCGACAGGGAAAAGTGGTGGAATGGAGAAGGTGAGGTCGGGGTGTAGATCCACGGTGGAGGATGGAAGAAGTGGGAAGTAATATATTCATCGGACGGCAGCTGGGACCCAGACCCGGGCGGGACGGGGGGCACACCGTGAGTGGGAGTTGGCAGGCTACGGCGAGGTACCTTGGATCTGGGAAGGGGGCCCGGGTGGTAGGAAGGCGCTAGCAGGGTGGCCAGGGACGCTCAGCCGTGACGCCATGGAGTGTTCGTGGTAGTGCCATCTGGCGATGAAGTACTCGAGCACAGGGCGATAGCAGTAAATATACATAAGGTAGGTTGAGCGTGGTGAGGAGGGTCGCACCTCGACAACGTGGCAGTCAGAATCAAGATGAAAGTACCTTGTGTTAAGATGTATGCCCAAGCCATGTACTCGAGAGATGGGATGAACAGGAACATGCTTAATTCCTGGTAACCTCCTGACTGCTATTTTCGAGTACATGTTCGACACAACCAAGGAATTGTCCGCATTATTTCTAAATGGAAAAAGAACAGACAAGAGCCCAGACGAATCGCCCAGAGTACATTACACCACTACAAAAAGCTGAGAAGAAACGAAACGGCGGCAAGCTGACGACCCCTTGGACCCCCGCTCATCTGATGTCTGCACTCACGCACTGGATAGGAGACGGGAGTGCACAAAAGTTGAGATGGTGTGCTGCACGGCTGGTTCCTGCATGGTGCATAAGCGTGGCCGACTTCCCATTGGCTGAATGTGATGTCCAACTGCCAAAATTGTGCAGGCCCGAGGTCAACTGTCGCTCAGTGTGACGCCGGAGCTGTTCTTAGCACGAAGAAAGGCACGCTGACTCGCCCCTGGTTTCTGGGCTTCTTCTCTCGCTAGCGTTTGTGCCGCGCGACGTGGCGTCCAGTCAGCTTTCACCGAGGCCACACCACGGAAGAGGATACCCAGCTGCCAGCCGGCCTCCTGGGCAAAGGGCTTCAAGTGCCCGTTTGTGGCGCTGCAAAAGTTTGATTTGGCGGATCAGAGGCGTCCGCCCGTTTGGAAACACATAGCTGCCAGCACCACCAGGCTCCAGCGACTATCGACGCTCAGGGCTTGGTGGCGGTTGGCACACGGGTCGATGCTATATTTCAGGGGCAAAGGGCGTCGTCCATGATCCGGCCCATGACGTCCTGGCAGCCTGTCAAGTGTCTGCCTCTTGCAAGCTCTTGGTCCGTCGTGCATGTCGTGAGGTGTTGATGACGGTGCACATTGCCATGGACTTGAATAAGTAATGCACGCTGCCGGTGATTCGGGAATGCTGCCAGAGGACACAAGAAACAGATATCAGCAGCGCCTTCCACAAAACCTCGCAACGTCCCGTCTGTCGTTGCTGCCTCGATGTCTTTGGGAAGGGACAACAGAAGGTTGCGGTTTACCTTCTTTCCCGCTAACCCTTATTCGGGCAAGCGTTACCCAGGTGTTTATCCCACTTGCGCAGGGGCTCGCCCTTTCCAAATTGCAGGGTTTGAGACTTTTTCCCAAGAAGCAACGGGCAGGAAGTTGGAGACGGACAAGATAGGAAACCACATCTGAGTCGGCACTTGAGACTTTTTTTCGAAAGGCTGGAAAGAGTGAACACAGTTCCAACCGCATCGAGCTTCAGCAACATCACCTGCGAGACATCAAACCTGTCATTCGGGAATCTCGGGGTCATTCTTCCAACTGGATCACCCTTCGAACAATCCCTTTCTTGCCTCCCGACGGAATGGCCATGTCTCTCTCCGTTGTCTTGACTCTGGCTTCCTTGGCCTTGGCCGGGCAAAAGAGTTTTCTAGCTGCATAACTTATGCATCCAACTCGTCGTTCCCCACCTCCATCCCTCGCAAAACGTCTGTTCTGGTCGCGCGACGCTCCATCGGGGCACAATTCCCAGGCTCAAACCACCGAACAATGCCATTCATCCTCCAGCGAGAATGAAGGCAATCTAATAGTCGCTCGCCATTCCAATCCCTCGGTTCCATCCGGTCCAAGAAAGTTGTGACACAATCGGCCCTAGCAGAGTCCAGACCTCTGTCGATACCCCCAAAGGCTGGGGATCGGCCTTGACAGATCACAGGCCTGCCCACGAGCTCTGGACTCTATACTCTGGAGGTGTCGACTGGGTCAGCGGCTGGTGGGGTCTCGAAACGCCTGATCCTGGCGCTCATCCCATGTTAACCCGTGTGTTCGAGAAAACAATCACGGACTGCCCGGCAAATCATGTCCTCCCGAGTCGGCGGCGCTCCTGCGGGGAGATTGACTGCTGCCTCCGGCTGCAACCTGGCATCAGTCCCTGGCCATCACACCGGCACTCAACTGCGATGAAAATTTCGCATAGCTGGAGTCGACCAGCGCTAGAATAATGCCAAAATTCATGTCTCCGGCAACCTGCTTGAGGGCTGTTCCGATGTGCAGTATGCACCACCACCACTTCGCGCATTGCATCTATAGTCCCCCGAGAACACACATGACACCTCACTGGTGGTTCTTGGAGTGGCTGGGAACCGCGTGATGCATCTCCGACCGGGCGAGAATCCAGCTGTAGCTTTTGGCTTCAAGAGGCTTTACCGGAATGACGAAACATCGCCGTTCCGAAGGCTTATTTTTGTGCGCACGCGCGGGATAATTCCACACAAAGATTCCTCTTTTGGTCTTCTGTCTTGAATTGCGACGGTCTCACTTCGACACGCGCCAGGTTGTCTTCAGCCAGCCCCGGAAACAGTTGGATCAGAGACATACTCAGTTTTCTTCGAGCAGTATCGCCGATGTATCTTGGAATAACAACGGCCTTGTCTGGGCAAGGGCTCACCGACAAATCCACCGTCGTCAACACCGCCTCTCTTCATCTCCAAATTGAACGATGCCCGCTTCCTACCAAGTTGACCAGCCCTGGGTTCACAACGTTTGCATGGGGTGGTACCGCGCCACGGTGGCTCTCGTCGGGGTCTCAAAGTGCCAAGAGGTGGAAAACCAGGTTACGAGTAAGTCCCAAGGAAACAGGCGAGATGACTGACGGTCGCGCCTGGCGATACGAATTCTCTTGACATAATAGCCCATATAGCAACAAGCTCTCTTTCCTGGGCAGAGGGGCTCTCTCCCTTTGCGTCCTGGGAGTCCCCCTGAGCCGCCGTCTGGCGGGAAATCGGCTGGCGCGCGCTTCCAAAACGCCCGGTCCCCAATGGTGGTCCGCTCAATTAGACAATCGGCAAACGTGAGCCAGAAGCCGCTACTGGGCAGATTGAGGATGAAACAAATTGTCTCTCGACGCCGTGGCTAGAAAGCATTCAAGGCAGCGAGGCCATCACTGGCATCTCTGCGCGCCATTAACACGGACATGCTTAGCGAGCTTATCTAGTCGCAATTTGCAACGCACCTCTCGGCGACCGGCAGTTTGTCATGCACTCTGAGCTTTCTTATTCCTATTGGAAGTTGCGATGGTCCTTGCTAGCTAAAGTGTCAGTCTGT
Source organism: Colletotrichum tamarilloi (assembly GCF_030869305.1). Lineage (NCBI taxonomy): Eukaryota > Fungi > Ascomycota > Sordariomycetes > Glomerellales > Glomerellaceae > Colletotrichum > Colletotrichum tamarilloi. Next base: position 134,607 of record NW_026849398.1, read on the forward strand.
CCCCGTCTGCACCGCAGGGACAGATCGACGGCGCCGCACCATCCCGAGCCGAACCAAGGCCAGACGGTGCCATCTCATCTCTGGCAAAGTGTCGCCTCTCCATTACTAACCCAAGCTCTCAGGCAAGCACAGCCGAAAAGATCAACGTGGCTTGCTGCTCCCCGGGACGATGACGGAATTACACCCGTCCCGTGTCCAAACCTCTTGAGGGATTTCTCTCAAATCGCCATCCGAGCCCGACGCCCCTTTGTGAAATCAATCTGCTCCCGTCCCTGCGTGTGCGGCCTCACTAGCACGTCACCATCAATCGCCTAGCTCCATTGTTTACCTCCCTTGGCAATCCCTTCCCCCCGGGCGCATCTTGCGAGTAAGCTCGTGCGTGCGCGCCTGTTTGGCCATGTGCCGCGTTCCCGGCTTCCGTTGATAAGGGCTTGCGTCGGGGCTAGGGCTGGCAGTCACGGTCCCGCGGGGATTACTGGTATCGACGGGTAGTTGCGTAAGGCCTCGGAGGGGTTGCGCAGATATTAGTGTTGCCCAGTTTGGCGGGAAAGGTTGTCCCGACGCAAGACTTTATCCGTCTAGGTTGCAGGTTGAAGTCTTGAGTTGTTGTGTCCCTCGAGAGTGTCTTGGTCCAGGAACGAATCGTTTGGCAGAGACGACTCTGTCATGTTCTGGCCCGTGACACTGTGGCTTTGGCCTCCGGATAGTTGTGGCAACGGTGACAGACTCTAGATGTGCCGCATAGTGTACGTCTGACAACCTCACATGGCACAAACCGAGCTATGTAGCATGGCCCTTCGCATAGCTTGTATATGCGTGACGCTGCCCCTCACTCGACGACCTAGCAAGCTGTGAATGTGCTTTGTTGTACACTATCTAGATATACATTTCGTCCTGAAGCACATCGTGTGGAAAGAAACATCCGCCACTATATCAGCTGCATACTTTGCGCAGCCAAATGAGCACCCAACCCGAGACAGATTCAGCGATTAATCCAACCCGACCCTCCACCGGGACGGTGCCTCTCTACTCATCGGCAGACGGCATCGTCATACCCCTCTCTATCGGTCATCCTCGTGCGGCCAGCAAGCGGCAACCTCGAGGTCGCCATTCTGGTCCACCTCGAAGCTGAGGGCGACGGTACCGCCAAACTCGAGCGGGCTGCCCTCCCACACAACAATGTCGCTGCTCTTGGGCAGGCCGAGAATATCCTCGACATTGCCGGACACGAGGCGGATGGCTTCCTTGTCGCCGAGGTTGGCGTACTTGGCGGCCCACGCAGCTTCGAGGGCGAGGTCGTGGAGGCGGTAGTCTGCGGGCATGACTGGCCATTTGTTAGCTCTTTCTGTAGACACATATCGCAGCAAACATTATGCGACTCACTGTCCGTGACGATGGCGACTGCAAAGTAGACGCCCGCCTCGCTGAGGATGCGGGCGACGCTCGGGGTCAGGGGCGGGCCCACGACGGCATCGCGGTGTCTATAGGAGGAGGGCGCGGGACGAGTCTCGGTGAGGATGAGCGGGATCTGGGACTTTGCGAGCTCCAGGGCGACCTAGATCTTCGTTAGGCCTGTACTGCAGCAGCATGTGTGCGTACTCACCAAGGGCGCTTCGGCACCGCCTTGGATAACGATGTTGACGTCGGGAAAGTCCTTTTTGATGTTGATGATTTGCTGAATGTCCCACTGCTCCTGTTAGCTTCATGTTTGATATGCTGAATGTAGACTCACATGGTTATTGGCATTGATCACGAGCGGCAGCTTGCCTGACGCAACCTCGCCAAAGGTCGTCTCATTGTGCTTACCCTGGCCGTCGGCGAGAATCTTGCGCAGTTTCTTGACAGCGGTGCTGATGGTGCCCACGCTCTCCTTTGCCTTATCGTCAATGGTAACGTGAAGCGCCACCTCGGGCCGGAAGACGCCGCCGTCGAGGAGCGTACGATCGGTGCGCGTGAGGATGCCGACGCTGACGCCGTTGACAAAAGCACCACCCTCGGAGCTAAGGGGCGGCGTGATGGCGCGGGTGATGCCGCCGAGGCGCGCGCGGGCAAAGGCCTTGCCTTCCAGCTGGACGCCGTACTTTGCGTAGTCGAGGTTCTCTGGATCGTTCCCATCCTTCTTCGGGTCGGCAAAGCCGTCTCCGGTGGAATCCTCCGTCGCAATCTCAACCATGCCGAGGGAGGCTGTGAGGGCCGTCAACCCGGGCAGAACGTGGCCGTTGGAGAGGTCGAGGGTGGTGACGTCGGACTTGGATGCCACCTTGGCGATGGCCGACGAGCATTTGTCAGGCGAGCTGAGACAGGCGACCTTGCCGCTGTGAATCACGAGAGTAAAGTTCTCGCCGCTGACGTCGCGGAATACCGTAGGCACCTGCGGGTGGTTTTCCAGGAATGTGCTCGTGATGCCGTTGATGACGAAACTGGACTTTGACTTAGCGGTCTTGCTGCAGAACGCTTCCCTCTTCTCCGGCTCCAGCTCCGTTCGCATGTTGGGCTTCACGGGGAGGGTCTCCTTGGTCGATGCTTCATTAAAGGCCTTGCCCATGCTCTCCTGAACAATGTGGTGCTTCAGCTGGGGGTTACCGTCAATGTAAACTTGCAGGGGAGTCGCTCCGATAGAAAGCGGGTGGGCATCCCAGACAACCAGATCCGCATCGTAGCCCGGACGAGCGTAGCCAACACGGTAGCCCAGGTCGATGGCCTTGGCGGGAATAGAGGTGACTGACTGCAGAGCCTTCTCTTCCGGTAGGTGGAACGCGTGGCCGACGCCCGCTTGGAACATGATGTACTTTGCGTTCGTCTCTGGCGCGGTGTGGTCTGACTTGTAGGCTACGGGGATGCCATGCTCGTTGAGGATCTTGCCCGCAGAGAGGCTCGGTGCGTAGGCCTCGAACTTGTACAGACTGAACTCGGCAAAGGTAGCGACGGTGACGTTTCTACGCTGGTTAGCATGGTTCACTCACGGATAGGATTTGGCCACCTACTCGCCGTACGCCTTGAGCATCTCGGGAACCTGCCAGGCCTCGAGGGCGTGGTGGAAGGCCCGGACGCGGACGCCGTACTCGCCAGTGACTCGGAGCATTGTCTCAAAGTCCTCGGGGAGGTAGCAGTGGTTCTGCATGGAGACTCGGCCGCGGAGCATGCCGACGGTGGACTCGAGCTTGAGGTCGGCGGGAAAGCTGCCAGACTCTCGGACGAAGCGGTCCTTGACCTCGTCAGACAAGGTCGACACAGTGGCGACGCTCTCGCAGTACTCGTCCTGTTTTTGCATGTGCTCCTTGGCCTTGGCAAACTGCTCGCGGAGGATGAAGGCGTTGGCCATGCGGGTATGGCCATAGATACGCTTGGGGTTCTCGCCGCAGGCCAGCTTCATGTATCGATGGCGCTCTTCGACAGGGATATCACGCTCGAGCAGCAGCTCCTCAACGACGTACTCGCCCAACTCTCCCGACTTGAGGACGTTCTTAATCACGGTACCCTCTCCGCCCATGATGTTGGCGGAACCGGGCAAGATGAGTGACGTGGTGATGCCGCCGGACATGATGATGCGAGTAGCGTCATCGTACGCCTTCAATGAGTCGAGGATACGCAGCATCGGGGTGAGCGGGCCGTAGGTCTTTGTCATTTCATTCTCATCCTCAGTGACGGACAGAGCCGGCCACAGGCTCGCGGCATGATGAGAGTGCATGTCGACCAGACCAGGCGTCACGAAGCGGCTGTGTAAGTCGTGTTCGGTGGCACCGTCAGAGCTGATGGACTTAGAAGCCGTTGTTGCCAGCTCGGTGAACAAGCCCTTTTCAAACTTGATATCCATTGGCTCGGGCGCAATGGACTCGCCGTCAAAGAAGGTCATGTTGCGCAGCACTACCGGCTTATCTTGGCCGCGGACAGCGTTCCATCTCGAGTTGGACTTGCGAGTCTCTGGCTCGGGGCTCTTTGGAAACGTCTTGAGAGCAGCGCAGTGCTTCAAGGACTCATCAAAGCGGGCCAGATGGGCCGACGGAGAGGCATGTCTCGCAGCATCGCGGATGACAGTCTCTCGTTCAATGAGGAAGGTGTGCCAGGCGAGCAGGACGCCGATGAAGACGCAGACGAGCACGCGGGGCGAGATGAGGTTTCGGAGGAGAGTGCGGCGGGGCCGGATGCGGGGATACGCGGCGGCCTCGTACGGGGGCGGTACCTGAAAAGAGTCCCGGAAGAGGTCCGCCTCCTTGGAGGGGATGTGTGGTTGTGTCATTGTAACGCGGTGCTATGTCGCGAGCAATGGTGACCGACAATTGGGGGCAGAGGTCAAGTTATGCAACTGAGGGACATCACATCATCGATTTACAACGAGTTCAATTGTCAGATCGGAACAACTTTTGATTGCGAGTCCGAGGTAGGAGCAACGGCAGCTTGGACGAGTTGGGAAGGTGCAATTGAGTTGCTACTGGAGCTGTGGAAAGCTTGGATACGGGGTCGCATGTACTTTGTCCGATAAGAGACGACATCTGTTAGCGACGTCTACGGTATCAAGTGCTTTCAACTAGCAGGCGGCGGAAGAGAGTACTTTGACCCACTGAAGCTTTATCGTCGACCAGGAGCTTCGTTGCAGGGAAAGTGCAGGGGACTCCACGACTTTCAAGGGGCCTCTGTCTCACGGAGTGATGCAACTCGTCAGTGGCATCGTGAGACGACGCGTCCAAATGAGTAGAGGCGCGTACTACCCATCTGGCCCTGTGTGTGAACACTGGTTGGTGGATGCCACTACCACGGCGATGCCCAGGATAGACATTTCCAAAAGACCAAATCACCAGAGGCACGGAGGCACAGACACACCCGGGTCATTCTCGAGTCGGGTCGTTCAGCAAAGTTTGTCCTGATGGGAGGAAACCCGCCGGACCGGCTTCTTGACTTTTATAACATTGTTACAACTCCATTTTAGACAAGTCGGTGGGCTGCGAGCTGGAGTTCCAAGCTATCGTGATGTCGTGCCCCCTAGCGCCAATTGCCGATGGCAGGTCATTCAGATGAGGCGACGCGAAGAACAGACGAGCATCCTGGCACTCGACTACACTTGATGATTTTGTCACTACTACAGTACGTATCCAATGGGCGATGATCCATATGGTTTGGTTTGGTGACACCGGGTGGATGTTTCTGCACCATCTGCACGTCCTTCCCGCCCGTCTTCGTCTCGTCTTTCCCGGTTGGCTTGGGCCCCTCGGTTTTGGTGGGACTATGCCCCCCAAAAACGGCATCTGCCACAGTGGGCCCGTTTTGGCTCTGTTTGGGATTGTTTGGCCCTTGGAACCCCAGCTGCATCCAGCACTCGAAGCTCCCCGGGCGGAAAATCACCTTTGGCAATCTGCAGGGCATCATCTTTGATACCATACCATCAACTTTTCTCTTTCTTACCACTTCCACTTTACCTTCAATTGAATCGTTTCTCTTGTTGTTTTTGGCTGGACTACAATCATCGCGCGGATTTGTCTTTCATCAAGTTTCCATCTTTTTCATACCCCGCCACTGTACAACACTCCATCATGCCGGAATCAAAGCTGGAGCAGGCGGTGCAGCCGCGCCCGCCGCAGTCATCCTTTCGACTAGCCGAGAGGGTGTGTCAGCTCGTCCTGGTCTTCTCCATCAGCTTCGCGGCCATGTTCATGATGATGACCAAGATTTCGCCCGGCAAGTGGCCTTTGACGGAGCCGTCAATAAGCAAGCCAAGACTCAAGGTGTCGGGCCAGCGCGACTACCTCATTGCCATCTTCTCCGATCTGCACTACGGAGAGCAGGAATTTGGCTGGGGCATTGACCAGGACAAGAATTCCACCAGAGTCATGCAATCTGTCATGAAGAGCGAACAGCCCGACCTCGTCGTATTCAACGGCGATCTCATTACTGGCGAGGATACCCACAAGGAGAACTCGACGCTCTACATTGACCAGATTGTCGCGCCCCTCCTCAAGACGAACCAGCGGTGGGCATCCGTCTACGGGAACCACGACTCCAAGCACACGCTGGACCGCGAGCAGCTGTTCCGTGCCGAAAAAGGCTACGACCTCTGTTACACAACGTCCATGGGCGATAATCTCCCGGGCATCACAAACTACTACGTCCCTGTCTACGAGGGAGACTCCAAGGACCCCATTCTGCTATTGTGGTTCTTTGACAGCCGGGGCGGCACTAGCTACCAGACGGATTCCGATAACATGGACGACATTCCAAACTGGGTTGCCCCCGAGACGGCCGAATGGTTTACCAAAACCTACGACGACCTCAAGGACAAGCACGGCCGTGTCATTCCCAGCGTCGCCTTTGTCCACATCCCCCCTCACATCTTTTTGACGGCCCAGCAGACCAACCTCGACCCCGCCAAGTTCCCTGGGTTGAATGCCGACAGCCCGCTAGCCATCCAAGGCGAGGGTGGAGAGGACGCCCCCTTCGTCGAGGCGCTACTCGAGGCCGAGGGTCTCCACAGCATCTATGTTGGGCACGACCACGGCGACTCGTGGTGCTCGACCTGGCCCGGCCACGACGCCGGACTCGGCGCCGAGGCCCCATTCCTCTGTTTTGCAAAGCACACGGGCTACGGAGGATATGGCACCTGGGAACGCGGCGCTCGGATGATTAAGCTCTCCTTCACGCAGGGCGACGACCCAGACATGTCGGTGGAGAGCTGGGTCCGCATGGAAAACGAAGAAATTATAACGCGCGTAACACTCAACGAGACCTACGGCCAGGACACTTATAATGGGGAGTAAACTCAACACACACACACATGGGTGGGGATGCACATGCGACAGAATGTCCGAATGACGGCTTTATCCTGCATACTCTTTATTTGGCACCGGCAGAGCTATGCCATGTCCCGCTCCGTCGCACTGACTGGTCTCAAAAGCAAAACATGCGTGGCAAGCAGTCGTCCCGAAGGATGCTGTGCACGCTGTGCCCCATCACTCCATTCCTGCACGCATTCCTCTAGGCTCGCAGGGAAATTGCAGCATTCGCCCTGCGGTCAGCTGCCGTCAGCCAGCCCTTGGCGACCGTGCAAACGCCTCGCGGCAAACTAAAAAGGCGCCAAACAGCCAATTGAGCAATCATGGCAATTGCCATAATACGATTGTGTCTTCCTTCGTCTGTTGTTCCTCGTCCTTTCTATTTCCAAGAAGGACAGTCACGATGGACAGGAATCAGACTCGGACAGAAGGACCGCCGCCGAGATACACGGCTTCGAAGCCGGTCGACATGTCTCGGCAACCGCTGCGATACGCTCGCCGCCCGATTTACATACTCGTCACCTACTTGGTGCTTCTCATCGCACCATGGCTCTGCGTTTGCGTTATTAACCGAAAAACGACATCCGACCCGTGGGGGATCATTATGCGGCAAGACCTCGACTCATATCACCGTTGGATCGCTGCGGCTTCGTTTTTCAGCACTGTGGCGGCTGTTATTGCTCTGCCGTGCGTTGCCGCGCTGTTGGCCTACGGCGCAGTCGTCTTCTCACAGCGCCGATCAAAGCAGCAGACCCTGACCGTGAGGCAGCTGCTTGCCATTTCCGACTTGAAATGGACAGCGTTTGTCTCCAGCGGGCAATCGTCTTCCTATCTCCTGCTGGCCACCGGACTGCTTCTTCTCAGTACGTTACAAGCCTTTTGGGGGTGGCTACTCCGTCTAACATGCAACAGCTGCCGTGCAGCCACCACTACAGTCACTGCTGATGCCGCCATCGAGCCGCCCAGTGTACTCGTGCGACAGTCTCCGACCATTGAGCAAATGGGACAGAACATGCGACGGCAAGGGACAACCGGCCCAGACAATTGGCAAAGATGCCGAGCCCGTCTTGCTCCGAGAGTCCAATGCATCTCAAATCGTCAACACAGTCAGAACGAAGATGGTCAACATCACGTCAGCCGACATCCAAGAAAACCTGTGGCGAGTCGACGACAACCACCGGAGCTTCGTCACGGGAGAGGACCAGACGTACAACGACTCTTTCTGGGTATCAGCAATTCCCGCTGGCGTCACTACGGGACCTCTCCGACAGCACTCAATTCGGCTCAGCTCAACCGCAGCTTGCCAGGTTGCAGATGAGTACCCCGCCAACTGCGACGGGTATGCAACGTCCCTCCAAGGCTTCGGCATCAGTGTGAGAACGTGCATGCCTCGCAATACCACCAGCTCTGCACCTCGTGGGGTTCCCCCGAGGCGACGCCAAGACGTCCATGAAGTGCTTTACATTGACGCGCAGATTAGTCCAGAGGCGGCAAAGACCCAGGACTTTTTATCGGAACCGGCTCAAAACGTCACCATCAAGTGTGTCGCCAAAACCAGCCGTGCCTTTTTCGAGATTGGCAACCTTCAAACGGGACTTGTTCCATCCGACATCATCAGCGAGTGGCCCTCGGACGAAGACATGGCAGCGCATTTCCACGACTACGATTGGCAGGGTAACCTCATCACCAACGAGTCTGGAGACGACTGGAACCGCGACCGATTCTCCGGCTGGACATCTGCACAAGGTCCGTTGCGGTCAACAGCCGAGGCGCTCTTTGGAAACGGCTCATACCCACAGGCTGTACTCGATCTTTTGAGTCAGACCTTCCCGGATGGCCAAGTTCCCGACAACACCACGTCCAACAGCGATGCGAAACGCAGGGCGTGCTCTTTGCCGACGCCCCTCGGTGCGTGGCAGCTGCCGTACAACTCTCACAACGACGACTACGACTCGTGGTACTCGTCCATATACCAGGGATGCTCGCTTGCCGAGCTCCCCAAGACACTGTTCCGGATCGCACAAGGCATTCAGTACGTCAAGGTGGCACAGAGCACTCTCGGCGTCGGCATGTACTTGTCCAACGTGGCCGTCCTACAAGACGCAGCATCCAACGACGCGGCGAGGACCATTTACAACTTGGCCGGCACCGAATTTGTCGCACCGCGGTACACCGTAGGCGCCACCGTCGCCATTAGCTTGCTCATCAGCATGCAGGCCATTGCACTGATCATCCTCGTCTGCTACATTTACAGCCTGCCCACCTGGACCGACACCTTGGACGCCTTTGCCATGATGAGGCTGGGAGCACACTTGAGAGACTCGGTGGACTTTCCACTAGTAAGCCGGGCCAGTCGGGAGGAGATGGGGGTGTTGGATGAGACGGATGGACTGCTCGGCGTCGTCGTGCGGGGCGCTGCGGGTAGGTCAGAGGAGGACCTCGAGCTCGCCGCCCTAGCTTCGTCCAGCACCGCGCAAAGGAATGAGACATCTGCGCATCAGTATGCGAGTGTGAGCCCGCTATCACCGGCGAGCACGGTCGATCAAGACCCATCGGCCCCGGCCACCCAAACGAGCCATGTGGTGGACGCCACTAGGCCTGGGATGGACACTAGCGAGCTGAGCGAGTACCTCCAAGGCGCCCCGCCGGCGTCCCCCACGACAACAACCACCACTACAACGGTGTCTTCCCCCCGAAGCCCGTCGCCGCCCCCGCCATACCTGCCGGCGAGATCGTCCAACAGAGGCCAGCCGGTGAGGGGGCCGTTTGAGCTGGGGCTGGGAGCCCCTGGGCTCATTACAAGAGCGTTATGGGAAAGGTACAGACCGAGGTAGAAATGCATAGGGAGCACACGGGAAGGAAATGTGTGTAAACGGAGTTTTGTTTTGTCACATCTATTTTGATACCCACAGAGAAGAAACATTTTCATCAATACTATATCACCAAGTCTCCGGAATGGAGCGTCACTCTACACTGGTTGTTCGAGACCGCTATCGTGAAGAAAGGGAACCGACGCCAGCGCCACCACGGACGCCGGGCTAAGAAAAGAAGTCTAACTTGTAAGTCGAGCGATCGCCGGCGCGGTTCTGGACCCCGCGAATGTGGATCCCCCGTTCTAGCTCCGTCTAGCCCGCCCTGCCACCGATACAGAAATGCTGAGAGTTTCAGGCGGGAGGGTTTTTAGCAACCTCCAAAGGTCGTGCGTTTTGCTGTTTGTTTGGTGGTTGAAAGAGGTACCGCTAACCTGGGAGCTAGCCCAGCTATCCTGCGCTTTAACCGTATCGGGAGAGCTCCCTGCGTCTCAGCTGGCCCGTTTTGGCAACTTTGGGTGGGTTGCTCCGGCACGCCACATTGGACTGGCATACACTTTTAGACGCGGCGGCGCGTGAAGAGGGAGGGATGGGGAGGGGGAATAGAGTCTGCGACGGCCTCGCTGGTAGTCGGAGGATTGCGTTCTTGGTAGTGGAACGATTTGTTGGACTACTTACGAAGCTTCTTTGCTAGTAGAGAGGAGATTGTAGGCGGTAATATTTTCTCACGTCCCTTGCTGTGGTGGTTGGTATGCGATTTTTCGATAGATGGTTGGGTCCGCATTCCACGATACATTCTTCAATCTTCTCGCCACCTTGGAAGGGCCATTGTTTTTCTCTTGCTTATCTTTTCTGGTAGCGTCTTTTTGTTTTGGCCAGGGCTGGCGATCCCCCACGCGAGGAATGTGCTGTGACGAAAGTCTGTCCCTGGCTCAATTGCCATAATCCTGAATCAAACAACGGGCTCATCCCGAGATCCGGATCACATCACCACAGGCTGTATACCCTTCCTACGCAACTCCTGCTCAAGCATCTTTGGCATGGCACTGAGTCTGTCACACGCCCACCACGTGGGTTCCTCGTCGTCCTCCCCGAGAAGCAATCGCGAGGTCTCATAAAAGTGGTACAATACAAGCAGCGCCCTCGGGTCATTTGCGACAATCATGTCGAGGAACGGGCCGAAGCAAAACAGCGGGAAGGCGAGGACGTACCGCTCGAGGTCGGGCGTCGCGGGGGGCTGGCGATTCGTGCTGCGGTGTTGCCAGAGGGCCATGATGACGGACAGCCGCTCCACGATGCCGGTGAAGGCGGCGCGTTGACGGTCCGCGTTGCTGTGGTGCTCCGGGGTGGTGCGTTGGCCTCTGGGTGTCATCTCATCGTATCGATCTAGAAAGGCTCTCTGGATCCGGCCGCGATCCATGCCCTGTTCCGCTACGATCTTGTCGAGAGCGTCGCACGGGGCGTCCTGCCATGCCTTGGCAAAGATGCTGTCTTGGCCCTGCGCCCGGGTCCCGAAGAGGAAGACCCTCACGCCGGAGCTGAGAAGGAAGAGTTGGTCCCGGGACTGGTCTAGAGTGGTGTCGGTGTTGTCAGAGCCATCGATGAACTCCAGATTACACCAAGTGAGATAGTGTATAAGCTGCGCCGTGAAGAAGAGAGAGTCGTACCCTCCCCCAGCCCCGTCGTCACGGCCGAGTTCGGCGCCAAAGAGCGCGCAGCTGCGGGACAAGAGAGCCAGGCTCGCTTCCCCGTAGACGGCGTCTTCTAGAGTGCTGAGGTGCCGCGCCGAGACGGCGAGGATGGCCGTCATGAGGTACTCTGCCCGGAAGGCCAGCGGAAGGACAGACACCCAGACGTCGGCGAAGCAGAGGGTGGGGATCGTCGCATGCTGGAAGTGGTGGAGGAGCTGCATGTGGAGGAGGTTCACGCGTCCCGAGGCGTCTACCGGCCGTGCCGGTCCCGTGCCGACGGCGGCAGCGGCGGCGGGCGATGAGGACGACGTCGTCTCTGGGGCGGAGGACTTTTGCGGGCGTGTGCATGGTTCGTTGCGGCGGATGCAGTTCGCGCAGGGGGCTGATTCGTCGCACTGGATCCCGTGTAAGTCTTGTGAGTCTGGGTGACCTCGACTGAGAGACATTGGGACCAATTACCTTCACCTTCCTCCTTTTGCATGGTATGCAGCCTCCTCTGCTCTTCCTGTGAGCCTTTTTCTTCTTTGGCTCTGGGTCAGCGGGATCGATGAAGCGGAGGGTCAGAGGCGTGGCGTCTGGGGAGGTGGAGGGGTTGGATGCTGGCATCGTCGAGATCGTCCCGTGTAGTGGTTCAAAGGGGGTTCGCAGGGGAGGGATGAAGTGAGAGTTTTGAGCACCGATGAGCCAGGAAATTCATTTAGAATGAGATGATTGCCCATTTGGCTAGAGAAGCTGTCGACAGGCTGAAGCTGAGTGAGTCTGCTCCGTGGCGGAGAGTCCACGAGTGAGATGAAATCAGACAGTAGGCGGAACCTCGCATTCCGAAAAGGGAATGCGATGGAAGCGGGTCTGGTAGCGGAAATGGTTTAGCTCGCTGCAGTAAAGTAGGGGTCCTTGACCCATGACGTCATTACAACGTGCGAGACCACCTCTTTACTGAAATGAAGCTATCGCGAAATTTGATGTACCGGTTGGACATGATTTTGGTGTATGTGGTCCATTCATAATATGGACTCGTTCCACCAAAGAGGTTGCTCGCCTGAATCTAAACCAATGTGCACCCGAAGCCTCCAAGACATAACGGTTCTCAATGAGATCAAAGATGATGGGTCTTTGCCTAGATTAAGATTTGCAGTCATCTTGGGTCACATTGGACGGGCTGATAATCACCGGAGATACATGAGCTCAATTCTATGACTCTGGACGCCCATGCCCAGGATGCTTGTCCTCAACGTCCCTCACATTCTTCCCGTCTGTATTCATTGAGCATAATCTAAGGGCCGCTAGATACTGCTCGTAATTGAATTCATCTTCGCAAGACAGGCCAGTATGGAGGTTCACGAAAATATAGCCCAGCCATCGTCATCAATCGGAATGGAGTCACCTACACTTGCACCGAATCCTCCGGTACAGGATCATACGACAACCTCAACGGGGACCACCGCCTCTCCCAGTCTCACGTTCAAAGGCGACCTCATCATTCTGCCAAACCCTCTAGCCCGCATCAGCCCTACGTGTGCATCAATCGCGGACCCAAGCCAACACACCCTCCACCTCTTCGCCGACGCCTCGTTCCCCGGACACAACTGGCACAAGGGCCCCTCGACGCCGTCCGCGCCAGCAGGCGCCGCCGTCTTCTGGAAGCCGTGGCCGTGTATAGACCCCGCCGACCCGTGGCACTCCCGCGCATTCCAGATCCTCGCATGCCACAACCCCTGCCAAGCAGAACTCTTCGCCGTCGTCGCGGCGCTCGAGACGGCGACGCTGCTGGCCCACCTGATGCCGGACCTGAGATGGGTGACGGTCTTTTCCGACTGTCAAGACGTCATGAACACGCTCGCCGCAGCGGAGGGTTCGTACCCCAGCGCCTTGGACCCCCTCGTCAAACGCGCCTTTGAGGCGTGCGGCTCTCTGCGGGATAAGAGGAATATCGGGGTCGCTGTGTGCTGGTGTCCCGGCCACGTCGGTATCCTTGGCAACGAAAAGGCCGACGAGCTCTCCAAGGAAACCCGACGGTACAACTTTAGGCATTTGGTCCCGGAAGAGCAGCCCACGCGCGTGAGCGGGTATGAGATTCCGTCCAAGTATCTCGAGAGGGCGCGCCGCGGGCACTGGTGGAAGGATGAGGCTGACTTTGAGTGGACGGCGAATATGCCTCGCAAGCGGTTTTATCCGGTGGCTGCCAGTAGAGAGTGCGACGAGGAGGCCTGCGAAGAGGCAGACGACGAAGAGGCATCTGATGAAGCTTACGAAGATGAGGACTACGACGACGAAACTTGCGATGCTGAAAACTACGATTATGAAAACTACGATTACGAAGAATACGATTATGACGCCGACGACGAGTTCTCCGACGGCGAGACATCTTCACGCACGCTCTCGCTGTGCAGCTACTCGTCAGCCACGCAAAGCCAAACAAGAAAGCGCAAGCATTCGGCGCCAGGCCTACTAGAGTATCCCTGCAAGAAACAAAGGACAGGCCGACCCGAGCACGGCACCAAGCAGTCGAGGACACTGGAAGGGACTCGAACTCCAGTCTGAGGTCGCTCGTCATACTCTCAGAAGTTGGCGGTAGTACCAAGAAGCACACTGTTATTGGTCTCACCTTGTGGAAATCTCCACAGCTTTTGAAACCTCCACAACTGAGAACCCCCCAGCTAGTCGCTCCGTTAGCAGACGTATCGATATGTGTTGACATGTAAGCCTCGAGCCCAATTGGTACGTGGCAGACAGACTCACTCTGTAGATAGGTAAAGAGCAGTAGCAGGATACATGTCACGTCCCATGCCGGCAAGGATCTTTGGTGAGGAGCTTCGCCATCCTAGGCCCAGATTCGGGCGAAGATCGCAGCACCCAGACTGATCGATAGAAAAATACATCACCAGGGCTCGCAACTCACTTGGTAACAATATTAAAAAAGCCATCGTCATCAAAATGATTCTTTTGGAGAGTCTATAATCCTGGCCCCATGTAGTGAATATGCAGAGACCACATGCGCCGTCCGCCCAGATACAGCCAGCCCGCCCAATGCTAAATGGAAATCCTTCACCAACGTCGGGCCATGCTGTGTGTGGCACGACACCCTTTTCGATTGCTCACAAAAAAACAACACCGCTTTTTCTTTGTTTCAGCCAGGCCCGTTTTCGGCTCGTAAAACTCCAACCATATCTAACTGTGAGGGGGAGGGGGGGAATCGGCTCACACAACCCGCGCGCCAGCAGTGTCCCTTGTATCGTCGTGTCTATAATTACAGTTAAGAAAAGAAGACGGAGACTGCCTACAGTGGCAGCCCGCAGTCGATCATTAGCAGGGTGCTCTGCCTATTTACGCCGCCTCGTCTTGGGAGCGGGCGCGGGCTCGGGCGACGGCTCCACGGCCTGTCGCTTCTTGGCCGTCTGCTTCTTTGGTCTCGGAGGCGGCGGCGGCTCCGAGTGGAGATGGCCGAGCTCCTCCATGGCCGTGGAATTCTCCCACGCGAGGCAGCGGTAGTTTGTGGGTTCGGGCGTCGGCTCGTGCTGACGGCCTCTGGTGCTCATGCGCTTCGAGTCGCGCCTCTTGCCCTTCTTCTCCTTCTCTTCCTTTTCCTTCTCCTCCTCCTGCTGTTGCTGCTCCTCGGGCTCCGCGGCGGCGAGGTATGTCTTGCGGTTCTCCATGTGCTGAACAATCTTGTCCCGGAACGCCACGATCTCTTTCCGAAGTCGCAACTCGTTGAAGCCCCGCGGATCCAGCCACTTGAGGAGCTCATCGACCTGCTCCGGCTCGCTATAGTAGCCCCACTGATGGGCGTTGAAGACGCTGGTGGGGCCCTCTTCCAACTTCTTCCGCTCCGGCACCGTCATAGAAAACTTGGTTTGGTACTCGGCCTGGTACTCGGGGTCGGTGTCAATGTACCCTTGGCGCTCCAGCTCGTCGGGGCCTTGCACCCATATGCAACCGTTGGCGTACTCGGCGGCAGCGGTTGAGCTATCCGGGAGCCCCCCGTACGGCATGCCGTTGCGTTCGAACCAGTAGTACCGGTTCCAGAATCGGTCCTTACCCAAAACACGGGTCCGGCCACAGTCGGCTTCGCGGAGGTCGTTGTCGATCACGGCGATCTCGTCTTCGCACTTTTTGATAAAGTCCTCCTTCTTCTGGATATCCTTGAGGACCTTAAGGAACTGCTTCGACTGCTTGGGTGCCTTTGCGGCTTCGGCGGCCTTTTCTTTCCGCTCGAGCTCCTCCTTACGCTTGCGTTGCCTCTCCGCGGCGCGGTCGTTGGCACGGCGGAAGTTCCTGCGGGGTGCTCCCTCCTCGTCAGAGTCGGCCACTTCGTCCTCGGCGTCGGCGGCGTCAGCTGCCGACTCGTCTGCGTCCGTCATCTTGACATCCTCGTCTGCCTTTGGCTCGGGAGGCGGCGACGGCGGCATGTTGTCGGGGAGCATCATCTTGCGCTGGTCGTTGAGAGCACGCAGTTCCTCGATGCTGTTGGGGGGTCAGTAATGCCTTCACCAAAACGTCTAGTGTCACCTACGCCTGCTTCCTCTGCCGCTGCCAGTCAATTTTTTCCTTGCGGAAAGCCGTCATTTGCTCGCTGCATTCTTCCATGTAGGTACGCATCGCTTTGGTCTGCGTTGTGAGCATGCAGATGATCTGCAGCGCCTGAACACGGTAGTTGACGTCGAGTCGAGCATAGTGCTCCTGCACCGTCTCTTGGGTAGGGTCCTCGTCGGGGGGACATAGCTGGGCGAGCAAATCCTCGCACTGCTCCTCCATCCTCTCATTTTTGGAGAGCTGGTGCAGCAGACCGACGACGATTCTCTCCCAGCCGCCGTTTTGGAACTTGCGTTTCCTGAGCTCCTCAATCCAGTCGTACTCTTCAAGGAGGTCCTCGGCGCGGTGCTTGATCTCGGGCTCCGCATTCTGGCTTTCCTTTTCCGCTGCCCTCGCCTCGGCCAGCAGCCTCTCGGCCTCGGCTTTGGCGAGACTGCTTCGTGTGGCTCTTGCAGGCGGCCGATCGGTTTCCGGGGTCGGCTCCTTGGTCTCCTCCTCATCCTCGTCTTCCTCAGAGTCCTCCTCTTCGTCCTCTAGCTCGGGCAGCTGGACGTTCACCTTGCCGCCGTCTGCCTCGGCACTCACAATCTGCTTGAGCACCGCACAGTGGATTTCCTCAAACAGCTGGACCTTGGTCTCCTCTGATGCTACAGACATGGCCTCCACAAAGTCGTCAAACGTAAACGAGTCGAGCTTGAAAATTTCGCAGTACACATTCAGGGTGTCCCACGTCTCCAAGAATGAGCCAATCGACTTCATCGACAGCTTGTCGCGTATGCTGGCGTTGCCATTCACGGCCACATCGGAGGCAGTCGGGGGGTCGTTGCAGAGGAACGCCAGTGCGGGTCTGACGACGCCCTCTCTCAGAGGCACCTGGAGATCCTCAATGGGGTACTTTGGCGGTGGCGGCGGCGGCGGTGGCTCGGGCGCAGTCATGGAGTGCGGTAGCGGTTGATTCCGGAAGTTGAGCGGCAGCTGGAAGGGGTTCTTGTGCGGCGGGGCGTGGAAGATGCCGGCCTCGGAGGCCATGTTTGGCGAGCCATTCTGGCCTTGAGGGAACTCTGGCGATTGATGCTTGCCCTTTTGGCCCTTGAATGCGGGCTTCAGCTCGGGTAGCCGCGTAGGGCCGTTCTGGATGGCGCCGTTGACGCCGTTGGTGCCGTTGCCGTCCTGCGTCGGAGTCTGGCTGGCGCGCTTCTGGGCCTGCAGCTGCTTCCTCTCCATCAACTTGGTATCGTAGCGTAGGTGAGGCGGGACCCGGGAATCGATGTGGTACTGTGCCGCCACATCGTGCTTCACGAGCCACGGCGCTCCGTTCCATGCCTCACGCGTCACCGTCTTCTTGATGAAGGAGCGCAGAACCGACTTTGTAAATATTTTGCGATCGCGGAAAATATGGTCATCGTCGACCACGGCCTCGATCCCGGGGCGTTCCTCCAAGCTGACCGTATAGCGTGTGTAGGGGGCGGTCTGGGTGCCGTCTGGCAAAATCTTGCCGCCGAACCGGGTCTTTTCTCGCACGACGCCCTGCAATCTCTCGCTCTCCGCCGTGCTGACGGTCACGGCCTCGCCCGGGTAGTAGTCGGCTCTAAACTCGTCAAACACCAAGTCGACAAGCGCATCGATTCGGGACACCGTTTGGAATTGGACGCGACGCAGGACGGGGCCCTTGAGAGCTTCGGGAAACGCTTGTTCCACCTCCTCGGCACCGGCGAGCTATTGCCATGTCAGCAGGTTTGCGCGGTAGTGGAAGATGGCGGGACGCACTTCGCTCTTGAGTGCTTCGAAAAAAGTCAGGCCTGAGTGTCCTGTGATCTGGCAGATGAAGCGCCGCTACGCGCTGGGGTTAGTCTTGGCCCGTAGCCCCACCTGGCCTGGGACGTACCTGTTTGTAGAAATCCATTCTTCACCGCATTAGCTGAAGCCGAAAAGGAAACAAAAAAGTGACGACAAAAAAAGCTCACCTGGTAAGATAATCCTCATATTGGGCAAAGACCTCGCCGGTCTGTGGGATATGCCAGACCTGAGAGCCTGCATCAGTATTCGTCGCATTATTTGTGAATGTCACTCTGCGAACCTCTGAATTATCATCCTTGACGTCC
Source organism: Colletotrichum tamarilloi (assembly GCF_030869305.1). NCBI lineage: Eukaryota > Fungi > Ascomycota > Sordariomycetes > Glomerellales > Glomerellaceae > Colletotrichum > Colletotrichum tamarilloi. The sequence goes on from NW_026849398.1 coordinate 152,501, forward strand.
TTGGGGGCTAGAAACTGCACCGGTTTACGCTTGAAGAGAACCTATACCTCCAGTCAGCGATCTGCGATCCCGGAGAGCGCGTCGGGAGGCCGTACCATGTTGGCGGTTGGCTACAATGGCATGGCCCAAGATTCGAGGATCCGATTGCGCGGTGGGGCTGAAATCCAGCCAACCTTGTCTTCAACCGTACAAGTGGTCCTATAAAACCTCGAGGACCATTTGCTGGGCAAAGGAAACGCGTTGTGGCGGTCTGGCGGGTGTGTTGTGGTCGCGGCCGGAGCGAGCGGAGGCGCGGTCGTGGGTGTTGGGCAGGGGGAGGACGGGTCGGCGGGTGCACTTACACGCGAGACTCGCGGGGGACGCGGTGCGGCTCGCAGATGACGTGTCGGAGATGGCTGTATAAATGACGGTATCGATGGTTCGTGGTTGTGGTCGCGGGTTGGTGAGAAAACGCGCAGCCTGCGAGTCGTGGGTGAAACGACGGGGGAAAAAAACAAAAGGTGGGAAAGGAAGTGGTGAGCCTTGGGGGGGGAGGAGGAAAGGAAAGGGAAAAAGAGAAGAAGGGCGCCAGTGAAAAGCGGTCCTGGCCCGCTTGGCCCGTTCGGCCCACGGTGCCTCCGCATCCCATCTCCCAGGCGCCTGCGCACCAGGCCTCCTTACCCTCCTCCACCCGCCACGACTCCGTCCGCCTCGGGAATCCCACAACCGCGTCGGCCACCCGCGAATTTGTACTCGTTGGGCTCGCCATGGCTGGGGCTTTCGATTGAGCACTCAACTAGCCATGGACACCACGATTTGGTCGATTAATGCCGTGATATATCTTGCACGTCTTCCGGTCCTGGCGGGTAGCCTAATTTTCGTTAATTGCCTCCTCGGGGCCAGCTCCGGATGAGCACCGTTCTACCACCACATGACATATAAACGCGATTCAACGTTCCAATACAAACTGTTACATTGTTATGGACTCGTCTACATAATTACAGGTGTGACCGATACGCAGCGCGGCCTGTCGGTCATGATATCAACGCCGGGATGGTCCGCCGTGGCCGCTCCGGGCCTCCGGGCTCCGTGTAAGTGATTTTGGCGCAATTGCCTTGTACCACAGTCAATCACTCAAATTCCGATAGTGCATCGCCCAAACTGTGCACGACAAGTGTCTGTTTTGTTCTTTGGCTTGTTCGTGGTATACAATGGGTTGTGTCCAAATGGCCCACGACCCCCGGTCCCCCTGCTCAGCCGTTAGCTCCAAAATGGTAGTTTCCCTCCTGGCAAGGTACTTGTAGTGGAGCCGGTGCTGCTGTCAGCCTCCAGGCACGTGAGACGCAAGTTTTCATTGGCTCCCGCCAGCTAGGCCCCCACAGGACCAAGCGTCTCTTTTAGACCTCCGGCAACTCAATGGCACTGGCACGCAAGAGTTTCACCGTATTTGTCTCGACTATAATTCTATGCCTACCTAAGGTAGCAATACCTACATTTTATGACGTGAAATAGACAACCATGAATCCGATCCAGCTACCAACCACGCCTACAGCGCAGTATGAGCTGGTGAACATGAGTGGCAGGAACTCGTATCGCTTCCCAAACACAACTTGGTGGAGCAGCGAGCAGTAGAAAATCAGCGGGATGCTGACGGCAATGTACAACGTGCTGAACCGGTCCAGCAAGAAGAACCTCGCTTTGCGCGAAGCCGGAGCCAAGCGGTCGAACACCATGAGGAACAACACCAGCCAGAAGATGGTGTACACCGTCTTGATTGGAAACTCGGCCGAGGTGAAGAGCAGGGGAAAGAGAGATACGTGGCCGGCAACCGCCAGCGGCCGGAACGCGCCAAGGTAACGACGATCCTTGAGAGCGATCAGGCTGAAGGGAATGATGACCAAGAGAATGGCCTTTTCATGCACATGCCATCCGAAAAGGAACGAAGCATAGCCGCAGAGCGTTACCGCCCCGATGAAGGCATCCCATGTGGGGGGTGCTTGGAAGAAGAGCTTGATCAATGGCAGCACCTGAAAGAAGAGCGTTAGAGCGAAGCAGGTCCGCGGGGTGATCTCTGGCAAGACGGCAAAGGCCGTGTCTCCGACGAGTCCTCTGGTGACGCTGTTGATTGCTTCGGCCTTGACCGGCAGGTTGAGGCGGGGTGCGGCTGTAACGTGTCAGTCTATTGCGTGATTAGTTCTGTGGTGATCAAACGTACCATAGATCAGAACGCGATCGGCAAACGAGTAGAGCGCCCAGATATTGGGAGCCCAGTAGGCGTGGCAGAGGCCGCGCGAGAAGGGAAACAGTCGGCTCATCATCTGGGGGATTTGTTCCAGGGCGGCAAACGGGCCAAAAGCAGCACCAAAGATGGCTGCAATGCCGCCGCCCAGCTTGACGCAGTTGAAGAACTGAATCCTAAAGATGGACTTGGGCGAGAGGCAGTATGCGCGCAGCAAGAACACAAAGTAGGCTGGCGCCAGGTACAGGTAGATGTGCTTCATGCACAACAACGCAGCAAAGACCAATCCGCTGCCCAGCAAGCCCGACTTGGATCTGGCCAGCACGAGTGACAGGATGAGCACACCGTACATGGCACCGTTGTACTGGAAGTGAATGTGGTCAATGATGAGGAGACCGGGCGACAACAGGATGGAGATGGCGGCAGCTTGGGCAGCCCGTCTCGTGGGACCGGTGGCAGAGTCGATGAACCTGGACCTTAGCTTACAGTCAATGCGGCGGTTACACAAGCAAACTTACCGCTGCAGCGCGTAAACGAGAACCAGCTCAGAAATAATGACGGTCCATCGCTGGAAGTAGACCGTCTGCCAGCTATCGTATTCCAGGTTGTAAAGCTTGAGCATGGCCGGGTCGACGAGCTTGGCGACCTGGGACATGGCCCACTCAAAGTAGGCGAAGAAGGGAGGGTAGTCGAGGGTCCATTCTGACGTTTTCTCGTAGTACCATTCTGATATCGGGAGGCTGTTGGTGATGGCGAGCCAGTTGCGGTGGACTTCGAAATCGGTGGATTTGCTGCGCGACGTGTCAGCTGGAGTCTTTCGAGCTGGAGGGGAAGCAACCACATACTAGGCCGGGAAGAGGAGGACTTTGAGTGCGCCGGCGACGAGGGCACACTGCGTGAGGGTTGGATACGATTCGGCCATTGTGGCGCGTTCGAGAACCGGTCAGTAGGTAATCCGCATTGATCTGGGCGGTGCCGTGAGAGCTTCACTGGAGTGGTCAGTGGTCGGGAGGTGGGAGGAATTTCGGCCACCTTGGTCGGTGTCGTCAGGGGTCCTGCTCAATGGGAAGGAGCTGCAGCTTGGGGGGTTTTTTTTTCTTGAGAAGGGGCCATGGGCAGGGATTGACGCTGGGCCCGTGCGATATCGCGGTGAAACCACAGTTGCCGTCTTTTGGAGACGCGACGGGACTCTCTAACGATACGTACTCCCTTACCCCATACAAGCCACATATTCAAAGCCACAATGACAATGGCAAAGAAGCTCCCCGCCACGTCTGGAAGGAACCGAGCAGAAAGTGTCTTTCTTTTCCAGAATCCCTTTTGCATTCCAGCTCGGGCCATGCAACTTCAGGTTGGTGGACCAGGATCCCTTTATTTTCGCCAGTGTCTCCAGCAAAAGCTCTTGGGCACGCTCTGAGACAGCGAAACGGAATCCAAGCTCGTGGTTTGGAGTTCATCATCACGAGACTTCACGACCTGAGAGACATTGAGATGATGCAGAGGGATACCATCGGCCTGCCGCTAGAGCTAATTTGATTGCAGTGCAATTGACTTTCCTCAAGATTCCAACGTTCATAACGCTAACACGCCCCGTCCAAAAAGGGCAGCCCAGGAGCTTATCCGCATAACTGGCTGTTACTGCTGCTGCTGCTGCTGCTGTCTTGAACGCTTTTTAGTGCCAACCTGTCCTCAACCCACAGACACACACCATCAACCCCTGCTTGGGAGTTTCTCGACTGGGCGGGTTTCCAACCACATTGTTCCCCTGCTTTTCTGGATCCCATCGTCGTCTGCACTTTTTTCATTTTTTCTTACATTCTGCCCGCATTGCAGGACCTTGCATTCCTGTATTTTAATATACAATTGATCGTCCTCGTGGGCATACGGCCGGCTTCGTTGTTGCACTTGATACCCCCCATCTCCACACACACTAGGTAGCTCCCGCGCTGCCTCGAACCACCCACGATGCGTGTGTCGCAAGCTCCCCTGAGCTCGACGCTCGCCCTCTTGCTCGGTGCAAGCTTCACACAAGCTCAATACCTCATCAACGAGCTCAGCTTTGGCTACTCTGGCAGGTAGGACTGCAAACAACCCACCCCCCTTGGCGCCACCGAGGCTCAGCTAACCTCAACAGCATATCACCAAACAATGACGGCCACGTCCCCAACTTTGTCCTCCAGGGACAACCGAACCAGCCCGAGATCCTCTCCAACAAGATCATCCTGACACCGGTGGCGCCTGGCAACCAGCGCGGCTCCATCTGGAGCACCCAGAAGGTGATGCACCAGAACTTCATCGCCGATATTGACTTCCGAGCCAACGGCCCCGAGCGCGCCGGCGGCAACCTCAACATCTGGCTTACCAACGGCGGCTCTGCCGACGTCGGCATGAGCTCCGCATACACGGCCGGACGCTTCGACGGTCTCGTCCTCGTCGTCGACGGCTACGGCGGCACCGGCGGTATGGTGCGCGGCTTCCTCAACGACCGGTCCACCGACTACAAGGCCCAGAGCGACATTAGCCCCCTTGCCTTTGGCCACTGCCAGTACCACTACCGCAACCTTGGCCGTCCCAGCCAGATCAAGCTGCGCCAGACCGACCGCGCCTTCAAGGTCGAGATTGACGGCCGTCTGTGCTTCGAGAGCGACAAGGTCAAGATCCCCACGGGCTACACCTTTGGTCTGACGGCCGCGAGCGCCGACAACCCAGACTCGTTTGAGATTTTCAAGATGGTCGTCATGTCCGATAGCCTCCACGCCGGGGAGCAGCAGCAGCAGAATCAGGGGCAGCAGCAACAGCAACAGCAGCAACAGCAGCAGCAACAGCAGGCACACGAGCAAAAGGCCAACCACGGCCAGCCCAGCAACCCGCGCAGCGGCAACGACGAGCCCATTGACCTCAATGCCATCCCCGACTCCAACGCCGACACAATCACCTCGTCCAAGGCGCAGTTCGCCGACCTGCACAACCGCCTGCAGTCCGTCAACCACATCCTCGGCACAATCTTCAGCGCCGTCAACAAGTTCGGGCAGCAGGCCGAGAACCGCCACGCCGAGACGTCGCAGTTGCTCGACTCGCTCCGCACCGAGCTGCGCAAGCTCGAAAAGATCAACGACCTCGAGGGTCGCATCAACGGCCTCGAGCGCGAGATCCGCGCAATGCGCACCGACCTGAACCTCCAGATGAAGAGCACGGAGCACTCCCTCAAGGGCTACATGGAGGGCCACCACGCCACCCTCTCGTCCAACATTGTCAAGGCCGCCCCCGGTCACGGCAAGCTGATTGCCGTCATTGTCGGGTCCCAGGTCGTCCTCGCCGTCGGATACCTGCTGTACAAGAGGAGAAAGAACTCGATGCCCAAGAAGTACCTGTAAATGGACGTGAGAGGGGTGACGGAAGGTCGCAGACGGCGCGGAGATGCCGTTTGGTACGTGTCGTTGGCTTGCTACGGCTGTGGTGGTCTCGCAGCATCATGACGATGGCCGGTGGTAGTCAGATGATTCGCACTTTACCCTCACTTGTATAAGAAGTGATGACATGAACGACGGAATATACGCAGAGGCCGTGGCCGGCGGCACTAGACGAGGTGGTGATGGGATGAAGTAAAGATACATAAATATCGAAGCGAAAATGTCTAGAGTTCAACATATGGTCTCGGTCGTTGCAGTGGAATCGTGCCTGCTGATGAGATGGACAAATGGGTTCTCTAGGATGAGTTTGATGCCCGTGATTCGTATGGTCAGTCAATGGACATGAAGACATCCACAAGGCTTCCAAGCCCAGGTTCCTCATCTGCTGCATTCCCAGGGGGAGGCTATATCGGTAATAAGTCCGCCCTCGCAAACGTCGGCATGGCAAACGTATGCTGGCCCCACGCCCCTCCCTGGACTCCTCTCTAGCCCTGTTGACGATACCAATAATTGTGTTCAATGTTCCCTGTTCGTCATCCTCCACATGTCTGAGACGTTTGAATAAGCTGAAAGGAGAATATGCTGCTGTTTATTTTCCCTCCAGACAAGGAGACAAAACATGGGATTTACTTACATCCTCCAAATATAGACGAGCTTCATGTTCCAAGGGCGTATCAAAAAAAAAAAAAAAAAAAAAAAAGAGGGGAGAGTCTTCGACTCCCAGAGAGCCTACGGCGTCTACACTTGACGCGAACCCCCCCTTTTCATTGAGCCCGCGAAACTCTAACAATCTTAATGATAGCATGATTTCCCAGCTACCGCCAAGGAACCGGACAGATGTACACGAGAACACCGTCGCGCATGTACACATTACTATCTCTATCTACCAAAAAAAAAACCTACTTCAACGCTCCCAGCAAAACCAATCAAAAAAAATCAACCCTTCTTCATCATCGTCATCATCATCACCTCTCACTCCCCAAAAGGCATCTCACGCCTTGCCGTTGATAACACGCAACAGCTCCTCCCCCTTGGGCGCCCCCGTAGACAGGTTCTCGTACCCGTCGTCCGTGACCAGAATGTCGTCCTCGATACGCACGCCGCCGACGCGGTAGTACCGCTCCAGCACCGCCTTGTTGATGAAGCGGGCGTGGCGCGGGTTGCTGAGGAAGTAGCCCTCAATGTACTCTCTGCAAAAGTAGCTGTGTTTCGTTTGACTAATTAGCAAACGTTCCCGACGTTCTCAGACCACACCTCATCTACAAGTCTGGGTAGGCTGAGTTATTCTCGATCCAGAGGGGGGAAGACACTCACATTCCGGGCTCCACCGTCACGATCATGTTCTTGCGCAGGTACTGCCGTCCCCGATACGGCGGCGGCACCGAAGCAGCAGCAGCAGCAGCAGCACCGCCAACACCGGCACCGATGCCTGCCTGCGCCATGGCACTCATCATCTCGGGCGTGATGACCTCCCTCTTGCCGACCCGCCCGCCCGTTCCCTTGTTCAGCAGCAGCAGCCTCTCGCGCCCAGAGACGTCGTGCACCTCCAGCCCGACGTGGTGTCCCAGCCCGTGCGGGAAGAAGGCCGCGACGGTGCCCGCATCCCACACCTCGGCCGGGTCCCCTCGGAGGACGCCCAGCTTCAGCAGGCCTTCCTGCGCGACCCGGCTCGCGTGGACGTGCAGGTCGAAAAACAGCGTCCCGGGACGGATGCGCGCGATGCACTCGTCCTGCATCCTCGCCACGACGTCGTACACGGCCCGGCTCTCGGTCGAGAAGCGCCCGGAAATGGGCAGCGTGCGGGTGATGTCGCTCGCGTAGCAGTGCCACTCGCAGCCGGCGTCGAACACGACAACCTCGCGGCCCTCGAGCGGCTCGTCGTTGGCGTCGTAGTGCAGCGTGCTCGCGTTCTTGCCGCTGCCGGCAATGATGGCGTACGACTGCTCCCGGGCGCCCTCGGTGGTGCACCACGCCTGGAAAATGGCCTCAATCTCGCTCTCGTTGCCCAGCTTCAGCAGCCTCTCGGCGACTTTGCGGTGGGCCGCCGCCGACACGGCCGCGGCTTTGCGGATCATGGCGACCTCGTACTCCGTCTTGACGACGCGGGCCTGGTCCGCAGCCGGCTGCAGCGAGGTGGTGTCGACGCGCACCTCGGCGGCCGTCTGGAGCAGGTCGCCGTGCAGCAGCGGCGGCACCTGGTCGGCGTGGAGGACGTAGAGCGTCGAACCGGGCGTCAGATGGCGGTACAGAAACTTATTGAGCTGCGTCGTGTAGCGCACGTCGTCGACGTCGAGCTGCTTGAGGCATTCCGAAATACCCGGCGTCGAGCCGAACCAGAGGACCTGGCGCGGCTCGACATAGGGGATCCAGAGAATCAAGCGGTCCGACGCCAGCTCGTAGGTCACGGCGCAGTCGGCAAAGTTGGCGCCGCTCAGGTAGTAGAAGCTATTCGCTTGTCAGTACCTGGAGCAGATGTTCAGGGGGCAGTCTGCCATGGGGGGAGACATACTATCGCCGCTGGCGAAAGGTCGGACCCATGTCCGAGTCCTCATAGCTGCGGCTTGGCTCACCGGGCAGGAAAACGAGGCCATCGCTGGCGTTGAGCTCCGCGGCGACCTTGCGGGCGTGGAGTTTAGCTTTTACACAAGATCAGCATCCCCCATGGACAAGACGGACACCACGCCCACGACAGTCGCAGAACGGGTACAGTAGACGACTAGACTCTTTACGAGGCGACGCCATCCAGGTCTTGTCAAGGTCCCAGCGACGCTTGTCACCGTGACCTGACAGAACAGTGCGTGAATGGTAGCAGGGCGCGGGAAGCGTACCGGGAAACTTGGTCGGGATAGGCGCAACCGACACAACCGACTCAACCGGCTCAGCCGACGTCTTGACCTCAATGGACCTTTATTGGCGGCGAAACACGGGTCAGCCAAAAGCGAACATTGGGAGACCAAGATAGAATACGGGGCCCAAGGAAGAGGAAACAAGGACGCTGACGCGCAATGCGACTCCACCTACAGAGCATCAAACTCATCCACCACAACTACATCGTGATCAATGGCGCTCTCCATGGTTCGGGTCACGTTGAGGGGTGTGTGAGTGTGTGTGTGGGCGATAGGTATTGTTGTCCGGACTTGTCAATAATCGAGGGAGAGGGGCAAGGAGGGGGGGGGGGGGGAGCGGTCTGACGTTGCCTCGCAGTATGGTCTTGTTGTTTCTCTTGTCGATTTGGGGATCTTGAACAAGCAAACCCGTGTGTACCTTCTGCACGCAAGGTAAAGTGTAAGGTACAGACAGTAGTTTGATGGTATGTCGTCTGCGGCTAAGAAACGCACGGATTACGAGACACGCCAATTGGAGAACTGTGGCTCGAAATGGGGGTGGCGCTTGCGTGGCGTGGCGGGTTCTTCTACACTTGTTAGTGACAAGGCACGTAGGCCAAGGCTTCTTTTCAATCCAAAGAGATGGGCCAGCGGTTCACGGGTACCTTGACAACTTGAGTGGTTGGTTCCCCAATGCGCGAAATGCAAATGTTTGTTCGGTTGGAAACGGGGGTGTGCTTCTGCAAAGGCGGACAAGAGGTGAGAGAGAGACAGAGGTTTCAACGTCCGGTGGCCGGGCTTTCGTCTGTCTAGCGCAAGGAGGCTCCGCTTGCTTCGGTGCCTCCGAAGGATGCCATGAGAGCTTACGGGTCACCGCAGGGCAACAACAAGTAACTGGATCTATCGGGTAAAGAGAGAGGGGAGACCTGACAAACGGTTATCCCATGATAGGGCGGGCACGAGCTAGCCTGCTACTACCTTACTCCGTACTAGTCCCGCGTTTCCCCTTCGCTGCGCGAGCATACCTACAGGCTACCGCACTGTCCAAGGAATGGAGAAAGTCTACCTTCAGGGACGCCCGACCATTCTCGTACCGTGTACGGCTAGAAGCCCTCTGTCGGTGCCGAAACGGCGTATCTTGGAAGGGTAGGTGAGAGGCAAAGACCCAGCGGTTCCTGCGCCCCGCAGTGAGACTCTGATAAGGATTTAGCGGAGATATCCCGTCTTTGGGCCACCTCACCTCACGATCCTAAGCCCTGTTTGCTTCGCTACTATACTAGCGTCCCGTCGGCCTCCAATGTGGTCCGTGGAGACGGACGCTGGTGTTTTTTTTGGTTCCTAATGGAATGACATCCATCTACGGTCTACCTATGGATAGAGGCATCATGAAAGGAATTACCAAAAAAACACAGCCGCGATCCAGTTACCTCGCAGACAAGTCCTCATTCGGCTTGGTTCGTGCCTGCTGACGGCCCCCATTAGCATCGGTCTCCCGAGCGGGCCCCTGGTCGACCCCAACGGTGAAATGTACTCCGTATGGATACCCACCAAACGGTCCCCTTCACGATCCCTACCTCAGTCCAAGGTACCGTGCCAGTCGGGATCATACTGTACACGCCCACCTCACCTCACCGTCATCGCTCTCTCTCACAACCAACACGAACATACCTCACCGGGTAGAATACCACGAAATATCCAGCACCATACCTTTCCATCAATCAATTCCAGAGCCCTTTCGTACACCAGCACACCTCATCCAACCAATTGGGACCTTGGACATTGAGCCCGTTCCAAGGTAGTAACCGGGGGTTAGGTAGGGAGGAACTGTCTCTCGCATCAGCCCCGTCCGCCAACCGGAACAAGGTGGAGGAGGGGTACCTACCTTCACATTTGTGCAGAAAAAACAATCGTCACCCTTTCACGTCCAGGAATAATACCTAGGGACCTACCTAGCCTTAGGTCCATAAGGTAGCTTGGCATATTGGGGAGAGCTTACGCCGCGACGCCTCCGCACCGCCGTCCATCGCGCCACGCCTTACGGGATACGGATACTATTCGGCCTGCAAGCCTGCTGCGATGCAAATGCAGATGCGCCTGCAATGCCCTGCACTCCATTCAATGGCGGCTTCACGGCTGCACCCTTACCCTCGCCCCCCTCGGGGGCCGTTTGTGTCGCAAGTGGGTTGGTTGTTCCGTCCCTGGGCTTGGGGGCGTGTGTCGCACTTTTGTCACTCGTTTATCCCGTACCCCACACATTGTCACCACATCTGCAACCCCGTCTTGGTAATTCCATGTCCCATTGTAACGTATGCTAGCTGTAATGACAACTACATACAACTGCTGTGTGAGTGTGCCTACACGCTCTCCTGCGTGTATGCCTCGGGGGCCGTCTCTTTGACCACCCTGAATCCCAAAATCCAGGCTCGTGTGAGCCTCTTCACCAATCCAGACATCCCTTGGTGATGATGCCATGCAAACTTGATCAAATCCATATCAAGTATGACCGGAACGCCTAGATCGATACGGCCGTGTGTCTCCTTTCCCCTCTGGTTCAAAATTCCTCTCTCTCTGTGTAAAAAGTCCCCGCCCAAAATAGATCGCACCCTGAACTAGCAGGGCTCCAAATAAATGCTGGGTATCACTAGAAGCGAAATGGTTGCCTATAGGCCCTGATATCCGTTCCTACCGAGCATGCCTGCCCAGTTGCTTTGGTAGCCAGTCTCTGCGAGCATTCTCTCGAGCTCCGCGGGCCGCTGCTGCATGTGCGCTCGTCGTGCCTGTTCGATCCGAGCCGCGTCCGGCATGCCAGAGTAGCCCGAGTGCTGCTGGTATATGCTCGATAGGTCGTAGCTAGACTGGTGGTGTGAATGTTGCTGCTGCTGGCTCTGTCCTTGCAGATAGTACGCGGGAGATTGGCCGAGGAGCTGGGTATCAATGTCGTCGAATGCGCCGGGCATCATGAACGTCTCCTGCGGGCCGCTGACGTTGTTCGTCCCGGGCTTCTGGTATCCCAGTTCCATCATCGGTTGGTTGGGGTAGGCAAACGGATCCTCTGACGGGAACATGAGCGAGTCGAGTTTGCTGATATGGTTCATGTTGTGCGGCGGCGGGAATCCTTGTGGCGGGCGCTGCGTTGAGCTGGCCGACGTGCTCACCGAATCCGGCGTCGCCCGTGACGACATGTCCATCCCGAGGAGGTCCTGGATGTTGCTCGCCAGGGACGGGTCCTGGTATCCTGCCTCGGAGATGGGCACGCCGTCAAAAGACGCACGAAGCGGTACCTGCGCCATCCTTCCGTGCGCCATCACCACGCTCGATGGTCGGCTCAATTCCTCGGAGCGGCGCTGACCCATGCCCGGCTGCAGGGCCGGGTGCCCGTGAACCGGCATCGAGCTGGCCTTTGGCCCAGGTGCCGAACGCTTCTTAGTAGGGATTGGCCGGGTCTTGGCCTCTTGGAGTCTCTCCGGCAGTTGTTCAAACAAAACCTACCCCAGTTAGTATACTCGCCAGCTAGGACCTTGGAGAGAGACTTACGTTGAGGGCCTCTGTGACCCTGTCGGCCGCCTGGCTCTTGGATTGCAGCTTCGAGACCATGTCTCTGCCTGCAATGGCATCTTCCAATACCTCTGCCGATCCAATCTTTTCTGGGTTCTCAATCGAGTAAAAGACGAGGGAGAGGATGGCAAAGAATTCGGTAAACAGCATAAACCAGTACGGACCGGCCAGCACGTTTTGCTTGCGGATCTCAATGCCAATGTGCACAATGTTGCGCGACACGCTGATGCAGGCTGCGGCGCAGGCGTACGAGAGCTCGTCAATGTTCTTGCCCATACTGAGGCGAGGGGAGACGTAGTGCAGAAACGGGCGGTAGAGGACCAGTTGGACGTGTGCGTAGGCAAACCGCAGCAAATGGCGCACCCTAGACATATGTTAGCCTGGATCAACTGTAATGTGGTGTCAAGAAACGCACCGAATAACCTCCACGGGGCCGTCTGGTCTCGGCCTCCACTGCGCAGGCAGGACTTCGTACCACTCTTGCAACTCGGCCTCGATCCTCTTAATGTTGGCGTAGCTGATGAGGTACGTCGCTCCCGGCTTGTCGCCCTTCATTACACTCTGGCCGAGCCCCTTCAAGGGGTAGACAAACTTGAGGATCTTGGCCAAGATCTCCATCAGGCGGGTGTGGGCGTTGAAAGCCTCAAAAAAGGAGAAGGTGCCCGGCGGTGGCGTCAGGATGCCGTCGTTTGTTATGTACTCATCGTCAATCTCGCTGGGGTACGGCTGGTCAATGTCGTCGGCGTTGAGCATCAGCGGGAACCCGAGCATGGCCGAGACGTAGATATCCATTTGCCGGATAACCCAGAATACTCGCTTCCGCACCTCCTGCTCAATGATGGAAATCTTCTCGTGCTTCAAGTACCTGTGCAGACCTATGCGCAGGGCCGAACGAAGGGCGATTCCAACAAACGCGTAGCAGCCGCTCAGGTTCGAGGTGGCTTGCAGGAAAAGAATCATAAAGAGCAGGGCTTGCAGCGAGGTCAGGTCTCGGCACTCTGTAATGTCCTGCAAGATGCGCCTCGCGGTATCGTAATACTTCATTCTGCGGCATGTTAGTACGGTCCGGGACAGGCTTCCGGGGTTCATACCCTTCGTCGACGGACTCCTTGTAGGCCACGGGGGGCGCATTCTCGTCTAGGTTTCTGTACATGCAGCCCAGGGCCATGACGGCGTAAAGGAGGCCCAGGAACTTGTGTTCTTCCTTGGTGTAGTCGTCGTATGGCTTCTCGTAGATTCGGTCAAACATTTGGTAAAAGGTCGGTACGTGGACGATGCGGATCAGACACGTCGCGCAGTTGAGCGACAGGTAGCAGAGGCTCTTGGCCACGTCTTTCGGGGGGAGCTCCGGAGCGGTGGACATTGTCGAGTCGAACGGGGAGCTGGCTGCGGATGCTGGCGAGTCCAGGTTGATGAGGCCCGCGGGTCTGTCTGGCCGTGGGAGGAAGGGCACCTTTGTGACGGGGCCCATCATGCCTCGAAAGTGCTCCTTCATGCGTCGCAAGAAGACGGCACCGGACGAGACGCCGTGAAAGTCCCAGCCGCCCTTGTCGTCGAGGTCCAGCTGGCCAATGGACTCGATCATGGACAGAAGCTGGGGATCCTCCTTCTCGGGAGCTACAAAGGGGTCGTGCCTGAGCTTGGCACTCTGGATCCTGCTGTGCTCTCTGTTGCGGAACTCTTGCTGGACGGCCGGATCCAGCGTCGGATCAGCCAAGTCGACGTCTGGAATAAACTTGCGCAAAAGAGTCTCTGCGCGCTGCAGGCGGCTCTCCAACGCCTCAATGTACTGGGGCGCAGGGTTCCTCCGCCGATTGGAGGGCTTGTCATAAGTACATTCTGCGGAAATTAGTCTTTTGCACCGAGACAACAGCATCGAGGAAGGAGGCTCACCGTAGCTATAGACTGAGCAATGGGTGCAAGGCTGCTTGCCATCGCACTTGATTTTCTTGCGCCTGCACTCGTCGCACGCTCTGGTGACACGGCGACGCTTCTGCACAGGGGCGTTGGATCCAGCTTCGCCGGGCTTTTCGTCCATGTCTGAGCCAGAATGGGCACTTCCACTTGGAGAAGGCGGCTCCTTGACTGGCCAGCCATTGGCAGAAGGGGCTGCGGACTCGTTGTCTGACATGTTGCCAGAAGCGTGGGAGTCTGGAGGTGAGTTGTTGCTGTTGTTGTTGGTTGCGGCCTTGGCAGGCTGAGATGGAGGGCTCATTTTGGCAGTCGACAAAACAGGTCGCCCGTTGGAGCTGTCCTGGGGTAAGCTTCAGGAAGCTGACAATAGTTGCTGTAAGGTAGATGTTGGTGTTGGTTGTGGTTGTGGTGGTGGTGAGCACCCGGTTCTCGGTGTAAGTGCAGTTATGGAGGACGAGCTCTTTGCATATTTGATAGTACAAGGGTCGTGGTCCGATAAGCCAACCCAATCGCTAGGAACGGCTTTCGGACTGATCAAGTCTTGAACATGAGAAGAACGAAACGTGTGCCAAGACTTCGCGGGGGATGGAAGGAAGATAAGTTTAAACAAAAACGGGAAGACCAGAGAGGAGCCGGGGGATCTTTTGCCTCTTTGCTGGGCTCGTCTGGGCAGGCCGCAGCTGGGGGGGTGGAAGGGCCCTTGTTTAAGGCCGAGCAGGGTGCGGTACGAAGCAGCGGTGCAGCAGCGGTGCAGGGCCGCAGACAGAAAGAGGAAGAAGGTGTGTGAGAGGCCAGGGCAGGTGTGTAAGTCGCGCGGAAAGCTGAGCGCGAGGAATAGGATGGATTACGTAGCGGGTAGGTAGCGTCTCGGCCGGGGTTGGTTGAGACAGCAGAGTACACGACTCGAGGGTATGGAGAATATGGTCCCGCACGGTGTAAGGTAGTCCCGCAGTCCCAAGTCCCAGTAGCGCGGTCGAAAGATACGTATTCCACACACGGGGCAGGACGCAGGACGTGGACCACGATCTGGCGGGCAGGCGGGTAGGCCCCTGGTTGTGACGATGGTGCTGGATGGGTGGTGGATGGTTGATGGTGCTTCTTCTTCTTCATGGTAGAGGAGGGGGTGTCTCTAGGTCACCCAAGTGAAGTCGCGGATAGGGTCAACAAGAGAGGGAACGGAGACAATACGAAACCGTCGCAAAGGGGGATGGGGAAGCTAAGACGAAAAGGCGATAGGAATCGGTACGAGGATGAGGTGGTGGTGGTGGAGGCCGAGGGGGAAGAGGAGGGGGAAAGGAAGACTCAAGAGAGAGAGGCATGTACACTATCCGTGGGAAGTACTCCGTACATGGACGATGAACAGGGGCGATCATAAGGCAAACCAAGTAGGCAGGCCAATAAGCCAAGATGGATTAAGGTAAGGCGAGCAGAACAACAAGAGAGAGAGAGAGAGAGAGAGAGAGAGAGAGCAGCACAACTGCAGCAGTAGCAACAACACAAAGTTCGCAACAGCATGGCTTGGGATGGCTTGGTAGCCTTGGGGGGTGGGCGGAAGCATCAGAGGGACAAGACTTGGAGAGACTGAGAACTGCACCAAGAAAGGGCCCGCCGACGGGGGACCGGGAGGGGGGGGGGCGTATTGGCAGGGGAGATGGATCATGGAAGGTACAGTATGATGGCAGAAGATGGACGGCAGTCATTCTTGGGTCTACCATCTGTGACAGGCAGTGAGAGTTGCTGTAATGGGTAGAGCAACTCCGCGGAAGGTACCTTCTACTGAATGGAATCCATTGCCTATCTACCCACCTTAGTACGCAATTAGGATATGAGTAGTTGACTACGGATACCTTGGACGACAGAGCGTGTAAGAGGTGCTGTGGTTGCTCTTCGTCCGCATGTACCTTTCCGCTGGGAGGAGTGGGAGGAACGAGGATGCTGCAGCAAATGTGCGGAAAGCCAAGACGAAACAAAAACGGACGAAGAAGAGCTCAGGGTTGTGAGATTGGCGGCTGCCTTGCCTGCATGCGACAGCGACAGCGACATTTTGACTTTGGCCTCTTCAGGAGGGCATCCTGTCCTGATAGGTAGCACTTGCTCATTCAATGGGCAGTCGAGGCAGTGAAAATCAATGGTCTGAACAACTGGGCAGTAACTAACTCCCAGTCTCGATTCTCGGCTCTCGCTTCTGTCGGGATTGGTGGTGACTTGAGCGCCGCGTTCCAAGGGCCAGGCTTGTTCCCGTGTTAAAAGCGCCCGTTCTAGTGGACAGCCCAATGACGAGATCCGAGTTCGCTGGGGCTTCTATCTTAAGCAACTCGGGCTAGGCAATCTTGAGTTAAAAGACGCCGGGCCACTAGTATGTGGTATCCGGTGCGTGCCATCTGTAATCAGAATGGGAAGGGTTCTTTTGCAAGAGACTCCGAACGGGACTAGGTGCTGGGCTTCTGATTGTGTTGTGAATAGAGGGTTGCGGTGGGCAAAGCATGTCATTGATGATGGCGACATATCTCTGAGGATATTCTATGGTCTGTACGGATACCGCGCGCGAAGACCACTATGTGAGCACCGAGCTCGCGCAACTGTCTCCAGTCGGCGAGTAATCAGAATATGTGCGGTAGATAGGAACAGAGTGATAGTACTGCGTGTACGGGGCGAGCGAGCGAGTCGAGTCCCTACCCGGCCCCGGTTGATTTGCTCAAAAAAGGAATTGAAAAGGGAACAGGGCGGAGTTCCTTCGGGAAAGGAATGCAGCCCAGTTTTTTTGCTCAAATGGAGATGCGTCTGGAACCGATGAGAGGGACGTGAGAATGGGCCAGTTTCCACTTGGTCGAACCGATGGTGCTACTGCATAGAATCTATATGTCAGTCAGTTGCAACTCGCAAGGCCATGCATGCTTTGCGTAGTTGGTGTTGGAGTCTTGGTATGTTGAAGAGGGGGGATGGAATACTTCGCAGAGAGAGAAGGTAAAAAAAAAAAAAAAAAACCTATGCGGCGCCAGCGGCGTTCGTGCATGCGTTTGGATGCAGGGTGGAACCGGGGGTACGTATGCCTTTTTACCCTTTGTGTATTTTCGTTGTCTTCAAAATCTTGCCCAAGACCAACCGTTGGCTTGGATTTCCGTGCCATTCGGTCCCGTACCGCAATTGCAGACCGCCACGGAATGAATCATCCCGCCCGGCCTCGTCCGGTAGATCCATCGCTTCCAGCCTCCAAGTCTGACGGTCCACCACCTGCCGCCGGTACGTGGCCGTCGTGCCCGTTCGTGCCCGTTGTGACCACAGCGTAGGCCAAGTCTTCGTAGCTGCTTGAAGACGTGGAGGTTTCAATAGACAAGGGCGCTTTGTCTTGCCTTGCCAGTCAATACTCGGTAGACCACTTCAATTGCCTGTCTTCTTCCCCCCCCCCCCCCTCCCACGAGGGTCAGTAGCTGGAACGGGGGTGAAATTAAAGTCAGGCTCTCATCTCAGTCAACGCTGACTTATTGAACTCACACGCCAGGCCCGGGTTCTCAGTTGACGGAACACGCGGGATGCTATTGGTTCGGAGGCGCTTCCCAGGAGACCCCAGTTTGAGCTTCGACGGGGAGGACCCCCCTTATGCACTGCGGACATAGCTGCATCTAGTCCAGTCCAATGATCAATCCAGCGCGCAAAGGGAAGGGAAAAAAGAAGCTTGAGAGCCCGAGTTGTCAACAACCGCCAACCCCTACACCTGGGAGTTTGTCAGTGCTAAGGCTCATCGAAACAGTCGGTCCCGCGAGTTGGCGGAGGACGCTTCCAAGCAGGCGCTGGCACGCAGGTTCGGTTTCCAACATGTCGGGGCAAAGCCTGCTGGCTCAAACCGTCCGTGGATCTGCTAACGAGCCCGCCGCCCCGTCACCCGCGAGCCTTTCAGCCTTTAGTCCATCCCATACCATCGCATGAGAATGGCGGCGGTAGGTATGGTTACGGAGCTCAGTCATTTTGGGCAAGTGGTCCAGTCATGTCCTCTGATGGTTCGACGACAGTATCAATCTGCGATTGCCTTTTCATCTGCGACTAGTGCCCCTCCCTCGGTCCCCACTCGTAACCCGAACAGCACGCCGCAATCTTCCCGAGGTCGGGATCGAGGGTCCAATGCCTCGTTTGTGTCTGCATCGCGGTGGTGGAGACATCAGAGCGATTCCGCGATGTGTGTGTGTGTGTGTGTGTGTGTGTGTGTGTGTGTGTACGACACAACGTAGGCCACCGCCGTCGAGGCGTGTAATGTGCAAGCGAAGCAGGGGGCGGCAGAAAGAAAGCGAGCACGTTGCTGGGACTCTTGAGCGTTGGAGGGGCTTGCCAAGGGCCAAGAGGAGACGACGACGACAACAACAACGATGGCGGCGAAGGCGAGTAAACGGTCTTGACCGACGGCTCTTTGGACGAGTGTCATGAAGCAACTGGTCTGGTTTGTGTTTGTGTGGGCACATGGCTCACGCCCCTCTTGGAACACCGAGGGTTTATCGCCAGCGATTTTTGGGGGTTGATTCCCCTCCCCCCTCCCCTTGCTCTCCCTGGCGCCCCCGGAGACTCTTGGCTTTTCTTGCGGGAGCTCCGTACTTTGCACGCCTTGTACTTGGTGGCATCGCGAGATTCATTCCAGCTTGAGGCCCCCCCCCCTCTCCCCATAAGGCCGAAGTGACTGCAGACCGGTGGGATGGAAAACGCATGGAATATTCGAAAAGGGCTTCGTTTGTGGATTGCCGTCACATGGCGGACGGGACGTCGTCGAAATGGACCGCCCTACAGAGGAACAGGGCCCAGGGCTGAGGGAACGATGAGGTTCTGAAGTCTTGGCATCCGTCATTGGGGACGTGTCTGTGGTGTATTTTGACGACAAATTTTCTCTTTTGGCGGGTTAGGTGCTCTCAGATTGGCGTGGACTTTGGTCCATGGTGGGAGACCAGCAGAGTCCCTGGGGTGTGCTTGGACTGGGGGTGGGTGGTGAATGGTGAGTGGTGTGGAGGAGAGAGAGGAACCACCTCACGGTTCCACACCTCGACACCGCTGGGCTGACCGGGCTGGAAGGGAGGTGGTCCGCGGGTGAGGTGCGGCGGTGGAAGGTGCTCAGTGTGCCCAGCTCGAAGACTCAAAAAAAAAAAAAGAAAAAAGAAAAAAAAAAAAAAAAGGTCGCCCACTCCCACTCCCACCAAAACGCGTCAGCCCAAGAGCGGGGGGCAGTAGGTACGGAGTACAGACGGTACAGACGGCGCATGGAAGGGGCGGCACATCAGGGAATCGGGACAGCAGGCAAGAGCTTCCTGGGTCTCAAAAGTCTTGGCACGTTCGATTTCCTTCGTTTGCCAAGACTTCCACCCCGCCCCTTCGCGCTGGCGCTTGTCTTGACAACATGCATCGAATATCAGAGAGCCTCTTATGGATATCAAACAGATCTAGATATTGCCAATTGCCAGCGTTTTTCTCGCGGTTTTTTTGCTTGCAAAACTGGCCCAGGACGCCCTCGGTCGGTCGCCGACTCACCATAAGCAGACACCGCAGCCACCTGGTTGGGTCCCCCCCTTTTTTTTCCTCTCTCGCTCTCTCTTTTGCAATCCAATAGAACTTACAAACACACGCCCCCAGGAGTGAACGGATTGGCATTGGCCTGACAAAAATCAAGGAAACGGGCCACGTTACCTTAGGTTTCTTTCCCCTCGCGCGCGCGCCCTCTTGCGGTTCGCCCGTCCTCGTTATTTCCGCAAGATTTCGTGCAAGAAAGAGAGAGAGAGGAAAGACCATTCAATGCATGTGCTGGCCACTAGGAGACAAGAAGTCGAGATTAATATGGGGCGCACTGTACAGACAAGTCACAGTGCGAGCGAGGAACAAGAGGGAAGGCACACCCACACACAACACCTTCCTACCTTACCTCGCCTCAGTCAACAACACATCCCCGGCCACTTCCCAGGACGAGACAAGATGGGGAAGAAGGTGGCAGCCGGTGCAAACCACCTCACCTACACTTTCCCAGTCGGGTGTCGCCAAAAGTCGCCAAGGTACGTATCTTCACCTGCACTTCACCTCACCTTACCTCACCTCATCTCATCCCATATGGTAATAAGGTACGAATACCTTGCGAATAGAATGGTGGGAAACTTACCTACTAAGTGCCAACAGACACAGACACAGACTTAGGTAGACACAGACCATGGGCAGCCGCCCCGTCCTCGTCCCAATGTATGGCTAGCACCAATGTGCCAGAGAAAGCCACTCATCTTTGGGGTCCGACCCGTCTGCTTCATTGTCACCAGCTCATATCCTTTACCTGTCTCGTGTCTGATGTATCGGAATCGTCATCTCAGTCAGTCCAGGCTAAAAGCTATCGAGACTTTGTACGGATAGGTACACACATCAGAGTACCTGCGCAGGGGCCACCCGACCCGACCGCAACGCTGCGAATACCTATCTACATCTTCTCGGTGCTCACAAGTTACAACTCGGCCCACCAAAGAGTGACACGATAATAGCAACAGCGCCCACTTCTTGGGAGCCAGGCGACCGGCTTGCGGCTTGCAAGCTGCACAGTCATGGAGTGTCTCGAGCAGGCGTTCCTGGCACAGACGCGGGCAATCCAACGTCCACCAAATCGTCCAATGTCGCTGGGCCTCGTTATGGATACCCTCATGACTCTCGACTCACATGGCACTTTTGCTCTGACACTTTCAACCTAACCTTTTCTCTCTCTCTTTCTTCTGCTCGCTATTCTTCGCAATCGTCCCGCCATGGTATCCGTCGAGCTCATAATCCATAACCTGACAGGCCCAGGGCCGAGCGCTCAAGGACGCGATCCCACACTCAATCCTATTCCTCCAGGACCCTGACCTTGCTCCGGCCCTACTAATCCCAGCTTGAACCTTGGGCCCGAACCTGGCCATTGCACCCCATCTTTTATTCCCTCTCAGTTATACGGTAGAAACAGAGAGTCCAGAATTGCCCCGACGGCATAGCCTTTGCACGCCAGACATTTTTGTCAAATCAGGGCTGTCGCCTATACAATCATACACTGGAAACTCGAGCTGAATCTGAGACTGCCATGCAGGGATCATTTGCAATTTGAGGCCCGTCAACGCAGGCCAGTCAAGATCAAGCCCATCTCTTGAGCGGAAACCAAGCTTGGATGACTCGAGGTCAACGGCATCGATTTCGAGCACCAGCGACTACAGAACCTGCCCACGTAAGATGGGCTGGCCAAGGAGCCACGGATCGTGTAGAACCACAGCCTGCAGCGCATCGCCTACAGCAAGCCCGCCGCAAGCACAACACACCTCAACGTCCCAAGTTTCCCGTCCCCTCTAGGAACAGACCCTCGGCCAACTACCGACCCCTGTATCTGGCACTGTGGGTACGTACCGGCGTTGGCCTTACCGAGCACACCTCCCACCTTAGCTCGCGGCTCAGGTGTGATGTGGTAGCTGTCCTCCTGTGGTATGCGGCGTATGCCTTGCTTGCAGCCCGTCTGCAGGCTGCTGAGCGGTTTCGATTTGGGTTCTGCTCCGAGTCCCGGCCACGATGCTGGCGGCCTGTCCCTGGCCCTTGCTGATGTAGGAATCCCGAACAAGCTGGTCCAATCCCAATGCTGCGCTGCTGGCACATCAGCATATGCTCTCCATCAATCAACCCTTTTCAAGCTCGGTCATCAAACGAATCAGTGCACCAGCGGGCCCAGGGGGCGAACGGAGCGCAGGGTGCGGGTGCCGCTTCTATGAGCAAATTGGTACGGATACGGCATACATATGAAGATGAGAGACCGACTCCCCTTAGCTTTCCCCATGTGGACTGTCTAGATAACGAGATGCTTGGTTAGAGTGAGAGGCTAAAGGTTTCTAGTCTCGGTGGACTCGAAAGCAGACCTCACAGCTATCTGCAATCTGCTTCTTGGCCCTGTCACAATCACTTGCTTCTCTTCATTCGCAAAGGAATAGAGAACACAGTCCCTGATCAATTTGATGGACCACCCATACTTCGTACAGATACATGTGTACGGAGTACGGATACCTTGGATAGAGCTCCATTTACGGACAGTTTATCGCCAAGACTTTGTCCCTTAATCCCAGTGATCGACCGACTGCCGTATCTGGCTGGCATCTACCAATCATCTGCGCACCAGGTCGGCACGATCGCCATTGTCATTTTTGGGGAATATTCTAATTTTGTTACTTTTGTCGCTGCTGCCTGCTCCTTTACATTGCATTCGGAACACACTTGAATGGGGCACTTCGACACGAGCTATTTGACCAAACTGCACTTGCACCGGCCCTGGAGCTGGGGTACCGTACCACAGTAGGTAGTGAGCAGTCGCTACCTTACCTCAAGGTACCTAACCTCTTTACTCGATTACCCCGCAAAAAACAACCAGGTCACCACCATACTACGTACCGTTTCTCCAGTTCGAAGTTCATTTGCTAAGGTACTCCGTACCTTACTCCGTACCGCCCGTTGACGTCCTGCTGTTTGTCAGAGAGCTCACCGTTGCTCTCTTTCCTCCATACACCCACAGCCTTGCTCACCACCACACACACTCTCTCTCAGAGTAGCCCGCACACGCAGATACGCCTAGTGCGACAGACACAATACGACTGGGCTTTTTAAATCCCTCTCATCTCTGCAGAGTGCAGAGCGCAGCTGCCAGGCCAAGGCCCCCGAGTCACACACTGCCCCAACGTACAGAAAGCGGCAAGTTCCAGGAGCCGGTGAGTGTTCCACGAGTCCTTTCACTTTCCACGAGCTTCCCTTCCCGCCTAGTACCTTGCAACATGCACCGGCCCCTCTCCCCCAAATGTCACTGGGCCCCCGTCCGTCCAACGAACCGCCCAACGACTCCAAAGCACAGAGTCCAAAGTCCAAACACCTCGACCCTGCCCTGACCTGCCCGGCCAGACCAGACCAGAAAGCCCCTCATTCCCGATAATCCACGCATTCCACCATTCACCTTTTAGGCCAACTTTAACCCGCCATCGGTGACATCGGCCACCGCACCTCGCTCTCACCCGCCCGGCACACATCCCCGTACGCCGTGTCGCCTAACACCTTACATTCTTCAATTCACTCACTGCTGGCCCCTGCTGACTTATTTCGAGATCCGCCAAAATCTCGCACGGCTCCATCAACTCGAGTCGCCTGATACGATATCGCAATCTCCAGAATGGCTGCCGCTAGCGCAAACGCCAGCCTCGACTCCAACGCCCTGCTCGCCTTCTTCACCCAGATGGACGATCAGGGAGGTGTCATTGTCAGAGGTGCGTCTCCGTCATCCAAGCTGAGCCTCCTCACCTCCCTCACCTCGCTGTCTCTCCCTACACCGAAACGGACCTATCCGATCTGTCTCAAATAGGAAGTCAGTGCCAAGACGCGCGTCCTTGCTAACGGCCGCTGTCACTCTCCAGATACCCCAAAACTAGATCTAGATCTGTACATCCAGAACTACACAGGTACGATGTTTCCTACCACAGCCCGTCTCAACCTTGTTTCTCGTAGACTGCGCCCTGCTGCCGTTGCCGCAGTGCCACTGCCCGCACACACGCTCAGCCTCCCCGCGTCTCCGCCCCCTTTTGCCCGCGTGCCAAGGCTCCGCCGCCTTCAGGGGGGAACTGCTTCTCACCACTGCCACAGGCCGTACCCGCTTTGAACGTCTTTTCCTCATCGGCCGGACATGCGTGCCGCTCTTTGTCGACGCTCTCAAGGCTGCCGTCGCAGAGGCCAAGAAGGGTCAAGATACGCAGCGTTACCGCGATGTCGTTGAGTTGATTCAGGTCGCCGCTCCTCTGGAGCCTGAAGCCACATTCGATCAGTCGTGGGTCGAGCTCACGGACAGGGCCAATAATGCCAAAACTCACGCCCTCGAGGGCGAGTTGAAGGGTTACAAGATGAACCTGATCAAGGAGAGCATTCGGGTATGTAGAGACATTGCCATGCACAAATGCTCCAGGGCTAACTGATGCCAGATGGGAAACGAGGACCTGGGTCGTCACTTTGAAAGCATCGGCGACCTTAATAGCGCTGGCGAGGCTTACAGCCGGATGCGCCCAGACGTGAGCACATCCAAGCACATCATCGACGTTGGCAAGCACCTCGTCAATGTGACGCTGCAGCGTCGGGAATGGCCCATGGTCATTGCCAACCTGAGCAAGATCACGGGTGTCCAGAACGGCGACGAAGAAAAGGGTTTGCAACCCTACGTCAAGATCGTCCAGGGCATCGCCCTCATGGGGCTCGAGAAGTTTGACGAGGCGGCCAAAAGCTTCCTGCAGACGGATGCCGGCAAAGAGGGAGTGGACTACAGCAATATCGCGAGCCCTAACGATGTGGCAGTGTACGGTGGCCTCCTAGCTCTGGCAACCATGGACCGGAAAGAGCTCCAGGCTCGTGTTCTCGACAACCAAAACTTTAGAACGTTTTTGGAACTGGAACCTCACATCCGCAAGGCCATTTCGCTTTTTGTGAATGGCCGATACTCGGCTTGCCTGGCCATCCTAGAGGCGTATCGCGCAGACTACCTCCTCGACATTTACCTCCAGAAGCACGTCCCGACGCTCTACTCGCAGATCCGGAGCAAGTGTATCGTGCAGTACTTTATCCCCTTCTCCTGCGTCACCTTGAGCAGCCTCGAGGATGCATTTGCCGTACCCGGCAAGCCGCTCATTGACGAGCTCGTCGCCATGATCCGGGGCGGGGTTTTGCAGGCCCGCATCAACACAATTGACAAGGTGAGTTTCCGCGGCCCCCGAAAGTGTAGAGTCGCACCGTGTGCTAACGCACGAGCCACAAGACGTTGGTCGCCGTGTCTCCGAACCCCCGAGCCACACTGCAAAGGATGGTCCTCGACACGATCGATGCCTACGAGCGGGACGCTACGGAGCGGATCCGGCGTATGAGTATCATTGCGGCAGATATGGAGGTCAAGACCATGCGCAAGGGTAATGCCCATGCCGGTGCGCAGGGCATCGATGAGCTCTGGTTCGAGCAGTCCAACCGACCGACGGTGGCCGGCGGCGCGGGCGGCGACAACGTGAGCTGATGGCCCTCCGATGCGGCGGCGACGGGCCGCGCGGTGACGGTGATACCGGCCGAGTGGTTGTGCTTGTCCGTGGGTCGGACGCGAGAGCTGCAGCACGCCGCGAGCATGCAACTGGAATGCTGACAACCGGGGCACTTTTGGTGATCCACCTTGGCGCCGTAGTCGCAAAAGCCTAAAATATTCGGGTGGTCGACTGCCAATGCAGAGGTGCAGACTGGGCGGTCTCGCGACAGGTCATTGGCTATCTCGAAAGAAAAGCATACGTACGCCTGCCAACACGTCTCTTGTGCCGTGGGATCATTCAGACGTCATGGCACTTTTGTGCTAGGTATGTCATTAGCCACTGGGATCGGGCATGGAGCTTCACGCAGCGGCTGGGACGGTGGAGCGGCTAAAGCAACAGGCGGCGGTGTTGATCGCGGGATCCCCGGGGCCGATAGATTGAGGCTTACGCAGCAGGCATAGAAATGTGTCAAGAGAATATGGTTTTCCGTCGATTGAAGCGTCTTGTCTTGTCGTGCTTGGGAATGGTCGGGAATAATGCACCCTGTCTCTTGTCTGTATCGTTTATGCAAGCCACCTGATTGCACTTCGCCCGAACTGTGCCCTACGGCTAGTTGTTCTCTTCGGGCCTAACGCAGAAAGTTAAGCTTACCCTGCCGACGGATTTATGAACGATACCCGACCCTTTATATCGCCTCGGGGTCTTGGCAAAGTTGTTTCTCTGCACAGTGCCAGTTCGGTTCCTCGCCTAGCTACCTAGGTGGTCACTCACTTTCCCCTCTCGTCAAAGGATAATAGAGTACGAATACAGATACAGACTAGCAGAAGCCTTTTTTGCGGTGTTTTAAAAAAAGAATCTGCAATGATCGATCACCTGGGCTCCAATCTTGTGGGCTTTCTAACTTTTCCCCCGTTCGCTAGAATTAACTCTCCTTTCGTCTACGGTACATATCCTCAGGGCAAAAGTAAGTAGGTAGTGCGTCCACCCAAATGATCACCCGAGAAAAAAAGGATACCGCAAATAAGAGCCGGTGAGTCTACAAAATGGGGCTCCAGCCGAGGAAGAGAGAAGGGAGGGGGGACAAGACCCAAGGGTCAAGCGTGACAGGGTTAGATGGGGTGGAGGGGCCCGCACGGCGCTTCTCTCTCACGCAAAAGACCAGCATTTCATCAGACAGGGTTTCCTTTTGGAGACCTTGCTCCAAATCCCTGGAGGGTGGAGAGGGGGGAGGGGAGGGTGTGTGATCAAAAAACTTATGGCTCAACTTTTTTCTTTCTTTATGATGGGTTTTAGTAGCATTATCCTCTTTTTTGCTGCTGCTCCTTCACGTACCTAGCCTGCATCAGGCAGTTCGTAGGTTTTCCCTCAAGCAGTTCGTTCCCCCCTTGTCTTTCTGTTGCTGGGGGGTGTGGTTCTTTCTAGCCCCCCTCCTTACCTAGTCCTCTCCCCCCCCCCCCTCCCCATATCCGACATCGTCAACGATGCATGGATCATTTTGGATCCATCATCCACCTAGGCGAGCCAGGCACAGACAGCATGGCCCATAATCGCGCTTCGCTTTCGCCTTGCAGACGGTTTCTGGTGCGCCCCTCCCCTCTCTCTTTCTCTCCGAGGTATACTCCGTGTGGTGGAATTAGTTCCCGATGAACCGGGAGTAAAATGCATCCGCTAGAAATGGAAAAGAGACGTATGAGCAAGATAGTAACGATGGGCATGATGTTGGCTCCAGAAGTGACGAGAAGAGAGGGGAGAGGATGTAGCAGTAAGGGGGGTTAGAGGGAAGGGGGCATGGCATGCGACTTTGCCCAGTTTCCGTTGTCCCACCCTCAACCACCGTTCGAGTTCCATCCGGATTCGCGATCCGGGACACGCCCAGGAGTCTCGAAAAGAGTTTTTTTTTTTTTTTTCCCCTTGTCGTCTCCGTCTCGGTCTCTCCATCTGGGGCCACCCTTCGTCCTCGGGGGGAACTAGATGGCAGGGCGCAATTGACACCAAACGGAGTGACTCGGCGATCGTGATGTATTCGTAATCCACGTAATCCTCGGGCGCGCGCGCACAGTAATGCGCAAAGAATCATCCCATCAACTGCCGGACGTCGGTGGGCGGCCAGCGGACCTGCGCAAAGGTGAGGAGACGCTTGATGCTCTGCAGGTACTTGCGCGTGACCTCGTCGCCCATGACGTGCCCGCGCTCGCCGTCGTGCAGCTTCTCGCGGGCGCTGCGCTCGTGGATGCCGACCATGGTGACGCCGATGGGCCAGGCGGCTTTGCCGATGGAGAGGCGGAGGTAGCCGTCGTTTGCGTCGACGTAGCGGCGTTCCTGTGCGGCTTTGACGATTTCGATAATGGGCGCGAGGAGGTCGTCGTCGAGGTCGTACTTTTCGAACTTGCGGAAGAGCTGTCACGATAGTTTAGTCCATGCTTGTCTGATGAACGTATGTGTGTGCGTGCGTGGGAACATACCGGCTTGAGGTTTTCGCGGCTCTGAACCATGGCGCTGTACGCCGTCTTGCTCGCCGTTGTGTCGCGCCGTTCCGCCTCCATTGCCTTTTCGTACTCGGCCAGGACCATGGTGAAGTAGGAAGCCAGCTGGCGGAACAGCCACCGCCGACCTTCCTTGTCCTTGGGCACGGCCGCGTCCACCTTCATGTCCTTCTCCTCCACGAGCTGCAGCGTCGTCGGGATGGGGCCCTTTGTCACCACCGTCGTGAGCCGCCTGTACCGCCTCAGCCTCGCGCCGTGGCCCTCGCCAAAGAGCGTCGCCGGCTCGCCCAGCGCGCGCAGCTTCTCCGCGAGCTGTCCGTCGGGGATGTCCTCCATGCCCTCTTCGACGGCGGCATCGTCGTCGTCTTCGGCCGTGGCCTTGACGAGCTCGGGCAGCCCCAGCCGCTTCCGCCGCGCGCGTTCTTCCTCGGCTTCTTTTTCCTCGCGCCGCAGCCGTGACTCCTCGGCGAGCTTTTGTCGCTTCTCCTCGCGGATCTTGTTCTCTGCCGCGTCGTCTTCTTCGCGCTTGCGTTTCGCGGCGGCCTTGGCTTCCCGCTCGGCCTCGACGCGGGCTTGTTCTGCCAGGTAGTCTTCCCTGCGCTTCGCTTCGACGTCGGCTCGTTTGATGTATTTCGATGAGGAGGAGGCTGCTGCTGCTGTGGAAGTGGGCTTCTTGGACTTGTCCAGCTCCTTGGACATGAGGGCTGCAAAGTCCATTTTGGCGTCGATTTGCTGTCCCTGTAGCTGACTGAGGTGTCTCGTGTGTCTCGGGTGGGTCCGTTCGGTCGTGGGTATCACCAGTCTTCCCTCGTGTGTTGTCCAAGAGCAGAACTCGCCTCCACGTCGATGAGATGTCGTCAAACGAGAACGGTAGAAAACCGGATAGAGCGTTGCCGGATTGACAATTAAAAAAAGCTTAGTTTTCGGGAACGGCGCCCTACGTGTGGTGGACGATCCATGCATGGAAGCTTTGGAAGATCGCGCTTAACTTGCACAGCCTCACTCGCCTACGACCTTGACTCCAGTCGGGAGGGACGCACGCCCGCACCTCTTCGTCCGCGCACACCACGACCACTCACACACCGCAATACGTACTCTCACACTCTTCTTACACACACAAACGCACGCGGCAACTGCAGCAGTTTTGAACTAGTTCCCGCTTCCCTCCTCTTTTTTCTAAACCCCCGTTTGATTCCCTTTTTGGGGGCCTAAAAAGGTGCTTGTTTGTACCTGTTCGTCGCAAGGGGACCTGGGGGCCTGGAGCTTGTCAAAAAGGAACCATCGAGCTTGTTTTCACTACGAATACTCCACACAGGCGAGTATACGTATACGTACTCCCCGACGTCGTCTCTTCTTCTTCCCATCGAAGCGCGGGTTGGCTATACTTGGCGGTCTTCGGCATGGCTTCCCATCAGCGGGAGGATACTACGCCATTCCTTCTGCAGCTTTTCTACAAGGACGGGTCATTTCACAGGTACGTCGACTCTGCCTGACGCCTAGTACTATTCTCGACGCTGACAGACCCATATAGAACAGACGAGTTCGCCTCGAGGAGCCTTCCGCCCTTCCTATCACTCTACACATGGCCCGACTGTACCTTGGACGAGCTCGCCGAGCTTATCACAGCTGAAGACCCGGCGCTGCTACCGAGCCCTTGCGTGGGCACGAGGCTCGCCTTCCGCCTCATCTACCCCGATACCCGGAACGCAGCAGCCAACGCGGGAGGGCACCATCACCACGGACAAGCGCAGGGGCCAAGGTTCATGGTCAAGGACCTAGGGAGCGTGGTGCTCGGGGACGGCACGGCAGAGGCGCTCCTGGCCGCCGATGGCGAGGGAGAGGGGGAGGGGGAGGGGGCAGACGACGTCGACATGTCCGGCGCCGGCGCCAAGCAACCCGACGACGCTGACTCGGCCAAGGACAAGACGCTCAAGGAGGTCAATTTCGTGGTCGGAGATTACGTCTCGTGCGCCATACTGCCGCCGCTGCCGGACGGCTCGGTGGCGCCGGCCCTCACTGCGCGAAATGATAGGGCAGCGGGGCAGTTTGGCGGTGCAAGAGGCCCGATGGGCGGTCCGCCGTCGCAGGGGCCGCGCCGGGACGCTGGGTTCGGGGGAAGGCAGAGCTGGGACAGAGACCGGCGGCGCTCTGGGTTCGGAGATGGTGGATTCCCCGAGGGGGAATGGCGGAGGGGCGAGAGGCTGCCCGATGATCCACCAGACCGGTCTCGGGGTAGAGGTAGACGACCCGATAGGTGGTGATTCGACTTGTAGTCGTGGTTCCAGGTACTTGGGTTTGTAATTACGCACGGCGTTATGGCTCGTTTGGAAGGTATACCAGGCGGCGTTATGATCACTTGCAAGCGTCGTTCTTCCACGTCTGCTTGCTATCAAAGCATTGCCTTGCTTCAAAAGTTGGCGAAATTCGTGACTGCATCGAAAGCAGTACAGACATCTTGCGATCGTCATGGTGCACGGGAGAAAAGTACTTGTTCGATGTTCTCATTCCTCTACTCCGGGTCACGGTCCCGGGCCTATCTACACAATTCTCCCCCTCGATATCGTGCCCCGTCTATCGCTCGTAAACCAGGTCGCCCTTGCGCTTCGCGCGGAGGTCCCAGAGACCCTATGGATCGGTCAGTATATGTACTTCCGGCGGTCCGAAGGGGGTACGAGAGGCAACTCACGTCGGTCTTGTAGCCAATGTAGCCGACGACGAATGGCACAAAGACGGCGTACATGAAGGTGACGCGAGCGGTTCTCGGGGTCCAGCGGAAGAAGATGTGTCTGTTGCTCTGCATGTCTGTTGAGTCGTTCTCAGGTCAGCCCTTTCACTACTCTCCACATCTTTCCATGCCACACAGCAGCTCAGTCGCGCGGTATCTAATCGCCTCGCATCGCATTCGGAGGGTTCGGTGGAAAAGGAAGGGTTATACGTACGTCCCAATTTGACCAGGGCCGGGTCAAGGGCCAGCTCTAGTTTGATCGAATTAGCATTGGTCGTTAATTTTGGTGTCAATTGGGGCACTCACTGTGGTGGTGGCCTGCCATCTTGAATGACGGTCAGGACCGGTTCGCAGTTTGATCAAGAAAGAGATTGATTCGGTCGGCCGACAAGGGTTTGCGGGGTTCCGAAGGGCAATTGCTGCTTCGCTCGTCAATGTGAAGCTTCGTGATGGCACAATGCATCGCGAGTCTTGGGAGTTCACTGCTTAGGTAATATTGGCTTGCCTTGACTGTCAGGCATCAGCCAATCAAGTGATGGGCATTAGCCAGAGTGCAAGCAATGACATACTGTGCTCTCAGGCATCTTTCTCCGCGAATACACAGTACGTGATCGTTAGTCGACACTGCCAATCTACTGGGCGAGCCGACTTCCTGCTTTCCCCTTCATATATGCGCAAGATTGATCCGTTTACATAAGCAAAACAAGTCAACGTGCCAGAGTGGTTAATGGGCAGCCCTGCTAAGGCTGTGGCTTCGGTCGCGCAGGTTCGAATCCTGTCGTTGACGCTTAAACTTTTGCAATTTTTGTCTTCAACTTAATTGGCACGCCTGGGTAGCTGCTCGATGGCATAACCATCTTGCCGTCCAACTGTGTTCGAATCATTGTAGTAGATCACGAGGCAGTATTAGCAAAGACACGATTCAACACTCAATAGGAGACAAGAGTAATTGTAGGCCTCTGTTGCGAACCTAGCCAGACAACGATAGATCGGCGACTCAATGTGGTATGCAATTCGGAGCCAGCAGTCCCGCCGATTTGATGTGCGGTCTAGAGAAGTTCTGGTTCTATGCCGAGGCCTGGAGACCGAGGCAAGCCTAAATTGTGGGGCATAAACCTGTGGTTTTGCGCTGTGAATTAGCTGCTCGCTGCGTGCTGCGCATGCTGTGTTCCTGTGACAGGAGACGGCCCAAGTGCTTTTTGTTTTGGGGAAACACCTGAAAGTGAGCTCGGTGGGGCCGGGCCCTTTGCCTTCCGATGAGCTAGTGACGTATAAATGAGGGACGAAGCCCGGAAACCTTATCAGGTTGAACAATTGATGTTCAGAGTGGTATCGTGGTGTAAATTCAGATTCAGTGAGGTGCTTAATTGAGAATTCATCGCCAAAAGAACCAATCGACTACCCTCAACATGGCGGCAACTGAACAGAAGCCCAAGGTGAAGCTCTACTGGTAAGTCAAGTCCAGGTTTCACTCATACTCTGTATTCCAAGCTCACCAATTCACCAGGCTGGAGCAATCGAGAGCCCAGAACATCCTGTGGCTCCTCGAGGAGCTCAAGATTGACTATGAAATCGAAGTGTTCCACAGGAATAAGCAGACGCTCTTGGCGCCTCCCGAGCTGGCAAAGGTTCATCCGCTGGGCAAGTCGCCCGTGATTGAGATTTTCCCGACCGGCTCTGGCGAGTCCATCAAGTTGGCCGAGAGTGGCTACATGACGCAGTACCTGTGCGAGCACTTTGGCCAGAACACCAGCCTCATCCCCAAGAAGTGGAAGGACGGCCAGGAGGGCAAGATTGGCGGCGAGACTGAGGAGTACTCGAGGTGCCAGTACCTGCTTCACTACATTGAGGGCAGTCTGCTCCCGGTCCTCACCATGTCTCTGGTCATTGGAGGTGAGTCTCACGTCAGGTCACGATTCTGGAGTATTCGCTGACGCCTTGCAGCCCTGAAATCCGACAATGTACCCTTCCTCGTCCGGCCCATCACGTCGGTGGTAGCCAACCGGATCTACAGCATGGTGATCTTCCCCAACGCCAAGAAGCACATGGCCATGATTGACCAGATGCTCGAGACGTCGCCCAATGGTGGCAAGTACATCTGCGGCGAGCACCTCTCGGCCGCCGACATCCTCCTCAGCTTTGCGCTCATCGCGGCGCAGCCCCGCTTCGACGGTCTGGGGAGCTGGCCCGGCGGTTCTGCCAAGGCGGCGCACCCCCGTGTATTTGAGTATATCGAGAGGCTCAAAAAGGAGCCCGGCTATGAGAGATCGGCGCAGAAGATTCGCGAGATTGACGGCAAGTTTGAGGCCACGATTTCTAAGATGTAAAACGTGACGTTTGATGA
Source organism: Colletotrichum tamarilloi (assembly GCF_030869305.1). NCBI lineage: Eukaryota > Fungi > Ascomycota > Sordariomycetes > Glomerellales > Glomerellaceae > Colletotrichum > Colletotrichum tamarilloi. Next base: position 185,014 of record NW_026849398.1, read on the forward strand.
ATTGGGTTCGGGGACTAGGGAGATATACCACTTTACTAAATTGACCTGCACTCTAATGAACCGTCGTCTCAACTTTGCTCCTCATCCACCTTTGAATACGTCAATACTATTCGTAAACATCTCATGCAACTTGACAGCGCGTCGCAAAGTTCATCATCTCACGGCTTCATCTCAGAGGCTCTTGTATGATGCTAAGTGGCCCAAGCTTCCCGAATGGAGCGCTACCGCAGGGACCAACGGCAGGGATTCCGGGCCGCTAAATCGGCGTGCGTTCCTCCCGCTGTCGGCAGCTTTTCCAGTGACGCCCCGACGTATTTTTTTGCAACATCATCCAAGTCAATTCAACCCGCCAACGCACCCGAGGGCTAGACGAACGCCATGCTCGCCTCGAGGACGGTATGCGCCCAATGCCGTTCGAGGCTTTTGGCCGGCGCGGCTACAATCGGCGCGGTCCGACCGAACTCGACGACAAGCTTCCCGTCCGCCGCCGTGGACCAGCCGTCCCGAACCCCGAAACCCAAAGCGCCACGACCACCCACGAGGAAGCACAAGGGCAGCGGCAACGAGACTGCGAAGCAGAGAGTCCTGGATCTATTTGAAGAGACCGTCAGCAAGCAGCCCGCGCCGGCGGCTCCTAGCAACGGCCCGGGCGTCAACCAGCTCTACTCACTTACCGACGAGCTCAGCCAACTCTTACAACAGAGACAGAAGCAAAAGATCTCCGATTTGAAATTTGCGACACAGGCATACACGTTCATAACCACAAAACTTCTGGTGTCCGCGCAAAAGTCGGGTGTCTATCTGCCTCAGGTTACCACAACAATAGCCAGCCAAGCTTTACAACAAATCACGAGAATCAAGTTTGCGACGGTAGAGGCCGCCGACCTCCCCCAAACGGTAGACATATGCAAGTTGTATACTCACATAAATAACAAGAGGGTTGTGAGGCGACTGGAACTCATCAATGGCCTCCTGCGAGCAATCATCTCAACTCGAGCGGACCCGGAGAACCAGGCTGTGGAGGACCGGCTGCTGGAGGATCTGGTGGAGTGCTGGAAACACTTTTCGGGCTTGAAGCGCGCAGACAGCGGCCTCGAGTCGGATCCAGTGTTTTGGCTCACGTCACGGCGGGACTTGCTAGGGACCGAGAGACCCGATAGACTCCTCCGCGCGCTCTTCCCTTTTTTTGCAGCCAACGAAACGTCAGGCCTAGGACCGGCCCTCGTAGCCACATACGTATTGCTGTCTGAGTCCAAGCATATGATCAGCAAGGCCAGGTTGGAGGCACACCCGCTGTTAGAAGCACTGGATCCTATTGTCAAGCAATTCGATAAGGACATGCTGCAGGAGCTCTTTCGCGACCATGCCGAAGTCTGGAGCTACGTCCAACCACGGGCGGACTGGAGGGTGACGCGCGTGGCTCCCGGAACGTGGAAAGAGTTGGATACTGTGTCTCCAGGCAAACCCGATCAAGCCAAGTCAGCGGTGCGGTTCTCTTATGCCCTGTGGCATCGGCGGTTCGAGACCGTCTTCCGTGCAAACGACACTGCAGCCATCCAGCAGGCCTGGAGAGACCTGATCAACCCGGCCAACGACAAGGACCGGACCCTGAGGTTGCAAAGCTCTCCGGACCTTTTCGATTACATTCTGTTCCTCGCGTGTAGCAAGTACGGGTTAGGCGCAAGCTTTTCCAAGCTGACGGAGGAGATATTGGCGTACATGAAGACTCTGGGCATGGCCCCGACGGTCAGAACGTACACGTCAATGATGAGTGGCTGGAAAGAGGCCAGGCGGTTGGAGCCGATTGAGAACCTGTGGAAATTCATCACAAACGCAGGTGTCAAACTGGACCAGCAGATCTGGTCGAGCAGGATCTCGGCCCTCGGCCTTTTGGGCGGCGAACATGACGGTCTGGGTGCCCTCAAGGAGATGGATAGGTTGTGGAGCATGGCAGTAAAGAACGGCACGCAAGGAAAGGCCGTCGAGCCTGGCATTTCCAACGTGAACGCAGCCATTTCCGGCTTGCTCCGCCGTGATAACATGGAGGTCATCCGTACCGTACTGGACTGGGCGACCGACAAGGGCATCACGCCCGACATTTACACTTACAACATGCTCCTATCACGCATGCTCAAAAAGGGGGCCCACGAGGAGGCGGACCGGATCCTCGCCAGCATGAAGACGGCGGGCATCACGCCGGACGGGGCCACCTTTACCGTCATCATGGAGGCGGCCCTCAGCGACCTGCCAGACCAGACGCCGCAGGAGCAGCGGGAGACGATGGACAGGGTATTCTCCGAGATGGCCGCCTGCGGCATCGAGCCCAACCAGGAGTCCTACGGCAAGATGCTCCACGTCCTCGTCCGGGCGGGCGACAGCGGCAAGCACGCCGTGGCCGCGCTGCTCTCGCACCTCCGCGCATCCCGCCTCCACCCGTCGACCGAGATGTGCACCATGCTGGTCGAGTACTACGTCAACCGGAATCGGCCCGACCTCGACTCGCTGCGCGCCCTCGTCGCGGACCGCCGCGCGCGCACGCGGGCCCTGACGGACCGCGTCTTCTGGGAGAGCGTCATCAAGAACTATCACCGCGCCGGCGACCTCGACAGCGCGCTCGAGGTCGTCTACGACCTTGATGATTGGGGGATCTGGCCCGGCTTGCCGCTGCTCGACCCTCTGCTGCGGTCTCTGGTCCATCGGCAAGACTTTGAGGGGGCCAAGAAGCTGGTCGATACCGTCCGCAAGCAGGCCAGGCCTCAGGCCGCGGACAAGGCGGGTCGCTTTTCGAAGCACGGGTTCTGGGCGTTTGCTCACGATTACCGTCTGTTGCCGGGGCAAGAGGAGGCGTAGAATACACATGTAGATTCTCAGCCGATTATTGTACTATACAAATAGATATCATCAATGTACAACAACTTGGAGATACCTTTGATCCCCAAGTCATGCATCTGGGAATCTAGCATGGCATGCTCTGAGTCTCGTAAAGTGACATTATCACATCGTATATTGACGCTTGTGTTTCTTCACCATAGACAAAAAGGCCAATGCGGTGCGAGGGTATTCATAGAGTCACTAAGAAAACAGTCAATGCGACGAGAAGAGAGTGAGACGGACAATATCAGTCGATACCGGTCCAACGTCCCTTCGATACGTCTTTCTTCAGAATATTGAATCACGCCGTACGCACATCAGTCTACCCAGCAGCGCCCCATCCATGACATGTACACATTTACTTGCCAACAGCACCCAGCACATACTTGATCCCCTCCCAATGCTCCTCGGCCGTGGGTAAAATGAACTCGGGCGCCAGAATGAACCCAGACCCTCCGCTCCCCCCGCTCTTGGGCCGCAACTCGACGCTCCACGAGTACGTCGCATTCAGCGCCCCGTGGTGAAAATCTCTCGCAGAGCCCGTGGAATAGTACAAAATCTCACACGACGGGCCGACCTCGTAGGTCTCCCCGCTCGTCGCCGCAATCGTCGCGGCGTACCCCGCGCCCACGTCCCGCTGCGCCTGGAGGTTCCGGGGCAGCACGTCGGGGTCGCAGGAGAAGCCCCAGGGGAGGAGGATCAGCTGCGAGTAGCTGTGCCAGTCAATGAAGAGTCTGATGCCGCCGCCACCGGTGGAGTTGGCAGCTGTGGAGGCTAGCTCCCGCGAGAGGGCCGAGAGTACGACGTTCTCGGTCGTGTCGCCCGGCGCGAGGCCGCGGAAGGTCTCGCCGCACGGATCGGCGGAGACGCTGCCGTCCTCGAGGGGGTAGTCCCACTGGAAGTTCCAGTTGCGGTTGCCGTCGGTGCCTATGCAGGTCGTGTTGGAGCGCGGCTGGCGGTTCTTGCGCCAGAGGCGGTTTGTGGTCTGGCTGTACACAAAGCCTAGACGCGTAGGGGGAGTTTCATGAGTGATTTGGATGGAGTTTTGGTAACACACCTTTTGACTTACCATCAGGGTTATGAAAGGGCACAATGTAAAAGTCGTAAGCGTCGAAGAAGGCTGTGACGTTTCGGTCTCCAGACTTGTAGCCGTCGATGAGTTGGTAGGTCAAGTACTCGACAGTCTACTCGCGGGCATTAACACCATCACTTACAAAAGCGTCTAGGATGTGTTCACATACCATTGTAGTAATCCACTCCCTGGCATGAACGGTGCTGTGCCAGAGGACAACGGGCTTCGTCCCCGTGTCCTCGCCCCCCCAAAGCCGCAGCCCGAATATGTTGCGGCCCTCATACGAGGCACCAATGTCCAGCCACTCCGAGTTGTCGGGAAACGCAGCGTGGAGGTCCCTCCAGTACTGTACGTGGTCGTCATACGCGTGGTATGAGTCGAACCAGCTCAGGTCCGGCAGCTCGCCCCTCTTGGTCAAGCCGGGCTTCTTTTCGGCCTCGGACTCGGCCCTGATCGCCCGTCCGAGGTCATCGTCTAGAAGCTGCGTGTTGTCTAGCAGTCCCAGAGCCTTGAGTGATTCAACCTCGCTGGGCGGGATCGCGACTTCGACGGAGCCCTTGAGGTCAATGGACGGGAACGAGCGCAGGTGGGCGAGTTGGTTTGGTGGTGCGTTGGATGTCGATACGCGGTAGACCTGGTAGCCTTCGTAGCTGACCTTTTCGTCTCGGGGCGTCTTGATCCTATTGTTGCCGGTGAGGGCGGTGGCTGGGGCGATGACGGCGAGTAAAGCTGTGAACTTCATGATGACTTTTGAATTGAACACGGCCGATTCCCTGACAAGCGTCCGTCGTTCAGACGAGTACGAGCAAATGGCGTCTGACGCTTTTATACAGACATCTCCGGCGGATCTTCGCGCGCTTCCGTTCACTTTCCCCCGCCGTGTGAATCGCACAAAATCTTCATCTTGGCCCTGGCGAACCTAAAGGGCAAAAAGTGAGGGGTCGACGGTTGATAACCATGCAAGCCAAGACCGAGATGCTTGTATGACGCTCTCGAGTCTCGACGTTTCGCGGGCCAGCGTAGCATTTCCGCAGACATCCTGCAAACCATTACTTTCGGCGTGCTGAAGAGGGTCTAGCAAACTCAATTGCAAAGTCGTACGCGGAGATGCGAGGCTACACCCAGAAGAGTAGGTGCTAGACCTTGTTGTCTTGGCTTGCGAGGATAGCCGAGAGTCAGGTTCATAGACCAGGAAGGCTCGGGATATTGATTTCGACGAGGCGAGAAGAGCGAGTGGTGCGATGGATGCAGCGGCTTTAATGCGTATTTTAGACAAGCGAGTTGTTATCGTGATACAATGAGCAAGGAGCAAATCTCATGGAGCTAGACTAGTAACCTGAAGTCCGAGTAATTTGCCCACAGTGAGACTCCGTTCCATCATTTGACAAATAACACCTCGAGCCTGGTGGCTTAAAATGTCTATCTCAGGTAAGATATCCGTAAGACCTTCAGGGAATGTGTCTTATACGGAAGACTCCGGTCCAGTAGAGCGCCGTGACGCCGCCCGACTCATGATCCGGCCCGGAAGTGGGATCCGGGTCACCACGGGGTTTTATTACCTTGAACATCGGAGCAGGCGACAAAATAGAGCAGAAGTGGACCCATCAGATTGGAACTCATTGGATGTATGATTATTTCCTGACTATGCTTTCAAGAGCATACTCGCTAAGGAAGATGTAGAGAGAAGGAGTAACAACATAGCAACGGCAGCAGCAGTAATAGCAGTGGTGAGATTGAAAGTGTGGTATTGAGCGGCAAGCTACCGTGTCGCCCATTTCCCATCATCATCACAACTCAAAGATGGGAGCTGCCAAAGTACATAGTATTCTCGGAGAGCCATATTATTTCAATCTCCGCCTGGTCCGATATTTTGATTGTTCTCTTCGATTCCTTAACCTTATGTTCGATCCCAAGAACATCAGCCAGCAGTTCATGTCGGTCGAGAGGGATTACCTCGCTCCGGAGGACCGTGACCGAACGCAGCTTTACCATGCTCCCAGTTGCCCGTAAGCCTTGTACCTGAAGGTTTAAACGTTCCTCGCTCTTCGACGAATCTTCCAGCAGCCCCAGCACCTCCACTGAGCTCGGTAGAACATTGCTGAGGTGCAGGATTGATGTTATTGACTGATACTCAATGTTCCCTTCGTTTGGGTTCGATCCATGCCCGCCATCACTCCCCAGCAGCATATCGAGGGGAATCTCGAGCGTCTCGAGCCGTGCCAATTCTCGCAGTGACCCGATACGTCCCAGTCTTACGACGTCATCAGGGTCATGGTAGTCATCCGTCTTTTCGAATTCTGGGCGGCAGTCCAGCTCCAATTTACGGAGGTTCTTTCCATGTTGACGCAGAGCCTCGCCGATTCCATTGCACTCGGGAACGCCGCCACTGTAATTGAACATGCTGTCGAAGGCCTTGCCCCATCTTAGGCTTAATGCCTTCAGATCGGGACAGCACCTGAGCAGGTTTGTCAAGTCCGCTGCCTTATATAGCGAGTTAAACAGGCAGACCGACTTCAGCGCTAGGGGCTGTTCCGTTTCATTCCACTCGATTCCCCTTCCGCTAAAGGCCTCCACTCCCTGTAAAAGCAAGGGCTCCCATCGAGAGAGCCGAAAGCTTTGGCGATCCTCAAGATATTCCCATTGGTTGGCATGGACCTCTCGTAGACGGGGAAAGGGTCCCGGTTGTTCCACCTCGCCGATCAATTCCATCTGCCCATCGTCTGACAGGCAATGCATGATCTCCACCTCTGGAAGCAGCCAGGCCAGGAGTAGCATATGAGGAGCTCCTCGGAAACGCAAGAGCTCTCCAGAACCACTTCTATAACGATCAATGGCGGCCTTGAAATGCCCATGTTCGGCAGAGCGTTGCAACTGGAATAACTGCTCTTCAAGGTCTTTCTCGGCCCACGAGTGATCGAGCCCACGGGGGATGGTGAGATGCCTGACGTATCTTCCTAGGTAGCGTTTGCTTTTGATGGTCTCAAGGAAACGGTTGAAGCTACAATCCGAAAGCCAGACCGTATGGTAAAGAAAGGGCTCCGCAACTTTCTGGAAACCTCTGGATACGCGGCAAAGGTTGGACAAAGTGGCATAGTCTCGACCGCTGGGGCGCATGTAGGTCGGTTCGGGATGTGTGAAGCTTTTGATGATTGCGAAAAACATCTCGTCGGGTAGACGAGACGGCATCTTGGTCGGTGATGCCGTAGAAGTGAGAGGTGCGCGATGTGGTGGAGCTGATGAGGATGGGGTTTGACAGCAATAACAAACGGCAGGGTGTCGCGATGATGTAGGGTCGAGATTAGGTAATTAGGCAGGCACCGCTCTTTCCTGAAGTCAGATATTAGTTTCCGTCTACCTCTTGCCTCGCTTGGAAATCCCAACTCACCTAGAGGCAGGAACCCCGTTTCAACTTGGGGCGTCACTTCCTTCCTTGACCGAGTGCGACCCTTGGTCACGAGGTAAAAATCTGGTTCTTGCCAGCCACAGGTGAAAAATAAGGTAGGAACGAATTTATGTGTTCAGGTTCCAAGAATGGGCCTAGAGCCTGAGGTTTCTGTTCTCTCCGACTGTCCTTCCTCCTTGCCATCCTTCTCGGTTGAACTGCATCTTATTCCACGTATATTGAACTCAACAAGTTGTGATATGTCTCTGCCCATACCTCCAATGCTCTGCGTCCTTGCGATTCCTCTTCGAAGAGACGCGGGGCCCTCCTGAAGCGATTTCGACGTGAGGGAAGTCTGCATCATCGAGACATCTGTCGTCTGCTCTAGCCTAGCTGGTATTGGCAAGACACCATGGCCTTCATCCATGTGGATTCTCGTTCCCTGTCGATGCCCCAACGGTGACGGTATCCTAAATAGCTGCCCTGCAACTTTTCGTGCTTGGCTGAGGGAAGCAGCGAGATTTACTTGCCTCAGGCACATCGAGTTTTTATCCTGCTATGGGTGTAGCAGGTGGCGCGGTCGAATTTGCCGCCTTCCCTTCAGTCCTCAACATTGGTTGGGATTCGTCTGAGTGATAGCCCGCTGACGGGAAAGCGAGTGGTTGCTCTGCGCAAGAGCCAAATCGCCTGACCTGGCATCGCAGCTAAGATGATGACGGTGCCGTTGGGCATGCTCTGTCGGTGGCGAGCTTGTGAGTTCATTTCAATCTTCTCAAAGAAGTTGACATCCGAATAATCACTTCATGACTCGTCCATTGCGTCGAGATCGGGCTGCTCAGTAGATTCCCCAGAACCTCCCCCGAGCGCGGCAACCACTTGCTCCAGCCCCTCCACCTCGCCCATGGCAAACTTCCTGCCCTCACCTTGCCACTCGCCATCGCGCACATCGCCATCCTTGCCGAGTTCTAGCCCACGCACATGCTCCAGATGCTTCCGCGTGGCCCCCTCGACATACTCCATTCTCTCTCGTCTCCAACTCTTTTGCTTCTCGGGGCCGTCCTCGGTGCTGGACGGGTCCTTAAGGTCAGGCATGATGTTACGCAGCGACGTCGATAACGCGCGCAGCGCCTGGAGTTGCGACATGTTGAAGGCGGTCGTGGTCGTTATAGGCGCTTTGAAATCACCGTCTGCCAAGTCGCCCTTCTCCTGCAGGAACTGGAACGGCGCCCTGTCGTCGGACCCCTCAACCTTGACCTGTCCCACCAGCGAGGCCCTGGATCCGGCGGGCTTACCACCAATGACCCCTCGCAGCTTCGCCAGTAGCGCCGCATTCTTTGCCTGCTCGGCGTGTAGCATCACGTTGAGCCGCTGGCTGGCCTGTAGCTTCCTTCTCAGCGCATCGACGCTTTCCCTCGTCGGCGCGTCCTCGTGAGTGGCATTGAAGTCGAGACCGTCGTAATGGGCGAGGCGCATCCAGTTTCGCTGGCCCTGCTGAATGCTCAGAATATTCTTCATTACGTAAAGCTCAAACTTGTCGAAATTCTTGTCAATCGCGGCGCACAGCAGCGTCTCCAGCTTGTGGACGCCGTCGACGATCTCAAGCTTCGCCGTCTCCTCGACGTCGACAACCTCGTCCACGGACCGTTTCTTCTGCTTCAGCGCCTTTTCGAACCCGAGCGCTTTCGGAGGCGCCTTCGAAAGACCCTGCTCGACGCGGTCGAGCGTCTTGTCGGCTACGGCGTTGACATTATTGATGATGCTGTCCAGCAGCGACTGAGAGGAGGTGTAAGTTCTGAGGCCTCGCGTAATTTCAGTGCCAATGGTAGACTTACAATTGGTGCGTATCCCAGATGTTCTGTCAATAGTTCCACGTCAATCATCGTGCGCTGCGCCATCGTGTTCAATCGGCTGACTGGTGGGCTTGTCGGGGAGAGGTTCGTGGTTAAGTGGGCGGACAAAGTGCCATCTCCAAAGACGCGACGGACGCGACGGAAGTCAATATTTGGTAAGGCACATCGACCGAGGGGTCTGTTCCCCCGAGAATGGGGGAGGGGGAAGAAGGCCTGAATCGCAAGGCGTCCAGCGGGGGGCCACCCTCCCCCAAATTCCCAGTCCAGCGGCCCAGCACGGCGACACCCGTAATTTTAGCGATTTCGATAGCGGGTAACACTGCCACGCACCTCGGGCGACGTCACGCAGGAAACCAGGATGGAGCGCTGACAGAGAGCCACCGCCGGGGACGACGCAATGCGAGCCTCCACCGGTGCTTTTTACATTAATTGCACAACCTGCCGTCGACAAAATCTCCCCTTTCCACACGCCAAGGGCACGAGTCAACAGCAACACTTCTTCCCCCTTTCCCTCTGTTCGGCCCAGCCTCTGCAATAATGTCGTCGAACTTTGGAAATTTCATGAAGAATGGCTGGCACCCCGAGAAACCGGGCACCACCTTCAAGGGCCAAGTGGTATGTCACCGGGCGGGCATCTCTGCAACTGCCACGGGAAACTGACCAGACACACGACAGAACGGCCTCTTGGGAAGGAAAACGGAGAGCGACAGAGAGGAGCGCGTCGCCAGACCCCTATCGTCCCTCACAGACCCCTCAACCTTTGCACCGCCGCCGAAGCGTGTCCCGGGAACAATTGCACCCCCGCCCCCGCCATCACGTTCCAACGCAGCATCGCCTGGCGTACCACCGCCGCCGTACGACGACTCGAACCGATACCAGCAGCAACACGAGGAAGGTGTGGAGGAAGAAGCGGCACCGCCCAAGCCGTGGCGCACAGATACCACAGGCCTCTCAACCGCCCATCTGCCGCCCCCGCCGGGAAGAAAGGATGGCGCCGACGGACGGACGCCGGTGCCGGGTCAAGCCGGTGCCGCACGGCCGCCGCCCCCGAGCTTACCACCGAGACTGCCGCCCAGAACACCCTCCGCTTCGTCGGTAGCTCGGCCGGCGTCGCCCGCATCAGCACCACCACCGGCGTCAAGCAGCGGCGGCGGATACCTGAACCAGAACGCGATGAACAGACTAGGAGCAGCAGGCGTATCTGTATCCGCACTAGGCATCGGAAAGTCCGCGCCCGCACCACCGGTCCGATCAAACGCCAGCAGCCCCGCGCCACCTCCCCGGGCCGGAGCCTTCTCACCGCCGCCGCCTCCGCCTACCACCAGCAGCAGCGCCAGCGGGGGCGGTCACATGAGCGAGTTGCAAAATAGATTCGCCAAGCTGGGCAAATCCGCCGCCACCAACCATCAATCCTCCACCCCGCCGCCGACAGAAGGCACCACGACAGAGCAGAAGCAAGCCGCGCTGCGCACCGCAGCCGACTTCCACAAGAACCCGTCATCAGTCTCCGTCTCGGACGCCCGGTCCGCCGCGTCGACGTTTAACAACTTTCGTCAGCGGCACGGCGAGCAGGTCAAGTCCGGGTACCAGAGCGCCAACAACTTTAACCAGAAATACGGCATCACGGAAAAGGCGGGAAACTATGCCGGAAAGGCAAAGAGCTTCTACAACGACCAGGTCGGACAGAAGCAGCAGGCCGGGGCTAATGCGGACACTACTACAACCACGGCACCTAGTCCGGCGCCGAGCCCGCTGTCACCTCCGCCTGGGCTGGTGAGCGCAGTCGGAAAGAAGAAGCCGCCTCCGCCGCCGCCTCCAAAGAAGAAGCCACAGCTGGCTGGAGCACCGGCACCACCGCCGGCGCCTTCGCCTCGGGACGACGATGATGCACCTCCTCCGATCCCCTTGGCAACCAAGCCGACGTTTTGAGCTGGGCAGGCTTTTTGGGGTGGTGTTGGTGGTGGATGAAGCTGGCTGGTGGGCATCACGTACGATTCCGAGGCTGAGTTGGTGCATGCATTTCCCTCTGCAGTCGGCCAATGCATTCTGCGGCGTTTTGTTAATGGTCGGACTACCTCACATTGCGGGGTAGTATCAAAATAAAAATCGAACCACTTTGTGGGAGCATCACTTTCAAGTGTTCATATAAAATGAAGCTCGTCGAGCAAGTATATAGGGCAAAAAAGTTGTTTCGTTCATATGATCATAAGCACGGCCGACGCCGGGTGTGCGCTTTTTATTTTTTTGCTTGCTACGGGGGCTTTTGAAGGGATATATGCCAAAGCAGATGGGTGGTACGCTATAGCAAAGGTGTTTTTCTTGTAAGACGTCAAATTCTTCGGTCTCCAAAACAAACACCGACAAAATCTCGAGAAAAAACAACAGGGAAAGAACTGATTCCGTGTCGAGATTTAAACCTTCATGCCCTCGAGGCCGTGCTGCCAGACGATGATGTAGGGGGTGACACCATCCTCGCGGTAGTTGAGGAGGACGACCCTGTCTACAGGTTAGCATCATTTGGGCGGGTCTGACGAGGGAGGTCTTGGAGAGGGAGGTTTTGCTTACATTCCATCGGGGTTCATCGACTCGCCAGTGTAGAACTCGAAGTCCTTGAAGTTGGGAAGGAGGGTCTCCTTGACGTACTTCTGGGCACCCTTCTCGAAGGCGGTGATCTTCTCGGCGGGGGCGTTCTTCTCCTGAAGGGCAGTCTTGACAGCCTTCATGTAGCCTAATTGCGGAGCTTGTCAGTACACCAATAATGCCTTTATTTATACATGAGATGGTTTCACACACCCTTGAGGTAGCCGAGGAAGCTCTTCTTGTCGAACTGGGTGGACTGGAGGCGGAAAGAGTGGACAATGTTGTTGACCTTGATCTCGGCGTCCTCAGTACCCTCGTCAGCCTCCTCGGCGGAGGCGTTGGCGCCGGTGTCTGTGCAAAAGTCGCTTCTGTCAGAATGTTGTTTTTTCTAATGTATGTTTCGATGTGCTTGGGAAGCGCGCGGGGTAAGCGCCCAGCGGGGAGGGGTGACATGGGCGGATGGGTGGTTCACGAACCGACGCTGACGGCGCCCTCGGTGATCATGGCGCAGTCGGCCTCGAAGACAATGCCATCGATGTCCTTGAGGTCGTAGGAGTCCGAGATGATCTCGTCTCCGGTAATGATGTCCTGTATCGCGGTTGTTCGGTCAGCATATTGAAACTGATCCTCATCTTTAAAACATCAACATTTTTTTTCAACCCCCCAGCCGTCCAATGGCGGGGGATTTCCGAAGGAGGGGTAAAAACAGCTATGCCTGGCTGCACAAGTCGTCCACAGTCCTTGAGAGAAGTGGTCTGGCAATGATAAATTAGACGTACCTTGTAGATAATCATCTTGGCGGTTTGTCTGAGGTGTCGAGGAGGTGAGGTATTGGCGAGACGGGAAGTTTGTTGTCTGGGTCTGGAGAAGTAGAAGGAACGAGCAGAAAGGAGGGGGGTCGCTTTTGAAGGGCGAAAAGTGTTCGCAAAATTGGCAAGTGGGAGGGACTGTGTTTGGTGGGGTTTTCTGAGCTAGTCTTGATTTGGGTTGGCGGCAAAAAAGCCAGGCGGGTTCCTGTATCCGTATTCAAAGGCTGTTAGTGCTCAAGCCTTTGATCACCGCCAGATCCCTAACATCATGGCGGGTTACCCGCAGGGCGAGAACACTGAAGGTACGGGACGTGGGACCAGAGCCTGAAGAGATGTCAACCCGATGAGTTTCGGCTTTCAAGGTATCCTGCGACAGTATGGTATTTTAACGTTTTTTATCTGTATCTCATCATTCAGGTGAAGATACAGTGAAGCAATTAATTTCACTGGGCTTCAGATGCAATGAGCATCTTCAAGCCTGTGGCATTTTCTCAGCCAAGACTGGATGATCTGGGGCATGTGGTGTTGATTTTGGCGAGGTGAACTGGATGTCTTACCTAAGCCGTGGATGGAATCGAGCCCTTGACGGCGCCGCTGCCGCTGAAGGGCCTTTTACGATACCCACCGCAGGTCGTGGCTTAATGGGATTGAAGCTGGGATAGCCTCAACTACGTTCTGCGGCTGGTCGAGAGCGGTGAGCCCAGCCCAGACTCACACCAACCAGTTCTTCCGGGTCACATGAACACTCCTGACGTGTAACATCGTCTGGTGTTTTATGATGAGCCCGACACATGGATTGGGAGTGGGATGGCATTCATGATCAGGGACCGCCCTTGAGACAAAACAATGAAGTTGATTCTCCTTTGTCAGCACTCCTCGTCACCTTTCATCATCCTCTCATTCTTCACTCGTCCTTCTTGTTGTTTTGGTCTCACTGATAGGCTTTCTGTACTGCTGTTGAATCATCTGGAAAGAAAAAAAAAAGGGGGGCGCTTATTCGAGCCCATAGTGGGCGCATCATGCTTGTGAAATTGCCTTACGGTTTTACCTAAGCCCCCTCTCTTGGAGACAACACCATCTGGCGCTTGGCACTCGATCGCATCGCGGTAACACGGGCTTACTTAAGCTACCGAAGCGTCCGCGTGTTTACGGCATCGACAGGGGAGGGCCCGGTGGCCTGACACGGCAGCGTAGCAAGCCGCACATGGTTAAAGAGGTGATGACAGCATGGGCAAGCCCGCAGAGCCCGCCGCAATTTTCGCGACCAAACCCGTGACGGGTACTCAAGGCAAGTCTGTCCGTGATGAAAAGAGTCTGAATTGCAGGCCCACGAAGAAGATTTGATACAGGAGAGGCATCGCGCTTGACGTATTGTTGACGATTCACCAACCGGATACCGCGGCCGTGGATATGGACTATTACCACAATGGTAGTCAGGTACAACTGACCAGGTCGAAAGGCCGAGGAGACAAGTGAACAGTTGTGGTTCGATCTGTGGCAAAAGCCGGGAGACTGTCGAAAGGCGAGAGGCCCGCGCCTTTTCACAAGCGAGATTGATAAAAGCGCATCATTCCTGGGCCTGGGAACCCGGCGCGGCGACGCCTGCGTAAGGATACCTACCTTAGTACCTAGAGTACGGATATTTGCAAGAGATCTACTACTGCGTGCTCCGTAGAGGGAGAAAAAATTGCCCCGTCGTCGCCGCTAATCAGACTCAACTGGGTATCCGTACAATCCACAGACCAAAGGTACCCAGATAAACTCCATTTGTACCTGCTATCAGGCGCATTGAAGCACCGCATGCACCGGGCGCGCAAGTCACTCCAGTCAGCGAATACTTGCAACATTTTGGGCGCATTGCGAACAAGGGCCAATGCTAGTCCAAGCTAGTGAAACCTCGAACCAACTCGCCACCAGTCTCCCGACGTCCTCTTACTCACTACCAAACTACCTACTACGCATACTACTAATTACAGCTCGCCCTGCTGCTGCTGCTGCTGCTCTGCTCCGTCTCAGCCCTGTGCTGTGCTTCGCTCTCTGCTTTGACATCCTCCACCCTACCACCATCCACCCACCTACCTGGCACAGGCAACCCCCAAGGATTGGCATCTCATATATCCAACTTCCGTCCGCTCCTTACAAACCGCCTCACCCGCCACACGAACCCGTCACTCCCTACTTTCTTATTTCAATCTGCGTTCCTCCGATTCTTCGCCTTGAGACGCACGCGAGCATACATCTCAATCCTCCTCTGACCGACGCAATCGCTAATCCCACCACATCCGAACCGACCGAGCAAACGAGAGAAACCGCCGAACCCGAAAACCCGCCATGGTGAACGAAACCATCCCACCCACGATGGCGGCAAACTTCACGTCGACCGTAGGCGACCTCCCGCCTCTGCCGGAATACACCCTCAAGCCCTATGCCGACCTCATTCCCGGCCTGCCCGACGTCTACCTGCGCATCTTCCTGCCCATCGTCGTCTACTGGATCCTGTCCCTCTTCTTCCACGTCATTGACGTCTACGATGTCTGGCCGCAGTACCGCCTGCACACCCCCGAAGAGATCACCAAGCGCAACCACGTTTCTCGCTACGAGGTCGCCCGCGACGTCCTCCTCCAGCAGCTCATCCAGGTCGGCATGTCCGTCTTCCTCGAGTACATTGACGAGGAGCAATTCACGGGCAAGGAGAACTATGACGTCGCCGTCTGGGCCACCCGCGTCCGCGTCGCCCAGCGCGCCCTGCCCACCATCCTCGGCCTGCTCGGCCTCAACGCCGCTTCCCTCGCAAAGAACATGTCCGCAACGCACCCCTTCATCGCCGGTGCGCTCGCCGGCGGTCACTACCCCTTCCTCACTACCGAGCTCGACGGATCGCACGCCGTCGTCCCCGTCTTCGCCGCCTGGGAACTGCTCGTCGCAAAGGCAATCTACTGGCTCGTCATTCCTGGGTTCCAGCTCTTCGCCGCCATCTCTATCCTTGACACATGGCAGTACTTCCTCCACCGTCTTATGCACGTAAACAAGTGGATGTACAGTGAGTTATGACCCAAATCCTCCCCCGACCTCTCGGGACTCCGACTCGGCCGAATGGCTCCCGGGGTATTTCGGCGCAAAGGTGGCAAACAGCTCAACTAACACAACAACCTCCTAGCGACATTCCACTCGAGACATCACCGTCTCTACGTCCCCTACGCCTATGGAGCCCTCTACAACCACCCGTTTGAGGGCTTCCTGCTCGACACCCTCGGCGCGGGCATTGGCTTCCTCCTCACCGGCATGAGCGCGAGGCAGGGACTTCTGTTCTTCTGCCTGTCCACTGTCAAGACCGTCGACGACCACTGCGGCTACGCGCTGCCCTGGGACCCCCTTCAGCACATCACGAGCAACAACGCCGCCTACCACGACATCCACCACCAGACGTGGGGCATCAAGACCAACTTCTCTCAGCCCTTCTTCATCTTCTGGGACCGCGCCCTCGATACGCGGTACAAGGGCGACAGGCAAAACCGGTTGCTGGCGTCAAAGGGCAAGGGAGCCGCGGTGGCGGCCAAGTCCGAATAAAAGGGTCTCTCGGCGATATGAAATCACAACAAAACAAAACACATATAATACAACTTGCTCCCTTTTTTCGATTCTGTAAAACAACCCAACTTGCCCCGATACCACAATGCCAAAACAGTCAGAAAAGAGAAAGAAGAAAAAAGTCGAGACCGGTTTCTGAATTCACACATACAATACTTGTGGGAAGGAAAAGCCTGGTTCTTGCACGCAGTAACACAACAAGCCACCACTTTATACAATTAACTACAATTAGGGATAGCATTGGGAATGAGGCGTTTTCTTTTCATATCATGTCGAAACAATGGCACACGTTCGATTAAAGGGTTGAGAAGCAGGTCGTCCTTTTTTTTTGTCTCCTGTTTCAAGTATTGTGACCAACGAAGAGAAAGACTGGCCTGGGAATTTGTATTTTTTTTTGTTCTTCTCAGCTGTACACACACTCGCAAGCATGTGAGGTTTACTGTTTTACCCCCCCCCCCCCCCTTTTTCAAAATTTTTTTTTTTTTAAAAAAGGCTTTTGGGGCTTTCAAGGCTTGTGTCCGCCCGCCGATATCCTTTGAGACGGGGAGGGAAATTGTCAGGGCAACGAAGAATAGGAGGAGCTGGGCAGGGTGAGGGATGAGGGATGAGGGAAGAGGAGGGGGGACGAAACACATAAAGATAACCCGGCTACAACTACGTTGACTAATGGAAAGACTATAATAATTCCTTATCCTCGTTCCTAGGGGGTTTAGATGATGAATCCCTTGAGATCTTTCATGCTCTCATCTCTGAAGCGTGTACTCAGCAACCTTTTTCTGTAGACGCAGTATATGTCTTGACAAGGTGAGATTTGCATACACCATATCTCAGTTGAATTTGCGTCCATATATTGTGTTTTGTTACCCAGAAAAGTAAAGGAGTTGACCGCAGGACGTTTCCTAGCGATTCCATGTCGCTACGGGGATACTCATCCTCCTCTCACATACCTTAGGTACACATCCTCAACATGTAAGCGACAGCACCACTCTATAATTGTTGACGTGCGGCGTCTCAAACGTAGATGCAGATGGGACACAGGTACCTTATGTATAGGTAGTCAGATGCAGGACGTTGGAACTATTCGACATTTCGTACATATTACATATAACTCGCAGGCAGCAGCAGCAGCAGCATCAGCTTTGCAGCATGCAGTCACAGAATAGGGACCATCGATGTGTTTGTAGTTCATCGGAGTTGGAGAGACAAGTAACTTCCGAACGAGGGGCGATTCGGTTCTCGGTCGTCCGAACGCTTGGGGCATTATTTCTCTAACTGTCTGTCTTGAGACCTGCTTACACTGCTTACGCTGTTTGCCTGTTTGCTTGTCTCTACTGCTGCTGCACTAGACGACCCCTGATTTGACTGGATCTGTATCTTCCTGATTGAGCGTGCAAATTCGCCCCCTTGGTTGATGAGTTACCCATGGCATGAATACTCTCTACCAGTCTACTTCACGTATATTCCCACGGGCCTTGAAGTTACAATCCTTCATAGGCTCCAGAATACTCGTAGGTTCTCCACGGGAAGCAGCGTCCGTTGTAGATGACGGCCGAACGGGTATGACTGTGCCTTTAACACCCCATCATTGGAGTGCCGAGATGGGCAGCCTTGAGTGGCGAGCAAGTTACCACAAGTGACGCTATTGTGGGCGGCTTCTCTCCTTTTTTATACATTTTGGTTACTAGTAAATCTCGCGACAGGGCGATGTAGCTTTTGGGATCCTTCACCTGAGGTTAGGTACCTCGCTGCACTTACATGGCGGGCCTCGAGATCACAGGAAGGTCGTGGGTCCGAGCCGGCTTTCTCTCCCAACTTTTTTCTTCACATTTTTCAGAATGGACTGGTGTTCCTCTCTAATCATAATGTTTAATGAACATTGCGTCAAAACATATGACTCCTCGCCAAGTTGCAACTCCATATCGTCCTACGATCACGACGGCTAACATTGTACCTTGCTTTGCATGAAGAATAGTCTCTCATTGCACCGCCACGCCTGGATCAGGATCATCCGACAATCTGTTTCCTCCTGGTAACCTGGAAGGATTCTACCCGTTCGTGCAATGATATTTGGAAACAGAACAGAACAACTCACAATAAACGGGATGCGCGCACCTACACACATGCGCACACGCGCGCACATTGAAACGGGCGGCGAACTGGAAACACCAGACCGTGCCACGAAACAAAGGCATGGGAGACACCCGGGAGACTATCTCTCCCACTCACTCAACACTCGAACTCAGTGCGCGTTTGGAAAAAGACCATTATTTTTGTCATGATCACAACGACCTCCGTGCTTTTCCAGCGGAAACCCCAAAGAACGGCCAGTGGAGAGAGGCCTCATTGAGGCAGGCTGAGGCCTGATTGTTTGATTGATTTGACACTTGACAAGTCCGGGGACGTGGAGTTCGAACGGGTCAGGGCCTCGGGGAGTCGGCGCCGCAAGCTGGATGGATATCGTGGGGAACAATGCTGATCTTTCGAGTTGGGTTCACTTACACGTACCGCAATAGGCGGAATGGATATAGCCGTGCTTGTTACTCCCTGCTTGCCTGAGGTGAGCAATTACGAGATAACATCTGGCGTCTGGTATGACTGCAAATGGCTTCGTCCGGTACCACGCAATAGCAGGTCCACGGCTGCGAGGTAGTACACACCACTGCGCTTCTTCGAGCCACAATTGCAAGTTCGAGTTGGAGCGCTAAGGGTCGGGAAGTTTGAGTTAATTGTTACCCACTCCTGAAAACCAACGGCCACAGCATTGCTCCGGCGTTGCTTTTCTTGAGACATCCCACCGCAGTGTGGACACTCTCGTGATATTGAATGTCTTACAACACACTCGCTCAGGAGAACCAGGAGATTGGGTGTGAACAGGGGTTCATTCCACTCTGGCGTTGGGTTGGACCCTTAACGGCTGTTGGCTTCCAGACGTTACCTCGAGGGAGGCACGACAGCCAATGAACTGTTCGGCACCCGACGGCCCCCGGAGTTCTTAGTTTTCGACTGCGACACTGTGCCTCAGCCAGGACCTATGTGGCAAACTCCAATCTTCAGACATGACAGTTCGTTTGAGTCGGGGAGAAGCTTAGACAACCAGCGGGTGATGGGTCTGGAGAGGTCGAATGCAGTACAGACGAACTGAGGACGGCGACAAACATGTTTCCTGTGACGTGGATAGAATGGATCCGAGTCGTGAAAAAAATACTAAAGCACCAGGTTGTGGCCGCGCGCACAGTCGGCTTCTACCGCTTTGTTTGAGAATTGCAAAACAAACGTAGCTGTCGAGTCAAGTTGAGACGAGTATGGAGTCGGCCGTAACCGTTAAGCTAGGACCATTGAAACCTTGCAGTCTTTGCAGAGCGCGGAACCGAGGGGAGGATGCAGCCTGCCGGCCGAGTCTGCTATTCCCTAACACCGATTACGAAGTCGTCGCTCAGTTCGAGATTAGAGTTGTTGGGCAACCACAACTGTTTGAGGCATCGCCGATTCTGCACGAGACAAGTCGGCGGCGGTCTGGGAGTCGCTCATCACGAGGTCTCGACTCGGCGCCGCGTCGCATGGAGAAAGCATACGAGCGTAAATCGTGGTGGGTAGCCATGCTCAAGCCTTTTACGCCAGCTCGAGAATATCGAGCTTGTAAAGAGTACGACTCCAAGACGCAAGCAGGTAGATTGTGCGGCACCGCGGGCATCCGGGACGTGAGATTTAGGTAGCCAAGTCATTCCGATCCATCTTGAAAGAGCTGCCTGCTGCCCGCCCTGTGTGATGCAACCATTGCATTTGCTGCCGTCCTCTGGCCAACGGCTAGATGATGCGCCATTCGTGTACGACCAAAGTCTCCCGTTCCACCGGTACCAGAGGCGACGCTAGATCTGTGGCAGGAGGTCTCTAACGCGAAGCTATGCAATGTCAACGCTGTGGAGGGACGAGGAAGCGTTTAGCATTACAGGTCTGCTACCGGCCGCGAGAGAGAGCTGCACAACACCACAAAGGAATAAATGCAGGGTTTCTGCACCTAGTTCCTTGCGCTAGTGCCCTTCGGTGGCCGCAGCTACCTCCCCACAGCGGAGACATACCGCTTTCAATGGCTTGAACGCCTGTCACGATCCGGTCTGTATGTAGTATCATTGGTGGTGGTGGAGTGGATAGTAATGTTCCGTCGACGGACTCCAGTTCGGCGCAGGTCCGATCTGGATTGGCGGGTTCCCGATTCATCTCGATGGTCGAGAAGCGATAGCCATGGCCGTTGAACTAGCTTGGGTGAATTCAGCTGCGACGGAAGCGACTAGGGCCGGGAACGCCAAAGAGCTATTGGCACCAAGCCACAGGATACTATCTACCAGCCGGTCATCTATGAGAGAGTGAGACATTGGCGGTCAAAGGCAGCTGGACTCGGATGGAAATGGCGATTGCACCGGAACCAGTCGGCCGTGATTTGCATATCTCGACGAACGGCCATCGAGGTATGACGCCGAATGGGACCCTGCATCGGGGCAACGGACAATGCAGTTGTCCTGGGTTGCTGCATTGCTGCGTGTCCGGGTTGAGGTGGTATTTGGCCCTTGGGGATCATGTCTAGACTGTTGTCAACTTGGATCAAATCAGTAACACTGGTTAGCTGGGGGCTGCCACGTCGGTGATACCACAAGAAGATCGGCCTGACGATGAGGCCCGGGATACGATTGAATGACAGGCACGTCATTGGGGAGACATCGCGGTCGGTGGCATCATGTGAGGCTTGCTTTTCATGCTGAAATGCAGCACGGATGTCGCGGAGATTCCACGACGGCGTGCTGTTGTGTTTGTAGTGTATCGTGTGGTGTGCTGTGGAGCACCGAAGTGAGGTCACTGGTGAAATTGGCAGTGTAGGAGTCGGGTGGGCTTCGTCCAATGTCGTCGAGAGGTACATCTGGGGTCGGGAAGCATTGGTAATGAAACCAGGTATTGGCTGGGGTACACGATACACCGCACATGCGGATACAGCCAATTTGATCGATCGAGGTGTGCCGCCTGGGTGCCTTGCCTGCTGACGAATGTGCAGTGTTTGATCGCCCGCGGCGCTTCTCTCAGCATCATATTGGATGTCTGATCTGTGCTTTTCAGTACGGAGTATAGCATATATCAAGTCGGATAACGGCAGGTTGTGACGGGCGACCAACAGGGAGGGCGCGGTCTCGGAGTCTTGGGCGTAGAGGCCGACGGAGGTCGGCGTGGGGCTTTCTCGCCGTCCACAGTACCGGGAGACCGAAACTGATTGGCTCTGGGGCTGACACGGTTCACCCGCTGAGCGTTGTCGTGGAAGGAGAGGACTGGGTGATGAGTGGTGACTGCCCAGTATGACGAGTGGTGTGCTCGGGGAATAGACACGGGGGATTTGGAAGGAAGGAAGGAATACACGAAACACAAACCCAAACTGGCATCATCATCGTCGTGCTGTACCTGCCTTCTTCCACGTAGAGTAAGGTAGAGGCAGAAGGAAGGCGTGCCTGCCACCACACCTACCTACTTCTTGTACGTGCTTACTACATAAGGTAGGTAGGTAGACTTTTCAGGATGACTGACGCTCCGCGATAGTTGTTTCTCAAAGGGGAAGACGAATGCGCCAAACGAGACAGGAACGGATGCCTCTGCTCTTTCCGTTTTCCCGTCTGCTTGTCACGGTCGACATTTTGAGGCAAGAAAGGCGCACGCAAGGTGCTTCGCTCTGACAGTTTCCAGGCTGCATCCTGCAGGTACAGAACGGTGTACGTAGTATGTCATACGCACAAGCACATGCACAAATCATCAACTATCCAGGTACTGCGTGTAAGGTACACAGAGCTCTCTTCTCTGACCTTTGGTTGCCGCCAGCCGTCTCAAATGCAAATGGCTTGGCCATCTTTCGGCCGCCTCAAGTCTCGAGTCTCGACTTCACCTTGCCCTGTCACCTTGCGCCGCAAATAGAGAGATACAAAGATACCCAAACCAACACTTGGCTACGCCACGAACCAACAGCCAACCGCCGTCTTTTTCTGCTTGCGGTTCTGAGACGGTCCCAACGTCACCTTGATCAAATCGACCTTCAGGGCTCCAGTCTCCAGGGCTCCAGTCAAAAAGTCACCTTCAAGGTTGTTTCCTCGCAGCTTTCTGGCCAATCCCCACTGCACGGTACCTTACAATAACGGACCTTAATTAAAGCACATCGTCCAATAGATCCTCCCGCACGGCAACATCCCCCTGCTCCTGCACCCGGCACTCAACCTCGAACAAGGAGTCAAGCTCAACCCACATGGCCTGTCGAGCCTTTGCTAGCCCTGGCCATAGTAGCCCGCTGCATGAACTGCTACGCAGTACGGAGTACAGAGTACGGACACTCGCCTTTGCTCTTCAGG
Organism: Colletotrichum tamarilloi; assembly: GCF_030869305.1. Lineage (NCBI taxonomy): Eukaryota > Fungi > Ascomycota > Sordariomycetes > Glomerellales > Glomerellaceae > Colletotrichum > Colletotrichum tamarilloi. The sequence goes on from NW_026849398.1 coordinate 207,537, forward strand.
CCTCGCGAGGGCTTCAGCAGCCTCTGTCACGCTACCAACTGCGTCAGGAAAGGCCCGTCTACTTTTGTGTACAAAGTTGGAACGCCACGATTCTCCTGCCTAGGTCGCCCAACGCCGCTGTCGCCGCCTCATCTCTTCCCAATCTGGTCCAACTACCTTCACCATTGACGCCTCCTCCGACTGGGGCTTCGCGCGGGTCCTACGGAATTACCAGAGGTAGAAGGGGGCTTGCGGGCGCTCAAAGCGTCGCCAGATCGAGTACAAGGACCATTCGGTAATCCACAAGAGCCCACCACGCCTCTCCTTCAGCTCTTGTCTTTCGCTAGTGCCCGTCGAGGGCCCCTTCAAATAGACTGGGAGACCCTGGCTTGGCTCTCGCTCTTCCACTGGTCAGACCGGCCTGTTGAGCATCTCTGCTACCACCGTCTAATTATTCTCTCACCCGCGCTACTGCTTCAGCTTACAAGATCCTGGGTCCAACTCCGTCCAAGGCTCGCGAGACGTGCCCCCGTTTCCGTCCGAGGTTCATATTTATTGCAGAGCGACCTCGAAAGAAACTTCCTCGACAACTATCCCGTACCTGTCCATACACCGTACTCCGTACTCCGTCATCCTCCCACAAACCGGTCCGCCAAAGGCTCCAAACCCAACCACCAGTCCACCACCAACCTACTCGAGACGGGGTACCTGGCGACCATCTCAACCTCTAACACCCCCCCCCATCTGGGCATTTACAATTCCTCCGTTACCTCGCCTGTTTCCAAACCTAGAAACCGTACCTGCTTTGCCGTCTTTGCTCTGCATGCCTAGGGCTCGCCCGCTTGTTTCTCTAAGCGCTCGCCAGTCAGCGATCGACTTCGCCCTTCCAGATCACCAACACGGCGCTTCCACGCACATCCAGTCCCCTCCATTGGCCGCCCACCCTGTCCCTCAATTTCAAATCTGCCTCGCCTGTCCTCAACCTGGTGCTTCTCTGCGTCTATCCAGACAGAATGGGACTGCTCCTGGCGTTTCATTGATATCGAATTAGACTGTGGTATCCCAACCAACGCCGGCCAAGTCGACTTACACCACGCCGGCCGGGCCAACGTGCAGATCCAAGCCTCCTTCCCCAGCTTTACCCGTACCAACAGACGCGGCACAGCGGGACAAACATTCCATTAATTGAGACTTACACCACGCGACCCTATTTGAGTCGGGCTTCCGCCTCTTTTCTAGCTTCCCATCATGGACCCTACAACGACGCTCTTTACGTTCATGCTGTGAGTCGCTTTTTTTTTTTAATTCTTTGCAATCTCGCTTTCGTTTTCTTCTCCCGTTCGCTGGTCGAAACTTTGGCGTCGCTTTCGCTCCAAATCCAACAAGATCGATCGCCCTCTCGTTCGAACTCGCATAATTGTATGTCTGGCCAATAGCCTCGATCCCCTCGTCCCATCACGCCTCCTACATGACTCCTGCACAAGTCCCAGTACGGCCGAATGAAGCACAAGGTCTGCGAGAGTTCGCTGCCTCTCCTCATTTAGCATTCACACACATCTCTTCGGTTTCCCCAAAGGGTCGGGGAAAGCATTCGGGGACCGGCGCCGAAGGTTGTTTGCTTCTGCTTAACCGTCTGCTTGGGCTCATGTTTCGAACATTGTCGGATGGAAAAGTTTATATCGGGTTATGCTATGCCCTACCTCCCCGGCCCTGGCCTGCGCCCGTTCCTCCCCTCACACCTTCTCACCTGCCATTACCAGCTTCTCAGCGGCAACCTTCCGAGAACTCCGTCAAACACCTTGCAAAGCCAAAAAAATCGTCGCCGACGGTGATCGGCACCTCGTCCGCTCCTGGGTGGGGGACAGGGGACCAGGTCTGATGCTCGGCGCAAGCCCAGTGGCTGATGTCTTGGCTTTCGCATCATGCTTCATACCTTCTCACTTGCTCTTCATATATATTACCAGAAGCAACCCCTCTACTTCCCTTCGCTGACCATCACGACTATGTAGTCAGACTCATCCGACTGTAAGATCAGTACACTTGGTCGGCTCCTGGGACAACTTCACCAAACCATACACCATGGAACGAGATATTCGACGAGATCGCGGCCAATGGCGCGGATGCCACACTTTCAAGGACATTGTTCTGGACGACGACTTGGGTGCGAGGGATACCAAGCGCAACGGCGGCCTGAAGATGGGAAACACCTACTACTACTATGTAGGTTATCTGGCGAGGCTAGGTTGATCCGCGCACTAACACGTCTTAGTACGAGATTGATGGAACGCAAGAGTCGCACAACCCGGCACTGCCTACCACCACCAACTGCCCTTACCTTCCTGGACAGACTGTCAACACTCTGGATGTCCCTTACGAAGTGGCCGAGAGGAAGAGGAGCGCATCGTTGGGCTCGCTCCGTCCTGGTGAACAGAAGACCATGAACCCTGAAGACAAGTTCATTACGCCCAGGCCGCCACCACCAGTGCCTGGCGGTTCAATTCGAAGATTGGGCTCCGCACCGGCCGCACAATCTGGCAGATCCATTTCCCGTGCCGGCTCTACCTCCCCGCCGCCGTCTTGGCGTCGCATGTTCAACAGGAAGCCGTCCACCAGCCGGCTTGCCGAGCGCGGCCGCCAATCCGAGGATGAGGACCGCCCTCTTTCACCGTACTCTGGATCTTCTTCGGATGACAACAGAAGCGGTTCATCTGAGGGAAGCCGAACTCGCGATCTTTCCCCAGAGTCCCTGAGACGGTTCCTCTCCGATGAGAACCCCTTCTCCAGCGCTTCCTCTAGCGCATATGGGCGTCCGCCTGTTGTTATCCCCGACGACATTGCCGAGGAGGGAGACGATGATGAGAACTTTGCCAACTCGGCCTACGAGGTCAACCCCTACACGACCAGCCTGTCACCACCGCCCTTCAAACGCTCCCACTCTGACAGCACCTTGCCGGTAGTGCACGCCCCGCGAGTTCTCACACGCGAGAAGAAGTACTCGCCTCTCCCTCCTCTTCCCGTCAACAAGACGCTGAGAGACCTGGCGACGGCACCATCCGCCTCGCGCTTCTCCTTTTCGTCTGACTCCAGCGTCGCCTCCTCCATTGGCCCCATCTCTCCTGAGGATGATACACCATCCTTCTATGACTCTACCGAAGAGGATCGCTACTCCAACGAGAGCGATGCCAACTTCGTTCAGCCCTTGTCTCTTCCAAGCACCAGGAAGCCGTCTCTGGAGCAGAACTACAGCTTGCCCCGGGCTCCCGGCATCAAGGTTCACCCCGGTGTTCACACCATGGTTGCCGCCCCCACTGATAACGGCCTTGACGACTTGGTCAATGAGATGGGCTGGATGGTTGATGTCATCCGCGGCAAGGGCATCTAAACAGAAACTTACTACGCAGGTCACACTACACGGTGACTCTGCACTACCGTCGCATATATCGATGGCTAAGCACACAACCAAAGCCACCTAGACGGATTACATATCAGGTTATACAAAAAGGCGGCATCGCATCAGCCTTCCCCATTGGGGCACAGGGCTGACTAGCTCATATTCACAAAAAGGAATCGGATTTTGGACGGAGTACTGGACGAGATATACCCTTTCCTTGCCCTTCTACAGCTACTATCACTCATGGCTTTCATGCCAACGGCGCTTTATGTGGTGGACATTTTGAGGAACTCTGGGGACAATGGAATGGACATCACACAAAGGAAAAGATGGACAACGGGCAACGGCGCAAATGTGGTACACATTACCAAGGTGTTTGGAGTATTTGGATCGGATTTGCTGTGGCTGCATTGAGCAAGCTTCATTGATGGGAAACGGTTACTCATTGCAAACTAGCGTTGCCAGTTTAGGCGGAACGAAGAGATCGTGATAGATGGACCTGAATGAAACATCTGCAATGACTCAAGAAGCTTGAAACTGTCTCCTCCCCCATATGCCAAGTGACGGAAGCCGTCTGTCAGTCTGCAACATCCCGGGTTACCGCCGGCTGTTAAATTGCAGCATGGGTCACTGACTGATTTAGCCTCCCGCGAGAAACAAGCAACCTTGGCTCATTTCGAGGCTCTGGCTCAATAAGCTTCTTTTTTGCTGCTTACGCGCCTACGAATACCATCTGTGCACTCACGGTTGCGGTTTCAAAGGATTCGGAGTGGTGGGCGGTGGACGATTGGAGAGCTGCTGTGAGGCTCGGCCGAGGGCCTCGTACGAGCTGGAAGGGGCACCACGGCGATTGGTCCAACGGTGAGTGTTGTTTGTCTGTGTGTGTGCCCTGGATGTGAGAATATGGTTGGGTGGGTGGGTGAAGGTTGTTGTGTCGGCAAGCTCGAGAGTTGAGCAAGAGTAAGCGAGGGAGAAGAGGATGCTTAGCATGAGCGGTTAAGCCAGCGGGAGAGAAAATCCCAGTTCCTACTAAGAGCCATCCGAGAGGGGAAATGTGTTCATCAAACCATGAAAGAAGCTTAGCCATGCATGTCATTTGGGTGTTTTTGTCTCCTCTTGGGATAAGGTACGGTATGGGAGGGGAGGGGATGACGACGATGTGTAGGTGTAGTTGTTTGGACCAGATTCCCGACGGGCGTCCCCCCCCCCCCCCCCTTTTCTCCCTTCATTCTCTTCAAGACCTATATTATCTCCAGTATTGTTCACGATGTTTACTTTGGGACAGAGGCAGTAATTTGGGGCTTGAGATACGAAAGCCTTCTTCATGACTTTTACTGGCTAGTTGAAGGTTGTGAGATAGGATTGGCGGTTGATATTTCATTCCTGATTGGATCTCACAATTTAAATCATCAGTCTTGGTTTGGAGTTCTTGATGTCTCCCGTTTTCGTCTTGGTCACTTTTTGACTACGGCATGCACTATTCGTGTCCGGCGAGCGCCGCCATGGTTCATCGTCATGGTCATGATCCGTCTTCCCAAGGCAAAGTGATTATCACCGTGCCCTACATGCCGTGATCTCCCCGATCACGTTGGGGAAGAATGACGACATGTACTCAGATACGATGGTCCGTCCCCTCTCGTGTGTCTCTTGATAATGGTGTTTCAACACGTGTGTGTCCAAGGGGACTCGCTTCTCGGAGAGACGGGAGGGGTATGCTAGAAGGGGGTCCGAAGATAGAGGAAGAAGCGGTTGAATCGCGATCCTGTTCAACTTACGAGACCCCTCAAATGGACTCTCTCTGCGGTATAGCGTACTTCTCCCTACACCCACGAATTCTTCGCCAAGTGATGTCAACGTCGGAACAGAAAAAGAGAGTTGACATGGGAGATTGGGGGAGATGCGAGTATTTCAGCGAGGTATAGTGAGGGTCTTCATATATTTGCGATCACAATCCTCGTCCAGCCTAGGAAATATCCGGGTATGTTCCCACGCCAGCCAGGCACCTACCCAGGCACCAGAAACGAGGTAATTAAAATTCTGAACCGTGGATGGAAGGGGTTGTATGGCCCGGTTGCTTATTATTCATACTCAATCGGCACCCAGTGGGATTGTGTAAGAAAGTAGTGGTGGGAGGGAGAGAAAAGGCTCAGATGAGGGGAGGGAGAGCGGAGGGTCTTACTGAGACCGCAGCATCTTGAACATGGGACGACGATGTATTATTGAGCGTGAATGTTGATTGTGTGTGTATACGTACGTACGCCCAAGAGAATTATAGAGAGGGGAGGGAGAGAGAGGTACGTAAGGCCAGGTACGGCTACGGGGAATGAGTTAAAGCTTCGGATGGTTGGAAGGGAGAGACGGGAATCCGATATCGAACCCGAAAGGTTGGGAAGGTTGGTTGTGTACGTGGTGGTGTGGTATGGTATGGTATGGCAGGCTTATCCAACGTGAAGGTGAAGGGGCCGAATGGTCAGGGGAAGAAAGGCGAAGCATGCTTTGGTGAGGCTCAACGTCGGATTTGCGGCTCCGTGTAAACAGCCTTACTTCCTGCAATGCCAATATTACTGCTACTCTGCTCGCGCGCGTAAACGGATGTATTGGTGAGGCATGCCTGCGAGTGGGAGTTCCGTAGATGGATTGTATGAGATGGCGTGGTGTACAGAATGCAACCACGTAACCTCATCCCCTCCATTCACCTATATCCCACGCATCGTTGATAGTGTTTTCGATCAAAGATTGAATTCCGAGTCTGACCATGTCCAAAGGCGTTACATTCCCTCGAACCTCCACCTTCTACCACTTCCCTACCCTGGACCTGACATCTTCCTCCTGATCATGCGTTCCCACATGTCCGCATCTATCACGACTCATGCCCGGAACAAGAAAGTCGAGACCACACCTCAAATTAAGCTTTTCGCTCACTCAAAGTAGCACCCACCCTATGGGCCGTGGGTTGTAAGTGGTCTGTCTACAGTCGTACGTAAACCTGCCCTGGTCTGATCACAAAAAAAAAAACCATCCCAACATTCTTCGGCGCGCGCGCGAGAGAGAGAGAAAGAGATCTGGCACGAGAAAAAGTCAACCACTACACCCCCAACGTCCAAACAAATTCTTAAATAGCGTTTTTCATGCCCTCCAGCCCAACCGTACCACCTAGCCAGCCATACCGGCCTCCAGCAGCTCAGCCTGCTTTCGGTCTGCCATCCCCCCTTTCGTGCTTCATCATCCAGCTTCCGAGGGCCCATTGATACCATTGAATTGTGTCACTACGTACGAGGTGGGAGAAGGGAAATCTCAAAAAGAGACTTTTGACGACACGGGGGGGAAGAAAGGGGGGTTACGTGTGTCTCGTCGGTCTTTTCTCTCCCGGCCGAGAAGAATCACTCGGAATGCTGTGGAGTTCCGGAATTCTATTTCGCTGGACAACTCACGAGATACTGAACTGGACCCTTTGTTCTGATGTAGTGATCACATGTCTCATTGGTAGTACTTATGAACAATACCATACTGTGATGACCAGTGATGCAAAGGAAACGAACAACACACACAAGGACAGAGTGAAGCATTTGTTCAAGTTTCTCAGAGCACTTCCGAGAACGGCAGAGCATATCTTTCCCACCTTTCAACGAGGGGAAACTTGCCCTACGGGTATTATCACAATAGAAATACAGTATCCCCGTCCCATCCCACACCAAAAAGGCCATATATAACGCCGTACCCAATACAGCAAGCGGCCTGATAAACGCCCGTGAACATTGTGGGCCTCGAAAGTCGAGCCCTGGCCCCATGTTTTGACTTTCCTCCTACCCTCCCTCTGAACTCCCCGTGTGTAGGTATGTGTGTATGTTGGTGTGTGCCTTGTTTCGGCCCACTCTCTCCGATCTGATCGGTCGGAGCCTATATTTGTTCAGGGCGCAGGAACAAACCGTCCGATGAAAATCCTCAAATAGCCGTGGCTTTTTCGTTCCCGTAAAGTTTTTTCTGTTCTGCTCAACTACTCAGGCGGGCCTCTCATAGAGTTTGTCCTTACTCAGACAACGGTCGCAACCGAAGCGGCAGCGGGTTGTGTTGCAGACTCGGTGACGGCCAAGTTCACTTCCTTGTCCTGGGTGGGTTGAACTTGGCCTGCTGGTTGCGGCGCTTGCGGCTGGGCTGGCGGCGGCGGCGGCTGCTGGGTCTGCGGCTGCGTCTGTGCCTGCCCCGCCGACGGTAACGGTGAGGGCACCGTCGCGGCATCCGTCTTGGCTGTCGGCTGATCCACCACCCCCTCCTGAGCAGGTAGTGTCGTCTTGGCATCATTGGGTTCCTGCTTCTCGGTGCCTTCCCCGACGGCGCCGTTGCCTTTCTCTGCTTCTGTCTCTGGAACCTTAGCCTCCTCCTTTTCCACCTCCTTCTTCTTTGGCTGTCTTGGCGGACCTCCCTTGAGGAACCGCTCCGGCACCCCGCGAGCGGCATATGTGCAGCTGCCGACCCATGCGCCGAGCAGGCTGCTCCACTTGTACTCGCCGCGGCGGAGTCGTTGAATTTCGCGGTACGCGTAGGCGTTGAAATAAGGTAAACCCGTCTCGGGGTCGCGGTAGCGAGCGGGGTGGGCGGTAATGACACATACTGGCCGGGGCGCTGGCTTTGCAAGGCGGTCCATTCGCCGTCCAAAGAGAATCTGGGTCTGTACAGTCTTGTCACGCACACGCTCTTCGTCAAAGTTGCGAAGAATAAAGGCGTTGCGAGCAACCTCGCTCGGGGGAGGCTCCTCAGGCGCCGGTGCTTCTGCCGGCGCAGGCGTAGTCGCAGGCCGTGCGGGACGAGAGGGATCGACCGTCGGTTGTGATGGAGGCTTCGGCGGAGCGATTGGTTGTGACGGCTGGAGTGGTGCTAGTGAAGGTGGCGGCGGCGGCGGTCTTGCTGATGGTGGAGGGGGAGGAGCCGGCATGGATAGAGGAGACTTGTGCTGGCATACATTCGGAGGCGCCAGAACATTGGACTTTGGCTGCGTCGTGTGTTGAGCAAGGTGGATGCCACCCAAGGGAGGGGCAAGAACAGGCGGCGCGAGCACTGGAGCTGCCAATACCGATGTCTTTGGAGGTGGCGGAATAGGGGGTGGAGCCATGGACATGGAGCCAAAGGTCGGCGGTGGTGGTATTGATGGTGGTGCCATGATCCTGGATTTGTCTTCAGGCTTGGGCATGGCGAGTGACGACGATGGCGGTGGAGGAATGGGTGGGGGAGCCATCACACGGGGGCGCTCTTCCGTCTTCACTATCGGTGCAGGGTCTGTTGGGACGGGCGGAACGGGTGTCGATGGCGACGGTGCCTTTGAAGCATCGTTCTGCTGAGGTTGGTCGACATCCATTGACGTCGGGGGAGCTGGCGGAGCGTCAGGCTTTGCGTTCGACTGTGCCTCTGCTGTCGTCTCTGTCGTCGGTGCAGGCAGCGTCGGCTCAGAAGCATTCGACGCTGAGCCCTCCTCCCTGCCATCTTTCTGGTCCTTCTCCTTGCCCTTCGTCTTATCCACCTTTTCCTTCTTCTCCCTCTTCTTCCGAACGGGCTTCTCTTCCTCGGCGACCCTGCCAACGTGCTTCAGATGATGCTCCCACTCACCAATGCCGCTCCAGTACGTCACCACAGGGCCCTTAAGTGTTCGGTTGTTGAGAGCGGCGAGCTTCGCAAGCCGTTCTTCTTCTCGCGCTTTTTCGGCCACCTCCCATCTATTTAACGACTTTGCGTTGCGCTTCTCCACGAGGGCCGCCTCAGCCAACCGTTCCGCCTGTGTCATGGGCGGTTTCTTGGACGCCTCGAGCTTCTTTGCCTTCTTTTCCATGATGGCCACCTGTTTCAACCGCTTCGCCTCGCGTTCCTTCATCTGTTGGTGCAGCTGCTCCTTGCTGAGCATCGTCGTCTGGCGGAGCGAGGCGCGGATAGGCATGTCAGCCGCCGAGGGCAGCCAGCTCGTCCGTTCCGACTTCTTTTTCGGCCGCGGCGCGGGTGCGGCCGTCTGTTCGATGCGGACCTTTTTTCTGAACTTGGCCGGGATAGCTTCCTGGGCCTTGCGTTTCCGCGACGCTAGCTTCTTCTCCCTGGCTTGCTTCTCGAGCTCCTTTTCGCCCTCAAGGTCGTCTCCCTGCTGCTGGTCATCCTCGTCGTCGGATGACGAGTCCATCTGCACGTCGGAACCAGCATCGTCGACATCGCTGAAGCCTTCGTCGTTGTCGTCTTCGGCAAAAAGCAGTTCGAGGTCTGAATCGGGTTCTTCGTTGGCGAGCATCGACTTCATGCGGTTACCGGCGGTAGACCGCTTTTCTCGACCGGTCGCCAACCATTCTACTGTGGTCGGAGTGGCGACTGTCGGGGTCTCATTTTCGCTGTCGCTGCCGCTCGAGTCCGAAGACTCATCGCGCGATGAAGGTTTGGTGTCGTTTGCCGTTGTAGCCATCGCGTCGGTCGAATTGAAAGGTGTGGATTTGGGCCCTTAGCCCATGTCTGCCGCGCTGTGAGAGGTGCGGCGTGTACAGCCGGCGGCCTGTTCGAGTGAAATGGGTTGCGTGGGGAGAATTTTGACGTTGAGGGTGGTAAAGTAGTGTCTGCGTGAGACGCGTCCAGAAGGGTAAAAAAAAAAAAATTGTAGATGTAGCGGACGTCGCGGCACTTGTGACGTCTGACAATTCGACTTTCCTAGAACCACCTTCCGGCAAGGTACCAATTACAAGCGAATCGGGAGTTAGCGGGCAGCGGGCAGCAACCAACGGCCCCAAGTCCCTCAGTGGGGCTTAGGGGGCGTTACCTCCGTGCGCCGTTACCCGATTTCTTGAGGCGACCGGCCACGGCTGCCTAAGGTAGGTAAGGTAAACCTGCCAACACCATATATGTCAACTTATCATTGCAGATGAGACCCTGATATGATGTTCTATATTCCGAGCTTGTTTGCATAGTTTCCTATGACTTGTAATTGCTAATCTGTGGCTGGCATTGCGCGCTACTATGTGTACTCCGTTCCCATGACCAAACGCCGCCTGTTAATTCATGTAATGCTCCCGCATCCCTTTCAACCCAAAAGTACAGGTAAATCTGGACCTATGCAAATCACATCTCCTCACTCCAGCTCTCGCCCGCCTGGGTCCATTCTTTACACCATCCGAACCAGTACCTCTTATTGCAGCGAGGATCTGAAGGGGGTGCTTTGGTGGGCGCTGATGTCGGGGTGGCCGTGGGCGCGGCAGTGATGGTGTGAGACGGGGTTGCGCCGGGGAACAAAGTCGTGCTCGTGGTCGATGTAGTCTTGTCCTTGCAGCCAAACCATCCAGGTGTCTTGCAAGTAGTCGTCGTTGTTGTAGTCGTAGTTGAAGACGAAGTGGTCGTAGTCGTGGTCGTCTCGTCCTTACATCCAAACCAGCCAGGGGTCTTACAAGTGGACGTGGTCGACGTGGAAGTAGTAGTGGTAACCGGCGTCGTCGTGGTCTCATCCAAGCAACCCCACCAGCCCGGCGTCTGGCAGGTGGCTGTCCGAGTACGCGTCTTCGATGTTGTCGAGGACTTGGACGTCGTGGTCGATTCGGTCCCGTTGCTCTCATACATTTTCCAGTTGGCACAGTCGCGGCATTCGGGCGTAGCCTTGCACTCTGGGACCGTGTCATACTTCATAATGACATCGTGGATAACAGATCGGATCTTGTGGGTTCCGATGCCGACTCTCCATCCCTTGTCGGCCACAACGTCATAAACGCACTCAAGTCCAGAATGGCAGGCCGATTCCATGGCATACCCAGCAAAGGAGCACGTCGCAGTAGCACCATTACAGGTCCCAATGTAGATGGGGTCTGCCGTGTGACCAAAATGGAAGGCGCCGGTATCTGTGCGAGCCTGGTGAAGCATCTGATCGTATCCTGGAGGAACAGGCAGTCCCAGTCTGCTGGCGGCGAGCGCCTCTGGCACGGCCTCAAAGGTCACGACGGGAATACCGTAGGTCAGGCCCAGGAGGGAGCTGACTGCGCCCCCGAGAGAATGGCCCGACAGCCAGATGTTGGAGTCGGGGAACAGCTCGGTAACGTTCGAGTACAGTTCCTTGGCCGCCGTGTAGTATCGGTGCTCGTCTTTGAGCGCTTGCACTACGCAGGTGTTGTTGCATGAGTAGGTGGATGTGGCGCAGTCGCACACTTGATGCCAGGTCCACTGCCCCTGCTGAGCACAACAGCAGCTGAAGAAGAGGTTGTCATTGACCTTGTCGTTGGTGGTGGTTCCCTCTCCGTCAAAGATGGCCGTAGAAGTTCCCTTGAGGCCAATAACAATAGTCGAGTTCGTCTCGTCCGCCCAGATGTGCCCCCGGAGTCCGTCACCCTCCCATCCGAAATCAGCGCTCCTATTGTAGCCGCTGCCGACCTCTTCCCAGTCCGCCTTGCCCTCCTCTTCAATGTAAGCGTTTGCAGCCATGATGGCAAGGCTGATAACCGTGGCCTTGTCCGTGACGTTGGGTCCGGGGACCTCGTCGGTAGTCCAATCGGATGGCGACATGATGTTGACATAGCCGCGCTGACGAGCTTCGGTGACCATGGGATCAACGACAGACGGCCGACGATCAACCATGCGCTCGATCTTGAGAGGCGTGCTCTGGGCCTTCAGAGGCATCACCCTTTCCCTCTTGTATCCGTCCTCCTCCGCCAGCCAGACCTGGTTATCGGCGCCGTCGGAGTGGCGGACATCCTTGCGTCGGTGCAGCTGAGGATGCCGATATGTTCCATGGTGGAAAATGTGTCGTAATGTAAATATGTGTTCGCCCGTGTTGGGTTGTGCGGTGCTGGGTGGAAGTAAAGGTCCTGGTTGAAGGACGGCGTCGTCGTTGTTTGGCACTTCCCCAACGGAAGCTAGAGTCGGTGATACCGCGAGGAACGATAAGAGAAGCTGTGCCGTAACCCTGCCAGCAGAGCTACACTGGCCCCCTCGCCCTAATTTGAGTCTCATGGTTGTCTCAAGACACAAGAAAAAGAAGCCGCATCCAGGAATAATGGTTGACGAAGAGTAGGGAGTGAAAGCAACGAGAGGTTGGGTCTTGCGGAAGGCGACGCGTGGAGGTAGATGAGTACAAGAGGATCAATGATGCCGACGTTGAGATGCGCAGACAACGTGCCCCAAGTTATGACAGCATCAGGTGGACGACGCTGGCGCTGTTTACGTTGCCTCCGACTCGCGGAGAGTGCACAGATCAGGCCCGATAGCCCACTCCCTGCGCCAAAAGGTCTCCGCCTCCGGATCTGCGTTAAGACTTTATGTCGTCAAGACTGCAGCCGGCTTAACAGCTACCCTGGGCGGGTACCTATAGTCTCATGTCCCCCGATAAGGCGCAACCAGGGATACCCGCACCAGCATGTGACCAATGTCCCCTCAGATAGCGCGCATGCCTTCTGTATCCGAAGCTGCCTGGTGCCTGGCATCCACCGTTCCACGCTACTTTGGGGGACCATCGAGGGGCATCTTCAGCGGACCTTCGGCTACTCAACGATCCCGTCGCAACCCGTCCGGGTTGCTGCCATGGATAATACGCCCAACATTGATGACATTCCGAGGCACCATTTATGCTTCGGAACAAGGTACGTTGTGCAAGGTACCAGAATGGGCCCATCACTGATTGGAATCCAGGAATCAAGACCAAGCCCCAAAGTACAGAGTACAGAGCATTCGTGCCTACCTACATTAAGGTAGCTACAGTTGCTATCAGGCCCTTAGGCTAAGACATCCGCTGTCAGTCCTCCTCGTGCCCCCCAGCACATGCATGCACTGAAGGTCGGATCCGTCTGCAGATGACACCTGTGGGCTTCCAATAAAACTTGAGCGGGGGCATGGCGGGAGCTACCTTGTCAACTTGTCTTCCTTACCGACCATAGCTGGCATGCTCGGTTGGTTACCTGCGTTACCTTCCTTTCACGGGAATGGCCTATTCTCAAGCTGCTCAAAGACCAACAATCCTCAAAACCTCATTGCTCTCTCGCCCCGTCCTCGCCCTCTTCTTTGCTTTGCGCTGGCACAAGGCACCCCGTGCACCCATCTACGGCACTGACATCATTTTGTTAGAGATGCGAATAGAAACATAGCTGCCATCTTGGGCCATCTTACGAGCCATCATCCCTGTTCTCCTACTCCATTTATGGCATAAATCTGTCCCGCGTGCTACAACCAGGGATCTCTTTCCTCTGATATCGGGTTTCAAGATCGCTTCCACTACTTAATGCCGCCTTGACAACATCAGACCAGGTACGTTTACTTGTCAGCCCCAAGTCGGCGCCTGAAAATCCCTTCTTTTTCATCTCCACGAAGTCAAACTGACCAAGGAAATGGCTTCCAGCATCGTCGAAACTATGGCGTCAACCGGCCCCTCCAAATCCCCAGCAGCTCGTCCAAATACGATACGGGCGCCTTCCTTCACTCGCCAGAGCGAAGACAGCGATCCTCTCCGAGTCCCGAAACGAGCTCAAACATTCCAGAATGGGACTGCGGCCGACCCGTTGACGACGACGACAACAACAACGACGACGACCGTAGCCAGCAAGGTCCAGCAGAAGCCAGCAGACGAGCCCGAGGGCCCTGATGCTTTCGAGACTGCTGGAAGGCCGTCAACAGATAACGACGATGGGTTCGACGGCAGAGGCTCTGTGGACCTGGGTGAGCTTCCAATTGAACTAGTTAGTCTGACTGACAGGTATGGCGCACCATCCTCTTTCGGCTTCACGTCATTTACTGACCGCGGATAGTTTCGTCGAGACTCTCAGCTCGAAAAGTCACCCCGCGCCTTTGACCATCGACAATGTTTCTGCATTATTCCAGAGTTTCTACGAAACCGCATCCACACACGTCAACACACATATCTCTAGTCTGATCACACGGCATAATCGGGATGCATCGCCTGCGCCGTCCGCGTCATCCAAGGTCTCCACAGCTAGCAGGCTTCGAGCCAAGGCGGCTTCCCTCGGAAGCAAGGATAAACCCAAAAATCTCCCCAAACCAGAGCCGGAGCAGCAGATGATTACTGCCGAAGAACTCGCCAACAAGAAGAAGGCGCGGAAAGCAATCGAAGCCAAGCGTGGCATCATCGAGGAGGCAGTGGAGCGCAGGCTGTGCGAAGGTATCTACGACAAGATCTACCGCCACAAGAGCACCCAGGACGAAGCGCAGGATTCAAAGCTGCGATCAAAGACCGCAGCACTCGCGCTGGTCGGCATTGGACCGGCCGACCTGGGAATCGATCTTGGCGACGATGCATCTCAGACACCCGAAGCCGCTGCGGAAAAGGTTGAAGAGATCAAGAAATCGCTTGAGCAGGCTAGAAGAGACTTGATTCTCATGAATGAGAAGCGATACCCGCTCGGTAAGGTACACCACTTGAAAGCGGCACACAAGGATATTGTCGAGACTCTGGCGCAATTCCACCCGTCTGCATCCGCAGATGAGATTATGCCTATGCTCATCTTCACCCTCATCACGCTTCCTCCTGAACATCTCAACGTTATTAGCGACCTGCACTTTATTCAGCACTTTAGATGGGAGCCGAAATTGACGGGCGAGGCCGCATACTGCTTGACGAATTTAGAAGCAGCCATCAGCTTTTTGGAGACGGTCGATCTGTCTACACTAAGGGCCGATGAGTTGCCCCAAGGTCCTGCCAGAGGTATCAGCCAGCCGGGCACTCCGCGGGCTGAGACATTCCCTCCGGCGTTCCCGCCTGGACTGACGGTAACGGCGGATCCTTCGGTGGAGACCGACTCTGGCAATGCCACGCCAACGAGACCGCCTGCGTCGCCTTCCGCATCGGCCGGGCTGCGTGCTGCGGTTCAAGCTCGGAATAGAAGACTGAGCGAGCTCGTCAACACGCCTGCTCAGGCCATTGGTGCCGCAAGTGACGCCGTGCTCAACACGGCCGATCAGCATATAAAGACGATCTCGACTAGTTTGGGTGATAGCTACAAGTTCTTGGTCGGCAAGTTGCGCGAGACACAGGGCACTCCCACCGAATCAGGCCAGGGGCTCGTCGTGCCTAAGACGCTCGATGATGCTCGAAAGCTGATGAGCACCCCGCCTCCCGAGGAGGAAGGGTCCGTCAGTGGTGCCAGCTCGGTTCATGGCACAGAGGAGGCCGAATCTACTCGCCGGCCCCCGGTCCGCGAGGATAAGGTTCTAAACCTCATCGGTGGACGCAAAGTCAGTCGAGACCACAGCGCAGATAGCTCGCGAAGCGTCAACAGCTCGAGGAAGGTGCTCTTTGCCAAAGAAGGGGAGAAAGATCTGCCGACGCCATCTCCTGGAAACGCAACCAACCCTCTAGACTCAGTGAGGAACTTTGGCAATTCGTTCTCCAGGTTCTCCGGTATGAGCATGATCAGAGGTCTGAGCCGGACCGCATCCACGCCCATTGCGGCGAAGGAAGTACCCAAGGATATGACCAAGGATGGCCCGGCTACCAAGGTAGCTGACGGCGGCGACCTTGCAAGCGTACGTACTCTAATCTCCAATATTAACACCATGTACTGACTTTCGCAGGCTTTCCCTGACATTGCAGCTGCATTGCCGCCCAAGCAGATACCAAAGATCAGCCCGCCGAACAAGCGCTTCATGGAGATGCAGAACCCCGGCGACCTGAAGATTGGTGAGGTTCTCGAATTGCTGCGCGACTACCGACGGCTGGCTACTACACTCAAGGACATGGGGGCCTTTGAGGGGTCCAAGTGAGGAAACGAGAGAGGTGGTTAGAAGAAACGTGAAGAGATAAGATACGGCCTAGACAAAGCTTGCTGCACTCATTTGTAGGATTCCTGTGGGATATGGATAAGCATACTGGACAATGGCGTTTTGATTTTTTATATTACTGTCTTCTGCAAACAAAAGTCTGGCAAGCCATGTGAGTACGGTTGTGCTAGAGCTCGACGTCCTATCAAGCAGGGGGGGAGGAGGCAACTGGGACTTGGAGGGTCGTGTTCGAGAGCAGGCCGAATACAAATACAAAGAGGTACAAATATACACACACACTACACAATGGAAAAGAGATATTCCACGTGGGACCGTCTGCGGGAAGTTTCTGCAAGGCACCGATTATTTTGACTACTAATGGGGTCGGACTAAATTGACTGTGTGTTTCTGCCAGCCACGACTTTCGTGATCCCAACTCAGTCTAGCTAACTCCTTCCTCCGCCGCAATACCAGCGAAATGAGCGATTTGTATGGCCGCATTTGACGATACCCTCTCGAAGTAAACTGAATAGGCATAATTGACCATTGCGATTGAAGTAGGCTGGAAGTATAAGAGCACTGGCTGGCGCTGGCAGACCGTCGAAACGGCCAGACGACAGAGTGAAAATGGACCAGTGCCTTTGTCAAAGTGAAGACGGCGAGCGGATGAGGCGAGCGTATCCCGTCACAATGCTAAATTGCGTTAAAAACAACGTGTAACATACTTTTCTGAGCGGCAGCAACAAACCCACATGTCTATCCGACCTTATTTCTCTCCTATCCGCCCATGAATAGTTTCAAAGTAGAGCGGAAAGGTAACCGGAATGTCAACTTACGAAGGCATCCAACAAAGTACAACGAAACGCATGGTGCTGCTCGGATCAGAGTCCCGAATCAAGCAACCTGCCCTGCCAAGCGCGACAACGCTTCTCGACCCCGACCCCGCGAAAGGAAATCAAGCGCGAAAGTCATGGCCGGCTCTTGACGAAACGGAGATCGTCGGCGAACACGCACGATATATACCAAGTCAGCATGTCAAGATAAGATGGACTTCACAGTGGTCGCGGTGTATCATATAATCATACATAGACGGATATGGGACGGAAACGTCCATGATGTATTTTATCGTCTTTGAAGATTTGGTTTTATTTTTCTCTGCTATGCCTTGCTTTGCCTGCCTGCCTGCTTGCTTGATGGGGTGCCGTTATATTTAAAAGAGGAATAAAAGGAAATTTGCCTGGTGTGGGTTGTGTTTTTGCGAGAGAGAAGAGAAGAAGCCTGCCCACCCCGTTCTGCCGTTGAACCCTTCAACCCGTCCCCTATCGAACCCGACCATGGCCTGCGGAGGTGGTTTCTCGTGTGTTGGTGTTGGTTTTTTCATGTTTTACTATTTTGCTTTCCTGCAAATTTTGTCCTTTACCCACCTTTTTGTTCTTGTTTTTGAGTTTTATTTGAATTTTACTTCTTTTTCATATGTACTGCCTTCTCGTATCCCTCAATGGTTCCCATTCATCTTGGACTCCTTGGGCGGCAACATACTAGTACGGTTCGTGCGCTCCTGCAAGACGCCGCTGGGCACGCCCGCCCCGGCGCCCCCCTTCTCGTCGCTGATGAGCTTGTCCATGAACGCAATGTAATCGTACTGCGGCATGCCCCTATCCTCAGAGGTATCGGGCCCGTTGTGCGGCGGGATAATCTCAATGAGCTTGTCAATGACCTCGTCGGGCACGAGGGAGTGGCGGAGGTCCATCTCGGTGACGTAGGGCTTCCCGTCGGCGACCTCGCGGAAGGACTGGAAGACCTGCTCGGCGGTATTCTGGTCCTCGGTGACGTCGACCATGAAGCGGATAAACTGCTCAAACGTGACGTGGTCGCGGCCGTGTGACGTGTCCATGAAGTAGTCGTGCATCTCGTCCTCGGAGAAGACGAGGCCCAAGGAGGCGAGGGCGGCGCTGAACTCGAGCTCCTGGAGCGAGTTGGTGTCGTCGCGGTCAAAGTGGCGGAAGACGGACTCGAACTCCTCGAGCTGGATGGGCGTGAGGTTGGTCATGTTGCGGGCGACCATTTGGTTGTCGAGGAAGGCGAGCTTCTTCTGCACCGACGACTTGACGAGGCTGTGCTCGTAGACGAGCTCGTCGTAGGTGTAGATTGTGAAGTCGTTCTCCTCAATGTTGGCCTCTTGGCACTTGGCGTCCACGGCGGCGATGGTACCGAGGTACTTGTCCAGTGGCGGCAGGTTGTCGCTGAGCTTGCGGACGTGGTGGAGCTGGTCCTCGACGTCGCCGTCCAGGCCTGAGATTGCCAGCTGCATGGTGTTCAACGCCATGGCGAAGTCGTTGGCCTTGTCGGCGAACGACTTGCGTAATGCGTTTTTGATGCTGCCAAAGGGTTAGTACTAGAATACGCAAGATCGCATACAGGGGACACTCACTCTCTGATGGTCTCGTTGATCAACTGCGCCCTCTTCATCTCCGTTTGTGACAAGCCGGCCCAGTCCTTCTCCATCGTCTCGAGGGACAACTCTGGTGGAGGGTCATACGGCCGCAATCGGTATGTGCCCAGCTTCGTCTTGATGTTGCCTAGCAGAGTGGCAAGCTCGCTCTTTTCAGCAACCCAGTCTCTCTTCTTCCCTCGCTTGTACGCCGCAAACTCGTTCGCCTGGGCCTTTGCGTCGGCGTATGTGCCCTCAAACTTGGCCTGCTGCCACTTTTCAATCTGCTCCTTGATCTGCCTCAGAAGCTCCCTCATCCGCCTTTCGTACGCGCTTTGCATATCCCAGGCGCCGGCCATGTTATTCACAAACTTTTCTACACGACGTCCTGCGTTTTCCACCTTTTCCATTTGAGAAAAGGCGTGGAACCAGTAGGCGATGTACGTCATCAGCGACCTCTCATCAGGCTTTGCAACGTCGCACACATCCTCAACATCCAACAACTTGGGAATGCCAATCTCCTTGTGCGCAATGTCGAAGGCCATCTGCATGTTGCCGCGGCGGTCCGACTTGTCTAGTGCGTCGTAGTCGATCAGATCTGGTCTGTGGATATCCAACAGGGCGCAAAAGGCGAGTCCGTCGTTCCAGCTGCCGCTGAAGTCGCGGACGTCCACTTCGTCGTAGCAGGCCGTCTTTCTTTGACACCACAGCAGCAGTCCCTCCTTGGCCGTCATGCCCTCTTCGTTGATGTCGCTAATGGTGAAGCGCAGAATGAGCGTCCATATCAGGCCGAGAATGATCTTTCTGTTTCCGTCGACGACATCCTCGGCACCAATGTTGGTCATTTGGATGCCGCGGCCCTTGATGAAGTCGAGCGCCGTGTTTGCATTTTCGAATCGTTGTACGCGAAGTTTCGGCTTGGACGCATAGCGTCCGAGGGTATCGTTGGATAGACATTCTAGCAAGTGGATGAGGAGGACCTGTTGTTGGGCGAAGAATTCTGTAAGCCAAGCGAACCCCGCAAACCAGTGGAAAAATAGGGGTCCAACTTACACCGTCACTCAAATCAGCCACGAGATCTTTTACTTCGAGCGATCGAGCCTCCAATTTGGTGTTCATCCTAAAGTAAAAAGAAACGCAAAAGTCAGTTCATGATCGTTGTAGCACCCAGCAGATAAACTGCCACCAGGTTGGGGGTGGGGGAGGGTGAGTGGTTGTCGATGTCCCGCTCTCCCTCCCGCAAAGACTTAAAGGGGTCCGTCGTACCATTTTGTAAAGGTCTTTTGCTGGACCGTGATCCATTTCTGCTGTTCCGCAAAAGCCATCCTCGTCAGGCCTTGATCATGCGGCGGCTCAACGGCGGCGAGGGCGGATGCGGGCGAGGAGCCTGTGGCGGAACGGAATCGGTTCTTCTTGGCTACGCTGCTCTTGCGTGCGAGTGCGAGGTTGCTGCTCCCCGATCTCTGGAGGCGGGCGGCCTGTAGCTCGGTCTTGTCTCGTCTGCTTCTCGGGCTGGGGGAGCAATTTGTGTTGGTGCTGGCTCCGCTGTCTGTACGGACGCGTGAGGCGGTAGAGGAGGCGGGGGACGATGTGTTTTCGGACGTTGTCGAGAAGGCAGACGACAACGGGCGCTCGGCGGTGGTCGGGGTGGTAGGGGTCGTGGATGCGGGTGAAGATGTGGACGCCTGGCTGCCGGCCGAGTGGTGGTCGTGGTGTAAACAAAAGTCGGGGAATTCCTCGTTGCACCCTACGTTGCCGGGCAGATTGGCGCCCGACAGTGGGCGCGCCCCCTGAGGACGGTCGACGGTGGACGTCATTTCGGACAATTCTAGTGGCTCGCTAAGTCGATTGGCAGCGCTCGTCCGCTGCAGGCGCCGGGATTCGATAGCGACTTTGGCTTATCGATAACCACTGAACTGCCGAGAATGGTATTCGAGATCGTCGTTAATTTAAATCGAGCTGCTCTTTTGGGTTTGCGAGTCCAAGTCAGGTACAACAGATCTGGTCATGGACTCATGGACTCATGTAATCGAAGAAACAAAACAACTGACGATGCTTCAAACTAGACAGTTCAAAAAGAGAAGGGACAATCAATGCATACCTACTTTGGCCAAATAGGGGGAGCCCTTCGTTGTTTAATACCATCCCGTCCACCCACACACGCGCACACACACACATATATACGCCATCAGACAAAGACCACCTCTTTCTTAACCCTCGCCTCAACTCAAGCAAGGTTCCTTGTTTGAACAAAAAAGGGCCCAAGACAAGTACAGACGAAAGACGTCGCGCGGCCACTCACACTCACACTCACACACCCCCAGGGCATTCAGGAGAGATGCGAGGTCTCCCCTAGGCGCGCCATCGCCTCTGAAACAAGAGCCTGTCTCCCGCCGTCCCCTCTCCACTTCCCACGATCAGGATCGCTCCCCTTTCGTTGATCCCGCCGCTAACTAAATGAACCCTTCGACGAGTCGCCGGTCGAGTCTCGTCCTGTCCTCCAGGGCTCGCAAGCACCCCAAGCACTACCGTGGGGACCATTTGGCCTCGAAAGTCATCGCCCCCGGCCGCAGAGGGGTCCCCGCACACCCAACCCTCGTCCCACTCACGGTCGAAGCCACTCATGCATGCAATCATGCTTGGAGCTGATCGGCAGGGATCCCCAAGGATGCCATTGTGGCCGTGAATACCCAAATAGGGCATGCGAGCAATGTCCTGTTCCCTCCATCGTCGCGGATAAGTCAGTTTGCAAGAGAAAAGGGGAGGCTCTGTGGTCATATCTTATGCTATTCGCCTGGATCCTCAACTAACCATGCCCGAGGCCCCATGGCCCTGTTCTGGTCGTCCGTCTGTCTGCCCTTCTTTGGGTTCTTTGGAACGTTCTTGCCCCTCAGCCACTCCCGAATGGGAGGGACGGAAGACCGTTGCAAACTGAATTCCTCTGACAAGTTTGCCCAACCCCCGCCGCGCGTGTCACTCGCTATAGTGTACATCACCCGTCAAACCATACCTACCCCGAGCCAAGGCCGTCACAGGCTCACGGCCACTCGTGAGTGGATGGGCGTTGAGAGGAGTGCATGAATGAGAGCCCGGTAACTCTAACGAGGATCGCGTCAAGAACATTGGACGGAGATGAGCCAGGACGGTGCAAGCCCAGATCTCTTGAAGTCTCTCAGTTTCATCACCACGCTACCTGGTACCAAAAGGGACTGAATTTCGACTGAAGTTTAGCCGCCCTGCCTGCCTGCCCAATGCCTCGTGGACTTGAGCCCCTCGCAGACCAGATGCAAGACAGGAGAGTTACTAAATGTGATCAAGTGGTCCCTTTTGGCGTGTGTGCGTCCCGGCCATGGCTCATATTGCGACACCTTCCCGGCCCTAGCCGAGACAACAGCTCGAGATGAAGAATGATGAGGCCAGGTTTTGTCCCAAGCTTGGGAGGAATTTGTAAATTGCTGGGAGCTAAGACCAGAGGGCATGTGCCATAGGACATGTAGCGCAAAGCAATTCGTTGCGCGGGTTTCCAAGGAACTACGATGTGTTCTCTGTGATACTTGGCCTTCAGATTGTCTAGTATTCCAGACAAAGGCTGAGGAGAAGAAAGATGGCTTCGCAATACGCCGTCATTCTGTGAGGATGAGACATACAGTCCGTACTCTCGGAACTCGACGTGCAAGAGCAAATGCTGGCGAGCGTCATCTTGCGAGGATTGTCCTTGTTCCTTGGTGCTACTGTGTCTCGACAGTTGCTATGGAGACGTTGCCAGATGGCAGCTCAGTTTGTGTATTGCAACAACACGATCTTGATCAATTGACTAGGTTTTGTGGTATATGAGCAGTAGTGTCGATCAGCCGTCGGAATCAATGTCAATCTGTTTACAGACATCTTCAATGATGTCGGCGTCATGGAGATGACATGGAGTAAGTATCCACGTATCCAAGGAATGGGTCAGTCGCGTTGATGACTAAGCACGTGCCGTCAGTGAGATGAGATGAGAGGACATTTGATCTCAAAAATTTGTCGTCAAAAAGACGTAATTCTCATGCAAATCTTCAGATATATTCAGTTCCTACTCGTCTGGTGCCGACGCTCTCATAACAAGAATCGATTGCAAGCAACGCGAGCGAGGGAAATAAGGTAAGCAAGTTGCGAGGATAAAGTGGTGAGCAGCACTCTCGGTCAAACCTACAAACTTTGCCGACGGTGAAAATTTCAATTTCGCCGAATGACATTATCGGGCCTGCTTCCCCGTGGAGAGACGGGAAGGTGCTGCAGCTACAGGCGGCTCAGCAGCACTTGTCACGCACTTGGGTTGCTAATTCCGCCAAAGCCACTGCCTTGTAGAGGAATTCCACAGGGGTTTAAGTTGATTTGAAAGCCGAAATCGGGGTTTTATCATCCAATTGTCACTGCTCGCATTTTTTCTAACCTGGAAATCATCAGGTCGCCGGAATTTCTGACGAAAAAAAAAATAACAAGAAAGACCAAAAGTCTCACGTCCCATCCCGGCTGGTCTCTTGTCCTCCTCTCCTTTCCTTGCGTCCAAATTCCCCTTCCCCACACACAGTCACACAATGGCCTCCAGATCAAGAATCCAGCCGCTGCTCCGGACAGCGGCACGGAGGCAATCCCTCCTGCCCGCCGGTGGGCGGCGCGTTTTGCGGCAATCCACGGCTCCGGCCGGCGCCGCCGTCGCCACCACCCGTTGCATCACGACGACGGCCGCGAGACTGACGGACGGCGGCGGTCTGAAGGAAATCAAGCTCACATCAGCCGCCTACCCGGACATCAAGCGGGACACCCGCTTCGCCGCGGTGACGGACGCCCACGTCGCCTACTTCAAGGACCTCCTCGGCCCCTCTGGCGTCGTCGACGGCGTGTCCACCGAGGCCGCTGACGACCTGGCCGCCTTCAACGAGGACTGGCTGCGCAAGTACCGCGGCGAGTCGCGCCTTGTCGTCAAGCCCGCCTCCACGGAGGAGGTGAGCAAGATCCTGGCCTACTGCAACGAGCAGAAGCTCGCCGTCGTGCCCCAGGGCGGCAACACGGGTCTCGTCGGCGGTTCGGTCCCCGTCTTTGACGAGATCGTCATCAACATGAGCCGCATGAACAAGATCCGCTCCTTTGACGACGTCAGCGGCACCCTCGTCGTCGACGCCGGCGTCATCCTCGAGACCGCGGACAGCTACCTCGCCGAGAAGGGCTACATCTTCCCCCTCGACTTGGGAGCCAAGGGCTCCTGCCACGTCGGCGGCAACGTCGCCACCAACGCCGGCGGGCTACGCCTGCTCCGCTACGGCAGCCTGCACGGCAACGTCCTCGGCCTCGAGGCCGTGCTGCCCGACGGCACCGTCGTCGACGACCTGTGCACCCTGCGCAAGAACAACACGGGCTACGACCTCAAGCAGCTCTTCATCGGCGGCGAGGGCACCATCGGCATCATCACCAAGGTCTCCATCATCTGCCCGCAGCGCTCGAAAGCCGTCAACGTCGCCTTCTTCGGCCTCGAGTCGTACGAAAAGGCCCAGCAGGCCTTCAAGGCCGCAAAGGGACAGCTCGGCGAGATCCTCTCTGCCTTTGAGCTCATGGACGGCCGCAGCCAGGACCTCGTCCACGCCGTGCGCGGGAACAAGCGACCCCTCGAGGGCGACACCCACCCGTTCTACTGCCTCGTCGAGACGTCCGGCTCCAACGGCGACCACGACTACGAGAAGCTCGAGGGCTTCCTCGAGCACGTAATGTCCAACGACATCGTCTCGGACGGCGTGCTCGCGCAGGACGAGACGCAGCTCAAGGCGCTCTGGGGCTGGCGCGAGGGGATCCCAGAGTGCCTGGGCCACTGGGGCGGCACCTACAAGTACGACGTGTCGATCCCCCTGAAAGACCTCTACCTGCTCGTCGAGGACACAAAGGCCAAGATGGAGGAGGCCGGGCTCGTGGGCGACACGGACGAGTTCCCGGCCATCGGGGTCGTCGGGTACGGCCACATGGGCGACTCGAACCTGCACCTCAACGTCGCCGTGAGGCGGTACGACAAGCGCATCGAAAAGGTCCTCGAGCCGTTCGTGTACGAGTGGATCCAGGCGCGCAACGGCAGCATCAGCGCCGAGCACGGCCTGGGCGTGGCCAAGAAGAACTTCATCGGTTACAGCCGTAACGAGACCATGGTCGGCCTCATGAAGCAGATTAAGAACCTCTATGACCCGGTAAGTTTTACCTTTGCGTTCTGTCCTGCCTGTTGCCTTACGGCTGCCTTCTTCGTCGTATTCTTCTTCTCTCTCTTCCCCCGCTTGCTTTCCTCTTCCCATCTGGTCATCAAAAATCTCACTCTTACTTCCACCCCTGTCTGGTTTCTCTCTCTCTTCTCACACCGACCACAACGTTGCGTCACGTTTCTCTCTTACGTCCCCCATGCAACCTCCCCCCACACCACACCGTGACCGGCACCCCGGGGAACGGGTTCCTCCATCACACACTATACACACATCATAATCCCCCATATCACCGGGTTTCTCCCGTCTGCCTGGCGCCTGGAAGGAATGCTGACATTGAACCAATTAGAACGGCATCATGAACCCATACAAGTACATCTAAAGGAAGCGCCAAGATTTACGATATCCCCCCCCCCCCCATCCACATCCATCTCTGGACGGAGGGAAAGAGACAGCGAGGGGGCCAACAGCGGCAGTGAAATCTTGAACATAGCCTAGGATAGCCGGACCTAAGTCCGCCGTTCCCCCGCGTAAGATCGGGTTTGTTGCGTGCGAGTGGGTTGGAAAAGGCACACTTAGGCTATGGTCACCTTTTTTTCGGTGTGTGAGAGTGTGTGTGACTGACCTAGGCAATCACACTGCCCACATCATCCCACTCATCTACACCCACCACACCTCGTTTTCCCCTCGTCTTTGCTCTTCCACCCTCCGTCTCATCCATACGAGCAACCGAGTTTTTCTTGCTTTGTAATAACCAAAGAAAAAAAACTTTTTCTGTCTTGTCGTAAAAAAAAAAAAAGTGACGACAAGTTGTAAAACGCCCCCTAGCCAGATTTCGTTGTGTAGTAGGGAAAGACATACCTCCTAATCCGGACATATCTTGAGATCCGTCCTGGTATGTCTCACCTGGCGGGCGGTGCGGAGAAGACAGGAGACAGGATCATGCTTTTTAGGGTTGTTTAAACTAGTTAGGATATCATCACATCAATGTACTTCATAATACCAAAAAAGAAAACCGGGAGTTCACACCAACGGTAACCGATGTGAGCCAATGCCAATTCTCTCGGAGAGGGGGAGGAAGGGGTCGGTGTGTACAGTGTCTCGTGGTAGGCCTCCCTCTACTCCGATCCCTCTCAATATCTTGCCAAGAGGATCTAATACCTCACTTCCCATCTCAGATCGGATGTTTTTGAGCGATGAGGAGCCAGCAGCAGCAGCAGCAGCAGCAGCAGCAGGAAGCAGACGTGGTGTAAGTATAGATCAGGACCTGTCAGTTGTAAGAACAGCCCAACCTCACAGACCCTAGGCCTTTCAGCCGCAAGGCCCCCGCCAGCAGTTTTCGTCACTTTATAGGTTGGGATTCTTGCAGGTTCCGAGCTCCGGTCCGGTTTTTCCAAGTCAGCCCCCGCAGCCTTGGATACCGGTGACTCGATCTCACAGCTCCAAGTCATCCATCATGGGGTGGGTTCCAGGTTCTTAGACTGCTAGACTGCCAGACGTGCAGCGCCCAGTAATAACCATTAGGCTGGGAAAATCCACCAAGAAAAGGTAGAAAAGAAAACGAAACGAATGGGGTGATATGCGGTACCAGGTTCGTGAAATCACCAAGAAAACGAATCGATTGGCTGAGGTACGTCCCAGCCCACCGATCCTGGAGAGGTAGGTGTTGAACTGCAACCCTCCAATGGTATGGCGTCGTCACCGACTCCCGGTCCGGTGGTCGCGGTGGTGATCATCAGAGGGTTCCGTCTCTGGGTCTCTGGGGTCTCTGGGGTCTCTGGGGTCTCTGGGGGTGGTGGTTCGCGTGAGTCCTCAATTGCTTGGTAAACTCCCAACTGTATATCCGTAATGTAATCCGCAGACAGTAGTGTAATATGTACCCCTGTCGACTACCTTTCAACCTGGTGTATGTCTCTCGGCGGCCCCCTGGACCGACCGGGCTTTCCGTGCGCCGTTTGGCTGACGGTGAGTGGTGACAGGTGCTGGCGGCCCCTGGGCACCGACAATCTCACCCCCTACCGAAGGCTGCTGTTCGCTTTGCTGCGCTCTCATTTGCTGCTTTACTTTGACGCGGCACTTGGGGAACGGCCGCACCGACGTCAGCCTCGGTGTCAGCCAATCACGCCGTCCAGAGCATCCCGTCCTGCAGACTGCTCCGCCAGCCGAGGGTGGGGCTCTCTTTCGAGCAAGTCGCACCTCCGAGCCGAACCCCTGTCTGTTCGGTCTGCTACGGCATGCAGCCCTACGGGGCCTTGCCTGGAACGTGCACTCATCCGCGCGCGGGGGACAATGTTCTCATCTACCCATAGGTAGTCTCATCGGACTGGACTGAGACGGAGGGATCAGAGACGGTTGACATCAATCTTGTTTACACTTTTTATTAGCATCGATCGATAGTCTCTCTCTCTCCGTCATTCTGCCTGTCTCTGCGTGTATGTACTTACTTCCCTGCTGCGGGTGGCATTGACAGGGTGCAACGATCCCTTCTGAATGGCCGAGGCATCTCGGAGCATCTCACACATACGAATGCACACAATCGGTGCTAAATCACGCTCACTTTCCTCTTCCAGCCTGTCTCGCCCACTGATTTGCGTTCGTGGCCTTGTCTTCCAAGGTTTGGGTTTTGTAAAAAGAAATGTCCTAGATATCGGTTAGATTCCACTCCTCGTGTAAGGGGAAACGAGCAAAGATGGCCTCATCACCTTTGCTTCCACCCAACCTACTCATTTACCAGATGTTACTGGTATCGCATCTCGGCTGCAACTCACCCGGCGCAATCTACCCGCACCATGCCTGAGACCACGACAAGAACGGGCATCGCATTCGTTGATCGTCTCGGGGCCGCCTGACTGCATACCGCAGCCGCAGTCGTCTTATTCGTCCCGGGGCGAACCAGACCATGTGTGATTCCCGCGCCCTTGGTCCCGTCTCATACGTTGTCGCGGTCCACCTTCGGTAGTAAGGCTGCATCACACCATCAACTGGCTCCCGCGAGGGGGGCTTGTTTGAAGCCAAGTGTATGGTCTACCTTGGGTCCCACAGCCTCTCCGGTGACGGCCAACGTAAGAAGCTCACTGATCCGCGCCCTCCTCTCAGTCTTGGGGGCCGTTTGATGCCTGCTTCCCCCTTGCGGCTCCTCATTGTGATATATATCGACCGTCCAGTACGTCTTCTTCCCTGTTCGTCTTGACGAGAGAGTATTATCGGTTATGGTCATTCTGTCTTTGCAATAACCTGTCTCTCACCAAAACGTCCGAGTTGTCAACATGGTTGGAGTCCGCGGCAAGTACAAGGGATGCGAGACATGCAGGGCTCGAAGAGTCAAGGTAAGCACTCTAAAGGCGTTTCGACAGCAAAAAAAAACGCCCCCCGCGGGCTGACATGTCAACGGTTAGTGCGATAACGAACGGCCACACTGCCGCAAGTGTATCGAGAGCGGCCGCGAATGTGCTGGCTACGAACGAGAAATGGTCTTCATCACCGCAACCATAGACGACGCAGGCCGCTGCTCATCACACCCGCCCCGCCAAGTCCAGTCGTCTTCTTCCAGAGGTTCTAGGAGAAGCCAAACCGTGGACGAGGTTCCTCGCTTGGTACCGACAGAACCGTTGATGCCGGCATGGGATGACTTGGTTTCCGTGTCCGACAACGGTGTCGTATACTCGATACAGATCGCGGCATTGCACACCAGGTTCCAGAACATCATGAGGGGACCCGAAGGGCAAAGCCAAGTAAAGTTCCGGATGGCCCTACCGCCATACTCACCAGTTGATATGGAGACATGGGATAACGGCGGCAACATGGACCTAAATGCGCAGAACATGGTCAGTCTGCTGCCATCAGGGAATGACAACGGAGCCCCCGAAGGTCTTTGCGTATTTTTATTCGAGGTCAGATGCCAGTTGGTCGTCGCGGAAGAGCGTGTGCTGACTATCCTTGTAGCAAAATCCATCCTTTTTGGTGACCAACGGCATGACACCCTGGAGTGTCCCCCAAGAGCATATGGACGTCGTCAAGAAGCTTGGACCGGAACAATTTCGTCAATTCCCAGCCCACCACTATTTCGTCAGGGTATATAGGTGTAATGCTGTAAGATACGCGTCGTTGGCCCTGCGGATGAACTAAAAAGCTGACTTGGTGCCAAGATCATACTCGCTCTCTTACACCGAAAGATGACGTTTCTTTCTTCGTTCGAATGGTGCACTACACCGTGGGAACAGCACCCTAAGACGTTTCTCGACAGGCTCTTTGACATCATCGCCGGGTTGCCTGGCATCTTCTCTCGCGTCGACCGAACGGTACCCTTTGCTGCAACCTTGCAGCGTCGATTAAAGGCACAGGAACTGTTGGAGAGCTGCTTGGAAATCGAACGGAGGCTGGAGGAGTGGGAGTCGTTCGCCCGCGCGCCTACTGCCGAGCACCCGTATGCGTACTGGATAGAAGAGCCGGATGATCCAGATGCGCAGCAGCTACCCTTTGCAGACAACTTTGCCTTCAAGGACGGTGTGTCGTCCGTCATGTTCCTGTACCACTGGATGACACTGCTGCTCCTCCACCGCTGCATCGAGTGCCTGCACCACACCATTTTCCAGCCTGTCATCGAGGACTTTCCCAACATGTACCCGGATCTGCCTCCGAATCTGCAGATCAACCTGGGGAGGTACCAACAGAGGCGGGAGTTTGCGTCAAGAATCTGCAGGGCACTCGACTTTGCGCTGTCGACGACAGTTCAGCCGGACATGTTGGTTGCACCACTAGCCGTGGCCATGGAGTTCTATCGCGAGATCAATGCGTCGTCAAGGGACGGCGAGCTCGAGATTATGTGGTGCGATAACTTCAGGCTGCGTTTGACCTCCAAAGGTCACGATATTGCCAACGTTCTGCAGAGCAGATCATGGACCGACATTGCCAGGTTCTGAGCCAGCTGGCTACTCGCTCCGTCTGCCTGACAATTGAAAAGGGGAGTAACGGGTCCGATCAAAACATGGTGGAAGGTATGAATTGGCGCAGGCGCATTGCATTTCTGAGAGTATCAAAGTCGAGAGCGCTGGACATTTGACGTTCGACCTGATGTAGAGGGTATTGGTGGACTGCCACCCCATATCCTGCCATGTATTGTTAATATTGTGATGGAAAACTAAGAGGTGTGTTGTAGAAGCCAATCTTCAACGAAATCTAGAGATGTCAAAAGAACATTGCAACCCATCTGGTTTGTAGTTCATGAACGAGTAAAATGTTACGCACGGGGACTTGTAATTCAGAAGGTGCTCGTTGACATACAACCTGTACGTGGCTGCTTGCCTGAGCTTCCATCTGGCGGGTGTGATACGGATAAGCGCACAGACCTCTAAGCTCGAGTGACCATTACCCGGACTTTCCCCGGCCCTGCAGGAGCTCCTGGAGCTTTTCAGCCTTTCCCACGCCAGCAGGCGCCAAAGCTTCGTCAGACCTGCAGCCTGCCTCTCTTGACCTTACCTTACCTCACTACTCCATCCACCCTCAACCGACCGCACCTCTTCAATCACGGCGATTGTCCCACAACATCCAAGCAAATCGTCAATCCACATACCACCACACATATCTCCGATAATCCGTCCCTCAATCAGTCAGTCACCATGGCTTCAGGATACGACAGAGCGTTGTCCGGTAAGGGCCCCCTCCTTGTTGCCCCCCAGCTCCACTGTACCAAGCTAACATGCACCTGCAAACAGTCTTCAGGTTCGTCACGGTTGCCCCTGCCCCGGAAATAATTCATGATCCCCAACTGACACCGTCAGTCCTGATGGACACGTTTTCCAGGTCGAGTACGCTGGCGAAGCTGTCAAGAGAGGTAATGCCGCTTGCCCGCCGCAATCAAGGGCGGAACCAGCTAATCATCGGCATAGGAACGTGTGCGGTCGGCGTCAAGGGTACAGATGTCGTCGTCCTCGGATGCGAAAAGCGATCAGCCATGAAGCTGCAAGATACCCGAATTACCCCCTCCAAGATTCAGCTCCTCGACACCCACGTCTGCCTGGCATTCGCCGGATTGAACGCCGATGCTCGTATCCTCGTCGACAAGGCGCGGTTAGAGGCACAGTCCCACAGACTGACCGTCGAAGACCCCGCCTCCATCGAGTACATGACCAAGTACGTTGCTGGTGTCCAGCAACGGTACACACAGAGTGGTGGTGTCCGTCCCTTTGGTATCAGCACCTTGATTGTCGGCTTCGACAGCGGCAGCAAGGTCCCCCGCCTTTACCAGACCGAGCCCTCTGGCATCTTCTCCGCATGGTACGAGCGACTACTCTATACTATGCGATGCGGTGCATCTGCTAACACCTTGCAGGAAAGCCAACGCCATCGGCCGTTCCAGCAAGACCGTTCGCGAGTTCCTCGAGCGCAACTACAAGGAGGATATGGACAGAGAGGCTACCATCCGACTCGCCATCAAGTCTCTTCTCGAGGTTGTCCAGACCGGAGCCAAGAACATTGAAATCGCGTTGATGGCACCGGGTAAGACGATTGAGATGCTGCCCGTGGAGGAGATTGAGAACCACGTCAAGAGCATCGAGCAAGAGAAGCAAGAGGAGGCGGCCAAGAAGAAGACTGGACGCACACCCGGCACCGGAAGCGCGGCGATCCTCACAAGAGGCTCGGGCTCGGGTGACGGTGATGAGTAAGGAAATGACTAGGCGTTGCGGTTCGCGGATAGACGACACTCATGAGGGTATCTGACCAAATACCAATGTATTACCACCTTTAGACCGTGGAAAATCTACAAAAACGGTGTCCATAAAATCGCTTGCTGCCACACTGATGCTCGTAAACCAGCTAAACCCCCCCCACAGTTTAGCCCAGCTTGTCCGCATCGTCTGTTGGGTCGAATATTGAGCGTCCGGCGATTTGGCGGACACGCTCGTCCTTGATCATGCGGCTGTCCTTGCGCGCGTCTTCGCCCTCAACGGAGATGGCTGCCTTGGGTGTCTTTGCCTCAATGACGAAGTGGTTGTCGCAGTGCGGGCAGTATTCGTCGGCATCTTCAAATTCCTGGGCGTCTTTGCGGAAGCACTTTTTGCACTTCTTGCAAGCAAAGACCATTTCAAGGCTCTGAAGCAGGGGGTGCTTTTCCTGCTCATGGTGACACTCAGCGCAGTCGAACCATTTTTTGCCTAGGAAGGCAATCAAATTAGTCGGGTGTAGCTTGGGTTAGTGGCAGAGGGGGATTCGACGCACAGCAGGGTGACCTGATTGCGACTTGCGCGTTGAGAATGTGTTTGCTGTGGTGAGATGTTAGCTTGTCGGTCAGGGGTTGTGGGTTCTCGCTTGGCTCACCACATAGCGGGCTGTCTTCGCGGTATAAAGCAATAGATCGCGTTGTGGTTACAGGTGCGTCGCGGTCGACTGGTCAAATCGAATGTGTCGCGGTTATGAGTTGGCAAGTCGAGGCAATGGGGAGAATCTTCTATCAAAGATTTGGCGGTGCTGATAAATTTGGCGGGGTCTGGATTTATCGCCCAAGTCTTCCCTCCCGGTACCTACTTACCTACACCTTGCACCCCGCGAAGTCGCTCTGTAGTGGTCTCCACTTAAGGTGCCGGCCAGTGACAAAGGGTGCCACCCCTGTAGGCCGTACCCTTTGCCTGCGAAACCTTAGGTACCACTTTAACGCCGACGCTTAGAGTTGCTTACCTTTCGCCGATGCGTGCCTGCAGGCTACATCATCCATCCACCCATTTCCTAGGTTTTTTGATTTCACCACCATCCATCTCCTATCTCCCCCCCAACAACCCGCAATCCTGTCACGATGCCACCGAAGAGGAAGGCTCAAGGGGCCGCCACCGGCAGCTTCAAGGCAGGAAAGGGCTCTGTAGCTTCAACACCTGGGGGCGCCACCCCCAGGAGTATCGCCAGCGATAATGAATCGGTAGCGGATCCCGTGAGCGAGTCGGAAGACGAGAATCTCGAGAAGAACGTCGACAAGTTCTCCGTCGAGGCGTACCTGGACAGGCCCAAGACGAACGGCCATGAATCCATGACTGGACTTTTCAAGAAGAAGCGCGACTTCTCCTTCCTCCAGCTGAAACCCGATTATCAGAATCGCCCGCTCTGGATCGACCCTGCCAAAGGCCGTATTTTCCTCGAAAGCTTCAACCCGCTGGCCGAGCAAGCACAGGACTTCCTCATCACCATTGCCGAACCAATTTCCCGGCCGTCCTTCGTTCACGAATATGCGCTCACGACACACAGCTTGTACGCTGCGGTCTCTGTGGGCTTGTCACCCCAGGATATCATCAACACTCTCGATCGGTTTCTGAAGATGCCTTTGCCCGACAGCATTCGCAAGTTCATCGAGGGCTGCACGCAAAGTTTCGGCAAAGTCAAGCTGGTGCTTAAGAATACGAAATACTTTGTCGAGAGTACGGATCCGGTCATCCTGCAGAAGCTGCTGAAAGACTCCGTCATCGGACCGCTGCGAGTACACGGTACGGAGGAGATTACCACAATAGCGGCTCCGAAACAGGGCCCTCTGGTCATTCCAGGCACTGCCAATGCTGCTGGTGTGCGACAGGCAGAAGAACAAAAGGCCAAGGGACGCGAGGGTGAGGTGAAGGAGGGCGAGGTCTACGCGGCACTGAACGATGACGACGATGACGATCAGGAGATCACGCATGCCTTTGAGATCGGGGACGAGGCAGTCGAGACCGTTCAGAAGAGGTGTCTTGAACTGGAGTACCCGGTGTTGGAGGAGTACGATTTCCGACGAGATGAGGCCAACCCGAACCTGGAGATCGACTTGCGCCCGGGCACCTTGATTCGACCCTACCAAGAAAAGAGTCTGAGCAAGATGTTTGGTAATGGACGAGCCAAGAGCGGTCTGATCGTCCTTCCTTGCGGTGCTGGAAAAACGCTTGTCGGTATCACCGCAGCTTGCACCGTCAAGAAGGGCGTCATCGTCCTCTGCACCAGTTCCATGTCTGTCGTGCAATGGCGAAACGAATTCCTCAAGTGGTCCAACATCAAGCCAGAGGATATCGAAGCATTCACGTCAGACAACAAGGGCAGAATCTTCCCGGGTAACACCGGTATCATTGTGACCACATACTCCATGGTGACGCAAACCAGGGAGCGTTCTCACGAGGCCAAGAAGATGATGGACTTTTTGCAGACGCGAGAATGGGGTCTGATGCTTCTGGACGAGGTCCACGTTGTCCCCGCCAATATCTTCAGAAAGGTCACCTCGTCCATCAAGACACATTCCAAGCTTGGCTTGACCGCCACACTGCTTCGTGAAGATGACAAGATCTCAGATCTGAACTTTTTGATTGGCCCCAAGTTATACGAGGCGAACTGGATGGAACTCAGCGAACAAGGCCACATTGCCAAGGTTCAATGCGCTGAGGTCTGGTGCCCCATGACTACGGAATTCTACGATGAGTACTTGAAGGCGTCGGCCAGAAAACGCGCGCTGCTGTACATCATGAACCCGAGAAAGTTCCAAGCCGCTCAGTACCTCATCAACTACCACGAGTCTCGAGGCGACAAGATCATTGTCTTTTCGGACAACGTCTACGCTTTGAAGACGTATGCTGAGAAGCTGGAGAAGGCTTACATTTTCGGCGGCACTGGACAGGCAGAGCGCATGAACATTCTGCAAAACTTCCAACATAACCCTCAAGTCAACACATTATTCTTGTCAAAGATTGGTGACACATCCCTCGATCTTCCCGAGGCTACCTGTCTCATTCAGATCTCGTCACATTACGGTTCTCGCCGTCAAGAGGCGCAGCGACTCGGCCGTATCTTGCGAGCCAAGAGGAGAAACGACGAGGGTTTCAATGCCTTCTTCTATTCCCTGGTGTCGAAGGATACCCAGGAGATGTACTACTCCTCCAAGAGACAGGCGTTCCTGGTCGACCAGGGCTACGCCTTCAAGGTCATCACGCAGCTCGCCAACATCGAGAAGACACCTGGCCTAGCCTACGCCGCGGCGAGCGAGAGACGAGAGCTCTTGCAAAAGGTCCTCATCGAAAACGAGGCCGGCGGCGAAGACGAGGTCATTGACGACCTGTTCCACAGCGGCACGATGGGCCGCGCGCCGGCCAGGGGCAGGAAGAAGGCCGCCGCGAGGAGGACGGCTGGTCTGCTGGGCGACCTGTCGGGTGGACAGGACATGGCCTACATGGAGCAAAACAAGAGGGTCAAGCTCAAGAAGGCAAAGGGAGAGAGCAGTGCCTTCTTCAAGAAGATCCAGAGAGAGAAGGCCAAGCGATAGATTGCAATCACGAACGGGTTTACGGCGTCTGTGGGTGGGGAATTTAGGGAAAGGCAAACGGTGAATTTGAAGCCGCTTCACTGTATTATAGATCATACACAAACACGCCGTGGAGGCGCAAGACTGGATGCGGTGGGAAAGATCAGATAAATCTGCACATGATACGATATTATTCGATGACAAGTCAAAGGCCCAAGCTGTTGTGCCAAGCCCATGCAAATATGGTCAGTATCATCTCTAGGAGTACGCAGACAATATCCAACGAGGGATAATCGTCCATGCCATTAGGCTATAATCTACTTTCGACTCGTCCGGTCTCCCCAACAAGAAAGGGAATTTTTTTCGTGGACTTCACTTCCCCCTTTTCCCCTGTTCCAGTTTCACGAAGGAGTTGATTCTGGCAAAGGCAAACAAGAACCAAGAAGAAGAAAAAGAGAACAAACGCGGCAAAATCGTGGTTGCGACTGTCGAAAAACGGCTCGTAAAACAAGATTGGACTTTTGGATTCCATGGGTGCATAGCTATTTTTGGTGAGCGTCATTCCCGGGGTATCTTAACGATGTCAATCGATCAAAGTCGTATCTACGTAGTTACGGCTGTAATGAGAATTCAAGAAAAGGTCAAAAAAGTGATTACGGGTAGAGCGAATACTCGAGTCGCCCGTATGCCACCCCCTTTCTCCTGTTCGTAGTCGAAGACCGGGGGTAGGAGGCGCAACAACATCAACACATCGTTTGGCTTTTCTTCTAGGCCCATCTATGCGGCCGGATAGGATCTTTCGGTCAGAACCTACCAAGTCCTTCACGTGGGCCGCATGGGCGAATGAATCAGAAGCAAATGTGTGTGGTCTTGGCAGACAGCGGGTTGAGTCGGATTGCTGCATTTACCATCATCTTGCGTTGCCTATCTGGCAGATCTGGGCATTGTTCCGCGCGGCTGGGGTATTCGTACTGGAGGCCCGAAGGAATACTTGGCGTCCGGGTTGGGAGATGAGCGTCCCATGTACCCGTACCGTTGCCATCTCACAAATCGCATGCAGGACTCGCTACGCCGGAAGAGGTGTACAGCAGTAATGGCGGCATGGCGGTGAACAAGCAGAGGAAGGCGGTGGTGGAATATGCTGGCGACGACGTCGTGTTGAGGTGGTGAGAGTGAGAAATGACCTGTGTCACGGAGAGTGCTTGGCAAATGGCAGTGGTTATCGGCTCTCTACTCGGCGGATGGTGTGCTAGGTCTGGACTCCGTCGATGCGACGGACGGAAGAAGCGACCGGCAGTCCGCGGGCTAGGGTTGTGATAGACAGTGAGAATGTCAGAAATGCCGTATTGGAGGCGCATTGCCCTTCCGCGAGTTCCTTATCGGCAAAGGATAAGCCAGTGTGGTTGAGCTGGTGATCAACTGTTCTTCTCAGGCGACTTTGCCTCTACTGTGGCAAAGCCAACAAACGGGACGTACGGGTTCCCCAGACAGGCATCCATAGATCATCGGTTGGGCAGTGCTGACGACTGAAAGGCCCCCGTTGTAAGAGATATGTTGCGCCTAAAAAAGAGTCAATGGGCATCAGGATGAGGGATATGCTCCTGGGGACGCCGACGGGTTTCATAGGCTGCCGTGGCTTGCAAATGGCACCTGCTTGATAACATTACCATAGCCATGGGCAGCGAATGAGTGTCTCTGGTAGGGGGTTGGATGTTCCCTGACAAGACAAGGTACCACTCGCCGGGAGCTTGGTCGGACTGATGGTCTTCTCGGCCGGGATGTCCTGTTGGAGGCGAAGTGCCACGCCGTTTCAATGTATAGGGGTAGAGAGACATTATTCGTCGGTGGTATTGTGACCACGGGAACATTGATGGTGCGCGCGTCCGGGAGTTTAGCCAGTTTCCTACCGATTGTGAGGCGGTCGCAAACATGCCAGACGCTTGCTCGTCAGGTACCGGTGGTAAAACCCCGGATTCGCGGTGCTAATGGGAGTAACGGACGAATTTGACTTTGGTATACGTACATGTGTACTCCGTACGCCTGCACCGAGTATTCGTAGACAGACCAGTTGAGGGGCACTAATTGTGTGGGATACCTAGACTGTATCTTAGGTCGATGGTAGTACTGCCATTGCTGTACATATATATCAAACGTAGGTAGTGGGATGTCTTGGCTGGCCCATTAGGCAGTGCTGGGTAAGTATGCATGTGTTCACATGCTGGAGTTGCGCTGACTGCAGCTGAAAAGATGGTCAGTCAGGAATATCAGGGATGGACAGCGTCGAAGAAAGCCATGAGATGCAGCGAAGGAGGGTAAGAGATGAGATGTGCTGGCACAAAATGACGTACTAGAGCCATGTAGTGTACACCAGAGGCTGGCGTGGAAGGGAGGGTAGGACGTGGTGCCCCTGTCACGATGCAGTTGCTCTTGTTGCTCCTTTGGGCGTGAACAGCACGCGTGCGAGTGTCTGCTTGGACAGACGGGCGACATGTTGCTGACCCACCTAAAATTAAAGTTACTTGGCACTCCTCCGCCAGCTTGGTTGGGGGATTCTAGGGATTTTAGGGGATTTTGTTCTGGCGTGTCTTGGAATGGTACGCCACGAAACAGATCTCGCGAGTCGCAACCAATCTTACCTTGCGTAACCATTAAAATGGCAGGCTAAGTGTTTGGTGCCACGTTAAGACAGACCGGTGGACGAGATCGGAGCAGACCGACGCGTGCCGAGGGTGCAGGCGTGTTGCAAGCTGTCCCAACTCCCAAGTAGGTACCTTGTGTAGTAACGCATGGGGGTTTAAAGGACCAAGACTCGAGCGGGCGGACGCCGATGCTGGATGTCGCATAAAGATAGTAGCACATGAATGATGTGCGCATATGATTGGCGATCAATCCGACAAGTTTTCGACATGATGCTGCATCCATCTGCTGTAGCAGGGGATATTTGGTGCGATCAACCATCCAATGGTCTAGAAAAAGGTATGCAAGAGGTAAGGTGGTGCAGGCCAGTGTGAGGTGATCAGCCTTGATATGACTGACGTGAGGTGACTGCAGCCGCATCCGCGGTGCTCCCGAGATGTTCTGATCCTCCGTACACATTCGGTAAGCACGCAAGGTGGTAAGGTGAGGTGCGGCGAGGTGAGGTGCTGCCCGTTGTAATCTCGATTCTCGAGGCTCCCTCCTTCCACAGCCCACTCCATCGTTCTCGTAAGAGGTGCACTGGCGACGAAGTACCTAGGGTACATCTGAGATGTATCTCTTCTGTTCCATCCGCGGTGGAGCCGCAGGTACTTCCCAGTGCCAGGAAAAGCTTAGCTCGGTACGGAGTACCTATCGCCCAGGCACCGCAAGGAAAGGGTCTGCGTCGGTCGAACTCGACACACTTTTCCACCGAGTTTCCATGCCAGGTTCCAATGGTGCCAGTCCAAAGTCGAAAGTGCTGACGGGACGGTTACCTTTGGCGTCTCCAGTTCCATGGCAAGGATAAGAGTGGACATTGCAGACTGTGGATGCTGCTGGATGCACCGCGGTTGGATGGCTGACCACAAGGACCTCTTTGCGGTCAACTGTCAACTCCACACTTCAGACTCCAGTCTCCAGAGTTCCAGGGCAAGCGTCCAGAGCTTAAGGTACTTACGCCCCCCGACACGCCCCCCGACACGCCCGCAAGCCGATTGCTTCCCTCCCTTTTCTGATTAAGGAAAAATAAAATAAAAATAATAACAGCGAGGGAAAAATTGGATTGACGCCTTCGTTTCGTCTTGGGCTGTGGGGGGTGGGTAGGAGAGCACAAATATCTGCCTACCTGGTACATTAATGCAGTCTGGCACTTCTTTCCCATCTTTCTGCTCTCGTTGACCTTTGTCATACGAACAGTCGCGCCTGCAGCTCAGGTTGCTTCTTCCTTGTGAAGAGCCAAGTGTTGAGCCACTTCCCACTTCGAGCCGTAGTGGTGCAGCGTGCTTGCTCCCTGGCTCATCTGGCGTCGGCATCTGCAATCCAATCTTGCTTGGCTGCACCTGCGACACTTGTAGCACCAAGTTTGATCTTGATCTCA
The DNA here is from genome assembly GCF_030869305.1 of Colletotrichum tamarilloi. Classification (NCBI taxonomy): domain Eukaryota; kingdom Fungi; phylum Ascomycota; class Sordariomycetes; order Glomerellales; family Glomerellaceae; genus Colletotrichum; species Colletotrichum tamarilloi. Next base: position 246,540 of record NW_026849398.1, read on the forward strand.
TTTCTTTGACCCGTCCGATCAAGGCCATCCATACCTCAGCACGCATTACCACACAATAACCTGTACTCCGTACTGCGTTCAGGATACTTCGACTCTTCTTTCTCCATCCTGTTTTTTCCCTCTTCCATTGCGCCCTCCGACTAAACCTACCTGCCCTGCAACAATAACAGACGATCAAGACTGATGTCACACTTGCTACGACTGGCTACTGCTACCCCATCCACCTTTCGCCATACCAATTGATCGTCATGAATTCCAGCTTAGCCGTCATCCAATCCTCGACCTCTACACCAGGACGGTTAGACTAGAAAGCTTTACAGCCACAGCCACAGTGCCAAGGCCTGGACCATTTCGCCCATTCTCACTGCACCACCTCTCTTATACCTATTCCCCCCGAAGGCCGATGTCTTGTCTGCTCTGGTTCTAAACCGGAGGGGAATTTCCTCCATTACATCAACAACACCAACAAAGCCCATTTTCGCGATCCGAGAGAAATGCTCGAAACCGCGCGCGGCTGGCTGCTCGACCAGCTCCGGGCAGCCAAGCCTTCTTTTATATCCAAGAAGCCTCATTTCAACTTCATATCGGCTCACTGTAAGTTCACCACCATCCCAACTACCATCTATCCCCAGTGCCCACAAGGCCTTGCGCTGCGCACAGCACTAATCTGCGCACCGCGCTCCCCCTTCAGACTTTTGGATTGTCAGTCTCACCATACTGGGCTCCATCCTCATCTTTGCCTCGGCCGGCGGTCAGTTGGCTTACATTGATGCACTTTACTTTGCAAGTGGCGCCAACACCCAAGCCGGTCTCAACACAGTCGACGTCAACCTACTCAACACCTTTCAGCAAGCATGCCTCTACTTCTTTACCATGACCTCGAACCCCATCACCATTCACTCTTCTGTTGTGTTTCTCCGACTGTACTGGTTCGAGAAGCGATTTCAAGGAGTTGTCCGCGAGGCTCGCCAACAACGCAGAAACACCATTTCAAAGTCAAAGTCCCGCGCGAGAGATGATCTGAACCAGGCTGAAAGGGGCCGTCTGAGCGTGCGCAATATTAAGGTTATGCACACCAATGGCCACCGCTCGAGAATGACCAATGATGGAATTCTACTCGATATGAAGGAGGATGAGGATGGCCGCATCTCGCCGGGGAGCAATGGCTTTGTGCCCGTCCCCAACACCCCAGCACATAACTCGGGAGAACACTCGCCCGCCAGAGCACCCGAAACCCAGGAAGAAACCGGCACAGACATCACCCAAGGTCGAATCACGTTTGCCCAGCATGTCTTCCGAAGCGACGGCACGGAACCGGAAGTCAAGCTTCCATCACCGCACTCGCCCGCCCATTTTGCCATTCTTGAGCGCCAACGAGCCGGGCCTGATGAGACCCTGCGAATCCCGAACCCCAGAGACGCAGAGAAGGGCATGAAACCAAAGCGAGTCGAAGACGATGCAGCACCTGAACCCGAAGACGAGAGAGACGGCAGTATTCCGCATATCCACGTTAACGGCGGAGCGAACAACTTGGCGGATGGCATCGGCAACAATGTCCACCGCCCACAGACGATCAAAATCGAGGAGCCTGAGCGACCCAGGGATACCGATAGGACGGTCAAGGACGAGATTGCGGATGAAGCCGAGGTGATTGGTAGAACAATCTTTCCATTCTCGCTCCGCAAGCCCAAGAAGTTCTTCAAGGGTACCAGCAGTGACAACGGCGAAGGCAGCAGCTCTGACAACCCTCTTGCGAGAGTCAGGAGCAAGACATTCGACACCATCAGGACTGCATTGACCCGCGAAAAGGTCGAGGACATGCCGTATCTGAGTTTCACGCCTACCATGGGACGCAACTCAGCCTTCCCGGGCTTGACCATTGAGCAGCGCGAGGAATTGGGTGGTATCGAATACCGCTCCCTGAGGACACTCGCCGTCATCTTGCTCTGCTACTTCTGGGGTTTCTCGCTCTTCGCCATCACCTGCTTCCTTCCTTGGATCTACACGAGCTCCAATGCCAAGTACGCCGCTATCGTGGAGAACTCGGGTGTTAGCAAGGCGTGGTGGGGTGTTTTCACGGCGAACTCGGCCTTCAATGATTTGGGACTTACACTCACGCCTGACAGCATGAACTCGTTCAACGACGCGTCCTTCATCCTATTGATCATGTCTTTCCTGATCATCATTGGCAACACCGGCTTCCCCATCATGCTCCGAGTCGTCATTTGGATTCTCTCCAAGATTGTGCCAAAACGCACAGGACTATGGGAGGAACTACGCTTCTTGTTGGACCACCCGCGTCGCTGCTTCACTCTGCTTTTCCCAGCGGGCGCTACCTGGTGGCTGTTCATCATTCTCATCGGCCTCAACGTTCTTGACCTGCTGTTCTTTGTCCTGCTGGATGTAAGACATTCTCGCTACCCATAACTGAACTACGCTGACACTACTTGTAGCTGAACGATAACGCTGTGAGCCATTTGCCGGTGCACGTTCGCATTGTGGATGGTATCTTCCAGGCTGCGTCGACCAGAACTGCAGGTTTCTCGGTTGTCAACATTTCGCTGTTGCATCCTGCTGTGCAAGTGTCATATATGATTATGATGTACATCTCCGTGTTTCCAATCGCCATCTCCATTCGTCGCACCAACGTGTACGAAGAGAGATCTTTGGGTGTTTACCACAGCCCTGACGAGGATATGGAGGGTACCAACGAGAATAGCGCCTGGTCATACGTCGGTACCCATTTGCGTCGCCAACTTTCTTTCGATTTGTGGTACGTTTTCTTGGGGCTTTTCATTCTGGCCATCACAGAAGGCAAGAGGATTCAAAACAAGGACTTTGACGTCTACTCGGTCTTGTTTGAGATCGTGAGTGCATACGGTACGGTCGGGTTGAGTCTGGGTTATCCCAACGTCAACGCTTCCCTCTGCTCTCAATTCACCACTGGAGGCAAGCTCATCATGATTGCAATGCAAATCCGTGGTCGCCATCGTGGTCTCCCCTACGGCTTGGATCGCGCTGTTCTTTTGCCAAGCGAATCTCGGTTCGAGAAGGAAGCCGCCGAGGCGCAGCCAGTTCTGGTCCGGTCTGCTACTGCCGCATCGACGGGAACTGCACTCAGCGCCACGAGGTCAAACTTGAGGTCGAGAAGAATGAGCACGAACAGGGGTCAAGGCATCTTTACTCAATTCCTTCACCCTGGCCCCGTGATTCCACACGAAGACAGCCTCACCAATCTCTCCAGACGCAGCAGATCATTTGGTGTCGACGAACGGCCGCCGATGGCTGAGGATATGAGGAGACGCAATACGGAGCCCGTCGATGACGAGACTACGGATACCGACAGCGACGTAATCACAGCGCCTCCGCGGAGAGTAGTCACTACACCCGCAAGACCCGCGATTTGACCTGTTTTGTGAGAAAAGGAAAAAGGAGCATCATTGCAAGGAGTTTGTACTATGGAGTAATCAGGGTGGGCACATTTTTTTTTATTGGCGCGGAATCCAGTCTTTTCTATAAAACCAAGGCGGACTAGATGGCTCAGGCCGCGGACAGACCTTTGATTTTGGCGTTTGTTCTCACTGTACATTCTTAGTATACTGTACACTTATGACGATTGATGAACACCTATGCGCGTTCAGTCCTTGATGTGACTCTGTGATGATGCTGAGTATCTGCTCTAACTCAGGCCTCGACATGACCGACCCAAGAGACATTGTTGTTGAATGTATTTGTCGTCGTGACCTGGTCGTCCGCCCTTTTGTCAGTTCACGTCAGTCACCATGTCACTCGATATCATTCTCTACTAGCCATCACTGCCTCTAGTATTTTATGTGATTTTGCTCATGTACACGACTCTACACAGGCCAATGTTGTACAGCTCGCCCGTTTTTTCCCCTAATCGTACATTCCACCAACGTACAAGCCTTCCTCCTTCACGCAAACGGGTCCTCTCCAATCGGTATCTCGTCTTCATCTTGTAGACAAAGCCCCTAAGAAGAGATAGACCGTCCCATCCCCGCCTATTTCTTGAATCCTTCCCCAATCTCTTTTAAAACCTCGAACCGGCCCTGCCCTTGCTGCGCGTGCCGTACCTCTCCTTCTTCCAAGCAAAGACGAGGTGATCGACGTTGCCCATGTCGTGCTTGGGCTTGCGCAGGTACGTCAGGCGGGCGCGGCGCGCGCGCTTGGGACGACGCCAGACGATGTCGATGCCGATGACGGTCGGGGAGTAGATTTTGTACCACATCTCGACGCCGACCTTCATGAGCTGGCCGCGGAGGAGGATGCCCGTGTCAACGCCGCGGCGGCGGATGGACATGCATACTCCGGAGAAGGGCTCGCCCGATTTTGTGGTCACCATGAGGACGTCGCCTACTTTTGCGGCGTCGGGGCGGGCTGGGTCGAAGAGGCGGGTGCGGGCGCCGGTCGGGTCGAGGGTTGTGCGTTGGGCGGCGTCGAGGGAGGGGAGAGGGTTCTTGTGGGTTGTTTGGCGGATTGAGGGGAGGGGAGGGTAGACTGCGAAGGTTGGCTTGTTGCGGGGGCCGTCTGTGATGTGGTTTGTTAGCTTGCTCGGGGTTCGTGTGGCAGTTGGGTGATGTTCGCCTTACAGTAGGACGGCTTCACTGAGGGCGTCGCCGGTGAGGGTGTAGATGATGGCGGCTCGGGGGCGGCGGCGGTGGCCATGGACCGGGCGAGGAGTCTCTGGTGCCGCGTCTGGCGGAGGGCCGTCTTCAGGCAGCCCATCGGCCGCAAGAGACTTGTGGCGTTCATTGTGGTGATGGTGTCTTGTCGTGGGGACGGGACGAGACGATGCAACTACGTCTGATCGAGCGACGACAGGCAGTGCTTGGTTAAAGGGTTCAAAAAGTTCAAGAGGCTCGAGGTGCGAATTGCGGGCTGTGATTGGCTCGGTGCATCAATGATGCGGAGCCGCCGGGCCGGGAGGCTCGTTCGATCCAAAATTTTGGGTGGCTACCCTGCAGGCCAACCCGAGTAGCTCCCTTTTCGCCGACGACGGATAGGAAGCCTCTGACGAGCTTATACACAACCCAAATCGCCCATCATGTCGAGGATATTAATGGGAAGGGCCCTTAGGGGCGCAAAGGCGTCGATGTGGGATCAGCCGGCGTGCATGGCACAGCAGCAGCAGCAGCGGTCCTTTGGTCAGACGCCTGCCCGTCAAAGTACGTCGTCTCGTGATGTATATCTCGCATTGATCCTATGAAGAAAGTTTCGCTGACAGCTTGCCGTTCTTTCGCAGACCCCCAAGTTCTCTTCGACAAGACCACGACGCCCGGCCTCGGCCCGATCCTCGAGGAGATCCAGACGAACATCATCCTCCCCTACCACCTCCCCATCCACCAGCGCAAGCGCGTCTTCTCCGAGAAGCTCAAGCACCGCCTCAAAAATGACCCTGTATACCTCGAGATCGACGGCCTCGAGCACCGCTTCAACCACATCAACGAGGAGGCCCTCCCCCCTTCGCGCGACATCACCTGGAAGGCTCTCCGCGCCATGGAGACCCCGCAGGACTGGAACAACTTTGGCCGCCTGCTCTCGGGCATGCGCACCGCGGGGCGCCACTACAGCCAGACGGATTTTGCCAAGATGATTCGCATCGCCGGCCAGCAGGGCCAGATCTACACCATCATCGAGGCGGCGAGACAGGTCCGCAAGACGGGGATGAAGCTCGACAACTCGGAAAAGGTCAACGAAGTGCTGCATTTCGTGCAGATGCGCGCCGTCGAGAGCGAGTGGGACCAGGAGAAGACGAAGCAGGCACTGCGGTGGGCCGAGATCGTGCTCGAGATGCTCGAGGACAAGGGCCACGCGCCCAACGCCCGCAAGCTCAGAAAGAGGCAGCTCGCTCAAGAGGGCGCCGCGACTCCCGAGCAGGAGCGCTTCGCCCTCTACAACGACCCGCAGATCATCGGCGCCGCGCTGCACCTGTCGGCGGTGCTGGCCGTCAAGCACAACGACAGCAAGGACGTGGACGGCAAGGTCGGCCGCCTGGCCAGGAAGCTCGTCGAGCGGTGGCCCGCCGGCAAGGGCCTGCTGCAGCTCCACCCGGCCGAGGCGTACGCCGACCGCGTCGACGGCGTGGCGTACCTCGTGCACAGCCGGACGCAGTACCTCTCGTACGCGAGCCCGATCCTGCACGGCCTGTTCCTGGCCGCGCGCGTGGTGGAGAAGCCGATCGCGGACCGGCTGAATGCCATTGCGGCGGCGTTGGGGCCCGAGGTGAAGGATGTTGCTGAGAACCAGACGTTCCCTGCCGAGCGTGGGCTCAAGACGTACAATGCGCTCTTTGGATCCGAGTAAGCACATGGTGTGTAGGGTGAAGCGATGGCTTGGGAGAGGGCAGGAATGACGTGTGATAATAGCAAGGCATGAGGAATAGGATAGAAAAGGGAGTGATGAAAAGCGAAGAGATGGGGGGAAGAATCAGAGAGGCTCCAAAAAAGGGGCTATGTACAGCTGATATGTAAAATTATCTATGTATACAACACAATACGCACACAACCAACGACCAAAGACAAAGGTCCGCTCTACAACCACGACCAGTAAACTGCTTAAGGCAAAACAATGTACTTTTCCAAATGCTTCGGTATCGCCCCCAAAAGCTTCTTCTCCTCAAGCCACTTGCGCGAGAACAGCCGCTCCGCATACCGATACGCGCCATCGCACAGGATCGTCACAACGGTGTTCCCCTCGCCGAGCTTCTCCGCCACCTCCTTGGCGGCGACGACGTTGAGCGCCGAGCTGGCGCCGAGGTACAGCCCTTCCTCGTCGAGGCAGCGGTACACCATCTCGATGCTCTTCTCGTCGGCGATCGTCAGCGACCCGTCGACGAGGCCAATGTCGGGCTGCAGGTTGTCCGTGATGCGGCCCTGGCCGATGCCCTCGGTGATGCTGGACCCGCTCCGCTCGACGAGCTGCCCTCCCGAGGAGACGTACGAGTGCAGCACGCTGCCGGGGGGGTCGGCGAGGAAGGATTTCACGCGGCCGTTGGAGATGTCTTTTAGGTAGCGCGTCGTGCCGGCCAGGGTTCCGGCGGTGCCTGTCGCGCAGGTGAAGGCGTCGATCTTCCCCCCCGTCTGCTCCCAGATCTCGGGGCCGGTGGTCTCGATGTGCGCGCGGCGGTTGGCCGTGTTGTCGAACTGGTTCGTCCACACGGCGTTGTCGAGCTTCTCGGCGTGGCGGCGCGCCTGGTGGTTGTAGTTCTCCGGGTTCTCGAACGCCACGGCGGGGACGGGGTAGACTTCCGCGCCGAGCAGCCGCAGGAGGTCGATCTTGCCCTGGGACTGGGTGTTTGGCATGTAGATGACGAGCTTGTAGCCGCGGGAGCGGCAGACGTGGGCGAGGCCGATGCCCGTGTTTCCCGCGGTGCCCTCGACGACGGTGCCGCCTGGCTTCAGGAGGCCGCGCTCCTCGGCGTCTTTGACGACGTAGAGGGCGGCGCGATCCTTGACGGAGCCGCCTGGGTTCATGAATTCTGCTTTGCCGAGGACTTCGCAGCCTGTTTCGGCGGAAAGGCGGTTGAGGCGGATGAGAGGGGTGTTGCCGATTGCTGAGGACGTGGTTCGGTGTCAGTGGATTTTGCTACAGATGGGGGTTCGATTCATCCCTTTCCCTCGTGCAAGGTCTGAATTGAGTGTGTGGGGGAACATACCGCCGGTGAGGCCCTTGACGACGCCTTGCGCGCGGGAGAGGTTGAGGGAGTAAGCCGTCGGCGGGTCAATGGCGCGGACGGCCGTTGTCGCAAAGCGACGGACGGCGATGCGGCTCATGTTGGGCTTTCTAATTGCGGGAGCTACCTCAAGACAGGGCTCAAGTATTCAACTACACCAGTTGGCCGTGTTGCGGGTGTGTGGTAGGAAGAGAGCTTGGGGAATCTGAGTCCAAGTGCTGAGGAAACGGGTCTCCGGCATTCGGCTTTCTAAGCTTGCAAGCATGCATCCGTAGTGGGGGGCTTTTCTTCAATTGGGTTCAGCTTTAGAAATCACGTCAGAGCCGCTAGCGGCCGTCAGTGTGGGGCGCGCGGGTGACGGGGCCGGGGGCCGGCAGTCGGTGATTACGACGGCCGAGCCGGATTGACTCAATTCTTTCTACTTGTTTCTCAAGATTGTTGATTGTGACTGTGACATCGAGATCCGGTTCGAAAGCATCGTGGTAAAAAGAAGTTTCACGAAGCGATCCCCAATGAACCAAGAATTATCCATTTCGCCTATTAATGGGAGAGTATCCGAGATGGGGATACGTGCTCGCCCAAGTCGCCGATGCATTCATCACGGCATTTACTATTCAGGCTCCCCCCAATGACCACCGACCAATTACTATCCTGCATGATCATCAAGCCGCCTTACGTACGGCGATGGGAACAGTCCCTTCGCGCCCATGTACACCCCAAAGAACCAGTCCCCGTTCACGTCCTCAATCTCCCGGATCTCGGCCCCCTTGGGGAACAACAGCTCGTCCTCGGCCTTGGGATACCACGCCCACGTCGCTGTCGCCCTCATCCCGACGCCGCCGTCCGCGGGGAACCCCTGCGCGAGACCCTCGCCTGTCGGGGCGTCCGCCGCAACGTCCCTGGTGACGAAGCGCTCCCTCGTCTGCCCGCCCTCGTGCCACCACCACTTCTGCGGGGCCTGGTCGTCGGTGCCATCCGACTGCGTGATGCGGAGATTGCGGCCGCCCACGAGGTCGGATAGTATGTGCCGCAGCTGCCCGCCCGGCCCGTCGCGGAAGCCGACCACGATCATGCGATGGCCGTTGAGACACCGGCGCCAGCCCGCGTGCCCGTTCTCGGGACTGATTTGATCACGCGCTTCAAGATTGGCGTAACAATTTGTGCATACATCGTAGTCGCCAGGTTGCGTGTCCGGCTCGATTGAGCTGGTACAAGTGAAGCAGTGATATCGGCTGTGGTTGGGAGAGATAGGGTCCTGGCAGACGTCACAGCGCGTCGTAAACGTCAGGGGCTTAAAGGGGCCAATATTGTGAATGTTAGGCCCCGTCAGCACAGCGGCCGCGTGAGGCGGCTGAGGCGACCTGGGACTGGCAGGTGGCGTGTGTGATGGCTGAGGCTGGTACGTCAGAGGCAGAAGCGGATGTGTGCACGATCGTCCCTGGTTCACGCAATTATTGCAAAACCCCCAGTCGCCAAAGTTGCAAAAGTCGCATCGCCAGAAGCACTCGTTCGCCCAGGCCTGGCATCGAGCACAGAAGTTGCCGCTTTCCAACCGCTTCATCGGATCGTCGGTCGTAAGAGTTCGCCTGCCTTCCGCTCCACCCGGGATGATCTTTGGCTGGAGGTAACGATTCGCCGTCAGCATGTGAGGTCTGGGTATGTCCTCGTGTGCCGTGTGCCGAGCCTTTTCCCACTTGGCCCACGCTCCGTACCCGAAGCCAAACCAGTGCAAGCAGCCTTTGCCGGACCTGTAGCAGTCGATGCAGATGTTCCAATTTCCGCTGGCGCAGATGCCGCAGTTGTAGTGTAGCTCGTACTCGATATGCTGCCTTGCGCAGCGGGAACACGTAATCGAGGGCTCCGGGTACAATTGCGAGCGTGTTCGTTGATGGCCGGGGGTGGTCGGACTCCCTATCCCCAAACCCAAGCCTAGCCCGACAGGGCCTGAAGTTGCTTGGCTGATGATGGACAAGTCTGCCGGCCGGTTTGGCCGCTGCAGCCGAGGCGGCAACGGCTCTATGGGCGGAGACGCGGCAAAGTTGGAAGACACCAACGCAGAAGAATTCGTCATGCGGTTGGCAAAGGTCAGCTCGCGCGGTGCTGGCGAAGTGGTGGTCGTCGGCGACTGCGTCGTGGTAGGTACTGATGGCGTGCTCGAGCTTCTCGCCTCGGTGAAGACGGTTCTCGGGGCGACTGCTTCACCAAAATGTGTTCGTGACGACAGATCGGTCTGCGATCGAGTGGCGACGCGGGTCTCGGACTGCGTTGCTGGGAGGGGTGTCGTCGCGCTGCGGCCGCCGCTCGAGGTTCGCCTCCGTCGCCGCCTCTCCTCTGGTCGAACTTCAAGATGCAGGGCGCTCTGTGAGAGTGGCGGCCGGCTGCGATCGTCGGGAAACCCAGTTGCACTAGTTGACCTTGAGTGCGGTCGTTGCCTGCTACTGGGCCTGCTTGTGTCTGATGCACTTGACCTGATCTCCTGCACACGATCTGGAGAGTGCCTGGACTGGCCACTGGTGTCCCTTCTTCTCGTTCCTTCGGCCCTGGTGCGCTCTCGTTCTCGCTCCCGCTCCCGTTGCCGTCGTCTGTAAGCTTCTGTAATCTTCCGACTCAGCTCATCGTTCCGGCTCAGGTCGATGTTGTCCAGATCGAGCCCATCCAACAAGCCCTCTTCCTGGATTTGTCTAGCAAAATCCTCAATTTCCTTCTGCACGTCGCGCTCGCTCAAATCGCTCGAGCTTATGAGTGATCTGAGTGACGACTGGTGCTCGATTTGCCGACGCCTCATGTCGGATGACTCCTGGGCACGCTGTCTCGACTCACTCCTTCGCTGTCTCGACTCACTCCTTCGCTGTCTCCTTTGCTCGCCCGACCTCGAATCCGGCTGCAGCTGGTCCCCAGTAGGCCTCCCTTCGTCGTCCCGCGGTCTCCGACTGCCCTCATGTCTGTGAATGTGGCGGCTGTCCCGACTGTGGTCCCGGCTCCGTCTGGTTCGTCCATCGGCAGAGCTGCTGTCCTCTCTACGCCGTCGATGTCGATGTCCCGAGGAAGAGTCTACTCCGGCGTCTCTGAGGCTCATCTCCCGCACATCTTCCAGTAACCTCCTTTCTTCCTCGTCTGCGCGCCTCTCTTCCGGCGTTCTCTCGGGAATCTTAACTTCTGGCAGCACCTGATCACCTGGCTTGTACTTCTTCACCATTTCCGCCACGTCGGATTCAGATCTCCTCCTTTCCGGGTTCGCAGCCACAAACATATCGAGGAGAGTGGCGACGGTGGCATTGTGCCTCGTATCGCGAACCTGCGCACGACATGACGGGCAGGTGAAGATGTTTGTCCCTGGTGCGGGCGGGGTCGGTGAGTTTTCGGCCTGCTGCGCTTGGAAAGAAAACCAGTCCTTCAAGCAGGCACCGCAATACGTGTGTAGACAATCGAGCAGAGTCAGAGGCTGGTAAAGGAGCTCGGTGCATATCTAGAAGGCAAGAAGAAAAGTCGGTCAGCGCACATATAATCTCTAGAGTCCTGCAGAATCCAATGGGGGTTTGAAAAAAAGTGCCCCTCTCCTAGGGCGACGCTACAGAGCATTGGATCAGACGACACTTACAGAGCACGTCAACTCCCTCTCCAGATCGAGCGCGGGCTTTGAGGAATCCATGCAGGAACTATCGCTCCGCGCGATCCCTGGATTGCCGGACACAAAGACAATGTCATGAGGAGATTTGGCCAGCGGGATCGCGAGGGGAACATGTCGGTTTAAGACTGGCTGTCAGGCGAGCCTTAGGTGAGGTGGGTGGCGGGGCCGAAAGCTGGGCGCGCCGTGGCCGCTGCAGCAGAAGCACCTCACAGGCTCAAGGCTTACGGGTTCAGGAAGGAAAAAAGGTGTGTAAGGGGTCAGAAATGGTCAGAGACCGCCCTGTGAGGTGACCGCGTCAAATGGATTGGATGCTAAGGGACGGGTCCAGTGGCCTACAGGCTACGGCTGCCCGCTGGCCGCCCCAAGTTGGGTGTCAACCCCACGTTGGTTCCCGCCCGCCGCCGACCCCTACCCCTGCCCTTAGCTTCAAAAAGCATCCCAACTCCCACGCGGAGCCAATAAGCTGAGATCATTGCAACCCCTCCGCTACTTTTTGGGACGGGCTAGCCCCCTGTAGGCTCCAAGTAATACGAACTCAACGCCCACCGACTCTCCGGACTTCTTGAGACTAAAGGTTTAAACTGCGTATTCTCGGCGAGGCATGCGAGCTGCTCGTAATGGTTGAAAACACTGTGGTTTATGTGGTTTTCTAGGCATTGGCCAAGGCAGGCGAGGAATCTCGAGACTAAAGTCATCATGCATGCAAGCAAGGGCTGTACGAGAGAGACCCCGAAAAGTAACATCATCCTTTTTCCTGCAAAGCAACATGGCCAAGCAAAAAGGTGGTGCTGGGCTGACTGTGTGCTCTTACATGGTCTTATTCATGCCGAGCAATTTAACGGATTTCCCCAAACACACGCACGCGCTCATTTGCCCAAGATCGTGGTTGCACAACATCATGTCTTTGCCAGACTCGGCTATTTCGCATACAACTAGTCTTTTCACAAGCATGAAGCTTTTCAAGAGTGAGTCCACTCTGCCTTCTTCTTCTCCGCGAATGCCTTCATGCCAATCTTTTGGTCGTTGCTGCCGAACAAGCTGTGGAATACTCTCCGCTCAAATTCGACACCATCCCTCAGAGGCAGATCCTGACTCTTGTTCACAACTTCCTTGCACGCGTTGATGGACACCCTCGAGTAGCCGGCGATGGTCTCTGCCGTTTTCAGCGTCTCCTCCATGAGAACCTCGTACGAAGGGAATGCCTTGGCCGCAAGACCCCACTTCTCGGCATCGGCACCGCTGAAGGACTTGCCCGTCAGGATCAACTCCATGGCCTTGGACTTTCCGATAGCCCGGGTGAGTCTCTGGCTGCCGCCGGCACCCGGGATCGTGCCGAGCTTGATCTCGGGCTGGCCAAAGTTGGCAGTCTCGGTGCAATAGAGGATGTCGCACATCATGGACAGCTCACAGCCTCCGCCGAGCGCGTGACCGGAAACGGCGGCGATGATGGGCTTCTTGACCTCGGTGGTGAGAAGCGACCACGACTCGATGAAGGACTTGGTGTATGCCTCGGAAAAGGTGAGAGGAGCCATCTCCTTGATGTCGGCACCGGCTGCAAAGGCCTTTTGGGAGCCTGTCAGGACGATGACGGACGTTTCGTCCGACGCGTTGAAAGCCCTGAGCGCATCGTTGAGCTCATGGATGAGGGGAGTGCAGAGAGCGTTCAAGGCCTTGGGGCGGTTCAACGTCACTAAAGTGGATCATGGTGAGCGTCGTCGTCGTAGAGTGATGATTGATTGCGGCTGGAACAGTATTTACCTTGACCAACACCAGGCTTGGGCTGAGAGACCTGAATGAACTCGTATGTCTTGCTGGCGAATCCGCGTGAGAGTCTGGGCAGCGTCGGCGTCTGCATACGCGAGGCCACCGGCCGGAGGTATCTGAGTGAGTTCATGGTGAAGCAGATGAGAGCTCGGGAAGACGCTCAATGTGAGTGAGGTGTTATGTTGTGAGCTATAGTATAACGCGAGATGATTTATCTTGGCCTCGATTGATACAAAGATGTCGTCTGAAATAAATGACACGAATTGTTGATGGAGCTGTGATGTAACAGGTAGGTCAAGCTCCATTTGACGTTTAATCCAAGCTCGAGGATAGCTGGAAAGCATCGGCTCTGTAAAGCCGAGGATACAGTCGGGCGAGGCACAGACACTCGCCGCGCACTGTGACAGCTCCCCCCGCGTCACAGGCTCGATCTTCCAACACTGCAATCACCTGTAGCAGTGGGATCCTAGGCAGATACGGATCCTCTGGCTGGTTCCAGGGTGCAGGCTGCGCCACAGGGGCTGGTTCGGGCCATTTCCAGGGGATCCAATCACTGACGGGCGCAATCCAATCACTGCGCCGGATAAGATTCGGGCGAAAAAGCAGGCGCGGTGCAGCGCGCTGCCAATCTCAAAGGGAAGGGACAGTTTTGTTGCAAGCCTTACGTGGCTTGAATCCATCTCCAGAGATCCCGTCAACCCAAAAATTCGTCCTGACAGATCGCGACAGCGCAGCGGCGGCCTCTTCCCACAGCATCGTCATCCCAGACTTGCACCCTCGTTAACGGCTACATATCCACGCCAACCCACGCGAACAAGCTTATTGCACGAGTATCCCACATCAAAGTTCATTCGCGCAAATACCGCCCAAGATGGACTCTGCCGAGCCGGAACAGACTGCCTTCTCGTCAGTCACAGCCCACACCTCGAAGCTGCAAAGAGTACGACGACGATCAATCCCCCCCGGAGTCTGCCAGCGACATCTTGCTAATTCCCATCGCAGCAATACCAGGCGCTTCTCGATCAGTCAACCCCCTTCGTGCTTTACAGATGGATCGCCACGGGCGTCTGCCTCCTGGGCTTCTTCGCTCGCATCTTCGTGGCGCAGGGCTGGTACATTGTCGCCTACGCTCTCGGAATCTACCTGCTCAACTTGTTCCTGGCCTTCTTGCAACCCAAGTTTGACCCCTCCAACGAGGCTATGGACACTGAGATGGAGGACGGTGGTGTCGGCATTCTCCCCACCAAGCAGGACGAGGAGTTCAAGCCCTTCATTCGCCGCCTCCCCGAGTTCAAGTTCTGGTACTGGGCCACCCGTGCCATCGCCATCGCCTTCTTCTGCAGTTGGTGGGAGATCTTCAATGTCCCCGTCTTCTGGCCCGTCCTGGTCATGTACTGGTTCATCCTCTTCTTCCTGACGAGTACGTTTCCTACCCCCACGCCTTGTCTCCCTGGCATTTCGCCCTTGCACACAGCTGACCTTCCCTCCTTTGCAGTGCGCAAGCAGATTCAGCACATGATCAAGTACCGCTACGTTCCCTTCACCTTTGGCAAGAAGAACTACGCCAAGAACAGCTCCTAAAGGGGGGCCACGCAACTTTACGACGCGATGGAATCAGCGGGTTTTTACGAGAGACAAATGTCGTTGTCACGCCCGTCGAGGTGGGACAAGTGTAAGAGTCTAGGCACGTGAAAGGGAAGAAAAATTAGACAGTGCGCGAGGATGAATACACATTTTTGACGAAGTCTGGATGGCGACGATGGGCGAAGACAAACTGTATGTACCTATAGAAAGGAGGCCACGGGTATGAGTGCATGGATGGTTGCGACGGGCCAACTACACGGGGCGCATCAGGAGGTCCTCCTGCACGGTCGGGAGCCATTGCCCCGTTGATGAGTGACGGTTTTGCTTTGAAATCATTCATCTCATACTACGTTTTGTAATAGAGAGGACAAATCTGTCTCTGATTCTTCATCTACGACACTGCGTCTTCTTTTTTTTTTTTATGGTGTACGTTAACGTCAAGCTTCCAGGTTGACAGCTTTGGGGGGTGCTGTGTCTTCGTCTGATAGAGCTGATAAGGCTACAGGTCGAGGTCCGGGCGTTTGGCTGGCGCAACCACAGTGTACAGGTAAGGTACCCCAAACTCCAGCCTCGTGGAACTTTTCTGGGCCAATTGCACCTTCCTAGTCAACGCGACCGCGACGACGACAGCTCCCCGCTGCCAGTACTCGAAGCCATCCTCCCCTCCTCAGCAATTCAATTCAACCCTCAATTGCGACTCAGATATCGAAACGATCCCACCAAACGCACACGCATTCAAAAGGCCACGATGTCGTCCTCGGCGCCTCGCGGCGGCGAGCGCATGATCCATCAGGACTTCATTGCCAGAATCCGATATTCCAACGCCCTCCCACCGCCCCCTAATCCTCCCAAGCTCCTCGACATCCCAAACACTGGCCTGGCTAGCGGGCAGTATACAACGCCGGGATTTGCATCACGTCTGGCAAGAGAACAGCCTCTCAACATCGAGGTCGATGCGGAGCTCGGCATGCCCTTGGACTTGGTAGGCATGCCGGGTATCTTTGACGGAGACGAGAGCTGTAAGCGCAGCCGCGTTGTACCAAAGGGGAGCTCAGTACTGACATCGATACAGCTATTCAAGCCTCTCCGCATCCGCCTGCCGTTCATCCTCACGATAGAGCCCTCCTGAGACCACTGTCGACCCTTGGCCGAGCTAAGAGCAACGCCGACGCATCAGTCTCCTTCCTGAGAAGAACAGAATACATTTCCTCCGTAGCACCCAGAAAGGCTGGCGTCGCCGCGGGAGCATTCATCAACCCCAAGATCAAGCGCGCAGAGAAGCGTCGCTCCCCCGAGCCGGACAAAGACTCACCGGCCGCCATCAGACGCAAGATCGAAAAGAGCTTCGAGAGCGCCGAGCGCTTCCTCAGCAACCCGACCCGCCATCGCCACCCGAGCAAACCAAACGTCCATCTCACGCAGTCTCTGCCGCTGCTGCCCGACCACGACGCCTTCCCCGACTCGGGCGCCTACGTCACCGTCAAGCTCCTCACGAACCCCGTGGCCAGCGCCAACAAGTATGACAGCCGCCTGCTCAGCGGTCTGCTCCGCCCGCTGGACAGGAGCCCCGAGGAGAACGAGGCCTTCCAGGCCGCCGTTGAGGCCCACGAGCGCGATCCTGCACGCAACCCCAAGCCCGCCAACCTGATGGACTACAGCTTCTTCCTCCCCAAGACCAAGACGACGGGCGACAACTTCCGGGCTAAGTTCGATCCAGAGAACCCCGACCGCGACGACGAATCGCTTTACACGTACCAGAGCGGCTCCAACCCGTGCTTCCAGTTCTCGCGCCTGCGTGCGTATGAGACGACAAAAGAGATTGAGCTGGACCACAACACAAAGTACAGCGAAGAGGTCATTCTCGCCTTCAACGACGAGCCCTCTGCGGGCGGCAGGCCCAAGGCGGCGTACTATTATCCGGTCATCCAACGCACGACCATCCGTCCTCAGCGCGCCAAGAATATCGCTCGTACCCTTAGTCAGGTGGACGACGAGACGCAGGTTGTCAACGAGGTGGAGATCTCCATTACCGATCCCAAGGGGGCCCCGGCCGAGAACATGAAGCGGTACAAGGAGAAGCCCATTGGCTATGTCGAAGAGGCCGAGCCGGTTGAAGAGACTTCTCGTGCGCCTGGCACTCCCTCGGACCGGGACGCTGACGGCGATGCCGATGGCGATGAGGAAGATGAGGATTGAAGAGGTGGCGCGTTGAGTCAGAGGGGAGGCGCGGTGATGTAACATCAGTTCCTTTTTCACAAACCATTTAGGCGTTTGGACGTGGAGAATTAAAAAAAACAGGGCAGTCGCGATGGTGGCCATTTTAGACTTCATGGATGTCACAATGATGAACTCACTCTCACGCGATTGTCATATTGTCATGATTGAGTACGTCCAATCGACGCATTGACGGACTTGCCAACCTTCATCAAGAACAAAGCAGAGGGATGGTGTCAAGTAATACGTAGTTGTCATGACTTTGAATTAAGTATACGTAGCTCTTCTCATACAGCGTCTCGAGCTCGGCGGGGTTCTTTCTCCCCGACTCGTTCCCATCATGTGTAATTTCTGCCAAAGGTGATCCTCCCGTTAAGCATACTTTGGAGACCGAGCAGAAATGAGTAAGAAAAAAGGTACAAAGAAAGCAAAATCTCATGTGGTATAAGGGAACAACAGACAGACTCTCTAAGAACGGGAAAAAAAAAAAAGCAACAACGAAAAACAGACTTTGATATCGTCCCTTCCTCCTCTCCCTCCCGTTTCATAGCGTAAAGATGTTTACCCAGAAAACTCCTTTTTTTTTTCTGCTTTTTTCCCCATGGGGAAAAAGAAAAAAATAATACATAGAAGACGCAAATAACGTGAATCTGGCCAACGGTGATGTGTGGTCACCTGGCAGGCACGAACGCAGCAGCGGGTGTCTACACCGGCGGTTCTGGGATAGTTTCGACAGCGAAGCCGATGTTATCTCTATTGTCGTCAATGACGCGACCGTACCTACGTCGAAATAATTAGCAAACATAGGTGATTTCTTTGGTTGGTAAAACTCACTCTAAGAGGAGGCGGAAGAACCAGACCTCCATATCCTCCTTGCGAAGCACCTTATTCGCCCAGTCGCGACTGCTGAGAGCCATGCGCTCGGCTTCGTTGCGCCCCAGCGCGCCGTCGCCAAAGAAGCGCACGCTCTCGAGCCAGTCGTCGCCCTGCAGACTCATGGGGATGTAGTGCGCCCAGGGCTTAAGCCACTCAAAGTGCCACTCGCGGAAGATGGCGAGCTTGAAGACGAGGGAGCGTGATTGCAGGAAAGCATAGAAGCGTCCCGAAAAGGCGTTGCCGTCCATGTCGAGGAGGTACTTGTACTTCCATGCGTCCTGCTGCTCGGCGTGGCCCTGGATCTTGAAGAACTCCTTTTCGGCGTCGCAGTCGCCCGGGTCGCACTGCCCGACGTGCGAGAAGAAGACGTCGACGATTTCGCGGTAGTCGCCGCGAGGCACCTCCTTCACCTCCCACTTGGGGGTCTGCTCGTCACCGCGGTTGATGAAGATCTTTGCCTGGTCGGCGGCGTTGAGCTTCTGCACGAGATGCTGACGGTGCTGGCGGCGCCAGCCGCCATTGCGGGAGAAGCCGCCCGTCGTGGAGCCGCGCCAGTAGAGGCGGTCCTGCTTCTGCTCCCAGAGCATGTCCTTTGACTCGTCGTAGGCGACCTTCTTATACCAGTACCAGGGCGAGGGGTAGAGGATATCGTTGTAGGAGGAGATTTTGGACTGGGAGAAGATGGGAAAGAGGTCGTGGACGATGTTATAGGCGTTGGGGCGATCGAAGAAGCCGTAGGTCGCGCTCAGGGAAGGCGAGAGGCAGATGTCCGACATGGCGGTGACGTTGTAGACGAAGCCGAGCTCGCTGACTCCGTACTTGCTCATGTCGTCAGACAGCTCGTCATCCTCGAGACCGCGCGAGGGGCTGTCGGGTGGGCAGGACATGCGAGAGTGCGTCCAGGTGGGCTGATGGGCGAAGACGTTGAAGCGGGTGCGCTTGTACTCGTCGATGATGTTACCTTCGCTAAGGCCGGCGGCGCGCTTCGTAAAGGCGTTCTCCGGGTTAATGGCAGCGTTCGCCTTGGGCATGTTGACGTCCTTGGCGCGGCTGACGAGGCGTGCGAGGTCCTCGTGAGGGACGACCACGCGCGGCTCGTCGTGGATGTTGAAGGCGATATCCATGCTGGGCAGGTGCTCGATGAACTTCTTGATCATGCCAGAGGTGGCATCGCGCTGCCAGTCTGAGCCGCCCTGAATGTGCTTGATCTTGTGGTCCCGGATCAGGAGGCCGATCAGCTTGTTATCGAAGCCCAGAGCCTCCCGCGCCCGCTCCCGTATCGTCGCCGGCTTCAGACCCCAAAAGGGTGTGAGCATCTCGTGTATCATGTCGAACTCGTCAATGAGCTGTACGCTGCTGGCCTTTGCGAACTCGAACCACTTGTCAAAGTTGGGGGGCGGCGGGATGTTGTAGCGGCGCTTGTACTCCTTGACGGCATCCTCGAGCGTCTTGGACTGGCGCTTCAGCGTATCCTGGAACTCCTTCTCGGCGCTGGTCATGAGGTGCCACATGGGGTGTGACCCGGTGCCGCCAGCGGACTTTGGTCGTCTGTCGGGAGGAGGGGGGGCGGCGGCGGCATCGTCACTGAGTGTCTGTTGATCTTGCGGGGGCGGAGGGGGTTTTTCGGAGCCTGGTATGGGGACTGTCGGTCGTCGATCGGAGGGAAGTGTGAATACTGTGTATGCGCATATCAACAGGAAGACGAGTAGAATGACAACCGTCCATTGACGACGGCGCATGGTCGGTTGCTGGCTGTCAGCCTGCCCCTTTTTGTGGCGGCGGGCTGCGTCGCTTTTGTCTCTCGAGCGTTGGTCGGGTGCTTTCGGGGGATGGGGGAGAGGGCCAGCAGTTTATCGCAGTTCGGCCTATTGCGTATATGAGGATGAAGGAAAAAAAGACGAAATGAGTTCAGGGCCTCATTGCAGGAGTGAGCAGAGATGCCTCACGAAATAGAAGTGGACAGCAGAGCTTCGTAAGGTAGTGAGTGCGTCGTGGATAAAGGAAAAGTATCCTAGTGGTCTGGTTTGGTATCGGTGGTTATGGTGGTAATGGTAATGGTGGTACGTTTCGATGCAAGTGCCAAACTCAGGTTTCCATTGGATCTGGGCCCGGCGGACACTAATGTCAAGGAAGTCTGTGGACTTTCGGGTGGTCGACGTGCCCCTAGAAAAAAAAAAGTCGCCTGAAAAGGAATATGGCTTAGAACCTTGGTGCAGCGCGTCCGTGGACCTTGGTTCCTTGAGTAGTGGCGCCGCGCCCGTGGTAGCAGGGGTTGTAATTGGATATGCTTGGAACAGGGGAGGAGCTTAGTCTTGGGGGCACCTCGAGATTCTGGGGGGGGGGGGGGCAGGGGGCTAGGCCTCTGAAAGACTCAGAGACTGAGCCTCCTTTGGAAAGCTTGGTGGGAACGACTACTATTTTTCATGACGCTTCCATAACGAGAGTATGGCGGACCAGGGGACGCAAGACATCCAGAGCAAAGCAGTGGGTAGACGCTCAACCGGTAAGGTAAGGTAGGGAGGCATAGAGGTACCGGCGTCGACAGCGACTTTGACAAGTCCCTTGCACCGTACCTGCTCCCCGGAATCCCCCCTGGGAAAGTATAAGATACAAGAACCAGCTTTCCGGAATTTCGCCCGCAACTAGCGCATCTCTTGAGTCGAACTGAGACACGACAACTGGAATGGGGAGACAAAGATCTCTTTGCTCACATTTTCCATTGAAAGAGAGAGAAATAGACAGATCGCCGGGTTGTGGGGGTGCAACTGGGAGACCAGGACACTTTTGGGTGAAAAGCCTTTGACCCGCTCGATTCTTCGAGCCATCTTTGTGTGACCGTGTGAATCCGCAGGATTCTTCTTGGCCAAAACATCATTTCATCCAGAAACGTTAGAGGCGTTGAGAGACATATGTCTCTACGCCTACGCCATTTTTCTTGTCTCGAACGGGAGTGGTCCGCTCAGGGGAACACAAGGCTTACCTAAGGTAAGGAATCTTGGACAATTGCCGGTATTACGAGTCCCCGAGATCTGGATTGCTTTGGTCGACGTGCCGCGTTTGTCAAATTGCGATGCATTTCAGACGCCAAGTCTTCCGGTCCTAGACTTGCCTCACTTTCTTTTTTTCCAAATGCATTGCAGAAAGTATGCAGGAATGGCCTACGCATCTGCGGGTGTTGGCGGGAAGGATGCGCAAAAGAAAAAGTTCTTCGGGACTATGCGAGCTGATGCAAGCCAGACACTCGCCGGCCCCATTTTCGTCCTTGTTGGCATATTTAGATCACCACCAGAAGTTCTATCAAACAAATTCAAATTTCCCAAAACTTCAAACTCATAAAAAGGGAAAGTTCGGTGAGTCTGCCATCTACACCGAGACTCTCGAGAAGCAACTTCCAAAAACAATGCACGACATACCTGCATCGCAGCATTGCCCCATCACGTGGAGGGCACAGAGGGCATAAATGCTACGGCCGAGACCGCAAAAACCGCCAGAAGCGGAGCCAAAATGCCCTCGAGATATCGAAAATATGCACGACATACTTGCATTGCAGCGTCTCGCCATCACGTGTATGTGGTCGCAGAATGGGCCTCGCCTCTGTGCCAATGTATGCCGTTTCGGGTAGTCAAGGTGAAGGGGCTGAGACGAATCATTCGTGAGGGCCTCACCGAGAGTTGATCTTGCGACCTCGGGATGTTTTCCCAGGAAGACAGGCACTATTTCTTAAAGGGGAAATAACAACGCTGGACCCCCTCATCTTGGGCGAAGCTTCATGTTCTCTGTATGTCAGTTGCCGAGGTCATGTTTCCGTTGACCCATGTAGTGATCTCTGCTTCGTTGGCAGCGTGATTTTGGTGCCAAATACGCTGGCCAATATGAGTACGATGACTCGAATGCGAGAAAGCGGCTAGAAACTGCCCTTTCTCTCTCCGTATGTCTGTATAGATACGCCGGCCAAAACGACTGATGAGACAACTCGCCGCTGCTCTGTTCTCCATATCACCACGACTCATATTGCTGGTCTATTAGGCTCCCGAGTAATATTTCATGGAGAACACGAATAGAGGGCTGGTGAGAGAAAGTAAAGAGTAAGATTTCTTGGTGGTGATGGCGGCTTAAATCGGAACTTGTGTTTGAAATGGTAGATCACCAATCTCGAGGCCAATTCACCCTTGAGAGCCTCAAACGTACCAACCATGACTGGAGCCCGACGATATGATACCATGACGGTAAGGTATTTCAAAAATGGACTGGCCAATTGAGGATTTTATAGCGCCCAGAGTGCGGACGAACATCCAGAAACCAACGAGTGTTCGCAGGATGTGGCGATGACGGGCCAAACTCGAAGATCGATAAATCACCTCTCTGACCATACCGAACAGGACTACCATACAAATCCATAGGTTGACTAGAGAATCTGGCAGTGCTACGTACCATGAGACCATTAGGAGTCAATGGCACCTTTGAAATTGATGGGCTTATACCGTCCGGCCTCCAGGAGATGGAGGAATTATTATAAGCGCAAGAGGTTCACTAGAGTATTAACATATGGCACGACCTTGAACAGCAGGACGTATTGATGAGAGAAGCCTGTATGTTGAACGGCAGCCAGCCAAACATTCCCTCCCATCATCTGTACATTACATTCGGCCTCACCCTCATCTCCTCCGGCACCTCGTCCAGCCCATCCATCGGCCGAAGCAGCACATCCGACCCGCTCGCAACAATACAATACCTCTCCCGCAGCGCACTCGTATCCTCCAAGATACTCGACGGCATCTTCTCGTCCCCGGGTGGCGGACTCCGCATCGCCAGCGCCAACAGCTCCGGCGTCGACTCCCAGCTCTTGCTCGTGACGCCCGCGACAAGACTCCACGCCATGAACGCCACCGCGACGGTACAGTAAACGAACAAACCCACCATGGAATATCTGACGGTATCGTCCCCGGCAGAGTACGCGAACCCCTTCATCTCGCCCCGGAAATGCAGCCTCTGCGCCGCGGCCCGCACGGCTTCCGGCACGTCGAACGCTGTGCCAGACTCGGGGAACCCAAACTGCGTCTTGCGTGGGAAGAAGTTACGCCACCAGGCGCTGTCGGCGTCCTTTAGAGTGATGATGGGTTTCGCGGCGGGCGCGGTGCGAGACATACCGTTGGCGAGCATAGCGTTGACGAGCGTCTCGACGTGGCCGACGGTCCAAGGCAGGCCTAGCGGAGAGTCGACGAGCCGTGCGGAGGCGGCGAGGCGCTGGAAGACGGTGGTGCCCTCGATGTCGACGGCCGCGTTGGTCAGGTTCGCAAAGGAGGTCTCGATGAGGACTTTGCGGCTGCCGGGTTTCCAGGTCACGGGGAAGGGCCAGCCGTCTGTCCAGACGTGGTTGTCTATGTTGATCCAGGTGTTGGCGCCGATCCATTCTGCGTCTGTGAGGCATCCGTAGACGGCGATTCCTCCTTGGCGTGGGAGGGAGATGATAGCGCCGATGGAGACGTTGGCGGCTAGGTCTCCTTTGGGATCAATGTCGAAGAAGGACAGCTGGGGGGTCGTTCTGTTGAGGGTTGTCCATAAAGCTTGCGTAGTCGGGTTCTCTAGGGCCATGATATCGGTGTTATTGGTGAAAGAGGCCTCGTTCCGAACTTCTGGAAAGTTGACAGGACGACGACGATCACCGGACGTGGTGTTGTTGCCATCGACCATGGTAACGCGACATCGAGTCTCCATGGACGCGAGCTCCTGGAACGTCGAGTACCGATAGTCCAACCCGCGGTAATACTTCTTCTCCTTTTGATTCATCAACGTAAGGGCATCCTGCCAGAGCATCATAGTCGCTGCCAACGTGGCACCCGTCACGCGATGCGGCAGCGTCATGCGAGACTCGGCCCACCCGCGTGGCACACCGGGTTCGCGAACGGATATTGACAACTGCAGAATCGATTCCGGCGTGGCGAGCGGGAAGAGCGCCGGGATGCGGATGTACGACCCCTTTGTGACGTTGAGAATGGCCTGGTACGGGAGGTAACTCACGAGGTGCGTCAACGAGTCCCAGCCGGCTGACGGGCAGTCGAGGTTGCCGGCCCTCTCGTACACGTCGCCGGCCACCGTATCCGCCGCCGTCAGCGTCCGGGGAAAGATGTCGGCGCCGGCTTTATCAATGTACACCCACGACCCGCCCATCATCCACCAGTCGTTCAAGGGCGTCAGGACGGTGGCTGTCGCGGGCGCCACGACGACGGCTAGGACGCAGCACATGACGAGGAAGGAGACAAAAAAGACCTTTTTCCAGACGGTCGAGAAGCGCCCCCGCAGCATGGCCGTCATCTCGTCGGACCAGAGGAACTCGGGCGAGCTGAAGCTGTTCCCCGCAAAGAAAGCCGCCAGCGGTGTCCCTTGGCCGAGCGTCACCTCGCGACGGACGAAGGTGAAGATCATGGTGGTGAGGGAGCCGATGATCATGATCTCGAGGAATTTGGCGGCGAACTGGATCAGCAGGTTGGCCGACTTGTCCCACTCGCGGTTCGGCGTGAGGTCCGCGCCGATCCAGTACTCGTGGTAGATGAGGTGGCTCATGATGGCGGTGGCGACCAGGGGCGGGACGTGGACCATGATGGCGAGGAGGGCCATGGGCCGGTTCTTGAAGATGACGACCTTTGTTTGGTTGCGGATCGAGTCGCGGACGTTGTAGAAGAGACGATAGAGGGAGTGGAAGCTCCATGCCTTGAGCGTGTTTTGGAGGACAGCTCTGAAGCTGAACTTGCCTTCATACACTTCGTAGGGAGTCGTTTGGTCGTTGAGTCTAGCCGACAGGTCAGCACTTATAGCCTGGCTTGTGGTATTTGTGCCCCAGCTTGAGGTCTAGTTCTGTTTCATGGGCAACTGGGATCTTAATCACCTTTCTGTATCTTTGAAATCATGAGTGTCATTTTGGTCTAGGAAATTTCCTCGACGTCCTGGCGGGCCGCCATCTTGTGGATGCAGAAGAGGGACGAGAGGCTCTCCCCCCCCTTTCACCAGTCAAACGAACTTCAGTCATTGTAAGGTCCTCCCTTTTCGACGGGCATCACTCGACAGTGATATCTCACCCAGGATACATATCGCACCCGGAAGCTTGAATACATTTATCAGTTGTTCTCCTACACCACAGCATTCTCAGCTCACAACAAAAGGGAACTTTGACTGCAGCCAACAGGGGCATGATGCAACATTAGAGGACAGGGTGCTGGCCAGGCACCAAGATAAAGTCCTCCAAACCCGGCTCTGGTGAAGCGCTTAAGCCATGGCAGCAACTATCTCATTGGATGTTGAATTCGAGATCCGCTTTCGGGAACGACCTGAAGCTGTCATATTGCGATGCCGCTCATGCGTGTCAGACTGTAGAATCCTTCCGCTGAACACCCAACCTCTTTTACGTCCTTTGGGCACAGGGCCGGCAAGGCTGAGGAGCCATATCCCTGCGTGGGTGTTTAGTTCGGAGGATGCTGACAGTCCAGGTTCATTGCATACGTGCGTAATTCCGACTTCTCTGAGTTTGTCATTCCGAGAACATCAGGTCATCAGCCAACTTCAGTTCGAACGAAGTTGTGAGCTGGGCTTTCAGCGCCTAAGGAATAAGCTTATTGTACCGCAGGCGCAGGGGCCCGCCTTGGGCCTGGCAGCCCGCAAGATCTCGCTGAGGTAATCAGTACCTATCGAAACCCCCACGTCCTGAGAGTAGTGCCTGCGGCCCTGCTCGACCAACCCCAGGTGGCCCAGATCTGTAGATGCTCGGCGCGTGGTCATCGACTTCTCCACACCATCTGAGTGGACGACAGCGATCCGGTGAACGCGGCGCATGATTGCTTGTCTCTCTTCTACTCGTCCCCCAACGTCAACAACGTCCCTTTGAGTCGCCCTGTTTACACGTGCGACCTCGTGATACCTCGAACGGTTCAAGAGCCCCAGGGAGCTGTGCGACTCGGTCATTATTCGACTAGCCCACACGAGCCGGCGCATTCGGGATTCTATTCGAACGGGAGGACGGATACTGACGGGAAATCTAAACGACGATCATACACGCCCTTAGCTTCGATCACTCCCTCTACGCGGGCTGTCCTACTGACAACGTACTGCATCCTTCCCACCTGTAATTTAGGCAACGTATCCGTAATCGACTTTCCGGACCTCGACGGAATTGACTCTCGAGCTGAGGCAGATCGCCATCTTTCACCACCAACCTACACCCACCGACGGCGAGACAGATAACACAAGATGGAGCGCATCAGGGAACTGCTAGGCAAGCACCACAAGCCGGATCGGCAAGAGTACGAGCCTCTCGCCGAGGAGGGCCGGGAACTCGACGGCTCCACGCTGGAGGAAGACCCGGAGGAGGTGCCGTTCTCGTGGACCGAGTACATCATGTTCGCCTGGCTGGGCATGGCGATGCTATGGGCCTGGTACGTCGACATTCGCTCTCCCATCACCAACACCCTTTTCCCCCAATGGGCAAAAACAACGATGGCTAACACGACTCTCTATACAGGAACATGTTCCTCGCAGCAGCCCCCTACTTCCAAGTCCGCTTCCAATCCGACGTCTGGATATCCCAAAACTTTCAATCCGCCATCCTCACCGTCTCGACCCTCACGAACCTCACCGCCATGCTCATCCTCACGAACATCCAATACGCCGCCTCCTACCCCTTCCGCATCAACCTCGCCCTCCTCCTCAACTGCGTAATCTTCTCCTTCCTCACGGCCTCCACCTCCTTCGCCCTCGACGTCTCACCCGGCGCCTACCTCGCCTTCATTCTCCTCATGGTCGCTTCCAGCTCCTGGGCCACAGGGCTCATCCAAAACGGCGCCTTCGCCTTCGCCGCCTCCTTTGGTCGGCCCGAGTACATGCAGGCCTTGATGGCGGGGCAAGGTGTAGCCGGCGTCCTCCCGCCCATCGCGCAGGTCATCACCGTCCTCGTCGTCCCCGAAAAGGACACCACGAACTCCACCACGACCGCCCAAGACGACATCAAGTCCTCGTCCTCCTCGGCGTTCGTCTACTTCCTCGCCGCCGTCGCCGTTTCCGTTTCCGCTCTGCTGGCTTTTATCCCCCTCGTCCGCCGCCACAACCGCATCATCGAAGCCCGCATGGTCAACACCCTCGCCGAGTCCCTCACCTCGGTCGAAGAAGCCGAGCGCGCCGCCCGCAGGGTCGTCTCCCCGCTCACCTTGCTCCGCAAGCTCCACTGGCTCGCCGGTGCCATCTTCATGTGTTTTTCGGTCGCCATGTTCTTCCCCGTCTTCACGGGCAAGATCCTATCCGTCCGCTACCCAGGCGACGAAAAGTCCCCCGCAGGCATCCTATTCCGCCCGGCCGCTTTTATTCCTCTTGCCTTCTTCGCCTGGAACCTCGGCGACCTCTCCGGCCGCATGGCCACTATCCTCCCCTTTTCCCTACGCCACCGGCCCGCGGCCCTCTTCGGCGTCAGCCTCGCCCGCATCGGCTTCCTCCCGCTTTACTTACTGTGTAACATCGGCGGCCGCGGCGCCGTCGTCAGCAGCGACTTCTTCTACCTGGTGGTCGTGCAGTTCTTCTTCGGGCTGACCAACGGTTGGCTCGGCTCGAGCTGCATGATGGCCGCGGGCGAGTGGGTCGAGGACGGCGAGCGCGAGGCCACGGGCGGGTTCATGGGCTTGTGCCTCGTTGCTGGGTTGACGACGGGTAGTCTTTTGAGCTTTACTGCTGGTGGTATTTGAGCAATGGGTATATTGGTTAATTTGCATGTGTACGGCGTAATGGGAGATGTGCATAATTTCTATCGCAATTTGGCATACTTTTGAATTGGTCTTTGGATGGCGTTTGAGCATACGGGGTAGGAGGACGTGGGTATGATAACTGTCATAAAGACGGTCAATAATAGTTGACCCTAAAGACACGCATTATTCAATCCATTATTGATTCAAACGGAAGACAACGCAATTGAAGATTGTATGGATGATTGTCGACGTGGTGTCGTGGTGTTCCAAAAATTACATTACGCTTTGTTTTGCTACAAATACACTACTACTGTACAGCCGCTTTGGCTTCGACGTCCTTTAGGCCTGGAGTGCGCAGTTCACCATCTTTCCGCGCCCGGTGTACCAGCCCTCGTCGATCAACGCGCGCTCTTTCTCCTGCCACTCTTGAAACTTCCAGGACACGTTCTTCTTGTCGAGATCGGCAAGTTTGGCCTCAAACGAGTCCGCAACCACAATCTCCTGTGAGCCCTTCTTCTCGAGGCGGTATCGCATGTAGAGGGAGCAGTCTCGCAACGTCATGGCGATACTAAACTCCTCGTCGTTTCTGTTCGCGTTCAGGGGCCCGCGGGGATCCTTTTGGGTCTGGTGCCTTTTCAATAAGGTGAGGATAGGCGTCTTCTTCAGCAGTTCGTACAGGATAGAGGCGTGCTTGTTGTCTCCGGCGCTGCTGTACTGAAACAAGCTGGAGATAACCTTTTGACGCACATCCTCCCTGCCCTTCGGTGTCTCTCTCTCGGGGTCCAACCAGAGGGGACACGGATAGTACCGCGGGTTGCTACCGGCGTCCTTGCTGTCTTTGAACTTCTTGGCCGCGAGTGCGCAGCAGCGACAAGTGTTGGCGTCTCTCGGCGCGGATGGCGACTGGGCGAGCCATTTTGGCTTAAATTCGACTACGCGCTCGTCGGCGCTCCGCGCGCGCATGCTCTCGATCAGGCAGGCCCTATCTGTTTCCATGATCTTGGTGTTTTCGAACTTGGCGGGTCGCTTTTTGGCTCCCGCCGGAGCTTTGTTCAGCGCATCCAGGACGTTCTGCATGTGCTTCATGGCGTCTTTTGGGAGAAATGCATATTTCATGTCGGTTAGTATATCCGCGCGGTAGGTGAAGAGAGGAGCAATGGTGTCCCAGAAATAAGACCACTGCTCTTCTGGCGGATAGAATGGTTTGTCGCCACCTTTGGGTTGCTTTGGTACTCTCAAGAGGTATTCTAAAAGCAGCATTAGTAGTAGTTCAGGATGGGGCATGTAAGAGATATGTGAAACCCACTTGTTAATAAGTCGTCCTCGGTCCTGTCTTTGTCATCCTGCCGCGCAAACTTGGTATATAGAAACGGGATGAATAGAACGTTGGCAGCACCTTCACCGACATAAATGGCGTGTGTCCAGGGGCTAACATGAACATTTTCGTCCGATACTAGCACTCCCATATTGAAGACCTTGCCCGATGCTGGGCTATGCTCCCTGGGGACATCTTTGGACGATATCTCTGCAACCGCCTTCACACTGAGCTTGGTATTGATCGATGTGGGAGGGATCAATAGTTTGGCCATGACGAGGAAAGCGGAATGAAGCGAGACTTGTGTGTTGGAGATTGGAGGCCTAGTGTTGGCAACGAGTGTAGACTCTTTGATACGGACGAGGGGCTGAAGATTGGCGAGCTGCGAGAGCCTGCTATTGAGGTAGCGAGTGGCTGGATCGAGGCGAATAGTAGGTAGGTAAGGCGTCCAGATGGCTTCACAAGGCGACCGTATTAAGCGATGATGTCTGTGTGAAAAGAGAAGAGACTCTCATGGCGAGTTGCAAAGAGGTAAGGAAGGCGGTACGGTAGTCTGGAAGGAATGTGTCTTTTTTCCCAGCTGAACTAAGGTAAGAACCAATGGCCTACCTGCTGCAACTGGTGGCAGCAGCAAGTGGTCTAGCAAAGCGCAGTTTCCCAAGGTTGGCGGTGGTGACTTGGAGGTGTCTCACGCCAACAACCCTCCCGTCTTTCTCTCTCTGTCTCTCGCTCCCGCTTCTCCGCTCTTGCCTGATCTGGCTCGGTGCCTTTGCAGGAACAATACACCTCACGGGTGAGTAGACGCTTGAAAACACGTGAGACTGGTCGGAAGGTAGTTTCCAAAGAGAGGACGGAACCGGAGCGCTGCGAGTAAGGTAAGGTAGGTAGTCTACGTCGTCAGCCGACTCGTGGTTGTCTGATCTAAGGTAGCGTTGCCAGAGTCGAGTATCGAATGAGCGCGCAACCGTTGCCTGCCCACGTTCCTATGGTTCCCCTTGGTTAGAAGATGGATTTCCGATGAGGGAGCGATTGCGACGAGGCTCCATTTGGTTGCTTGTGCTCTGTGCTACAACGGCCCTCCCTTTTGTGTGATTTTTTGCACCTTTGTTGTGTCCTCTGGAAGCCAGCGGTATCCCGGGATGACGACAGACTTTCCGCTTCGGGTGTGGAGCAGAAAAGTTGGCTGATTTGGCGCTGGCTGCTGGGTAAGCTTGTGAGTTCCTACTTTTCGTTGACACTATTGGCAACAACGTAACGGTAGCAGACGGACACGACAGGCAACTTCCCTGGGGCGGGAGAGGCTGACGGGGTGGCCAATATGACTCCTCCCACAAGTTACAGCAAGTCGCGACTCATCTGTCATATCTGATTCTGGACCTTTTGGCGAGAGCGTTGGACAGGAAGCTACCACAGGCACCGCAGGGTATGTACTGTGTTACATAAGTTTTTACCCCGGAATCTTGTGAGAGGTTGATTTTCTTCTTCAATGTGCGGTTGCAGAGATGGAACCCAGGATTCCAGAGGACCCAGATGTCTTAGCAGGAACTCCTCATCCAATGCTTGCGATGACTGGCACGGCGCGCGCGTCAAACCCACATGCTTGACGTGAGTGCGGCTATCGAGCTAAAGCCCCCCATGCTGATCCAATGCAGCCAGAGGGGAAAAAGAAAGAGGGCACGATTGGGTGCAGCATTGGCGACGCGCGATTCTTCGGCCGGACTGAGCCGGAGCACGACCGAAGATTGGCCTATACAGCGCGTGAATGGACGGGCAGGTTCGCGGCTTGCCCGCTTCGTGTCAGCGCCTACCCCGCCCGGCGGGACATCTTTGGATACCTTGCACGTGCTTACCTAAGGCACTCCCTAGACTCCTAGAGTAAGGTAGCACGAAGTAGGTAGGTACGTAGTAGGCTGGACTTCGGAGGCTCAGAAAGCCTAGGGCGCATTGCGTCGTTTTCTTCCTTGCTGGCGTCGCCCGTTGGCTCCTTTCCCCCGAAGAGCGGGGCATTGCGGAGAAGCGTTCAATGACCTGGGACTGAAGGAATGATGGGTCCAAGGTCCGCGGAGAGAAGGAGGGGAAAGTTCGAGGAGAACGAGACATTGGACGGGAGACACGCGATGGCAGACTCCAGAGTCCAGAGAATGGAAGTAAACCTGATAATTAGAAGCAGTCAAGAAAGAATAAGGTAAGATCAGTCATGGCAGGGATGGGGGCACTGACCGGCAAATCGGATAGGATGTTGGACCCGAGAGCGATTCGAGCGCCGCGATGATATGATCTTCTGCCCAGTCAACCCTGCTCAGCCCGGCCCGGTGACAAGACTTTGTATCCGGATTGTTCGTGTCTCTCTGCAAACCGAGGGGCATCACTGTGGATGCTGATATGACGGATTCCCTTGTCGCAAGGCTCCAGATTGGATGAATAAGACCATGTCATCTTGTTTGCCAAATCCAGCCTTCAGGCATGGGCAAGCTCCCAAAGGGGACAGGCAGAAGAAGCAGGCCCTGCATTTCTGGCAATTATCAGAATACCTGACTGTCAGGTTATGCTTTTCGCATTAGAGTATCCTGATGTCGGACCACATCCAGCACATGTCTTTCGATATCGTCCCATGTTTGCTGACAAGCCAGCTCGTGATCGGCCCCCGGGCAGCAACGGACCAACAGCCAGAGAGCAAAAAGACGCAATGGCACCTTGGAAGCGGGCTTTCCACCCCGACTAGGGCGGGATCCAAAGGGCTGAAGTGTCGGCCAGCCCAGATCTTGCTGAAGAGTTCTTTGGGATACTCGATTTGATTCGATTCCCCAGATGGTTCGCCGCGCTTGTGGAAACGAGGGTACAACTCTAAATCGTCCACCGTCTTTTGGTTCCGGTGCCTTGGTGCAGGCTTCGTCTGGCGCATCTCTTGATGTTCAAGGTGGTCATTCGTGTCACCGGTACCGTACCTCGGGACTTTCGATAGCATTCGGTATCCGTAAGCTTGGTACCTTGCGCGGCCGATGGAATTGGAGGTCCTCAAGTGACTTGCATAACCGCTAATCTGCGAACCTCCGGCTCTGTTGCAACTTCACAAGCAAATATGCAAATGAACCAACCAGGCCAGCGGCACTAGGTACATCCGGCGCATAGCATACCATAGAAACTCGAGCACTTCAAACTTACGTTAGCCCGTGCTAACCCTACTAGCGCTCTAGCAGAACCATAATACTACCTAAAGTAGTTAAATATAGCTGCTACCTATTTTTAGCATATACTAATATTCCGATCGATCTAGCTAATAAGAGCTCGCTATTAAGGCTAGACCTATAATTAATCTAATTTAATAATTATTTTAGCTTTCTTATTAGTTTTAAGCTTTTTTTATTAAATTAGTAAAAAGGGTAAAAATATTAATTAAAAACTATTATATATAAGTAACTAAAAGCCCCTAACTATCCCCTAGCCTACTACTACTAACGGGCCCCTATTTATATAATAATTAAACTATTAGGTTAACGTACTACTTATTAATACCGTCACGGACTTCTTTTACTATAAAAATATACTCTAACCCGTTATTTAGAATAGCGAAGTTTAAAATCTCCTCTTATAGTATCTCCTACTTAATATAAGCTTCTATATTAAAAAGCTCCTACCTAGTATAATTAATAACCTCGGTAAGTACGTCTTTAATTTAGATCTTATCGACCTAGCTACTATTAAGCTAAATAGATATTCTATACTATAAAAAGGCCTAGCTAACTATTAAGCCCTTTTCGTAAGCTAATTTAGTAGCTACCGTCTCGACTATTTTAATAACTATTATTCTCTTTATACCTATTTCTTACTTAAGCTCCTCCTACTTATTTAGTACTTTCTCTTCCTTATTAAATATATAAGCGTTAATTATTTTTAAAAACTACTACTTAAAGGGCTTATTAACTATAGTATTAAAAGGTTAAAAAAGAGAAATAGTCCCTAGTAATATAAAATAGGGTATAATATAGTACTAATATAATAATACTAAAATAAAATTTATTTTATAAAAAAAAGTAATATTTATAACTAATAAGTACTCGTCTCCCTTAGTTAGCGCTACTAATTCCTTTTTAATCTATTATTTAAATAAATACTTATTATTATAAGCTATCTTATTAAACTTAACTATTACTCTTTTTACGTATAATAAGCCCTCTTTTTTCTATAATTAACCCCCTTTTTTTATAAGCTTACCGTAAAATATTATTTTTAATTTAATTCGTTATATACTATTAGCAAAAATATAAAATATTAATATAACCTATCGCTTACCCTAACCGCTACAGTTACTCTTACTAACTATAGTTTTAGCCCCGATATTATTATATATATAACTATCTAAGTATTTAAAAAAAACTAAGGTCTTATTAAAGTTAAAAATTCGTAAATTAAAAAATTAACGAGCTAAACTCCTAAATATATTTCTAAAATTAAACCGCTTTACTATTGCTAGGGCTATTTAGTTAACTTATTAAATAAAAAAAAGAAAGCTATTAATAACTTTAAAGTACTTAGTAAATAACTTAGTTACCTATTTAATAAATCGACGTTAAGTAATTTGTATATAATTTTAAAAACTACAAAACTAACTAGGAAAAAAAATAAAAAAATATTTACTATTCGGATTCTACTTAGCAAAAATCCGCTTAGTATTCTTTTTAAACTAACTAATACTAACGAGCTTTCCCTTACTTTGTTACTAATAAAAAGTATTATAGAGTACTATCTTAAGCTCTAATTACTATAAGTAATAAGTATAATTAAAAAACTAATTAATAATTAACTCGTAGTTTTAATACTAAACAATAACTATACCTTAAGGGACTTTAAACTAATTTATAGCTTTTTAATATATAAAACATCTATATATCCTTAGTAGCTCGGTCTCGCCCTAGCGTAGCTATAATAAGTAAACTACCTCCTTATTAGTCTTCTTAATATAATAATATTTAAAAAACATAAAGAAATTAACTTTAATTTGATAAGTATAATAATAAGGGCGCTACTTAACTAAGTAACTTCGTAATATATATTTTTAGTTTTTAATAAGGATAAGAGTAAGCCTACGGCGCTTAGCTACTAAAAGTATAATTAGCTCTTTTACTATATTTATACTCTTTTTAGTAAGGGCCCGTTATAAAGGTATCGTAAGTATTTAACGAGGCCCATAATAAAAATATAATTAGAAATATAATTAATAATATAATTAGTAATCAAATTAGTAATATAATTAGTAAAAATATAAGTAATAGTAGGCCGTAGTAAGTAGCTAAGTT
Source organism: Colletotrichum tamarilloi (assembly GCF_030869305.1). NCBI lineage: Eukaryota > Fungi > Ascomycota > Sordariomycetes > Glomerellales > Glomerellaceae > Colletotrichum > Colletotrichum tamarilloi. Next base: position 280,627 of record NW_026849398.1, read on the forward strand.
AATCGCTAGGTAGTAACTAGAAGTAAGTAGAGGTAAGTCGAAGTAAGTAGTTAGGTAGGAGTAAAAAATAAAAAATAATCACTTACCGCCTTCTATATACAGTATAGTTAATTATATAATCGAATATAATTAACCGCCTAAAAAAGTTTAGTATAGGAAGCTAGTAGGGTTAGCACGGGCTAACGCAAGTTTAAAGTGCTCGAGTTTCTATGGTATCATTAGCCGTTGATGGTGCTAAGCGTGGCAGTGAATGTGAATCTCCAGTGTGTCCACGCAGAAGCAGGGTGAGGTTGCAGCGAACTCTGGAGTCTTGACTCTTGGGTCCTGCACTGAGAGGGTGGACCCACCGTTTCCCTTCCCACTCCAGGTCCTGGGTTCTGAGTCCTTCCTCCTTTTTCAACGGGAGCCGGCCGTGGCTTGGGGGCGCCCGTCACGCTGCAGGCCGTTGCAGTAGGAAACTGGAGTCCTCTCGGTGGAAGGAACTGGAGGTAAGGTAGGTACCTCCTGAACGGAATACTTCGAGGTAGTGGGTAGGTACCAAAGGTAATGCCCACCCGACCCTTCCAAAGCTGGGACGCGCTCAAGTGGACGCTCACACGCTCCTGCCTCTTGGTGGCCCCGCCCAGTGACCCTTTCCCGCACCACACGCGACACTCGCAGGAGCCAGCCCCAGCAAAGGGGAGTCGCATCTGTCACAGCACCGGGTCATCCACCCAGTCAGAACACAGCCAAAGCAAAACAGCAGAAAGAAAAAAAAAACAGCCGGCACAATTTTTTGCAAAAATTCGCGCTAATGCTGCATCGGCATCGCACGCACCACTTAGCTCCGAGTATTCCCTCTGCTTCCCGAACAGCGAAAGAAGGAGAAGGAGATAGGCACCTTGCCTAGGCACTCCGTACATACAACCAGCGTCATTCGCTGGAAAACGCACGCCTCCCGCGCACCGCACTCTACCTACCTCCATTTCCTCTCTACCACACAAACAAGCACCACGAGCTTGATCTTCATCCCGACACCTCCCACCCTCATTATCCCTCCGCCTTCTCCCCAGACCATCCAACTCTCTCTTCCCCGGACTATATCATCTAATTGCACCTGCTCCTCAACGAGTCCGTTCTACTATTTGTACTGCCTTCGAACCCGATATCGACGCAAACCTTTCGTCATTGATCCCGAAGCACCGTACCTGACATCACCAACTCATCCGTCTCTCCCTATCGACCCTCGGCCGACCGGCCTGCATCACCTTGCTCTTCGATGGTTGGCCGCAGCTAAAGCCATTTCAACATGGCCTTCAACTTCAACTGGTCGCCTCTCACGGCCGACGCAGAGTTCTACCAGCGCGCACGAGAGCTGCTCACGACCGCCCTGAACAAGAACCCGAAGCCTCCGATTATCGTCGATGACATCCTCGTTACCGAGTTCAACTTGGGCTCCGTGCCCCCGGAATTGGAAATATTAGAGATTGGCGACATTGCCGAGGACCGATTTCGCGGTATATTCAAAATGTGCTATTCGGGCGACGCCTTCTTGACCTTGAAAACGAGGGTTCAGGTATGCTGCTTTTTTTTTTCGTTCCCTCTATTCCGCAGGTACCTCCCTGCACGCAAACTCCAGAGGCGAAGCTCGGGTTCGCAGCCGCCGCCGCAACGAGCTCGCCAATGCCTGCACCACGACATCACATTCACGAGTTCGGAATAATTCCCGTTCCAGTCGTTATCGCAGTGCGCCAGATCAATTCTGCGTCGCGAACATGACTCCCATACCAGCGTCTGGAATGCCCTGGGGGCCCCCATCGGAAAGCCGAGACAGCACCCAGTGATGCTTTCCCCCCGAAAACATCATCATTTCACCAACCACAATCATTTCTAGTTTTTCAGATGCTTCCCGCTATCGTTACCCCATTCACCCTGGCGTTTGTTTTTCCCTCACCAAACATTTCTTCCCTACCCGTGTGCTTGCATTGAAGTCGAAATTACCTGGCCGGGATCCGCGTCCCATGTTACTACCTTCGGCTGCCCCCCAAAATGCACGTGCGTCATAGCAATGCTAATATATCAACAAATAGGCAAATCCAATGAACACCTACCTGTCGTCCAAGCCGGGGTTCACATCGCCGCAGCCACTGGCCGCCGCATCGGGTCTTACAATTCCGCTGTCAATAACGCTCTCTGAGATCAAGCTTTCAGCCTTCATTATCCTAGTCTTCTCACGGCAAAAGGGGTTGACCCTGGTCTTCCGCAATGACCCGCTCGAGTCGCTCAAGGTCTCCTCGACCTTTGACTCGATCCCATTCGTGCGCGATTATCTACAGCGCACTATCGAGTCCCAATTAAGAAATTTGATGATGGACGAGCTCCCCGCCATTATCCACCGGCTTTCTTTGCGCTTGTGGTGTCCCGATGCTCTGCCAAAGGAGGAAGAGGCACCCAAGGAGGATGAGGAAGAAGCTGAAGTTGATCCCTTGGCGAGCCCTCCTCTGGATCCCGTTGATGCGAATGGAAATCTTCTCGACGCCAATGAGGTTTCCTCATTATCTCTCGAAGGCGGCCCGGAAGTCCAGTCGCTCTTCTCCCAGAAGAACCTCTTGAGACTAGCTGCGCTGAACGACTCCCACCGCACATTCTCTCTGTTCACCCCGGGCATTCGTGATGTCGTGTTCCGTGCCTGGACAGGACCTGCGGTGTCCGAGCCGACTAGCACCCCACCGACAGCAACGCCTAGCTTGTCCAAGACCAACTCCTTCCATGGAACGTCTACCACGTACACTTTCTCCGATACTGGCAGCGCCGCTCATGGCCACCTTCCGTCCAGACCGTCAATGGTGAGCCTCAGCTCGGCCACTACTGGTCTGTCCTTGGGTGCCGGTATCCGGTCAAAGTCGTACGCTGGTCGCAAGAAGAAGACAAGAGTGGTCAACCTCCGACGCTCAAAGAGTCAAGTTGGCGAGACTCCCGAGGGCAGCGAGACTTATTCAGAAATGGCATCCGACTCTGCGTCTGTCGCCGGTCCCTCAACTGAGCCTCTCATGACCAGTTCCATCGCTGAAGACATCGAGGAGGAGGAAGCGTTGGCGAATCTGGCAGAATCGACCCCTAGCAAGGTTCGCTTCGGCCCTCTGGAGAGAACGCGGCTGCCCTCTCGACCTCCTTTGCAGCCGGAGTTTTACACGGCGCCCCAGGATGGTGCTAGTGTGCCTATCAAACTGGACACCGCGTGCGAGTCCGAACCCGCCGTTACGCCCCAAGCCCAAAACGAGAAGGCCGCCGCGGAGAAGCCGCGCCAGGGCGTGCCATCCGAGCCGTCATCTGTATATGAGCAGGCTTGGATCATGAAGATGGCTGGCGAAATCGCTCGTCGCGTTTACGATGAGAAGAGCCGCCACCCCAACCTCTGGGACGAGCGGGAAGACGTCCCGCCCCCGGCCTACGAAGCATCAACTTAAATCACCTGTTTACCACAGGTGATTGTACAAATTGTGCAAAATCACCATACATCCACTTTGCTGGACTGCATCTCCTTTCCATCTGTTCCATCACTTCCTCCTCGCATGGCGTTAGGGGAAACTCCTCAACTTTTTGGTTTTGTTTTTTTAACCATGGACGACAATGGTACATCCATTTGTCCATTTTGCTATTAGTGTTAATGTGTACATATCACATGGCGTTGAAAGGGAAACAAAGGGGGATACCGGGTATCATACAAAAAAGAATGGGAATGGATCAGAGAGAAACGGCCTCACTCTGATTACATATTTGGATTCTCGGGTTGGGATGAAGACAGAGGCCAACCAACCACGCTAGTTTACACGATGACGCCACGACCGAACAGTTGATTTTCCCTTTTTTACGAGAAAAAAAGGGCGGCTGTTTTACCTCGGAGTCATAAAAGTCATCGGTATACTACACCACCCCAAATAGCTCGCCAACGAGGCGGGCTGATTTATACAGAACACATCACAACCATCACAACTTTTTTTTTTCCTTTGTCATTTCAGAAATATCGTATCGCGAATCATCCCCACCGAACACCTCGATGGATCGGATGGGTAGAGCTGGTGTGTACAACAACACATGGGAAAGAAGGGACTTGGGCTTGCTTGGAAATCACCCATCACAGATTTTGATTGATTGAAAGAGGAGGAACGCCGTTGATGGAAGACGGAAATATCGTGGATATCCATTTTTTGTGTCACTTGCGATCAAAATTACTATTTCAGGCACTGGCTCACAAGACGAGTTTCACGGCGCTTAGACGCATGTCAAATTTAGGCATGCCTGAAGAAATCAAAAAACTCCCATCTTCTATGCATTTCGTTGTTCACACCGCTTTAACTTGCATGTGAGGTATAACTTTTTGTTCACCGCCGGACCGTGCTTTTATCGCTCGTTTTTGTAACTCCACAGTCGAAGCAAGGCTCCCTGCCATCTGCGCTGTCATGAAAATATGTATGTATGAATGCCTGGTGCTAGCCTTGCTGTCAGAGATAGCCCTGTCCACCGTCCGGCCCACCAGTCGGACCCTCGTCCTTTGACCTCTTCTTCTCGGGCAGTTCTGCTTCCGGTGATGCTTTCCGCTTTCCCACCTGTACGCCGGGCGGCGCCGGAGGAGGACTCAGTATCGTAGACTGACTCGAAGTATCGTCCGACATCTGTACATCTGGCTCGTCCCTGCTCGTCTGAGAATGCATCGACATCGTGTCTGCGATTGCGTCGACCCTTGTCGGTGGGGCAGGCTCTTGAACTTGGCTACCGCAGTTGTACATCTCTTCGAGGCTACTGTTCGGTACCAGTCGACACTGGGAGCGCGCCGACGCGGAGTAGTTTGAGTGGAAGAGACAATATGTTTGTCCTAGTCCGGTGTCTGACGTGCCAATCCCAGGACCATGGTTGACCTCCACATGAGGGTTTGTCGAGCCCGCGACGCCAGCCGCTAACGCCTGCGTTGGCCTATTCCGATAATCATTCTCATCTCGATGCCATCTCGGGGCTCCAGGAGGCTCTGCTGGCCACTGCTGTTCGCCATCGGTCATGGCGGTATCCATGTTGTTGTTACGCCTGGGGCTTGGTGTTCTAAAGCGTGGCTCCTGTTGATGGCGGATGGGCGAGCTGCCACAGTCCATCTCATCGTCTTCCGTATCATCGCCGCCGCCTCGCAGCCTGGGTTGATCTCGATACATTGCGCAAAAGTAATCCTGCTTGGACCGAGGTCGCAAGAGTAATGCAACCGATATCAATAAGAATGCCAGACGCAGAGTCAGCACCGTGTCGTTAGACGGTTGGTAGGCTCTGTGCTCCTAGACACGCTGGCTAATGAGCTCCAACTCTGCCTTGACGCGTTTGAGCCTCTCCTCGTCCTTGGACAAGGCAAGTAGATGGGACGCGACAGCCACCTTACGAGCAGGTCTTCTAGCTGCTACACTGGGCGGTTCCTAACCGGCCGTAGCAGCAGCAGCGTTCTCTGCTTTTAGCGCAGCCAGCTGGGCCTCCTTCTCCTTGAGAATCTCCAGCTGCTGCTTGGCCATTCCCTTGGCCGTGGTCTCGGCCTCCTTGAGCTTCTTGACCTCGATCTGCTCTGTCTCGAGACTGAACGGCTGGCCAGGCTTGTTGACGGCGGGCAGCAGTGCGCTGCGCTCCCACGCCACCTGGACGTTTGATGTCTTCTCTGGCAAGGCCGGGATCGGTTTGTTCTTGCCTTTGCCTCCTTTGCCAACTGTGTGGCCCTTGGGATGAGCACCGGAGGTGAGCACTTCGTAAAAGGCTTCGTACGGCTCGTTGAAAAGCTGTTCGTCGTAGGCCCAAGCGCGGATCTCGCCGTCGTTCTGTCGCAGCATCTGCTCCTTCTCGGCGTCGGTCCGTCCGTATGGGTGAAGACGCAGGTTGTGGTACAGCGTCTGAGGTTTCTCTCCCGACTCGGTCGCGTAGTAGATCTTGATGGTGATTTCAAACTCTCCCCATCCGGTTTCTTGGATAAGGAACGGTTTGCCCGGTTCGCCGTCGATCACTGAGTGGTGGTTTAGCAAGCGCATGATTGCGCCAGGACTCGGTGCAAGGGCAACTTACTGCGAACGTGGTTAGGAATGGACTCGTGTAGCTTGAACTGCACTCTCCGAATCCAGTACGTGATGTCGATATCGTCGATGGCCTTGACAAAGACCTCCCATGAATGGGTGTGATCTGCCGGTACGCCTTCCGGCTTGGGGTTGGATTCGGGGTCGAAGGGTCGGGCGGTCGTGCCGTAAATGAAGGGTCGTTTAATCTGTGTACCCTTTACGCGTTTGCCGAGGCTGCTGGGCGGCGCCATATTGATGGGTTAGATAAGTGTTGCTCGGGTGATGCGATGCGTTCTGGTCAATGCCCAATGAGAGTGCCTGAGTAAGTTTGTGAGGATGTAGTGGGGAGATTTGGGTGTTGTCGAAAATGGACCGCAAGCTAAGACGGCAAGAAAATGGTAAGAAAATGGTTCCTGGCGTAGACAGCCTTACGCCAAAGTTTGAAGTGGGGCATCCAGTAAACCAGCCAACAATGACCGTCTCTCTCGGGTCAGCCCCTGCCGAAGAGACCCTTTGCGCCGTGCCTACTCCGTACGTTACCTTCAAGGACTTAATGTTCCTTGCACTGCGTGATTGCCCGCAAAGTTCCCAGGTATTCTTACCTCCATCACCTCAGTGTTAAATCCAGGAAGCAGCGGTCTATAAGTCTTTAAACATTGCTATCGAGGGTCGATCTCCTTGTGTGAAGGGTAACGAAGCGAGCACCACTCAATGGTGACAGGAATACAGAATGATTCGGCCTTTATAATCTTGTAGTACTTTGAATTTTGTGATTTATTTCGACTGCTTCTTGGATTACGAAGTCATCTCCGATCTCTGGAGCCTCTTCTAGTTTGGGCAGTATCAAGGTAGGTAAGGTAAGGTAAGGTAAGCTGGAAACAGTGGAAAGTGCAGCCACCATCGCGCACATCGAACCTCGAGCCAATGGGGAGCTTGGGGGAAGAACTGCCCCTCCAACCCCTGTAGCTAGCTGCAACTCTTTAGTTGGTGCAGCACCTGCAGCACCTCAGCCTGCATCATAGGGAAGGACCCCTGACAGGTTTTAACTGGGGAGCTGGGTAGCTGGGGCAGCTTCCGGACGGGTGATGATTTCATGACTTTTTTGAGCTTTCCATCCGCGTCCGGAACGGCATCGAACCACCTTCGGAAGAAATCTGGCAATCACCTAGCGCCGAACCCGGTCGGCATTTCAATTTGACTCCATCACCGTCGATCCGGCTCACTCTCTCCTTTCGTCTCACTGCACTTTGTCACCTCCAATTAGTGCTGGTTCTCATCCAATTGGTTGCCTGGGTCACTCTCATCTCATACATCGTCCCGTTCATTTCATTCAGTCACACTCTCATCATGTCAACCTCAGCCGTAGCGAAGAAGCTCGTAGTGTGCGGCGGCAACGGCTTCCTCGGGTCAAGAATCTGCAAGTATGCCGTCGCCAGGGGCTGGGACGTCACATCCATCAGGTACTCATCCTCCTCGTGAACCAATCTCATGTTTCTCCCTTCATCCCCGCTAACACGTCCTCTCCACAGCCGCTCAGGCGAGCCCAAATGGTCCGCCGTAACCTCATCACCATCCCCTCCCCAATGGTCACACAAAGTCTCCTGGGAGCGCGCCGACATGCTCAGCCCAGTAACCTACGCGCCCCTCCTCAAGGGCGCCGACTTCGTCGTCCACAGCATGGGCATCCTCCTCGAAGCAGACTACAAGGGCGTCGTCTCGGGCCAGGAGTCCCCCGTCTCGGGCCTGCAAAAGGCCTTCGCCCCCGTCAAAGACCGCGGCGTCGACCCCCTAAAGACCTCCGCCGAGCCGGGCGGCGGCCCCGGGGCGGACCTCAAGCCGCCCAACCCGAAGGACCAGTTCTCCTACGAGGTCATGAACCGCGATAGCGCCATCGCCCTGGCCAAGCAGGCCAACGCTGAGGATGCAAAGGCCTTTGTCTACGTCTCTGCCGCTGGAGGGGCGCCCGTCCTCCCCGCGCGGTACATCACCACCAAGCGCGAGGCCGAGAGCACCATCGCCAGCGAGTTCCCGCGGATGAGGGGCATCTTCCCGAGGCCGCCCTTCATGTACGACAGTTCGAGGAAGTTCACGCTGCCCCTGGCCGCCATGACGGGCGCCGGTGCCCTGTTCAACAGACTGACCGGTGGCGTATTGAGCGGATTCATGGGCGCGAGCGGCGTGAAGCCTCTGCCGGTCGAGACCGTCGCGGAAGCAGTGGTGGAAGCACTTGATGACGTTAAGGTTCAGGGCCCGATTGAGGTTCCCGAGCTTGAGGAGTTGGCAACCAAGGGCTGGAGGAAAACGATGCTCTGATGTATTGAGAAGATTGTATTTGTAATATGCCATAGACTGTACCATCCTCCAATTCCAAGCCTTGAAATGGATTGAAAAGCCATCCTCCAACCTTGATCTCTAGAGCAGATCAAGTAGACTTTACCTCTGTCCTCGTAAGCCAAACCCAAGGTATCAATTAACCCGCAAGACGAAAAAAAGAGTTCACCACCGGTGTGGCTACATCTCTTGGTGCTCATGCTGGGATTCGAACTCAGGTACTCGCTAAGCCTGTCGTCGAGTAGGCTGGTTGGCGTATACATTGTTGACCATTAACCACTCCCCCACCCAGCCAGTTTGACCTGGCCCGTCGACCTAGACGGGTGCCTGCTGGCTGGTGACGGGAATGGATTTGAGGGGGGGTATAAGGGCTTCCCTCTGTGTTATTCGGGTGTATATTCTGGCAACGGGGAAAGGCGATCGGATGAACGTTGGAAGGAACGCACGGTTAGCACCGTTACTCTTTAGATTCCTAGCCGGACTATGCAGGTACATTAAACAGGTCTCTGAACGCAAGAGCATCCCAATTTATCCCAAACGCCAGCGCTTAAATCATGGTTCCTCGCTCAAAGCTGTCCCTAATCTCCGCAGTATACTTGTTGTAGAAGCGCGCCAGCTTCTGGTTGAACTGCTTGTTCTTCTCGTTGATGTACGTCACGTCACCGTCGTCGCCGTTCTGTGCCATGCGGTCCTTTCTCTTCTTGAGTCTGTTCGCATCCGCCCTCCTAAGGTCTTCCACCAGCCGATCCACTGCCGCCTTGTCCGGCTTATTCTGTGCGAATGTGGTTGAGTCGGCTGTCGAGTAGAAAGACCCGTCCTTATCCACCGCGATGAGCTCTCCGTCCTCGGTCTCAACAATATCGAGGCCGCCCGAAGCAGCGGCGCGCTCGATAGCCGCCATCTTGTCCTTTTCGTACTTTTCCATGTCGGGGGCAATATTCCTCAGCTGGCGCTTGTACACCTTGTTGCTTTCGGCAGTGTAATCTTGGAATGCGTTGTTGTCGCGGTGCGCCTCCTTCTTCTTCACATGTTTATCCCACTTCTCGCTCTCGTCAATCGTCCAGTCCCAGGCGCGCTTCCGCTCAAAGTCGCCACCAGCGTCCTCAATGTCGGCCTTGAGCAGCTTCTGCGAAGCGACGGCCTGCTTGCGGTGGATCGCCGTCAGCTGGCTGGGGTCTGATGCGAGACGTTGTGATTCGAGCGTCGCCTCTTTCAAATTCTGGTCGGACGAGTTCTTAGCGCGGGCTTTGAGGGCCTTGAAGCGCGCCAAGCGGTCCTGTGATTTTGCTGCGGCATCTTCCGCCGTGGGCTGTGGTGGTGCTGCTGCGGTCTCTGCTGTCGCGGATGCGGTTTTCGTGATCGTGCTAGGTTCCGTTGCTTTGGTCTCTTCAGGCGCGACAGATTTTGCTGGCGCTGCAGTATTGGCTTCCTCCTTGGCGGCGGTACCCATATTCGTCTTTCTCTTCTTGGAAGGAGGCATTCTGGATGTGTTGCGAATCGTCTAAGGTGTTGCCGGTCGCAAGATGTGTAGATGTGGGTTGTTCAGGAATCGCGATGTATGATTTTGGTGGTTGTATGGTGATGTGAAGTAAAGTGACGAAGAAGTGGGATCTCATTGGGGGACGATAATGGATGTTCAAGTGCGACTCGACCGACGTTTCTCCGATAGGTACCGCCGCCACAGTCTGGGTGCCTTGTCGATCCGTGTGGCTGATGGGTATGGCATATGTGGCTGAAGGTCGGAAGAATAGATCGACCCACCACCGCTCCCCCGCAGGATCCATACGGGTAACGGACTCCTGCAAGAAACACCCGTGGCTGTGCGGCCGGGTCATCCCTGTCGTTGCCCCAACACCCCTGCGCCGAGAGTGCCCTTGCATCTCGTTACCTTGACGCGCCCCCTCTCAGTATGCGGCTCCCCAGGATCAGACGACTTTTCTGAGCAACGCTCGCGTGTCCGTGAATAGCCTCTGAAGGTGACCGAAGCTTATCGAAGACTAATTCGCCATACACCTCAGTCATGCGGCCACTGAGAGCCGCAGGCGTCTCTCGCAGAAGTGCAACTGCTTGCTTGCACACTACGGCGCCATCGCTGGCTCGGCTACAACGGCCGCGTGTTCACGAAAAGAAGAGGCCGGCAGAGCCGCTAGTCCCATACTCATGGCGGCCCTTCGAGGTGCCAGAGGTGGTTCTCGACCTGGACAGCTGGGACAACCCAATCGCACGGCCATACGATAAAGATGAGATGCAGACTCAGAGGAAGAAATGGGAGCAGAACTCCATTGTCGACGCCACGTGGCAACGGATCAAGCACTTTGAGTATGAACGCCAGCGTGACAGCGAAAAATTTGCCAAGGTCAGCGTCAGCCATCCTTGGTATCAGCACTGGCAGGTCACAGATCTCGACATCATGACGGCCGCTCTGAAAGGCGACTCGCGAGTCGGTCCGCAAACCCAGATTCGCCTAACGGAGGAAAAACCACACCAGAATGATGCTTGGTGTGATCTGAAGTCGGTTGCTTCGAAGAACGCAATTCCATTGACCTCGCTTCGAGACGATAAGAACTTCTTGAGCTGGTTGCTCCAACGAAGGCCCACCACGGCTTCTTTACCACTAAAGCGCCAACGGGAAACTCGAGCATTTATTCGACGACTGGAAGATCTCCAGAGCCTTCAGCGCTACCTGCAGTTTCTACTTCAGCATGGGGAGAAGGGATTTCAGCTCATTCACAACGCGGATCGGGATATTGCTTTTGTGTTATCTCGGCTCCTCACCAAGCCACCCAGGTTACGGCCCTTCATCGACCTCCTTCCCTTTATTAACAGCATCTTTGCTCTCCAGAGACAGCATGGTCTACCTGTTAGTCCTGATCTCTGTGGTATCTGTCTGATCATCTCGGCCAAGGCGTTTCAGCTACCGGCAGTATCGAGATATCTCAAGCTTGGGCTGAAAGAGGGTCACTGGGTTGGTGAGGGCTCATCTGCTTCTGATGTCAAGACTGCGGTCAAGGCGCTTATTCGATGCTGGGACAACAGAAGGCGCTTCCCAGATGTGGACCGTTCTGGAGACATAGTTCGCCGTCTACTCGGAGAGGGTTTGGGGGAGGACAGCGCTGCTTCCTTCAAGGTCGTTGCGCATCACCATCCGGAGGACGAAGGGTTGAAGGAACAGTTGGCGGAGTTGTTACATCGCGTTGCTTCCGCCCCAAAATACCCTTCGTCTATGAATAGGACACCTCATGTCTTGGCGGAACAAAATTAGGGCTACCTGAAGGAAGCAGGTCCCAAAGTAATGGATGTATACTGTACAAACATTGAGTGGGCTGAGAGAAGTCAGACCAACATCGAGGTTGGGAAGCGGTGGAGATATATATCAATCCCCGCAAATTTCAACTTCAATTACTCAACTTCATTGCTGTGCTGCATAACACCCCACGTGGGCCAAGACGCGTACCTTTTACGTCTGGTTTGCACGATGACTTGCTCATCGTATGCCAGCACCTCTACTCTCACATGATGCCTAGCTAACATACGAATCCGCAAGCCTCCTTTGACAGCGCCTCTCCCCATTCAGCCCTGTCATGCCTGCATGCGAACGCGGACTCAAATGCCATGTGGCTTGCTGAAGTTTCCAACCCAGAGGAGACTAGTCTCGAGCAAGCTGAGCCAAGTCCCGCTAATCCTGCCATTCCATTGGGTCTACAGTCCAAGTCAGGACAAGCCAAGCTCAAGCGCTTCCCTATTCCGTCCAACTGCACATAACATCCTACGCCGTGTTCGTGTCAAGCTGGTGCTGCCACTCTCCATTGTCTCCGATACGCTACATTTCGCTATGCTTCTGCATCAATTTTCTAGCAGATGATGGATCAGTGCTGTATGTCAGCAGGAGCCATGGTGTTCTTCTGTAAATCCGGCGTGCCGGGCATCCACTGGCTCACCATAGTTGATACCTGTAAGCTGTCTCCGTCTCGCCAAGGGTAAAGGTTGCTAACAATTTCAACACAGGATAGCACGCTCTAAGTGGTATTTCTAACTTTCGTGTTTTACAAACCATGAAAATACAACCAAAACAAGAGGCGAGCCCACCAGAAGAACCACCTTGGGGTTACCGCAAAGCCTCGTAAACTCACGCATGATCTGCTCTACCTCTGGATTGAACTTCAGCAGGAGACCAGAGCAACAGGTACTTGGCAAAGCGAACCATCTCGATGCGTGGCGCTCCAGACCTCGGACTAGGAGTCCAGCTCCCTCACCCGTCCGCCTCTGGTCTGGAACGGAGCCCCCGTCAGCTCGTCTGGATCCGGCCTGGTCCGGACGCTGCAGATCAGAAATGTCTCTGACGCTGCCGCTGGTGCTTGTCAACAACCCCGATATGTTGACAAGCCCAAACTCTGTTTTCTCTATCTTTCCCATTCTTCGAGAGGCCCCTCCCCCGTTCTTGTCTTTGTTTGAACTTTCCTTTTCCCTTCGTCCTTCGTTCTCGAGTGAAGTGATAGTCAATGTCCTGTCAAGACTGATCTACCATCGTTACGTTACCTTCTTTCCATTTTCTTCATCTCAACTTTTTAGAAATTCCGTAATTTTATCACATTCCACTGTTTAGACCAAGGTATCAGACCAGACGATCATTGCCTTGCAGTCGTCAAGTAGCCCACTTCCACCTCCCGAGACATACATCAAAGTGGGAGATCTCGATCAATCAACTCTCAATTAGCCGACTGTCCACTCCCTTTGCTCATCTTCACACGTTATGCGCATGATCCTTTCCGACTGAGGGTCGAGTATCACCAGGAACCTGGTCCGCGGATAGATCAGGATCGACATACCGCTGGCGGGAAGATAACACGGATCGCGGATCACCGCACAGAATGGCAATCTCTAGCCCCTTGTTGACGGTTTTGGCCCTGGCCTTGCTCCCGGCATCAACTTTGGCGCAGAATGATCCGGTCAACGACTTTTGCCGTCGCTTTGGGCACCAGACCGCTGTCGTCGATAACAAGCTCTTTATCGATGGCGGCCTTGTGAATTGGAATCCACTTTCATCTTTTCCAGCCAACTACTCAAGTATATCACCTCAAAAATCACACCTGCAGTCCCGTCTCCTTTTTCATCCAATGGCAACATTCAGTTCCCACTAACACCCTGTTCAGATACATGGCTTCTATACCAAGATCTGTCTTCATCTACGGCTTCGGGGATGCCCCCCCTTTACGCCAATCTCTCCAAGAATGGATCAATTCCTAACGTCGCCGGCGGTGCCCTTTGGTCTGACAATGTCAACAAGCGACTCTATCTGTTTGGCGGGGAACGCAATGCGGGGGAATCGCCTATGCCCTTCAACCTATACGGCTATGATATCCTGAATAATCAATGGGATTCTTTCGGCCCATCTCGTACGGGGGCTTCGATATCAAAGGTTAGCTACGGCGCGGGAGTCTCTGTCGATACGCGCGGCGAAGCATATTACTATGGTGGATGGTTGAGCAACGCCTCCGTTCCTGGATGGGGCACTGGTCCGCCAGTCGCAACGACCGGCTTGGTGAGATACACCATGGATACCAATAGCTTTGCCAACAACACTGGGTAAGGAGAGGAACCTTGGTCAAGCGAATGCACATGATACTAACACCTACAAAGTCCTGACAATGTACGACGTGCCGAGGGCAGCCTGCATTACATCCCCGCTGGAGACGGCGGAATGCTCATCTACTTTGGGGGCATACAGGATCTGGCTGGCAATGGAAGTTCTACCATTGGCCAGCCCATGGACCAGATATTCATATACGACGTGCTCAGCAGCAAGTGGTACACGCAGAAAGCCTCAGGTGATGTTCCTGGAATGCGACGACGATTCTGCGCGGGCGTAACTTGGGCAGGAGACCAGTCGTCCTACAATATGTGAGTACATTGCTTCATGTCCATACTCACTATTTGCAACCCATCTAACACATATTCCAGCTACATGTACGGCGGCGCCAATGTTCCAGGCGTGCTGGGCGCGGGATTCGACGATCTCTACATCCTCTCGATCCCAACCTTTACCTGGATCAAGATGTACCCCATCGGCCGCAACGGGACAGGAGACTACCCTCACCATTCAATGTCCTGCAACATCGTACCTGGCCGTGCGCAAATGATTATCTCGGGTGGCACGTTTCCGCTCTCCCAAGACTGCGATTCGCCCGGGCAGTGGGGAACCCACAACGCGGACCTCGGGAAACAGAATGCCGGCAAGGTTGTCTGGGAGTTATACAAGCCCAACAAGACAACATACGCCGTACAGGACGAAGTCATTGCCGTAGTAGGAGGCAACGGCAACGGCGGCGCTACAAAGACTGCACCGGCGGCTGGTTTCGACTACACCGACGTCAGCCTCCTCATCACGCTCACGGCCAGTATTCCGAGCCGTACGCCGACGAGAGATGTCGGCAGTACCGGTACTCCTGCTCCCACAGGAGGCCTATCTACAGGTGCCATCATTGGCATCGCGATAGGAGCTGCAGTTCTAGTCGGCGCCATCGCCTTGGGATGCTTCTTCCTGGTCCGTAAGCGTCGGTCAGACCGATTCCACACCGGAGCATCGCCGCCAGGACCAAGCCACGTATATCACGCCCAGAGCATGTCAGAAGCGTGGTCACCACCCGCGGCATCGCCTTACTCACCACCATACGGACCTTCTCCATTCACGCCTCCTCCCCTGTCCGCACATCCGCAATCACCGCACCCAATGTCCGCGCATACGGTGCCGCCGCACATGGGCCCGCCGGTAGAGCTACCTTCCGAGCCGTCATACACGACTACACCAGCGGCTCTCGCGGGCACGACGACGCTCACAAACATATCGTCCACGGCGTCGTACCCGCCGCAGCAGGCGTACTTCCCTGAGACGACGACGCTGCTAAATCAGCCGCAGTACGACGCCCACGGCAACATGTGGATGCCGCAGGTGAGCATGGTGCAGGTCGCCACCGGGGTGAGCCCGCCGTTGCCCGAGTACACGCCGGCGAGGGGCGACCAGAAGACACCGCAGCCGACGGCGGCCGAGGTACGGCACGAGCCGCCGCCGCAGGAGCCGCAGGAGCTCAGTGCGGACCCGGATGACCGTGCGGAGATGAGTACGAGGCAGGAACACCAGACGTACTATAACAGATGAGTTTGGTTTTTGCAGGCGCGTGGGTTATTCTGTTTCTTTGTAGTTAGCCTGAAGCCTGGTCTGTCAACGATAATACCGGGCCAGAGATGGAGGTGAATGGGATAGTGGTACTGTCGAAGGAGTCTAGCGTTTGCCTCTTTGGTTTGTTCATTCTTGTTACTGGCACTATTCCCACTTGGAGTTGATGGTATGGAATTATGATCACGCGAATTTCAGTAATTTCTCAAGGTACCTAGCATACACCTTGAACCATCAGGGTTCGGAGCCATCAAGGTTCAGAATGTGATAAGGATTCCGCGAAATTTCGATCGTTGCCAGTCCGCTGATCCGTTTCGTGTAACTCCATGACATCCATGCCCAAGAGAGATAGTTACACCGCATTACAACAGCAGCGCCCGCAACGTTCGACGCGTTGTGGCCTCTAGGCTCTAGCCCGTGAATGAATTTTGCCAAGATCACATCAATATGAGTCAAGGTCGCGTGACTTGTCCGCATGCGGAACTCCTCTGGACCCTGAGAGACCACCAACCCATGCAATGCCGGCAGGCGGAGGGGGGCGCCGAGCAATGGCTATCCTCTACCAAGCAGACTCTACATAGGATCTTGCCCCCCGATCCTAAGTAGGGCCCGGGTGATGTGACGAGTCCATTTCATGATCGGCTCATCAGCCGCAGCGCACCGTTGTCCGCCCACTGCTCTCTCTTCACGAGTCCATACCCCTCTCTATCACTGTCACTCTGTGTATATACACGTTTACGAAGTGTACACTCATCAAGGTCGTCCGGGATTCCTTCGTTGCGCTGCGCATATGCCGTGAAAATTTAATACATCAAGAAACCCGATGGCCCCCAAGGCCCCCGTGAGTTCCATCACCGCAGGCAGGCATCGAGTGTACATGTAGCATAGCGCAGAAGTCAAAACTCCACAGCAACGAACCATGACCGTGGCTTCCAGGAGCTTGTATTTAGGTCCTCTTGGCGCGCGTGGATAGAGACAGGTGTGAGAGGGTCCCCACGATGCTGTGTAACCATCGGGGAGGAGAGGGTGGGAGGGCGGCCATGTGCACCTCGGTGCCGAGAAAACGATTTCCGTTGTCACCAGTCTTTGCTGCTTCCTGTATCTATACAGGTATACTTTTACCTCACAGTTACACAACGGTTTCTGAACCCTCCTCTATCCGACTCGTGACTCTGCAGACTCCAGACTTTGGAGAAGAGGCATCCCGATATCGCACTCGTGATCTGCAGGTGACCAACGCAGCGATGCTTCAATAAACGAGAGCGATATCGGACAGCTCGCTGTGCTTGTGACTCAATCGTCTTGCCCGGGAGGTGCTGAGATCTTTGATCCACCGAGCTCGGTGAAGTCTGTGCTCTTGAGTCTGGGTAGTTGTTGGTTCGCAAAGGTTTTGTTGGAGCTCTAATGGAAGAGAATTGTTCAACATGGGTGAGTGGACGGGAGATGGACAAGTTGAACGCTGATCCTGGAACCCTTCCCCCCCCCCCCCCCCTTCCCGGGGCCGGCCGGAAGGGCGGGGCCAAGTCACGGAGCTACTTTGCTGCTTTGGACGGACGGAACACTACTTTACTTTGGTGACTAACTTCGACCTGGATCTAACGACCAACTGCCGCATCCACTTGTTTACGTTGTTTCCAATTATCGATATGGACGATCCTAAAGAGAAGATCTGTGATAGTGACGGGTTGTGCAGTAAACTTCGGACTGGCTGACGTTAGGAATAGCGCCGTCCCATGTAGCCAAGAGATGTAGTGCCGTCAGCCCAGCACGTCCATTTACCATTCGGCCGGGAACAGGATGAAATCTCTTCCTTAGTATGCGCTCTACTCTAAGCGACGGGCGACGACTGCAAGTTAAGCCGATCACCACGTTAAGTCAGTTGAGAAAGCATTTCGTCATAACGTTCCGATGGAGCGTTCGCTTTGCAGAGTCGACTAGCGTAGATCGGAGAGAATAACAAAACGAGTAAACGGCATATTCCATGATGGGTAAAAACCAGTGCAAAATACACCTTTCCCACTACCCTATCCCACTACCTGAGTCTGGATCTTTCCTCCTAGCCCCTCCATCGGCAGATCTCCCTCCTCCCACATGGACAAAAAATTTCCAATGGCAGATCCGGAAGGGAAAGAAAATGGGTTGACAGTCCCGCGAGCTAATACGGAACACCTCTAGTCGAAAAGCCTCCTTGCGCCTATGTATGATGTAATACCGAAGAAGGGAGGGGGACCTGGGCTCAAGCCGCACCGGCGAGAGCGGGAGGAGAAGACCCCCAATGTGTCTCAGTGGGAAGAACAATCAATTTCTGCAGAGTCCAGAGTGCCCAGAGGCGCTCGACGTCGGGATGTGCGTTGACTGACGATGTGGCCCAGAGTCTTCCATTGTCAAGCCAGGAACACTGCCCGCACTCTTTTATGCCAATGTCTCAACGACCACGGTGGGATCTCTCCGAGGGGGCGGTGGGCATGGGGACAGGGAAGAGATCAAAGTGAGAATGTCTCAACGGCATGTGGGCAGAGACATCTCCCGTTTGTTCCTCGTCAAGACTCCTCCCCTCTCAACCGCCATGGTCGTTCTCTTTGAACCCCTCACGATGCTGACGACGTGCGAGGTTCGCAAAACCGCATTCGGTAGCAAAAGGTACCGGATTCAGAAAAGGTCGCTCGAGCAGCTCACCAACAGCCAAGACACCATACTATGCCTATACATATCCCGGCCGAAGACAGAAAAAACGGGGTACGAACGACTTCACCCCCCTTGGGTTCTCTAGCTCTTGAGCTCTTTAAGCTCTTTAGCTCAACGCTAACCTACATGTCATAGACTTGACCTCTAGGTGGCCTTGGCTTCTTGTTGACTCCGAAGCTGGCTGTGTTTTTTGGCCGCCACCAAAACCAACAACACCACCCAAGGAAAAACAGAACGCCCAACACAGGACCCGATCCCGCCGTCGTTCCCTGTAGACTGTAGTAGTTCAAGATCGGAGTCCCGCCCCAAAGCTCAGGTCGCACCCGCATCGACCGCGGCCGCCTAGAACAGAGGCACGGATCTCAATTGCCGTGAGCCGCATGCGAAAGACACGCGACGCCACGTCCCGCTTAGCCCAGAGGCCTGGACAGCCTTGACCCATAACCTTACCAAGCGCTTGGAAAATACTGCAGAGAGGCTCAATGATACTGTGGTAGGCATTTGAAGTTGTTACTATGGTCATGGTCATGGCCATCACAAAGTTCAACGAAGCCGTTGCACCTTTATGAAGGATGTTTCTAATTTCTCTGATTGTCTGTCACGCTCCTCATAATTCTATCATTGCTCCATGAACCTGACGTTCAAGCGAACAGAAACTCATAACCAGGAGTATTTCGTCCTCATTATTATGCCTCTAGCTATCGATTATCATGGCGCGGTGAAGAGAGCGAGTGAAGAGAAAATCCTGTTAGTCCCTCCGCCCATCACATCTATACCAGCCCTATTCCGGCGAACCGGGAAACCAACCCATCCAAAGAGCCCCATCAAGCCACCGAAAGCCACTGCCGCGAGACGCTTGTGAGAATCTGGCCCGTACGGCCGTCGCGGCGTAGACCGGCGGCTTTGACAAGCGTCGAGCGTGGCTTTCTCGGTAGGTCCTCCACGCGGGGTGCATGCCGTTCTGCGTGTAGAACGGCAGTGCATATGGGCAAAACAACGGGATACAGAGCAAGATAATGTTCTCGCAAGGGAAGGAAGACAGACAAACATCAAACTCCAGAATGGTATAAGTAAACGTCTCGTCCCGGATGCCATGATGAAGCTTTTGGATAGACCAGACAGCCTCAACTCTCTCACACAACAAACATCCTCCTCATCAACAAGACCAACAAGACCTTTTCACTAAGGTTTACCATCCTATCCTCACAACCGGTCTCTAATATCTAATCACCATCAACAAACTAAAAATGGCTCGCCGCGCTTCCCTCATCGTGACAGCCCTCCTGGCCGTCTGCGCCTCCGCGGCTCCCGCCCCGATGCCTCAGCGCTCGGCAAAGATCACGGCCGTCAAGAACATCTTCACCGTCGGCAACATGTCCTTCGCCAACAGGCTCTACTGGGACTTTAGCAAGCTCGCCAACGGCGCCAAGGTGCCCGACGGCCTGCGCGTGAGCGGCTACCCCGTCAGCGACACGCACGTCTTCGTCACACAGAACGCCTACATCAACGGCGGCTACCTCAACCTCAAGGTCGACGGCGGCCAAAAGTCCAAGCCCTACAAGTCTGGCGAGGTCGTCACCGTGGCCCAGAACATCAAGTACGCCTCTGTCCGGACCGTCGCCGTCTTCTCCGAGCCCGCTGGTGTCTGCAATGGTAAGCCTACCCCCTTCAACAGATCTCGCTACCTCACCATCAAACACTTTTTCGAGACTAACACAACATCAACAGGTATCTTCTTCTACAAGAACGACAACCAAGAGACCGACATTGAGTGGCTCTCCGACGCAAACTCCCAGAGCAACGCCGGCAAGCGCCAGGTCTGGTTCGCGAACCAGGCCACGAGCAAGTCCTCCCCCAAGTCCTGGCTCTCTGTCCTGCCCCCCACGAACCCGACCACCACGGAGCACGAGTACCGCATCGACTGGATGCCCGGCGTCGTCCGCTTCTTCGTCGACGGCATCCAGACCTGGCAGACCACCCAGAGCGTGCCCTCGCAGGCCGGCCCTTGGGTCTTCAACAACTGGGCCAACGGCGACAAGGGCTGGAGCGCCGGTCCCCCCGCCGCCGATGCCATCTTCAAGATCAAGGAAATTGACATGTACTACAACACCGCATGAGAAGCCTACCTACTCGGCCACAACACATCATTGGGCAGCCTCTGCTTCACAGCTCAAATTTTCAACTTCATCGTACATACTTTTGGATAACGACAAGGCAACCAATTCATGAGGAGGAAAACGGTCTTTGAACAAAGGGAACTAATTGGACATAATGAGGAAGGAAAACGAACAATAACTTCATGAACAAAATGGAACCAGCTACTAAGGAGGAGGACATAATAACGAGGAGGGCTTAATTCATGACCATAATGCAATAGTAATGGACATAATAATACAGAAAATCAGAAAACCCCCAAAATCGAGTCATTATCAAGTGCCATGCAGCATCCGATGCGCACCATTGTGAGAAGAAATGGTAATGACCCTAGGCCGCGGATTAAACAGCTCATCGGGACGGATGCATCGTCACCGACCCTCAAGCATTTGCCGTATCCGGGTCAAAAAGCACCCGCGGATGGGGCAAGATATCCGTCCGATGCGTGGAAACGTGGAGGCGGGCGGGCAGCCGCAGGCCCTGCTGCTGCCGCAGCAGCAAGGGCAAGGCCATGCAGGTAGGAGAGAAAGAAGACATCTCTTCTCATCCTCGATGTCTGCGGGTAAAAAGCTACTGTCAAAGCTATGAACAATCAGGGTCCCCACGATCTTCTCTTCCACGATATGGATGGACCCCAGAAAGTGATAAAAAAGGGTTAGCGGGTTGGAAGATCATCCCATGCGAGGAACAAGGGGGGAGGGGGGGCATTTTCGACTTTTGGATGCGACGAGCTTCTTGCGGTTGGGTTCGTCCGCACACTATCCTCCGCAAGCCTCCGCTTCCCGCCCGCCCGCATAGAATGATGCTCCATAGATAAGACTCATCGGGAGCCGTTCGTTTGGTGTGTAGTCAATTTTTTCCTTCCCCATTTTTCGAACCAGAGATCGTCTTTCGCGCCCACGCGTGTGCCCAGTGTGGCTGGCCCACGATGCCCGTCCATTGTCGTCTGTTTTTACGTTGGCCCGAAGACAGTCCGAGGCCGGTTCGGCCCCAGTACCCGCAGACGGGATAGCTCTAGCCTCTTGAGCCTCATGTGGAAAAGCTTCGGGCATGGGAAAAAGGGGGACGAAGTGCGAAGAGGCTAATGAGAGCGTTTCCCGTGGGCCAGGTTGAGGATGTCCGATAATCGGAAAGCATGGTTCTTTCGTCTCTCGTTGGTTTGCTGCGACTTTTCGACTTTTGCGTACAATACGGCCGCGCGCGCCCCTCTCCAACTCCTCTCAGGTCCTCGTTTACGCGATGTTCTGGACTTTGGGCTAAAAAGGACTTGAACCGGGGTAAAGGGGGGGGGGGGGTGGTTTCTCCTTGAGACGAGACAGGCAGACGCGAGTGCGGTTCGCGAACCTCTCAGAGGCTCAAATGGCGTTATCTTGCATGATAGCTTCCTTTCCACCCACCCCTGTCTCTCGTGGTGCTCTTCGGGATGGCGTCCAAAGGGTTCTGGGTTCCTGTCAAGGAGGGTTGACAAACCCCACCAGTCCGTGGGGTACTCTTTCAACAATCCCGAAAGTATCCGACCCTGCCCGGTGTGGCCTGGGTAGTCACGGTGTGTTCAATGGATGCGTGGGATGGGATGTGGAAGCGATTGGTGTGTATCTGGCCGAGAGAGGCAAAAGAGCTTTCGCCGGTTGTTCGTACGGGGGACGAGAGCTGAAGCAGAAATTTTCGTCGATTTTGGCTTTACTGCGTAGCTTCAGCTTCAGCCCTTTTCAACGGCGGCCCCTTTCAGCTTGTAAGCGAGGACCCTGAACTAAGGTAGGCAAACACCGTCAGCAACACGTACGACAACCAATGACAAGGTCCAAACGCAAGAGAAGAGTTGAATTTTTCTTGTAGCTTTGAAATTCCAAGCTATCGGGAACCGATTTTCCACTTTGGCTCGGTGATTTAGACCACCGAGGATCACACCCATCAAGGTGAGTGACGAGGGGCCCGAGGGGTTCTCATGAGCGCGCGGCTGCTCGGCACACCCTGATGGGCGGGCGCTTTGCAGATAGCAGGATAGCGACAGATGGCCCAGAAAGTTGAAGAAAAGAACCAGGGAAACAGTTCAAGATAGTCTTGGATGCCCCATGGTTACGCCATGCCGTCTTCTGCCGCCTGCCGTCAGTGACGAAGCTCAAAGAAGAGGAGGGGTCGCGAGCGTGGGGTTGAAACTCGCGAGCTTGATGGCGTGCATATCGAGAGACTGACTGCCGCCCGTATCCGTGGGAGTTCAGGGTCTAGACACAAAAGAGGCATGCCGAACGGAACGGAATCGACACGCACGTCGTTGAGATGAAAAGTGACGTTTTCTTGCCTGCTCATACGCAATAAGCAGAATATCTGTAACAACTCCTCGGTCCAGGATTGTATCTCTCCGTATCGCCGTAAATCTCGGGAGTTGCGTCAAAAGTAACCCCGCCGATGCCAAGCTGGTGGAATATAGAACAATCTAATCAATCATCTATCAATCTATCTATCAGTCAGTAGCAAAACTCTAGTCGGACTTCGGATGCTATGGCAAAAGGAGAAAAAATCCGAGCCCCCCACGCAGAGCAGAAAAAGGCAGATTAATTGAGTAGCAGAATGGCACGCCCACTGGGGACGCACGCAGAACTTTCGATGCCGTGACAGGCATGCTGTAGAAACTCTCTTGCTCAAGAAGCCCCCGGTTAAGTTCCCTTTGCAGACGAATGTCATTTTCAAATCACAGGTTGACACGCAAACGTGCCATCTGGGTAGCCGTAGAGTGTGCCAGCCACCTTGATAATTCTAGACCATGACAAGAACCTGCTCAGAGATAGCCAAACAGTCGGGAATGCAAGAGTCTCAGTGGACGAGGTTGAAATTTTTGAGCGCTTCCGTATCTTGTCACCCCAATCGTTCATGTCGCGGCTCTTGCCGCGCATGCGTCCTCTACTGGAACTGGTAAGTATCTCCCGTCGGTTGATGGCACAATGAGTTGCCAATTGCATTGTGTCTGCGCGTTGCCTTGCACTCACAGCAGCCGCCTATTCACTGACTCCGACATGCCCCCGAGGAAACTCAAGAGGTGATATCAGACGTGATATGAGCAGACCTCGACCAACGGTTGTCAGCCACGCCAGTCAAGCCGACGGCGATTCATGATGGGACCTTAGCACATGCATCTTACGCCTACTTTCGAAACCAGTCGGCATTCTTTCGAGAGGAAAAAAATGTGACGAGATAGTGTTTCTATATTGTCTAATGGCACGCCATCGCCACTCATCATGTGTTGTACAGTTGTAGTACCTAGGCATATGAAGCAAGCGGCAGTTGGTGCTCGAACAGCTCACATCACATCACACCCCGCATTCCTGAGGTGATCAGGGTTCTACCTACCATCGACTGTTAGCAGCACGAACAGAAGCAAGAAAAATTGATCAGCATATCTGGTTCCGGCCGTTTCGAACTTACGAATGTGATGGAACCTACATACACGCCATTACGGACCATCGTGCCATCCTTCACCGTTTCCATGTGTCACAGTCACCGTCCTCTAGCTCGGCCACCAAGACAAAGAACGTTATGTTTAGGGCCTCTCGGATCTAGCAGTAGACTGGGGGATCGCCATATAGCGGTCATTTGGACTGGGGGCTGGGGACTGGGGGGAAAGAGAGAGATGCTTAAGCCCACGGCGGCCGGCGTAGGGTGCATTAGGCTATTGACATAATACTTACCATAGTACCAACGGACTAAAAGGTACCTATTCGGGAGACTTTGTAGACAGAGTGTCGGTCGTTCATCCGGCACTGTTTATTAGTTTGCTTGTATTAATGCAGACGATGCTCGACGGCTTTGACGGATGCTGTTCCCTTGGGCGGAGAACAGTTACGATTGATGTGGGCTTTCCGGTGACTTTCTACGTTGCATACCTTCGGATACTCCACGGGCCTAGTCTTCCGGTGTTCCATCGAAACCAGAAAAGTTGATTTGTTCTCTCAATGTCGAGATTGTACATTACAATTACCCTCTGCATAGGGACCCTCTTACGCGGCGACAGATGGCATGAGGAAACTTACGATGTATGGATAGATAGTTTGACAAGACATAGAGAGTACCAGCATGCCTGTAGGCTATATCAAGCGCTAGCTGCTCAACCATGTCTCCTGCCCCATAACTCCTTTGCAGTAACAAACTCGCTCCAGTTACAGAGACACAGAACTGGCCAGTAGCTTGGCATCTTTGTGGGAACGGGGGAGAAATGCAGATGAAAATTTTCCGTCGGCTGCCCTCTCCGATGCCCGATGGGTTGGGATCCCCGCAATGACCCAAGGGGAAAGGAGACAGAAATGTTGCATCAATAATACATCGTTACGGTGAACCAGAGAAGAAACCGGGGGAAGAATCTTTCTTCCTCTGACCAAACGTGATGGAAATACGTGTTCTGTGACGGACGGGAAGAAACGTCGTTCATGTCAAGTTCCCACCGTCTCAACGTGGATGAAGCAGCCACTGTGGTAGGTGGTTTGCGGCCTACCTTGGATAGTTGGATCCGTCCTAGACTTGACTAACAAGGCAAGGTAAAGGCCGGGTTGGGGAAAAGGCCCACCCACCGGTGTACGGATACAAGTGTGCGTGTGTGTGACTCTGGAAAGTGAAGAGACTGCTGAGCGGAAGCCCTTGCAGAGAACGGAGCCGGGACGAAGGGAAACGAGTGGATATTCTGTCAATGGGGCTCCGGGCTGTGTCGTCCTTGCAGTTTGCCCACTAAATTCTTTCTCATGGGGATTAAGTTTTTCTCGACTTGTTTCTGATGTGCCAGGGGTGGTTGCGAGGCGCTGAGGTCTGGAATCTCTGGAATCCTGAAATTTCTGCCCATTTCCACAATTTCTGATCGTCTTCCCTGCGTCGAGTCCGTCTTTGTCATTGTATTTTGTTGTTACCGGGAAGGGATGATAAGCAATATCTTTCGTACTCTGTGAGTCTGTGGAGGTGAAGCGAGTGAAAAAGGGAGACAAAAAACCGGAGCATGTTGCTTTGCGACGGGCGGCGGCGCGGCTGGCCGGAGAGGTTCCACGGGTCCACGGGCATGGCTCCACGGGTCACTGTTTTGCAGGATGTGAAAGAAAGGGAGCGGGTGGGACGGACGACGCCATCAACCCATACCCAAGGTACAAGGCACCGGACCGCCTCAAGCTCGCAGCGCCGTTCGGGAGCATGACGCCTCCAGGGGACTCGGAGCACCTCTTTGCCATTCAGCCGCTCTACCCCCAAGAGCTAAAATGTGCTCATCGTTGTTATGTGAGGTGGTTTCCTGTGGATACGGGTACCGGTACTCCACCGAAAGTCAAGCCGGCTTGTAATGAGTCGATGACTGACTCCTTGAGTTGCACAGTCGTTGTTGAAGTCTCTGAGCCGCTGAGCCTCTCGCGACGGGACGTGGGGCTCTCGAGGATGTGGGTTAGAGGCCTACGGATACTGTAGTGCCTTAGTTCCCTCCCTCAGAGTAACAGTTGCGCCTTTCAGTGGAGTTTGTTTCGAACTTTGTACGGCCTCTTGGTAACCCTGATGTGGCTTTTTTACTCGATTTCCTTAGGGCCCATTCGGGGGGAAACGTGCTCAGGGCTGTGGATGAGGTGATGTGAAAACGTCGTATGAATCACGAAATACCGGGGCCGGGGGGATGGAGGCTTTGGAGGCTCCTCCGTCGCAGCCGCGCAAAGCCCACAGCTAGCAGACAGCAGACGTCTGAGTCTCGGCTGCTCTTACTGCGTGCGTAGCAACCTCGTGGGAACTGGGAATGGCCCACTCGGTCCGACTCGAACGATTTGCTAGACTTCAACTCGAGCCGTGGCGGGTCGCTGACAGAGAACCAAAGTTGTTTCGGTCATCAGTGTCCCCGTCGTCTGTTGTTCCCCAACATGTTGTGCCCTTTGAGGGAAATTGCAACATCCGCTGATCAAAGGGGACGTGCCGAAAGTGAGAAAACCGGGTATTGCATTACGGCGGCCTCTGGAGTCTGCTCCCGTGCTGCATTGCATTATGTTTGTTCTTTGCTGAGAGACAGCTGTGGCATGTGCTCACTAATCTCAGTCTGGTAGTCTGGACTCGCCGGAGACGTGTCCAATTTCTCAAAATCAAGGAACGGGAGAAACAAACACGATGGCGGTGCAGATGCGAGTAGAAAGGCAAGACGAGGAAATACCTCATTGGCCATCCCCGATGTAGAAGCTGGCTAAGAAGTGCCGTACCAGAAACACGTTGACTATGGTATCGTACGCTGTTAGTGAATACAGTCCACGTACACCTACTGTTCGGTATTCGCAGACCGGCATCCACCAAATCGGCGTACCTATCTGTGAGTTTGTTGCCGCTGCAAGGTACTTGGACCCTCGCCGTGACGGTGTGTCTTGTTTCGCTGGTCATGCAGTCGAAGCTCTCCATAATACGGGGTACGCAGTGAGGCACGTTGCATACAGCAGAGCGAGCCGACTGGCTGCCCTTTGGAATTGTAAAGTTGTACTGTTCATGCGTATGGAGCCCAGAAACCATCAGATCGTGATCGCTTCACTGGCTCAGAGAAAACGTCTCTGTTTCACGGGTGTCCCTTTCTGATGTTCTTCTCCTAGTGGCGGCTCTGTATCCTTCTTCCCGCTTTTCGTGTTCCCGCAGGAAGTTCTGTTCTCCACGCGCATCAAGTGCTTGTTTCTTTCGTCCAAGGACTTTGGACGGCCCGGCGTGTGATGTACCTCTTGGCTCGATCTGACGTGCAACGGTACATTGCGTGTCTGAGGCAGCCCGCACCGAGGCCGTAGAGGTTTCGAGCGGCCGCTGCATGAGCCTACGCGATATACTCTCCACGAGCATGTTTCTTGCCTGTTCCCTGGACGATTCCTTACATAAGGCGGAATGGTTGGTTGTACGTCGATGCCATCTTGAACTTATTAGCTAACAAGGCGTCGTTATGATGCAATTCTGGCACCGCAGTGTATATTGGGTACAGACGGACGCAACAGAATAGGATGCTCAAAAAATGGCTTCAGCACATGAGCAAGGGCTCTAGAGTCAAGGCCAGGACGGCATGAAAGAGGCACCGGGGCCGATGGGGTGAGCTGATGACAGAATGGCGAAAATGATGCATCGCCGTGGCTCGACGACAATTGAGCCCCCTCGTTCGCGTCAGACCTGGCTCTTGTTAGTCCTCGCATGGCCAGTCACCTGGTCACACCTCACATCGCTCGCACCTTGTCCTCGGCTTCCAATAGGCGAAGCAGGCAGCTTGCAGCCTGCGTACCATTTTGTCATCCTGTGTCCAGCAGGTAGGTACTGTAGTGTAGGTACTCCGTGCAGAGGTGCAGAACAGAACACCAGGGCCGCCCAGTCCCCTTGTCGATCGTCTCAGAAAGGGTCCTATGGTCCAGTGATCTTGTGGTGGTGCCTCTAGGAGTGTACTCCGGTAGGTGTTGGGATGCCCTCCTTGCAGCTGTACCTGGCATTCTGGCATTCTAGTTTCCATCATGTAATGGTGGATGCTTGGCCACCATCTAAACACACCTAAGTACTCTAGGGACGGCATCCGGTAGATTCGTAATTGCAGCTACGAATTCACCATTCACCGTTCACCGCTGCTGTTTTGGAAAGTGTAGGTACCTTGGGAATACTCTAGTAGATACGTACTTACGTACTCACGTACTCCGCACTGCACGTGTGATGCCTTACATAATTCAAGCCCGAGAACGTCGAGAAGGAAGGAATGAATGTACGTAAAGGAAAGTACGAAGAGAAGTGCCTACCTTACATTGCGAAGCACCCTTGGGTACAAGGCGACGCGGGCAGGTTGGCACTGAGGTCAGGTAGACACGGCAGGCAGGGCAGGTACTGAGGAACTTTGGCTTCATCCCCAGACTTCTCTCTCGGCAGCATCGTGCATCAACCTCTGCTTCTCTTTGGACTTCCCCATATTTGCACTATTAAAAGCCCTGCTTGGTCTTTGGCGGCTTTGCCCTGGTCCGCACATCCCCCTCGTCTCGCTAAGTAGTGTAGTCTCTCCTGACCACAAACTGCGTACTTCGTACCCACCAGCGTCCACGCACGCAACGAGCTCTTCTGACTTCTCAACTTCTCACAGACCGACGACAAGGGTCCCGGGTTACCCTTCTGGGTACGAGTGAGCCGCCCGCAGAGAGGGAATCAGACAGGCTTCCCCTGTCCATCGCAGGCCTGCAATCCTCCCCGCTGTGAGGTGCAAAGTGCAGATACTGAAGCCTGGTTTCTTTGATGCCATAATCCCCGTGACTACGAGAAGGCAACGGCGATATAAACCTCGGACCCCGATCTGGAATCTCGATCTGAAAAGAAAGGCAATTTTTCCATCGCTAGCGAACCCGTTTTCTCAACCACGTCAATAAGTCGGTGAAGAATTGAAGAAAAAAAAAACTCCCCGACCAGCGGCTAGACAAGAAACGAAGACGGGGGGACGGAAAAAAAAAGATATTGCGCAAGAAGACATTTTCCAAAGGAATTCCATACCATATTAGCTCGGGATACGAAAAAAGACACGGCTGCATACACATTACACACAGACTACAAAGAACGACATTTTATTCTCCGGTCTCATACGCAAGAGCCAACCCGCCAGTCCTCATACAGAAGCAGCGGCTATCCAGCAAGAGGCCAGAGAGCTCATTCCTAGCCTTGCAGCCCTTGCTTCCCACCGCTTCGTTTGGACACAAGCAGATCAAGACCCTCACGCCATACCCTTCTTAGCACGAGAGGGTTCATCAGGGTGTCTGGTCTCCGGTCGTCGTTACTACTCGGTACACCTGTAACCACACACAATTACAAGCTACAGCACCCATACCCGTACGGTTTGGGTGGCATTCTCGCTGCTGTCATCGGCAGAGTTGAGACGACGGACGAATCGGCGGCGCTTGATCCATCTCATAAGCTGGAGGTCCGTCCGCACCACAACATCTCCGCTTTCGGCGAGCCCACGGCCCTGCCTGTCCTTGCGTCAATCCGAGGTACCTTGCGTCTTTGCGGCTTGTCTGGGTACCGGGTTGAAAAATTTACAGAGGGTACGGGTGGACAAGGGGAGAGAAAAAAAAAAGAATATCCATACATCAACTTGCAAGGGAGTGACAAGTAAGGACGGCAACGGAAAGAGTCACACTCGATCGGGCTCCATTCATTCAACAAGAGAAAAGCCATTGAACACTATTCGAAGAGTCAAACCAACCGTCTGCGGGACTACATATATTTCCCGGCTCCAATTCTGTCCCGCTTCCAGGAGCCTCATCTGTCGCCAACTGCTCTCTTTCTTTTTCCTCGCCTTGACATTTCCTCGGCAATCTCGTCTTTGACTGAGTGATCACTACGTCAGTCTGGCTCTATTTCGTCTCAATCCACTTGAGGATCCGTCGTCCCTTCTATCGAGCACCTAGAAAGGGCAAACTACCTCACACTCACACACCTGCTGCTCGGCTTTCGCCTTGCTGATACACAAATCGCATCTCTCTTTCGCAAATTCCCACCCCCGAACGGAAGACGGACAACGGGCCAATTTGGAGCTAGCCAGCGCTGGTCCCCGCACTCGCTCTCGACTCTGGCGTCATCGTGCTTCCTAGGAGCTGTTTTAATTAATTTCTCGAGAGATCGAGGCCGCAGCAAACATTTTGCTGCACCTAGCAGAGTACCTCCTAGTTCCGACTGTACCTAGACTTGACCTGCAGACCCCGGTTATCCCTGGAGCGAGAAACAAACCCACGCTGGTACAAGTCAACCCCGGTCTCTCACTCTCCATCACTCTACACTAAGCCTGGAGACTCAACCCGCGCACACCTCTCTGTCACTGAGTCTGAGTCTCTCACACCATCCACCTCGCCGGGTCTCACCAAAGATACCTACCTAGCACGGTAATAGCAACCGTCAGCGCAGGTACTCTTCTCAGTCTCTCCTCAGCCGAGCTAGCCCTCTCAAAAAAACACATCCGGCCAATCCTTCCTGCAAGCTTGCAGCACCACATCAGGCCTGCTTGGACTGGCGGCACGCTTCTTTTATTCCCTTGACCTCCCATCCCATCTTGTCCTATCCCGTCCTGCCTTGGACACACCTCTCTTCTCTCTCAGTGTCTCTCATTCCTAGACTTGTCTCTTGCATTAAAAACTTCCGACTGGCCTGATAGGAGGAACACGGGCTCTCTGTTTCAAGTTTTCAACTGGAGCATTGTATCAGTCACGGCCACGGCGACGGTCACGGCCACAAACCCGCACCACAACCCATCCATCAGCCATCCATCGCCCACGGGCAATCCATCACTTATCAGCTCTCGGCCAAATATACATACATATCCACTCCCACACCCCCCAGCCAAACCCGCCGCTATCTTTCAATCCATCACCAAGACGCCTTAGCTACTAGAAATAAGGCATACCACATCAGGCGTCCCCTGCACATTGCGATAGCTCGAGACCCTTCTTAATCCTCCCAGCACCCGCTCTGACCTGCGGGGGAAGACCAACGACCGGAGAAGAAGAAAAAATCTCTTCAGCGGGCGGACAAGACACACGGAGTCACAGCCGACGACCACCACTCTAACCTACCTTACCACCACTACCTTACCTGTTCGTTCACTCAGCCCAGGGCTTCGAATTTGCCACTCGGAACGCGTGAAAGCAGGGACCAATTTCCTGCATTCCCATACAAGGCCACCAACAGGCAGTCTAGATTCACATCTCACCGATTTTTGCGAAAAATTTTCACTGTTGCAGAAGAAAAGGGTTCGGAAATCTTCTTCCCTCGTCCGACGCTGCTTCACCCATCGCCTCTGCCAAACCCGACGGCCGAGACAGGACGGACGTTCGCAACTGCAGTAGCACTACACGCTGTTGTTCGTCAATCATCGCTTCTTGGGGGAATAGAACGGCGCTACCCCTCCACCAAACCCGCCCATTCCCCGCTTATCTGGTCCCGCCGTCCATCCGCCGATACAGGCACCACAACACAGCCAACTGAGACTGAGGACTCGGAAACTAATTGTGAGCGTGAGCTGCGAGAGTCTGAGCGATAGACTACAAGAAGAACCCCTGCCAACCTCGTCGCATCGTTGGCTTGTTGTTTTCTTCTCTCGATCTTCCCCTTCCTCAGATCCCTTTCTCTCAGTCGTGCATACATACGCCAAGAGAAAGACTTCACAATGCATCACAGCCGCAGAAAGTCGGGCAACACCTCCATGACGGAGAAGACTGTCACAGCTACCGATCCCTCCCGCTACGGCAAGCGTCCTTCAACTCTCACCAGACGCCAAACTCCACAGAAGTTGGGCAAGAACCCCAGAGACCGGGAACGGGAACGGGAACAGCAAGACTCGTGGGACGATGAACGGGAGAGTTTCCCTCAGTTCTGGTAAGTTTCCTGCCACAGTTTTTTGTCTTTTCTTCTTCACTATTCACATCTGTCGTGTCTCCCTCACTCTCATTCCCACTCTCACTCCCCGATCTGGACATGAGTGCTTCCTCAACGCCGCCATGTTCTGGATTGTCAACCCCGCAACAAGCTGTCTTGCAACATTGTCCGTCATCCAATCTTTGTTGCAGATTATCATCCCGTTCGGGAGGTCTGCAGTGTCACGATGGACGCCCACTGTAGTGCGCGTTGCTATTCTTCCGATGGGTGTCTACGCACTCAAGTTCCCGTTCGAGCCATTCTTCCCACCCTATTGACCGAACAATTCGCTGACTGGGCCGTGTGATCTAGCATGACTTGCGAAAAGCAATTCGTACCTCAAGATGACAGGTTCCTGTACTGCTCAGAATCGTAAGCTGCCACTTCCAAGTGAATGTCCCTGAGCGAAAGGAGTGACTTTACTGACACTACGCAGATGCCGCAAGCATGATCAACAAACTGCATCAACTGGCAGGACTATGAGCCAACCGCACATGGGCAACTACCCTTTCTACGCCGCATGCAACCCCGAGCCCAGAGACATAGTTCCTCGTGCGTCCCCCTCAAGGCCGAACTCGATGCACTTCTCGCCGCCCACGACACCAGGTGCCACCTCCGGCGCGCAATACTCGTCCGCCATCTCCGCGTTGAGGTCACTCAGCATCCGACCCCCAAGCCCGCCGTCCCCCACATCGTCGCACGCCAGCATCTGGCCATTTACCAAGAGCAGCACCAACAGCCCCAGCACTTCGTACAACCGCGGCAGCAACAGCTTTTTCCCGGCCACGTACGACGGAGGCTACGCAGCGAATGGCTACGCCTACAACTACAGCTCCAGCGGTATGGACCGGCCGCTACCGACACGGAGACCCACTGGGCCGGGCTACTCAAGGCCGAAAAGCATCGAGTTGGTGACGCCCATGGTCGGTCGCTAACACCGTCAGACGGGGACTGTGTCGGGAGGCTGCATCACCATTCAACTGGTTCAGCCAACCATTACACAACCGCACGGGGAGGATTGACACCTCGTCACCCCACGGGTATGACGGTGTGTGTGCGCTCAGCGGGTTCGATGGGTCTTCCCTCTCGTACTCGCCTGTAAAACCCCAGCCCCAGAGCGCGGGGTTAGCGTCGATTTCGAACACCGGAAAACGCGGGGGCAACCACGGAGGTAATGAGCCGGCAAGGGGATATGATCCATCTCTAGCTTTCTCTCTCAGAGTGGCCTTTCGGGTGTCACCTTTCC
Organism: Colletotrichum tamarilloi; assembly: GCF_030869305.1. Classification (NCBI taxonomy): domain Eukaryota; kingdom Fungi; phylum Ascomycota; class Sordariomycetes; order Glomerellales; family Glomerellaceae; genus Colletotrichum; species Colletotrichum tamarilloi. Next base: position 313,655 of record NW_026849398.1, read on the forward strand.
GACTCATCCGCACACCTCATTCACCAGCCTTTACCTCCTCTGCTGCCCCCCGCAAATCAACCCCACGAAAAATGAGGCATGGCATCTCGGCAGAGAGACTAGCATTGCGCCTTGTGGGGGCTTCATTTGCGCATTTACGATTGTTTTTTGGCACTGCGAAACGCCATGGCTTCGGTCATGTGAGGGAGGGGAAATTCGGGCAGGATCACAAAAAAGTTGGGGGTTGCATTGACATGGGGCATGGGCATTAATGGGCATTTGGTAAAGCGATTTGGGGATGGTTAATCCTGTCTTGGTTTTGCAGCGAAACCCGTTTGGTTCACCCACGCCTTACCCAACGAAAGCACACGGAGGTTTCTACGAGATACTCCGTGTTGCGGGTTTGGAAGGTAGTTCCTGACGGGGGTTTACTGTTGTTGTTTTCATCATCTGTTGTCACAACTCTCTGCTTGGGCAACATTATCATCTCACATGACGGGTTCTTCAAAGGCCATCTGAGCATACATAGAAGGACAAAGCATCTACGGAAATCGGGAATAGCTAGCTAGCATCAAGGGCATCACGGATCTAGTATTCGGGCGCGTATTTCACATACTCCTTTTCAACCCAGAGGAGGTACATGGCGGATACAGTACTCCCCCTCCTCTCAATGGGAACAATATCATATTCTTTCCGAAAATACCAGTTAGCATCAATGTGTAGCCAGCGGGTTATTCGACCGATGAATTGAATCAATCATGTATACTTGACATATCGCAACTGTGTGAGAAATCGCGTCGAGCTGACTGTCAATCGATCGGCACCGCCGAGTTCAATGACGGAAAGCCGAGGTGAATAGGATGGGACACCTCGGAGATGGGGGAAGAATGAGCAAGGTAAGGACCCCAATCGTCCGATCCACAGACGCCAGACCTCTTTGGACCTCACGATATGCAATGTTGCTCCCCCAGACGTAGCATGTCGATCACTGGTTCTTTTTTGACTGTATGGTGCGGTCTTCCCCGGATCGTGAAGTGGACGGGCGGGGCCTGGCGATGTGCGACACTGACTCGAGGAGTCGGGAGTCGGGGAGTTTGCCAGCGTATCACTCTATCAGTCCAGGTGAAGCGGGCGAGTTAGGGACAGACAGGAAAGAGAGACGCGCTCGACGCGAGACTTGGGAGGTGTGACGACAGAGGGATCGGATTCCCGCGGATGGACAAGTCTGGGAATGCCGTGATAAGAGGATCGACTTGTGTGATTGGGGAGATGTTCTGTCTCTTGCCTGCCTTGCCTTGCCTCGCCTTGCCTTGCTTCCTTCTCCCCCGCGGGGGGTCAGTTTGGGCGGCTTTCGGCAGGCAGAGTACAGACTGAGGTACTTGCTCAATGCTGTTTGGCTGTGCAGGTCACGGATAATGATATACAGGATGTTGGGTTACAGCAGGATCTCGATATTAAATGGCACACCATGGACAGACGGCCAATGGGATATGTGCGTACATTGATTCGAGGTTCCAGACCATCATTGTCAAGGGAGGACGATCTTGCTGTGCCGCTTCGCTTGTGGTTTTCTATCGCTGACTTGAGTCTAGACCTTTTTTTTCGAGGTCGGGTTTATGGTTTACGGGTGCAAGTGAAGGATTCTGTTGATTACTGTGTGTTACACAAGCGCTTGGGGATGTCAAGCGAGTGAGAGCGAAGGAGTAGATGACTTTGTCAGCAATTGATCCCTGGGTTCGATTTTGTCCGTCCAGTAATAGTGCGGCCGTTCAAGTTCACTGGTCTTTTCAAGGTATTCATATTCCCTTCTTACCATCCTCCTGGATAAGACCGTTGAATTAAGTCCCATTCCGTGTCATTTTCGCGTTCCAGGCTTTTGTTTTCCCGGCGGGCGCGGGAGAATTACGGCAGTGGGCTAGCGGCTGATTGAATATGCGCTGAGTGGGGGTGTTTCTTCATCTTGGGTTTTGGTCTCCATGGATCGTGACATTCCGGCAGGGCGCCAGCATCACTTCGGTTCGAATGGGGCCGAGGCTAGTGATGCTTGGTTGAGGCCGGGGCATTTGATGACGTTGGCGGGGATTGTGTACGTGCCAACGTGAGCGGACAGGTATATTCTCGGCAGTGGCAGTTCTTGGGGTTCTAGGGGGTTCTATCACAGACACATGACATTTTTGGAGTGGCTGTCTTGTTCACGATATTTGGTTTGATGATGGATCAAAGTGAGGCTGTTGTTCTCTTCCGAGTCATGTGCTTAGGCTCGTGATGGGGGGGACTTTGTCTTGTGAGACGGTGGTGATGGAAAGGTGTGAATGGGTATCGTAATGGAGGTTGAATGGGTGAGCGATGACGGATGGTCTAGGAACGAGTCGAGGTCTCGTGATAGAGGCCGATGATGGCGGAGCTTTGAAGGAGGTGGGGGGGAGTAAGGTAAGGTAGCTAGGCCACCGTCTTGACCCGGAGAGATATGCGACGACGACGATGACGAACCAATGGGTAGGCGACGATGGTCCCAAGTGATCGGAGCGAAAGGGCGAGGGACCAAAGCAAGGGCGGTGAGCTTAACGCAGGTTCCAGTATTCCGTACGCTGTGAAATGATGTGTGTGAGACTATGTGTGTGTGTGTGTGTGTGTGTGTGTGTGTGTGAGTGTGTGTGATGCCGGATTCCGGGACTAGTATCACGCAAGTCAGGCACGTAATGTAGGTACGGTGCGGCGGAATGCTCCAAGGTGGGAACACTTTTTTTCATCTTCTTCTCCATTGAGGTGAGGTGAGAGAAGGTGTGTGTAGGTGTACGTAGGTATGAGTGGGTGAAAGGAGTGTGATGAGTGAGTGAGTGAGTGGTCTTGGTTCGGGGCTGGGGCTGGGCAAAGGTGAGCATGATCGGGTTAGGATACGGGGTGTTCGAGGCGAACCTGACCGATGAGTGGTGGTGGTGGTGATTATGCGGCGGCTGAAGCGCACTTGACGCCGCGGCCGCGTGAGCGATGATGGTAGCGCGTATTCCGTAGAGGGGGGTCTTGTGCTAGTGTGATGAGATGGATTAGATTGTGCGTGATTGTGTGAGATGACGTGAGGCGCGGGGCACTTTGAGTCGTGTTTGTGAAGTGCGTTCCATTGTGTTCCTGCTTAGGCACCCAAGTAAGTCAGGCGAGTAAAGTACCTACCTCTCAGGTTATCTGGCTGGGTGTTGTTCGGGCAGATTTGCCCAGTCATCACGATGTTCTTAGTGGATGGGCTAAGGTGCAAGTGGTGGTTTTCCCTTGGTGCTGTGTAAGTAGATAAGATTACTTTAGTAGGTTCTCTCGGTGATAGGTGGGATAGGAAAGGACTGGTGTGGTTGGTCTATGTCTGTCTGTAACTAGCTGCGGGATGTTATAGATGCGAGATAGGGTAGTCTCGGTTTATCGTATAGTACGACACAGACTGTACCGGCATTCCTATACCATAAGGTAGGTGGGTAGGTAGACTTATTGGAGGGGCTGGAAAAGCGGAAAGGCAACTCGAGCAAATGATACACTGCGATTTGAAATACGTGTCGCAAAGTGTTGCCATTCAGGAGGGGGGGACAATAGAACCAGTTCTCGGGATGTGATGGGCCTGTCGGGGTATGATTGCAGAGTCTCATTTCGGGATCTGGTCCTCGACGATACCACCACGTTGTGTGGCCTGCCTGCCATGCACCCGCGGCACACTCGCCTGACTCTTTCGGCCGGCTCTGCAGGTTTGCCGCGATTTTTGGAAGGTGTTGCTTCTCCCTGGGCGAGGGGGGAAGACTCGGCCGGGTGTGGGGAAAAAAGGACAAATGTCGGCGATGCCGGTGTTGTTCGGGGTGGAGTCCGGGTCCCCGGTCTTTCTCCCTCTTCCTGTCTCGGCGGTCCGGGGGGATGGAAGGTGGGGGTCGTTTTTCTTCTCTCCTCTCCCACGAGTCTGGATGTGACCATCCGATGCTGGAGACTGACTCTCATCCTTGTTCGAGCGCTGCCACCTACCGCGATGAAATATCGGAAAGGTTATATTGACGGCGGTGTTATCGTCGCTGATTCTGTGGAATGGGGGTTTCGATTTTTTCCATCCAGCGCTCTTTCCGAGAAGAGTCAATGTCGTGCATGAGTGCATGGTGGCTTTCTAGGTGGGCCGATGATCGCTCTGCTTGTTTCTTAATCATGATTTTGGGGGCGAGGGAAGTGCCATTGACGCCGATCGTCGAGATAGCGGCTTCGTGGGAGAGAGACTGTGAGGGTAGCATCGGAGTAAACTCCGACTTTTTCGTCTGCCCGCCCTTCGCAGATTCCCGATGCCGTCATGGGGTTGAAGCAAAGATCCTCATGACTCTGCGGATGTCTCTTAGTCTCGAGTCAGCGATGGTGTGTTGCTGGTTTGCACGCGGCCAGAAGTTTCCGCGGCACGGTAAAGTTGGACATCATTGGGTACTTACCTCTCCATTGTCGTGTACTAGTGAGCAGCTGAGTATCGGTCGATGAGCGCGCATTCACTCGCTCGGCTTGCTCATCGTTTTTTCTTTTTCTCTGATTCAATCTTCCATACACTGCCCTGCTCAGTACTCAATGCATACGGACAATGGTAGGACAGCATGCTAATTGTGGTCGCACACACAAAGTTCGCGATGGATATGATGACTCTTCGAATCGTACAAATCCCATCAAACCTGTAAACGACTGACAAAGTCATGCTCTGAGAGGTCGTCATGCTACATCTATTTCCTGCTAGCAGGTAATTCCCACGACCGCTACCGATGATAGACAAGTCCAATCCAATCAAAATTTGCCAATCTGAGAGGAACCGTCCTATCAATGAGCCTCTCAGCCTAGTCTCGAAGGTGTTGACATGTGTCAAGCTCGCCATAGGCCTCAAGTGAGAAGGTTACCATCTTTTCCTTTGAAGGAGTGTCTAGCAGTTAAAAGCGTACTAGCTGCTTGGGAGTTAACTCCTCGAACTCGTGCGCTCAGCGCCAGATCATGAAAGGGGGAAGTAAGAGGATGAGAGTCCGAATCATCTCCTGTGACGCGATGGTTAATGGATTTCTCGGGCTGCTTCGCGCAGTATTAATTCTCGGAACCCCTTCGATAGGTCAGCTCCAGAACCTATAACAAGTTTCAACAGCCACTCATTCAGACTACTGCTGTTTCGTTCGTGTACTTTGATTGTTTCTAATGCGTCGATGTTTTATGCGAATGCTTTGGCTCATCTCTCTTGTGTCAAAGGGACGAGTTGCGTGTGCGTGCGCGTAGAGGGGCTTGCGAAATTTTCTCTATCGCGCTCTATTCTGCTCTATTCTGTTTTGATTCCTTCGTGCAGTATTCCAGGGCTGAACAATCACCTAGCAGTGTAAGATCACGAGGTAATAAATGCATGTGTAGACGAAGTTGGAACTGTTTACATGATGCACTTGTCAGAGATCTCTTAGAGGCTAACATCGCACCGGGAGAAGCCCAATAACTGGCAATCGTTTAGGTTCCTGTGTCCGAGTCTGACATTTGGAGTTATCCCATACGATTGAATACTCGTGCTTCAGGCAGACGGCCGGTGCTTGAGGCGCTGGCCACGTCAAGAGGTAGATCCCTCTCCTGTATAAACTACTCAGTATGAAGAGAATCGTCTACTGAAGCCAGTTTCCACCTGAAATCACCCAAATTGGGATAATATGGATGCGGCAAGTCACACCAATCATCATTGGTTGAAACCGTCTGAACTTAAGCTATTACCGAATTATTTATCTGCTTTGCGATCATACTATATGCTCATGGCTCGAGATCCGTGATTCCAATCATAATTCTCGCAGGCTTGTAAGTCTGCACTGATCTTGAAACTAAGCGATATTGTCGGTACTCGGCGGCAACGTCAAGTTTCACTTGTGCATGGCCAGTAGGCAGCGTACAGCCGTGTGTTGCATAAGACTCACCGCCGTAATCATAAGGAATTCCAATTCATCAGCAATGGCTCAGCGGTGTGGCTTACACGTTGTTTGTTACGAGGTGTTACTCAGTAACTCCCGTAAGTTGCTTTTGAACGATGCTACGGTCAGGCTACTTGCATGGAATTACTTCATTCTACATCCCTTGACGCCTTCCATGGTAAATAAAGCACTGATGCTGCCCATATAGAGTTGCACATGTGCAGGAAACTTCGAGCTCACGTCCATTAGTTGTTTGTTGCGGGCCATAGTTCGATCTCTACATGCAACAGATAAATTTGCAAGCTTCAAGAAACCAGTACACACTCAAATTACTGCATCAATGAATAAGTAAGCCTTGTTTCTTCTCAGGCTATCCCATTAGCTGTTAATTCATGGTATCTCTTAACCAGCTCTTGCGTTGGCTCCTTTCTCAATATGTCTGGCCAAACTGCAGAAGTGGTTCAGCCGAAGAGTCAACAAGATTTCCACCAGCAAGAGTCTACATGCCCAAGGTCTGACAATACTGTTGAGGCTCTCCAGAACCAACCTCCAGTGCCTGATGTTTCCAGTCAGGATACATCAACGCAACTGTTTCATCTCCACGAGAGCCACCCCCATCAGACAGATGTTTTGCCATCTCCTTCTACCATTTCTGCCAATACCCTGCTTCAACGACACACAGGCTCCTCCGTTTGCTCGGCAGGGGGTCTTGGAATCGACCAAGAGCCTGCAGCTGCAAGCATACCTGCTTCTCACACACGTCTAGAGCCAGCGGTCGACGACGGCCCCATACTCAGTCAGGGGTGTCTCATATCTGCGGAACAACCCTCACCCGGATGCGCTGAATCGAAAAGCGAATCTCAGACCTCTACTGCACCGAGAGTATATGACCCATTCTGGAGGGTCTGGTGGAAAGAGATGCTCTGCATCGTGGTCAGCATCGCTTCATTCGTCGGTAAGCAAGCGCGAGAGGGGATCAGGCAGGCGAACTTCACCTTGTAGATCTTTGACTAATGCCTTCTATGGAGCACTTCAGCAATCGTCGTAGTTATTGCCTCTTATGATGGTCATTCGCTCCCCAAGTGGCCTCTCACAATCACGCTCAACACATTCCTCGCATTTTTCACGACGCTGGCGAAAGTGGCCTTCATGCTATCAACGTCAAGTGCCTTGAGTCAGTTCAAGTTCACCTGGTTTATGGAGCCAAGACCTCTATATGACTTTTATGTCTTTGACCAAGCAAGTAGAGGTTTGTTGGGCTCCATGAAAATGTTATACCGGGTGCGACTCAAGCACACAGTCACTATTGGCGCCATCTTGATGGTTATCAGCGTTCTTTCCTCCCCAGTAACTCAATTGGCCATCAGTTATTCTACACGCAATGCCACCGCTGCTGGAGGACAGGCTAAGATATTCACTATCAACGAAATCAACCTGGACAAGTACAAGTTGGGTCATGTGGTAGAACTTGCGGCGTTCAAGGCTACGGTACCGGATACGGGGAACTTCGACGTCCCAGTGCCTCCACAGAAAGCATCGTGCTCTACTGGGAATTGTGATTTCAATCCCTATCAGTCGCTAGGTGTTTGTGTTGCCTTTGCTAACGTAACTTCGAAACTTCGGACTGGGGTGTTGACGAACGTGACGGTGGATGTAGTTGGGGGCGGTATCGGCAGGCTGGCCACCGGCCTGAACACATGGAAGGCTAGTCTCTCAGACAAATACTTCTTTCTTCATCAGAATCCACTGGCCGTTAAAGGCGAAGTATTGGACGGGGTTGATACCTTCGGCTTCTCAAACAACACCGATCTTCTCAGTACTAGAATCGCCTCGTTCTTCCTCATCTACACTTCTCCGCTACCACCAAATGGAACTAGCGTCGACTTGAGTGACTCAGATGATGCTCAAAGTATGATCCGCTCAATCTCAGACTTCACATACGAGGCACGCGAAGTCATGTTCCATATCTGCGTTCAGAAATTCGAGACAAAAGTTCGCACGGGGGTGGAAGAGACCTTTATAACCGATACTTCACTGAAACCAGATGACACAAGCAAAGGAATCGTCTTGAGGCCCAATTGTACACCATTGGAACAAGAGTCTGAAACTTGCGACCTGCCGAAAGAACAGGGCGACTTACTTCTCCAAATCACAACTCCGAATACTGGAACGAAGAAATTTAGCGTCTCGTACGCGTCCATGCAGAGCATAGCAAGGGGTCTATCTTACTTACTTGAAGGGGAAGGAGAATTACCGATTAAACGATTTGGGCTCGTTTGGATTGGTAACTTTGCACGGACCTGGTTCCGAGATGTACTCTACACCAACCAGGATATCTTCAATTCTACGCGGCGAGCGACTCATCTCGATAACTTCTTCCTAGACATTGCTACCCGAATCTCATCTGAGTAAGTTCCTAGTCTATATTCGTACTACGTTACTGATTGAAATTGACAGTCTACGAACGGCCCATCACCAAGCCAAGAGATCAGGTGCGGTCATTATCGAGGGAACCCCCTTGGAAAAGATTTCGTACGTTCACATCAAGTGGGGATGGGTTTCTTTCCTTGCCGTCGAGGTTGTAGCGGCGACACTGTTCCTCATCATGGTCATTACCACCCAGAGTGTGACGTCTCGGCAACAGGGAACGAAAGATGTCTACGTCCCAGCCGATGTCAAGGACTCGGCTCTGGCAAATCTTGTTGTTCTCAGCAACGATTGCCGCGAAGCCTTGAGCGATGGTCTACAGCCGGCAGATGATCTCCAGAAGACTTCAAAGAAACTACAAGTCACACTACGGGGGAACGAGATTGTGATTGCCGCGGACTTGGGAGTACAATCTTCTCATCCAAGCAAAGAAAATCCTCGAGAGGCAGACACAGAAGAGCACAGTCTTCCCAGGAACCGTCCCTTTGATCGTATTCTCACGAGTATACGGGCGTGGTGAGGAGGGCAAGATACATCGAGAACGGTGGGAAGAAGGATAGAGGAAGTGTCAGCTAAGGTAATGGCAATGAAGATAGGACTGGTTCTGACGAGCTGTCCAACTAGATGTCCGTAGCGTTGTAGTCTTGTCATAAATGTGCAGGCAGGGCTGTCTGATTGCAGGCCCTCTTGGGGTATGGAAGGCGGGCTTACTCACACGACAGCAATGTCGGAGTGATCTTTGAGTAGATCCACATTCGCTTCTTATCGCTGAACGACCTTATTGAATAATATCAATTGGGTATTTGCAATCATCTATGCATGTATCTTAGACCCGCTGTTTCGCCTAGTGCCCATATGCAATGCTTCAGCTCCCGATGCCCCTTGGTATGCAATGCGCCGTAAATCCAAACCAAGCTCGTACTCAACACTCTTCAAGATCACCGCAGTTTTCTCGGTGATCGTCGCAGACCCAGCTCCTGCAACTCCTCTCTGGAAAGAATGATGCTCTCCTCTCTGTCCTCTTCAATATCCCCCATCAGCTGTGACTCGGCTATCCAGCCGGCTTCAACCGCGAACCTCACAACCTCGGCAGAAGTCCCAAATGCCGGCGTTCCAGCCTTGGCATCGGGATCGAGGTATTTCCACAGCTCTTTCGTGACCTTTTTGAATGCTGCGAGGTCCTTTTTATCGCCCTGGAACCCCTTGATCATGTACTGGTAGAGGTATGCCAGCCACAAGACGTTGGTGTACGGCACAAAGACGTCCCATGACAGAGGTTCGCCATCTACCCCTTTGCAGTAAGGTGATTTGTGGGCGGACGGTGGCAGATGCCCACGCTCGCCACGTATAAGAAAGGATCGCATTTGGCGGTAAACCTTGCATTGTGGGGCGTGGGTGCTGGTGAAGATGCTGAGGTCCTTCTCGAGGTCGAGCGCAATAGGCTGAGATTCCTCTAATTCGAGGTCCTCGGCACGGGAGAGGCCATAGTCCAGAATCGTAATGTCAAGGCCAGAGTAGCCAAAGTACGGCCCTGGTGTCTTCGGATTCCGCGTTTGTGGGTCTTCTGATCTCCGTATGCAAAGGTTGCCCTCATGCAGATCGCGGTGCTGATCTTGTTAGCTCACGCCGTCCTACCAGTCGCTTTAATGGCGTGTTAACATACCTCAAAGCAGGCCAGATCTTCCGCCCTAGCCAGTGCAATGGCTACATGGAAGAAGATATCCCACAGCTGACTGGAGTCCGTAAGTTCGAAGTCCTCGAGCGCGGTTCCTGCATCACCAAGCTCTACCACTAGGAAAGTGGTCTCGTCAAGATAGCGACTTGGGCTTGGGTAGAACTGCAGCCTATCCGGGTCCTTGCGCTTCATCTTCCGATGAAAGCTTTGGTGTGTTTCAAGCAAGCACTTTGGTGCTTTTCCTTTTACAAGGTAGCGCTCCTTGTAAATGACGAAACCGGGAATGTCGGCAAGCCACTCGGATATGCTCAGTTCACCACGCATATCGTCTTCTGAGTGCGGTTCTTCGTCGACGAGTCCAGAGCGCTCCTGGGTCTTTGTTTGCGCCTTGATGGGCGACTCGAGACGGATGCACTTGATTATGCTTGTGCCACGCTCATTTCGAACGCGGTAAACTTCTGCATAGGAAGCTTCAGCGATCTTTTCGATTGTGTCTCCGGGTGGGCATACATCCTCCCAGGTAAGAATGCGATAGTCAGGCTGTGGCTCTACTGGCACTTCGGGGACTTTGATTTTGGGCGTTTCAGCCTTTGATACGGGTGTAGGAAGTGACCCCTTGGCTATCCGTCTCGTGGTTTTCGCGGTCCTTGGGGTTTGTTTCACCGCCCTTGGGGGAGTTTCCGGTTTTTGTGGTGTTGGTGGAGATGCCACAACAACTTCGCTGAAGTCTTTTGATAGCTCATCTTCCGAGGAATAGGAATCCAAATTGATCCCAAGGGCGTCCAGGTCCTCGGTAATTTTGATGATAGAGTCATCTTCGGAGTCCAGCGTGACTGTCGCATTGGGTTTCCGAATCGGGGTTTGTGGAAGTTCAGCAAACAGTCGCCTTGCTTTTGCCTTTGTTGAGGTCTTGCCGTAGGTACGAGCTGCTGTTGTTCGCACCATTTTGTCTTCTTCTTCTTGAGTCCATACGGGGTTGATTTGTTGAGTTGAGTGCTCCTGCTTTTGACGCTTTATTGCATGATGTCGCCATGACTGACGTTGGCAACTATTGACATTCCAGGCGCGTCGTCCAGACAACCAGAGCTTGAACGGAAGATACGTTATCCCGGAGCCGCTGAAGGGCCCCTGGGCCGGGCACGAGACACTGAACCCACGCTGCTGGGTTCTACGACGGTCGACCGCATTCAGATGAATAAGTGGAGAAACGTCACTGTGCCCCAGCTTCCAGGAAAGCGATGTGACTGGCTGACGACAGCTTGACGACTGGCCTAATTTCGCCTTCTGGTTGGCGATACCTCCTCACAAGTCCGCAGCTTCACTGTCTGCAGTCTTGGATCTCGACACCACCGCAGCCAGCCAGCCATCCCTCCTCCGACCGCAACCATGGCCGCCATCCTCAACGGCCTCTTTGGAGGCTCCAAGCCCTCTGCATCCCCAATTCCTAGCGGTGATTCCGGTATGCTACTCTAGAGACTCAATTCCCCTGCCCCCTAAATCAACCCCCGTGCTGTCAAAGCTTCCAGTTTCCCCTCAGCACCCACAAAATCCACAACCTCATTAGACTGACGCAATCATCTCTCCCGTATAGACTTTGCAGACTTCGCCGGTGCTGCTGATCCGTCGCCGGTGCCCAGCGCCTTTACGGCTGCCCCTGGCGGTACAACGCTCGGTGGCGCGCCCGAGGCCACGGGACGTCCCTTCACGAAGTGGTACAACATCCACGAGCGTCACTCCCTCAGCGAGTTCAAGCTCGAGGGCGCCATTCTTGCCGTCAGCGCCGTCATTTTTCTCCTGCACATCATTGGCTCGCGCCTCAACCGCAAGAAGGCCAAGTCCTGGGCCACCGCCCACGCGCCGGTGCTCAAGTCCGAGTTCGCCTCCGTCGGCTTCTCCCCGCGTTCCACGACCGACACCGACCCCAAGGACCCTACGGGTCTGCTGCGCGAGAGGTCTCTCTTTGAGTTTGCCAGCTACGGAACCGGTCGCCAGAATGTTGCCTTCATGGACGTCAAGTTGACGCTGACCAAGCGCTTCAACCCGTTCCTCAGCATCATCGAGGCCGTTACCAGCTTCTTCATGGATACCGTTGAGGCCCCCCACGACTCTGTCGAAGCTGTCATCTACCCCTTTGACGGCAAGGAGAGCCTCACTGTTCCCGCGATCCCCGGCACCCACGAGCTGCGCAGCAAGGAAAACAAGAGCACGTACGATAACTTTGTCTGGGCCATCGTCTCCAAGGAGCGCATGAAGCAGGTTCGCGACGATCGCTACGATGTCTCCATCACCTTCACCAAGGACAATGCCAAGCTTCCCAACTGGGTTACTGTCATGAGCGAGAGCGCCGAGATCACCGAGCAGCTGTTGACCCCTGAGCTCATCAAGGCCATTGAGGCTGCCGGCGACGCGTTTGACTACCTTATCGTCTCTGACCAGCCCATTGAGCGCCCTAGCACGTGAGTTTCAACCGCAATCTGTGGTTCATGTTCATTACTAACAGTGTAACAGCATCGAGGAGACCACTCCCCGCAAGCGCGTCTTCCTCCGCTACCGCATCCCCTCAAGCAACAACTACGAATCTCTGTTGCCCCTCTTCGAATACTTTGTCCGCATCCCCGACGCCCTCGTCTCGGGTGCGCACTTCCGCCCCGAGGTCCTGCGCAAGGTCCGCAGCGTGCGCGAGGAGACCATCGCCCAGCTCAAGAAGGCTGCCGAGGCTGAGAAGGCCGAGGAGCGCACCCTCGAGCGCGAGAAGCAGAAGAAGGCTAAGCGCGACGCTGAGCTCAGCGCTCTGGACGCCAAGGCCCAGAAGAAGTACCTCGAGAGGGAGCGTGAGCGCGACCTCAAGAAGAGCATGAAGAAGCAGACCATGCGCGGTTAAAGCAGTGTTTGAATGCGTTCCTTAGTGGAAGCTCTTAAAAAGTTGCTACACTTCATCAATGTCTTTTAAACCTGGAGGGGAAAAAAGGCCGAGGGCGGTCTAGGGGGTTCAAGGAGGGGTCGGCGGTGTCAATATTACAATCTACGAAGGCTGAGATGTATACATGTACCATCATGAAAGGCGGCGGCGGCGGGGTAAATCAAATAGTATATCTCGTGTCAAATCATAACCTAATAAGCTGTCAACATTTCTGTCTCGTGTGTGCACCGCGATCCATCTCATACCACCAACACATCTTTTCAAAGACAAGGACATTTACTTGTCTTGCGCCAGGATGCCCTCCACCCGCGCCACCTTGTCGGCGGCAGACTGCTTCTTGTCCGTTCTGCGCAAAGGAGAATAACCATCATCAGTCACTCAAACATTTATCCATATAACGACTTTGCGTTCTTTGTCGTATGAAGTAGAAATTCATTTCAGGTAGACAAACCTCGAGCCGACGCGCATCGAAGACTGGATCCGCACGACGCCGCTCTGGTGGACGAGAGAGTGCGCTTGTCCGATGACGCGGAAGACGTCGTCCCAGCTTCCCTCTGCGGAGAAGGAACGGATATGTATGTCAGCAGTGTCCTATATGGTTCTTGATGTAGTTTGAAACCCCGTACCGAAGCAGGGGGGGTGAGGGGGTGGACGAATCTCATGAGCTTCCACGCTCTCGCGCAACGACGATGGTTCAAAAGCTCAGAGGGGAGTGCGAGGGGAGAGAATTAGGTAGATGAGAGTCGTAAAAAACGTACCGACGGTGGTGCCGGCCGAGTGCATGGTGTACTTTAGCCCGCTCGCCTTGAGCAGGCGCTGGACCTGGGCGACCTCGTTGGCGACGGAGACGCTGCCTGTGCCGACGGGGATGAGGCAGAAGTCTGCGTAGGCGGCTTCGGGGGTGGGGATGTTGGAGTAGTCTTCGCTCGACATTTTTCGTTGTGTTGTGTGGTGTTGTGTGTGTGTGAGAGAGAAAGAGAGAGAGACAATGTATGTGAGAGAGTTGAAGTTTTGGTGATGTTGGGTTTGAATGAGTGGTATGTGGTGGGGTTAGATTTGCGCGACTTCGGCTCTAGGTTACTGAGGTTGTGGCGTGTTGAGGGTCGAGAGCTGTGAGGTCGGTTTTTGGGTGAAGGGTGAGGCTCGACTTTCATGCAAAGTCTGAATTCAGGAAACGAGAGGCACTGACATACGTATCAGGACGGATCTCATGGATAAACCGTAGATTTACTAGACAAGTTCATATGTCGTTGACTTTGAGATGCCGTCGTCGTGCAGAGTACCTTTCCCAATGATGCAATGAGGGGTGGGGGGTGGTCCGTTCCTAACCGTATACGAGGGGTCCTTGCTACCTTCCTAATGAGTTTTTCTCCCTCATCACTTATAAGCCGACAACCTCAGCTCATTCTCGCTGATTCAGAACACTGGCCATTTGTGATTTGTTTCATGAAGTTGGTTTTCATATTGATATGAGCATGATTCCACTCAATGCCCGGTATCTATCTACCTCACTGATCCAATCCGGATCAGTAGTGTTGCCCTATGTCCCAAAGGGCTCTCTTCCAAACAAAACTCGCGGGGGTCCCGTTTTCCCCGGGTTGTACATGAACAAAGCTGTGAAAAAAAAAAGCCATGAAAAAGTCGTTTCTGCCGATGATTTCGGCTCATGATAGAACGCCGTCGCTATGCATCTTTTTGTTTGAAAAATGAGAAGGAAAAAAAGAGGTAAAAGGAAAAAAAAACAGGAGGGGGAATCATAGTGTTCATCCGAGATATGTCCCTTTGAGCGTACACACACAGACACTCTTTTTCATGAGATTGTCGCATGAAAAGTGTCACATCCTTCTTTGGCTCGGACCCTGAGAGACCGGACTTTCAGAAACAGACGACCCCTTAAAACAAGAACACAGCGGCAGCGAGAAACGCGACGAGCGCGCCAGTCTCCATACCACCGGGTGCTCTACCAGCAGACTTGCCGCTGCTCGAGCTCGCGGTGGCGCTGTTACTGCTGCTGCGGCCAGAGATATCGGACGAAGAGAGCCCGTTGAGGTTGTCGGCGGCGTCAATGGCCGGGCCCTTGTTGAAGAAGTCCACCAAGATGAAGACGGGTTTGGTGCCCCACTGGCTCTTGCACGTCTGCGCGTGGAGGCCGAGGTTGCCCGCCGTGCTGGTGGAGGCCGAATTGGTCGTGTCAATGTCGCTGACATCCGGGATGAGGATGTCGGTGGCGAGGGTCTGGTACTGGAAGTGGTTCATGAGGGGCAGCATGTTGGCCGAGACGGCGGCGGCGGCGGTGGAGTAGGTAGAGGGCCGGTCGATTGTGCAGTTGAAGCCGGCGGCGGAAGTGACCTCGTAGGCCGTCTCGAAGACGTAGGAAAATTCCGGGAGTAGGTAGGGGTAGTCCGTGTCGGCGGTGATGGAGGCGACAAAGGTGACGAGGCGGGTGTCTGCGTCGATCATGGTCTGGAGGGTAGGCCAGCTCGAGGTCGCGGAGGAGGTGGAGGGCTTGTAGCCGTACTTGGAGATGCCCGAGGACTCAAAGACCTTGCCAAAGGCCGAGGCAGCCTGGTTGTCCGAGTTGACGAGGAGGATGGTGACGACATCGTCGGTGTGCTTGTCCATCCAGTCCTTG
Source organism: Colletotrichum tamarilloi (assembly GCF_030869305.1). Lineage (NCBI taxonomy): Eukaryota > Fungi > Ascomycota > Sordariomycetes > Glomerellales > Glomerellaceae > Colletotrichum > Colletotrichum tamarilloi. The sequence continues at coordinate 329,206 of NW_026849398.1, forward strand.
ATGGCGGAGAGCCAGTTCTCGAGGGTGCCGGCATCGAGCAGGCTGCAAGTGGTGTGGCAGAGCTGGAGGACGCTGCCCGAGGTGCCGTTGACGAGGTGGACCTGGGCCTGGAGCAGGCGCAGACCCGAGTTGAGGGCGACGGTGGCGTTGTAGTACTGGTTGCCGGCGATGGAGTTTGAGGTGCTGGCGTCGCGGAGGAAGGCGCTGTCGTGGGCGCCCATGTGGGTGATGTTATTGTACTTGCGGCTGCAGAGGGATGGGGAGTTGTTGCAGACTGTTGAGTTTGAGGAGGTGGCGGCAAGGGAGGTTGTGTTCACGGTTGATTCTGTTGATGAGGATGAGTCTGAGGGGAGTGCGTAGACTGTTGCGGTTGTGGCGAGGAGGGCCGCGAAGGCCTTGCGGAGTGAGAAGACCATGTTGATCGTTGATGTGTTTGAGTGTGTATAATTTGTTGGTGTTGTCCGTGTATGACTGAACCCAAAAACCTCGGATGCGGGAATCGACGAAAGCGGGAAGCAGTCGACTAAATAAACGTCCGAAACAGTGATCGTCGGTTTTGGGGATGTCGCACTGCAACTATGAGGAGGCTGGCTCAAGTTGCAAGGAAGCAGGAAAACCCGCGAGGTCGGAGTCGAGGTAGAGGAAGAGAGAGATGTGACGGGAGGCAGTCGAAAAAGGCGGAGACTCGAGTAGCGAGGAGGTTGAGATGGGCAGGGCAACGAGAGACGGGATGTTACTGGACAAGGTAGGTTAAAGGTAGATCCAAGACAGGCAAAATCCTCGAGAGTCTGATGTAAGGCGAGGTAGAGGTAGCGTATTCGTAGTGTCACTTGGTGTATTAGTAGTCAGCGTGGAGGCCAAAGGAAAAGACGGTGCCGGATCCCCAGTTCTTAATATGTTGGACACATGAAGGGAGGATCCTCGCAAGGCCAGGCCAAGGAGCACTTTGGGATGTTTCCTTGTCCCCCATTCGGAATCCATGCTCTGTATCCGTACTCCGTACCCATACCCATACCTAGGTAGGTACGGATACCTGTCGCTTGTACCCATCCATACCTTACGTAGCCCCGATGGGGCTGGAGAAATATCAGACAAGACCGAAGCTGAAGAAGGAGGTGCGGCATTCTGGCAGAGAGTCTGGGAGACTTGGACCCTGTTGGTTGCGCGGCCCCCAGTCCGTCCCCCGTTTCCCGGTGGGGCTCCGGGCGTGTGGGCGGGCTACATGGCGGCATGGCGCAGTCGCGGTTGTACTCGTACTTTTTTTTCTCCAGTCGCTCTTCACCCCCTTGTACCCAATAGAATAGTGAGTGTACTTGGTCTATAGGGGTAAGTTTAATCCCCTGGCTCGGTACCGATCTATAAATAAGGGTTAACGTACTAGTTAGATCGTTAGCGCTAAATGGCTAATATAATTAATAATTATTAGATCTTAATTAATTTCTATAGCTAAATTAGTATTTAATATATATTTTATTAGTATTAATTATTACTTAGTAATACGTAGGTATTATACTTAATAACGAGTATAGGAAGTCCTTTAGAAGGGTATCCTAGGCCTCTTTAACTTATTATTATAATACGTTATATAAGGGGTTTTTTTATATACTTATAAGTTCTTATATATAATCCTTTATTTAATTTTAATACGTTTTAATAAGGTTAAGGTTAAGTAAGAAAAGTAGTTAGAATATTAAATAAACGTTATAATTATTAAGCTCTTATTAAATTAACTTTATATTATATACTAGGGCGCTATTTTATATTAAAATAAGGTTATTACTATATATTTACTAATAGAGGCGAATTTAATTATTAATAATTAGTATAATATATTTTTAGTAAATATTAATACGTATACTACTTTAATCCTTTTTTTAAAAAATACTTAGTCCTTTTTAATCTTTAGAAAAATATTCTTAAAATATCTAACCCCGCTTATATTAATACTTTTTAATAATATATATTAGGTCCTATTCCTTATTATAGTAATAAGTAATATAGAGCTTATAATAGTAACTACTTATAACTTATATTTTATTTATTTATAGGACTTTTTATTAATTTTTAATAGTTTAGTAGAGGTACTTTTAAGCTTAAGTAAGATGCTTAATTTAGTTAGCTTTGGATATAGGGGGCTTATAATAAGTAATATAATAATAGAACCTAAGCTAACGTAGGGCTACTTATATTATATAAATACTAAATTAAGAAAAAAAGAGTATAATTAAAAGTAATAAAAAAGAGGCTTAGTAGCTATTTTTAGAAAAAATAATATACTTAATAAGGGCCTCTTTTTATTATAAAGTTATAACTTATAAGTAGTTAGAACGCGGTATAATTATTATTAATAAGGCTTTTATAATTATACGGACCTAGTTTTTTATAAATTTAGTTAATTTAACTATTTAAACTTATATAAACTTCGTATTAGTATATAACGTACGAATTTACTAATAGTCGGCCTTAATAAAGTACTTCGTTATATTACTTATTAGCCGTATTATATTCGTAATAATTTATTAAAAGTAAAGTAGGTAGGTAGGTAAGTAGTATATAAGAGGAAGAATTCGTAATTAGTAAAAAAGTTAGGCTGGGCTAATTAGTAGGCCTGTGCTGAAATAGTGGCTTCTGATTGGTCGAATTGCCCATGGAAGGCAGGCACGGGCCATCCCCACCGGTACCTGACAAGGGGGTTAAACTTTGGCCTGATACCGTAGTACGTACATACGAGAAGTGCAAGAGAAGAGCGATGGAAACCACCAAGAAGAATCCAACACTAGCCACGGTGATTTTTAATTCACTTCGACTATGCTTGCGTCGTGTGTTTTCGGGTCTGGATACACTATATCTGCCATGAACAACTGGTTTGCACTGCCAAATGTACACGTACATCTCACCTCTCAGACTTACACAGCCTCCCTCTCCGATTTGTGCATCAGGCCCAAGTCCGTCAGCAAAGACGTGCAGCAAGACGCAAAGGGGGTGATGCGTGATGTTTTACCCATCACCGAGCACATTTCACCATTGAACTCCCATTCCCTCATCCTCCCCTTCATCCCCTCACCTGATTTCGCCAATAGGAGCCTTTCCCCCAGCAATGCCCGTTACATGCAGACCCAGGCCGGAACTCTGCGAGTCTCTAGGTACTGTACTCTGTACAAAGGAATGGGCGCGGCCTCATCCAGAGTGCTTTAGGTGCTTTAGCTGTTGCGTAGTAAGCCCGAGACGGAGCTAGGAATTAAGGTAGCGTTGGCCATCAGCGACCATTTCTCACTTACACCAGTGTCAAGAGGTGGTGTGCGTGCGTGTCGTGTCACCTTTACTTGTCACCATCTTTCCCACTCTGCTGGTTCCCGCCCATCCAACTAGTGTATGTCTTGGTGGTACAATATAGAAGTTGAGGGCCTACCTTACTCCACGGACTTGAGACAAGTCCCAAGCCGAAGGAGAAAAGAGAACGACAGAATGGACAGTCGCAATGGTCGCTCGAACGTCTCAGTCTCACGCCTCCCAAACCTCTGGGGAGGGAAGCCCCTGACTTTGGCTTGGTCGAGTGTTGGGGGGCCTCCCTTACCTCTCACACGCTCTCTGCGCTCTTGGAGCCACGTTATTCCCTCCACGGCACGCCATCACCACGCTCAAAAGCATGGGGATGCATTGCGCGACAGAGTGAGTTGCGCAGTTGCAGTCGCAACCCGAGATCTTCTGCCCAATCGCACAAACCATCTTGTCCCGTGCTTTACGCTGCTTACTGCTTAATTGCTTGATACTTTCTGCAAAAAAACCACCCTGGTCCAAGACAGACTTCCCGTCCCTTTTCGCTTTCGGTGCCGTTGTACCGCCCGAGGACGATCCGTGTGTGAGAAGTTGAAAGATGGAAATGTTTCTCTGCGGCCCAATGACGTATCTACACCACAGGAACGTTGGATTCTGTGAGGATCCGTTTTGATGGAGAACATGCAAGATGTACTCTCACGCTTTGTACAGATCTTCTGTACAGATACATCCGAACTCGCCCAGTAGACTGGATACTCATGAGGTCGGTAACCAAGTCAACCTCTTGTTTTCTTTCCATCTTCACCCACCATTCGAGTGATGTAAACAAATGAATATGCAACTTGCAACTCTCCTGCCACGGCCATTTCTGACTTGGAAAACCTGCAACGCGCGGGGCTCCAGTACAGTGGGGTGTCAAAGGTTCGTGTGCAGCGCACAGTATCCCGCAAAAGTACTACTTTTCAACAGCAAATAAAAAGTTAAATATAATAAGAAAAAGAAATTAAAAGTTACTATATAACTAATTAGCTATTATATTAATATATATCTAAGTTACACTATATTTATCTTAATTACTAACGTACTAAATAAATCTTTTAAAAAATAAGTTTTAAGAGATTTTTATTATAGTGGATTATAGGGCCTTTTAAGTGCGAATAGCACTGTACTTCTTAGTAAATCCTATTTTATTTTATATTCTACTTTTATATTATAATATAAAGTACTAATATAACGTATTTTAAAATATATAAAAAATAGTTTTATATACTTTATATACTAAAGTATTTTATTAAAACTTGAAATTATATTATTTATACCTAAGTTAAAAAGATATTTATAGTAATAAGGAGACGTAGTTAGTGGGCTATAGGTGACGCACTGGGAGGGTGTACACGAACTTTTGACACCCTACTGTATTATTCATGCGGTGTGCAGATCTCTCTGGCACAGCTGCTGAATGGTTAACCTCGCAACCACAAACCGACAACAACACCTGGGCCAGAAAGTCGCATTGAAGAGTTGTTGCTGAGAAGGTTGACCAGAGGCTGGCTGGCTGACTCGTAGTGCATAGCGATTGCGGCTAGCTCTGCATCTTTTTCCTGTCGCCTCACATCTTCGTACCACCTCACCGACTTTGGCATGTCGACCGATTTGCCTTGCACATGCCGTTCCGACAACCGAAACTACGACACACTCGAATGAGGGTTGTCCAGCCGCCCAGCCGAGCATTTGTTGACTTTTCAAGGCGGGCTCATACGAAAGATTGGGGAATTTCAAGAAGAATAGGTAGCTCACCTCCAACTTTTTCTCTGTTGTTGATCACTCGCCCATACAAGAACACTGAATACTGGCACACCGATTGGATGCCGGGTGATAGGTGAGAGAGAAAAAAAAAATCGAGTGGCTTGCACCCTAGAGATCTACACTTCCGTCTCCAGAGATTCCAGCGCCGCCACCACAAAAAAAAAAAGGTGTGGCTGTCCATCCGCCCAGCGAGACGGTTCGACTGGTCCAGAATTCCCCCCCAGTTCCCATCTGCCGGCGGGTTCTCCAGCGTCGTTCCAAGAAAAGAACTTCCCAAGCCACGGGAAAATCTGTCTTGGTTCCTAGGGTCGCCACTGACTTTGCCATCCAAAGGGATGCCGTTTGGTGCATTTTAATGGAGACATGTAGTGGACGAGAACAGCAACAAGAAACAGGAACAGGAAATCGAGTAAACAAGCAATGAACTCTCCACAGGGCAGAAAAGCTCGTCACCATGACCATCATCAACACTGTCCACCAAAGAGCAACATCGTCGAGGAGCATTCTCACTGGACGACACCGGGTAGCAGATCGCTGACAAAGCCCACCCAACAGTACAACTATCCAAGGCAGGGAATGTACGGATACTAGCCTGGTCAGCCGAATAGACCGCAGTATTCCCGTCAAAAAGGGGTCTCCACAGGGGTACCCAGCACAAGATCGCCTCCCGTTGCTATTTTTGAACACTGGAGTCTGCGCAGTGCGCGTCTGCTCATGTCACTTCTTCTTCTTCTCTTTCTTGCTCAGCCTCAACCTCCCTCTTCGGGACCTGACAACATGGTGGTTTAACCGATAGCTTGACCACGACATGCTTAATTTTCTCTGCCTTTGCCTCTTTACGTCGTTGCCGATCACTTGCGTCTCTGCGCAGTCGGGAGAATAAAGTCCAGACTATTCGTTACCTCGTACAGGGTGGTACATTGTTGGTTTTGTTCACAACTGTCCACGTGATGCTGTGCTACCGTCTTAGAACCTCTGTGAAACATCACAAACATCGTCAAATTCACCTGGAGAGTTGTTCAGGCGGGGGCAGTCGAGGGAGCAGATCAAAGCAAACTCCGAGACAGAGCGTTTTGACATCTGTCAATCCGATCCCGGGAGGATGGCGAAAAGCCACGTCTGTCTTGCTCGGTAGCTCTATCCGAACAACTGTCTTCCCCAGCTGTTTAGACAGGTCCAGGCGCTTGATTGCGAAACTTGCGCATAAGCCGTTCGTTTCCTTTTGCCTCCGCGCGGACTCTGTGTTCGTCACATCCTCTCTTGCCTCTCTCTCTCTCTCTCTCTCTCTCTCTCTCTCTCTCTCTCTCTCTCTCTCTCTCTCTTCCCAAGACACCAAGACCACCTCAAACCCAATGCCTAGACAACCCAAGCAATTTACCATGCCCGCGATATGTGTGGCCGCGTCAAGCACGTACTTTTAGTCTACCTACCTACCTACTCTTAGGTCGCCCACGACATTGGGACGTCTCCACTAGGCTTAAAATCTCTAGGTCACGCCATACTTGCGCGTACCAAGACTTGCAAGACCGAGCTTCTTCATCACTAGGGGCTGAGGTAGATGCCAAATGTCGCCTCCTGGCCCAGAACATCGTGAACACTGAACCCCATCCGAGGGCCGAGGGGATAGGACATGCCGCAGCGACACCACATCCAGTCGCTTATGCCTCACGCTCTCGGTCCTCTCCCTTTTCATCCGAGCCTCACAAGGCGAAGGCGAACACGCAAGTTATGAAAATGTCACCCTATCGAAGTTTGAAGGTAAACCCCCCGGCCACAGGGGAACCCGGCACCTCGGCGCTCGACCGGGCACCATGCGCCCACATCCCTGCGCTCCAGTTCGTAACGAGCCGCAAGGCAAAAAGGCATGAGATCCAGCACCTTATGTTGGTTAGCCTGGTGGGCTAGAATTCATCAAGAGAGCACAGAAACTCGTACGGCTCATTCCGAGAGGCGTACGTAACCTTGCCCTGCCACCAGTCTTAATCAGAATCATCCGTGGTTCGTTCGCTGGGGGCCCAGGCTCGGGGCCTGTCAAGCGACGGGAAGGACGATATTAGGAACGGTACGGTATGGTGGGGGAGGAACCGTCACCCGGAAAAAAAAAAAAGAAGGGCTCGACTGTCAAAACTAAGCCACGCCGAGCGCAAAAACCCACGTCGGCCGCAGCCACACGAGCGACATGTCGTTCGTCTTCCCATTTGTTGGACGAATTCACCGAATGCCGTCAATGCCACTGTCAAGGCTTCATTCCCCCCCTCTCGTCACGCGTGTACCCCCGAGGAAGGGCGCAGCCGCAGTTCATGCAACGCTCAAATTGTGGTCAATGCTCGGATTCTTCTTGAATTGATATCCTTTCTGTCTCTGAATCTTTTAATCTGCTTACTCAGTGACCGCCACGGGCCATCCTCCCGTGCTCATCAGCTTGTTCATTCATCGTGCCCTTGCGCTAACCAACGCTTCTCCCTCCCGCGGTGTCTGCTCAAGGTGCTTTGACCTTACCCCATGTTCCGGCTCCCCTGGACTTACGAATGCTTCCTTTTCCCCTCATTTATTCAGGGTCCGGTGCGAATCCGGACTCGGAACCGGCCTGCGCCGCCTCCATGTCCTTGAGCGCCTTTTGGCCCTCCTCGGTCGTGGCGTCGATAATCTGCTCCTCCAGACTCAAGATGCCGGCCTGTATGTCACAACGTTGTTAGTGAACCTGCTCATCGAAAATCTTCACTGGAGAAGAAATACTCACGTCTCCAAGCTTGCCGACAATATCCTCAGCCTCTTCGACCTTCATCTTGCCCAACACCTTGTTGACCTCATCCAGGCTTCCGCTCTCCAGAGCCTTTTGGAAGTCGGCGCTGAATGTCTCAAAGATATCCCGACCCTCCTTCACGGCGGGGTCCTCGCTGTCCTTGGGCGGAATCGTAATCTTGATCTCCGTGCCGGGCTCCACCGCGTGCAGCTGAATCTGCTCCACGCCCTCGGGCTCGCTGGCGCGCTCCTTGACAATCTCCCGCGCCCGGTTCCTGATCTTGCCGTACGTATCCTGCACGTCCTTGAAGAACACATCTTGCGCCTGGTGGCCCTTGGTCGTGATGCGCTTGAAGAACATGCCCACGCCGTCCTTGCCCAGCGCTCTGCAGTACTGCAGCAGCAGCGCCTGGTGGACGCACTGCCGGCAAAAGTCGTCCTTGCTCTCGAGGGCGGCGTCGAAGGCTAGGACCAGGAGGCCGTCTGTCTCCCGCTCCGTCAGGATCTGCGGGTTCTTGGACAAGTACTGGGCGCTGGATGTGTAGTCGTCGGCCTTGATCTGCGCGAACTTCTTGGCGGCGGGCGACGCCTCAATCTCCTCATCGTCGTCATACGATTGGGTCGACTTGGCCGGAAGGGACTGTGTCATGTCAAAATTGGGGTTCAGGAGCTCCGGCTTGCGCTGCTCCTCCTTCTTATCCGTATCCTTGGACTTGTTGACGTGCGAGCTGTCAAAGCCCGTGTGAATACCCTCGCTCGTGATCTTGCGTCCCTCCTCCTTCTCCAGCTCGGCCAGCTTGGCAAACAGCTCCTTTTGCAGATTCTGCACCTTGGTCAGGTGTCCCTCGACGCCCTCGAGCATGGCCTTGTAACGGTTCTCGGGCTTCTTCTCGTCCAGCTCCTTGTTAACTTGGTCCAACAACACGGCCATCATCTTGGAGAAGCTGGGCAGCGGCTCCGAGTCGGCGTGGATCCCCTCGGGGCGCGGGGGTGGCTGGTCGTCTTCGGGCTTGCCGGCGGACTCCATGACGGCTTGGAAGGCGACCTCGCCGGGGTTTCGGGTCTCAGCCTCGGAGGCATGGGACTTAAGGGCGTCCAAGAGGTTGGAGATGCGCTTCATCAGGCCATCGTTGATGATGCGCTCGTACTTGAGCGTCTCGATTTGATGCTTGCGCTGCAGTCGCTCCTGGTGGATTTGGTTCTGCTTTGCGCGGATGAATGAGCGCTTATCGACGTTGGGGTGGACCTCGACGTCCGAGTCGTCGCTGAGCTCCAGCGCGTCCTGTCGTATTTACATGTTAGCTACTGAGGTCGGCATCACAGCGAGCATGGCCGTGAGAGAGTGGGTGATGTAAAACACACCCATTTGCTGTAGTCGACAGGCATCTTGGCGAAATGTTTCAGCAATGTGATGCAGATGCGTGATTGCCTCCAGCTGATGTGGGCATCGGTTGTTGACTTTGAAAGCGATGTTGTTGAGTGGAATGTTCTGGATTTTGCTTGACAATAGGTGCGGGTTGAAAGGAGTTTGGTGCAGAGCCAGTACAGTGCCACAGTGCATCACAGGTGCGGGGCATTACCCCGCCGCCGTATTGTTATCCCGGTAGCTGAGCTCAGCTATGATATCAGCCGTAAGGCACTTCAACTCTTGCTTTCACTCCTTGTTCAATCAGCGTAGCACAACTTGCTCAGAGATACCGAGCAAATAACTTCTCCTGATTATAAGCTGTCATCTATCAAGTAGGCATCATAACAATGGCAATCTACTCTTCTCATATATGGAGCTACCATCCATAACTGCTCCTAATAAGACAATACTTTGGCAGGATCAAACCCCTCCTTCGCAACTCTCCCAGATCCAACATACCCCCTCTGGTTGCTCACAATCCTGACACCCTTCACAACCGTATCTGTCGAAAAGTGTGTATGCCCAAACACCCAACAGATCATCGGAACAGAATTCCCTACTTCCTCCAACAAATCCGTTGCGAAAGCCGAAGACCAAGGGCTCCCCTCAAACCTAGGCTCCGACGTCCCCTCCAGCGAAGGAGCATGGTGAGTCGCAACAACAACCTCTCTCCCACGCGCCACCGCTTCCCTCGCCTCTCTCTTCAACCAACCCAAGTCCGCCTTGTGAGCCGCGCAGTGTGCCTCAAGACTCCATCCCTCAATGTGCTGGAAATCCTTGACCCTTCCCACGACCGCAGCTCCCGCCTTCTCAGGGACCATCGTCCATAGGGTGCATCCCAGGATGCTCACGTTGGAACCGGGGATATCAAACCCGCGGCGGTGGAGCACATGCAACCTCCCTCTCAACGACGGCTCTGCTTCAAGCCTTGCCGCCTCTGCGAGTGTCCCGCCGTACGTGAGGCCATGAAACTCGTGATTGCCAAAAACTAGGAAAACACCCTCGTACCGATCCGTCTGACACCGGATGAACCCGAGATAGCTGTCGTATTCAGATAGGCTACCGACATCGCCGGAAAGTAAAAGAAAGGGTGCCGTGACAGGAAAGTCAAAGGTCGAGTAGTCTTTGCTGGCCTCGAGATGCAGATCCGAGAGGAATTGTACAAGGCCCGACGATCCCCCATTCATGGCCATGGGCCCAGAGGCTTGTTTTTCTGGGCGAGACAGGATAAATGAGGGAGATCTTGCAGTACTGGTGTTGATCTGTCTTGCTGCTCAGCCACATCCAAACTGTTGATGTGGAGGCCAGATGGGGCATCCTATCACAAACTTCTCAGAACACGATTGCAGGTGTACTGCTGCGTATTATTTAATCAGATCGTCTCCATTGTCAAGCTAACATTGAATCCACGTTGACGTTGTTTGCTGCAGCCTATAGACCATCTCAAATAACAAGAACGTCAAAGGCAATCACAGTCACATGCCAGGAGCGTCAGTCACCCCTTATGAGACAAGGTCAGATGCAGTGAAAAGTTAAATCATGAATGGTCAAAATAGTGTGAATGCTCAGTTGTTTTCTTTCACCCCAACGTGCGTCGTCTGAGTCGTAAAAATTGCTAGTGTCATATAGTACAGGTGTTTCCGCGCACACGTTTCGTTATGAGTACACTACTGCGTGAGAGGTCTCAAGCCTCCCTATCGAAAAGGCATCCAACTCGCTCTTATCTAAACCAGATGCCAGGCTAAACTCCATACAAAGGGCCTCAACGGCCTCCCTCCGACCTCCTACTGATACGACCGTGGTCGGGGGTATTATTACTGCATGGTCTTCAAGAAACCATCCAGATCGAAACTCTCCTCATACTGGCGATTATCCCATAGGTCACCCAAATCATCAAGCCAAGCCTTCTTGCCGGGTTGCTTGCCCGTGACGACGTCTCCCGTTTCGATATCCACCATGTCTTCCTCTCTACCCTCCATCGAGTTTTGCGGCTTGTCTGATATGAGACTGGGTCCTGTGTCCCCAAGATTGAAGAGATCAAGAATTTGATCTGTATCCATCGTAGCCAGGCCCGCGTTCTGCTGATTGACCACAGTGGAAGCGACATCGATCTTGAAGCGTTGCAAGCTTAGGATTTTCTCTTCCAAAGTACCTCTGGTCACCAGCCGGTATACGTTGACGACCTTCTTCTGACCGATACGATGAGCTCTGTCCATGGCCTGCATATCCTTTTGCGGGTTCCAGTCATGTTCAACGAAAATGACTGTGTCGGCACCCGTCAGATTGAGTCCCAAACCTCCGACACTGGTGGTCAGGAGCAAGACATCGTACGATGGGTCACTGTTGAATTTGTTGACAATATCCTGACGCTTGTTGGCTTCGACTCCACCATCTAGACGAAGGTGGGTGACGCCTGGCAGCATGGTCTTGAGCACCGTATTCTGGACCATGTCCAGCATCTCCTTCATTTGGCAGAAGATGAGGGCGCGATGAGGCTTGATTGGCTGATACAGGGGGTCATTCGACTCGGCTTCTTCCACACCAATGCCGCAATCGACAAGTAGGTCTCGCAAAGCGGTCAACTTGGGTGCATGAACCGGATCCTCGAGACTGGTGCCTTGCTTGTTAAGGATGCGCTGGGTCTCTTCGTACATGCCGTGTCCAGGCTTCATGACCATGGCTGGAGAGTTGCAGAGCTTTCGCATGTACTGCAGGGCCTGGAAGATGTGTGACTTGGCGTCCTTGTCCTCACGGCCGGCCTCTTCTTGCAGCTTCTTGCCTTGCTTTCTGGTGAAATCGTCAAACAGCTTCTTCTGAAGGTCGCTCAAGTCGCAGTAGTAATTCTGCAAAATCTTGGGCGGGAGGTCATCTAGAACCTCCTCCTTGAGGCGTCGCAGAAGGAATGGCAGGACTTGCTTGTGGAGAGCCTCGATAGCCAGAGCACCCGCTTCTTGCTCCTTTGAAGATGCCTTGCTGAAGCGACTTGCGGCGATGGGCTTGGCGAACCGATCCAAGAAGACCTTCTCAGCACCAAGGAAGCCAGGCATCAAGAAATCGAACAAGGACCAGAGCTCCAATACGTTGTTTTGGATAGGTGTTCCGGTCAGAATCAGTCGGTGGTTGCTGGCCAATTTCTTGACAGAAATCGTAATCTTGGCCTTCGGGTTCTTAATCAAGTGTCCCTCATCCAAGATGACGTAATTCCAGTTGTACTTTGCAAGAACATCGGCGTCGTTTCGGCAGACATCGTAGCTGGTAACGACGATATCAGTCTTGTCCAGGTTATCCTTCATGCTCTTTCTCTCGGCTGGCGGGCCAACGTAGGCAGTGACGCTCAAGAAGGGTGCGTAAGTCTTGATCTCCTGCTGCCAGTGACCGGACAATGTAGGAGGGCAGACGACCAGAGATGGGAGACGGCGAACATCGGGTGCGCCTGTCTTCGCGTACTCTTCGGCGCGCTGGTGATGGTCGCTGGCAACCATGCAGATGGTTTGCAAGGTCTTTCCAAGACCCATGTCGTCGCAAAGAATGCCGTGCAAATGGTACTTGTTGAGGAAGTGAAGCCAATTGACACCATCTTGCTGGTATGAACGAAGTTCTGCCTTGATAGCGACGGGAATCGGGAACGATTCCACTTTCTTGGGGTCCAGCAGTTGGGAAATGAATGTTCGTTCGCGGTCTCTGCCCTTGAGCAGCTCTTCAGACAGTCCAGGAGGGTCTGGGATGCCTGCCTCCAGTGGCACGAGTTTGACGAGGGTTGCAAAAGACGTTGTCGCAATCAGACGAATTTCGTTATCTGAGTCGCTCATGCGGCCCAGAACGGGAACAATGAGGAAGATAACGTAAGGAAGGATAGCATCGCCCATCACGGCAATCAAGTGGTAAATGGCTTCGATCGCACCTTGACGGAAGTTGAGGTCGATAGGATTGCTGATGGATGGCAAGACGTTCTCCACAAGGGCTGTCATACCCTCGACTGTGATGACGCTACAGACAGTAGCCATACATTTCGCTGCCATGTAGCGGAAGACAGAAAGCTCAGAATGCAGGGCTTTAATGACTAAAGGAACCTTCTCCATGATAAATGGATGCATGGCCTTGTCAAGAGTGGGCATGAGCGTTCGAATCAGGGACAAAGCATCGACGATCTCTTGGCCAAAGGTATTCTCGGGGTCCTTGGCCTCAGCCGGCAATGCGCCAGAGAATGCCTTGACAAGAGGATCCTCCATGAACACCCTAATGGTAGGCACGGCCGTGAGCAGCTCGGCGCCGTAGGTCTTGGAGAGGATTTCCAGCGCCTCTTTGGCGCCACGACGGGTGATGCGAGCAGCCTTGACTTCTTTTGCCCACTTGGCAGCGTCTGCATGATCGACTCGATCTTCTTCTTTCTGCATTGAAAGCACGCAATCTGTCTTGCTTGCATGGACAGGGAACTCTGGAGTCTCGGCAACTTCCACGCAAGAGAATTTGATCAGGTTGGAAACAACCTTGTCGGCCGGTCCGCGACGACCCATCTCGTTGAACACTTGCACAAGTCTTGCAATGGTCGCTGATGACCGGCTCTGAAGCACTTGGTTGTCTTCTGTCTTGATGCTGTCCATGATGCCCTTGATCAGTGGGCTGGGCTTCTTGGGTAGGGCCTTGATCGCAACCAATGCGCATGCTGCGCCTGCTTTGATACGGACGTCTCGTGAGTCCTTGGCGGCCTTCGCGTCGGTAATCGCAGACACGGCAACTTCTCTGGCCTCGCTCAGCATCTGGCTGGCAACTAGACGCTGTCCTGGAGACATGGCCTTCTTAAGCTTGTCGAAATCCTCTCCGACAACCTTGTCTGCAACGGCAATGGAGAAGGCACCTGGACCTGCTTGCTCGTCACCCTGAACCAGGACAGCCAGTGTTGGGAGCCGACCACTAGACACTTTGCCGTGGTCGCGGAACATGTTGAGAAGCTGTTGACACTGAGATCGGACCCGGTGCATGAAGCTGACTAGGTCGCCGTAGTGAGCAGGACGTTCAGTCTCAATAATCTTCTGAAGAGGCGCCGCGTATCTTTGTGCTCCTTCTGCAGGGCCGTTGGTAGCGTACTCGTCAATGATCATGCATGCTGAAAGCTGTGTGGACGAAGCCCGGTCTGAGATACCGGCGAGAAGTAGCTGGTCGTACTCGGCGAGGCTGGCAACCGGAATAAAGGACATAATCAGGCCCATGGCTTTGGCAGCTGATACTCTCGATCGAATCAGAGTATCCATGCCAACAAGGTCCACATCTCCCTGGATCATGTGCCCGTCGACGTCATGAGTATGAGAAGTGACTGGAACGTCATCCGTCTTAGCAGATTTGCGACGACGCTTGTTTGCTCTCTCGGGCCCGTCGGGGGATGAGGCCTTGCGGGCGGGTGTGACGGCGACAGGTGCATACGTGCCGCCTGATGGCTTTTGGAATAGATGGGCGGGCATGGGCAAGGGATGCCGGGACACACCAATGGGATGCAGCGTGAGTCTCATCAGAGGCTCGACGTGAGCGGCGAACTCGTCGGCAAGAATCTCGGGCGTCTGTGCAAGTGAGCGAACCAAAGCTGTCCAAACGTCCAAAGACATTGCCAGTGTTTCTCTGTCCCTTTCAACCAAGACGTTCTGGAAGATGAGTCGTAAAATTCTTCCATTGAGCCAGCCTCGAGAGTTCTCAGCTCCCAAATTTGCGAATGTCATCAACGCCTTCAGTACAGCTAAGCGGACGGAAGTGATGGTGTGTCGAAGGAAGGGGTACAAGCGCGGCACCAGCAAGGTGAAGGAACGCTCCTCGTCTTGTGCGGCGGACGTCTCCATGGCCTGCAGGACTTCGGGATAGCTGCAGAGTGTCGCAAGTAAATCCATGATCTTACCAGTGCTAGCACTGAGATCGTCACCAAGGTCGGCCAAACTGCCCCACATGATGTTGATGAGGCTATCGATAGACCCAGGTCGTAATGTGACGAACTCCTTGGTCATGGGGAGCAAAGTCGCAGCGCTCACTGCTCTGACGTCGTCGTCATGCTCCTCCAGGCCCTTCATGACCAGCCGAACAACGCCATCGATCATCTCACTGTCCTCCAACAGCAGGTCCTTCCTAACCGCAACGACGTATCTCAGTCCAACCATTCCACCGTGGCAGACAGACCACTGAAGCATGTCGAGCTGGAGATCATCCTGCATGACCATTTGGTAGAGAATCTTGTAGATGCCGTGAACAGATTCTGCCGGGATATGGCGAAGGACCGATCCGAGAGATTGACCGATAGTTTCGCGAATCGGCGCGACCGAGGTATCAGAACTGTAGTCGGTAAATCTATCCAGCATTAGGACGCAGCAGAGCCGGCAGGCCAGATCATCCAACCAAGCCTGGTTCAAGCGATCATTTTCAGCCCGTGACTTTGAACGAACCCTGCCAGCTCCACCTCCGTGGACACGAATCACCTCCCGAATACCCATCGCAGCTCCATGGCGAGTCTCCCAGGAAGGGTCAAAAAGATCGACCTTGAGGAAATCGCATAATCTGTCGTAGGGCCACTCAGCACCCTCCATGGTCTCATCAACCTCGATTTCAGACTTGATCGGTATTACTTGTCCCTTGAATTCGCTGACAACCTTTGATTCCTCATCGACGTCCGCCGGTCTGTCCAAGTTGAAGTAGTCGTTGACCTTCCCGTTCTTCTGCTTCGCGTCGGCATCTGCTGCTGGTGTTTCGTCGAAGCCTTCGGACCCTGCTGTGGTTGTCCTTCTCATGGTCAAATCTCCAAATCCCCCTTTCCCCTGGGCAGCCTTTTGCAACTCTCTCTTGCGCTTCCTCTTGAGGACGTTGAGTTGCCGAGAGCTCAAGCCAGCTTCCTCTGCCGGCTGGCTTTGACCGTGGGAGGTGGTGCTCTCCTTGGTGCCGTTGTGGCCATTTGCTGACTCTTGCGGAGTAAGAGGGCTGGGTTCCTTTTCAACAAGGACGGGCATCTCGGCGTCCTCGAAAACCCTGCCCAACAGGCCAAGTCGTCCATTGAGAGTCTTCTTTTGGTGTGCCAGCCGTGCTGGGGGATCCAATGATGCCAGAGCATACTCGATATTGCCGCCTCTCAGAAGTTGGCGACCAAATTTGATGATGTGCTCTACATTGAGCGACCCCAATTTGAGGAGCTCGCTGGAAGAGAAAGAGGTAGCATCCTTTTCCTCCTCCTTTTTTACGTGACCATTCTCTTCCGGCTCATCCTTCTTGACTGGCGCAAAGTCCTCATCCTCGTTAGGGTCGTACAGGGGTGCATTCTCGGTGATTTTGCCTATAGCTTTGGCTGCTGTGGAGCGTGTCTCCCAGTCCTTGTGCCGAAGGTAAGGTACTACTCTGGAAAGAAGGTTGAAAAGTTCATCGGGATGCTGCTTCTGCCAGTCGGCAAGTTGGTTGACAGCGGTGTCACGAATCAGACGGGTGCTGCCCGTTTCGAGAATCCTACGCGAAGCAGTTAGTAAGCGGTTGACGACGCGACGATACAGTCTCTTGTTAGACTGAATATTAAGCTCGCTCAACACGGGCATCATCAGAACTGCATCCTCAGCTGAGCCGAACCCAGAAGAGGCAGACATCAAGATTTCTGTAGGGTTGCTACTAAAGAGCGATGTCATGTGGTTAGACTCACGTGACCAATCTGTCAAGTCTGTTGAAGCAAGGTTAGTGCTGGTTCAAAAACGATCGGATCTGCCTGATCGCAAGGGTTGCCAGGAAGGATTCATACCTCGACGCCATTTTGAATTAAGATGTATTTGATGAGAGTTTCATCATCAGACTGAACTTCTGTGAGAGATGTTAGCTATGAGTTCAAAACAAGCAATGATGTGAGTCCAGGAGCTGTTGGGTGAAGGAAAGATGACATGATAAATGCTTGAAGATAGATACATGGATGCTACCTTCCCGTGCCCAAACAGAGATGATGCAGTCTGGGGTAGAAACTGAATCATGGCAGTTGGTGGAGTAACATATTGGATGAGGTGATCTCGATAGTGAAGTGAAGTGCAGGTAGATGCGATAGAGGACGCGCCGGACCGAAACGCCCAATGGCAAGTTAGGATTGGCAGAAATGGTGCAAGGTTTGGGGTGGATATGAGCATAACGGGGAAATGAAAGAAACGCGGACTGTACGAAGCCAGTACGTACCGAAATTGAGAAAGCGGGTAACGGCGATGGGGCCGGATGCAAATCGCGATCCCGTCCACTGCGGATCAAGCCGAGTCTTAATCAAAGGATGCGACTACCATGCATGCATCAGAAGTAGGACGGTGCAGGTTGAAATCGCCGCGTTGATTCGGAGCTTGTTGCAAGTTGCGGTAATGAAAGATGGAGTGCGAGAAAGCAGCGTGAACACGTAAAATCTCGATGCAAGGCGTGATGCGTAGGCGCGTCGTGGATCGTTGGGGTGTGGTGCCGAATGGTCGCAAAAGCTGCTGTTGCAAGAAATAAGCGTCGAGTCGTGAGAAGAAAGAAAAAGGCGCCTATTAAGCAGGTGAGGTGAGGCTCGAAACGATGGGAGAGATGACGCCTTAAAGTGGGAAGGAAGAGGCGCGTATATGTAGATATGAGCAACACCACCTCAATAATAAGGTAAGATTGGATTGGGGAAAGGCAAACGCAGTGCCTGCCAGGTGCGAGGCGGGAATGCAGTGCAGTGCGTGGAAGGTGCGCGTGGTTGTGGATGTGGATGGGGGATGGGGATGGTGCCTGCCTGAGGTACCAGATCCAGATCCAACCTAATGGGACAGGCGGGAAGGTACGGATAGGATACACTTACTGAGGTGCTGGGAGGAGCTGCGATGAGGCTTTTGGGTGAGGCTTTTGGTGGTTTGGGTGCCTTGGGGTGCTGTTGATGCCTATGGTGCTGACCAACCTGTGAGCAATGGACCAATGAGATGCGAGGGTTAATGGGGTCGCGTCAAAAGGGCAGCACCTCGACGTCGCTCTGGAAGGGAAATTTTGGGGTGGAGGGGCCCGGACAGTCTTAAAGGTATGCCTGCAGTACTTTTATAATTACCCGTGGGCCCGTGAGAGAAAAAAAATGGAAGGAAAGCCAGCCGTTCCTTCACGCAGCGACGGCGTCTCGCTTAATCTCCTTAGCGTCATCTAGTCACCTAGTGTCCCTGGTCCACCGCGCCCACCTCCACTCCCCAGCAAACAATAAACCCTGTCTGCCACTCTGCATCCTGTCGTCGTCGTCGTCTTCTCCGGCCGCCTTTTTCCATCGCATCGTCCCTTTTCGTCCACCTCTCCCTTTCGATATCTCGTCTCTGTTATCACCCTGGCCAGTAGTGTTAGCCTCACGAATCATCACCATCTCACCTTGCGACCATGCCCATTCCATCATGACCCCCCGATAATTTCACCAGACTGAAAAGTCGGATAGCCGTGTCATCGATGCACTACGGCTTTTGCAATCCAATATATGCATTTCAACGCCACGAGCACAGCGACGCCATTTCTCTCAGGCGCACCTCTAAATGGGGCAGATGGGGGAGGAAAAAAACTTTACTCAACCTCGTCATGGAAGACTCACCAACCCTGAAGAGTGCAACCGCAAGGAGACAGGAACAGTCTCGCTGACCACACCATACCATGCACACATACATACATATGGCGTCGCGAACCCTCGGAACTCTTCCAACTTTTGAGTTTTCTTTCCGTCTCTGACAGACTGGCATTCATCCCCACACGCAAAGTTCCGCTCGGCACTTTTCAGAATGGCGTCTCATCATCTGCAGTGGCATCATCAAATGATAGTGAAAGCCAGTGAACACCTAGGCACACATGCTTCAGGGTTCGCATGCGGCATTCGATGTTCTCTCCCTTGCGTGAGAAGGCCGGCGGGCCTGCCTTGTGATTTCTTGTTTCTTCCAAGGCTTGTAAGAATTGACGGCAGATCTTTAGCGGTTTCTCTTGGATACCTGCCACCACCGTTGCCCCTTGCCACCGACTGACTGGGCGTGGCTTTTTCCCAAACCGAAGCACCAAATTGCCATGTTGCCGTGGTATGGGCCTGCTCTTCAGCAACACACCAAACTCTGGTCATCAATCG
This sequence comes from Colletotrichum tamarilloi, assembly GCF_030869305.1. Lineage (NCBI taxonomy): Eukaryota > Fungi > Ascomycota > Sordariomycetes > Glomerellales > Glomerellaceae > Colletotrichum > Colletotrichum tamarilloi. The sequence goes on from NW_026849398.1 coordinate 348,513, forward strand.
CATCTGATTAAACCGACTAGACAGATCGGTCTAAGGCTTCCAAGCTGGCCCTGCGATGAGCAGGCCGGGCTGCCCCTTGGAGCCTAGGCCGGACCTGCGCTACACACAGACAAGACGACCTCTTGTTCCTCTCACCCTATTCGCAGCACTGGGCACCAAGCAACCTTTCACGACCTTGCGCCGCCAGGAAATCCGACGACTAGGCTTGTTGCGGTAACGAATCACTGGATGACTGTCTACGCAGTGCTTTGGATGGATCAATGGGCTAAGGGATGAGATGGACCATAGATAGATGGCGATGGTGGCAGGCGGATTGCGAATGCAGCAGACCAACGCCAGCGCGAGGATCATCACAGGCATGCTTGGTGCAGCTGCGGCCAGTTTAGGCCGATGCCTCGAATGGGAAACAAGCTGCTTCGGCTGCCACAAGACGTGGGGTAAGCTTGGGAATCTCGGCGTCGCCCTCCCAGGGTCCCGAGAATCTGGCTCCCAACAGCACGCTGCTCTGATTCGTCTTAGCCACCAGTCTGTCCTTTTGATCTTTGAAGGGCTGGCTGAGCTGACTTTGGTCGCAGCCACTTACACAGCACATGCTCTGCTATCGAAAACAAAGCGTTACGGACTTTTGGATTGTGATGGCCTCATGTCATCTCAGTAGTGCTCCGCTCGTCCCGTCCGTCCCCGGCCGTTCCAGGGCGAGCTGCTGGAGTGTTTGTCTTACCCGCCTCGGTCTTTTCGACCACCCTGGCTCTTGGCTTTGCTGCTATTTCCTGGTTTTTTCTTACCCCTGACGACTGCCTGAGCAAGCCAAAACGCAGCCATCGATGGATGCGATCCTACTCATCGTCTTCTTGGCTTTCCATCTGTTGGCCTGCAAACTCGTTCTCTCTTCTCTTCTTCCTCTGAATTTCGGACTGCACACCAGCGAATCGCCTTGGTTCCTGCTCTCCCACCGACACCTTAATATCCAGCAACGTGGCTGTCCTGTCAAAAGCTGGAGGGAGTACGTGTACTCTGTGTCGTCCGTATGGTCAGTGCGCATAGCTTCCTGGTGACTTGACTGGGGTACATATTGGATGGACCCAGCTCTATCCATGTTGAAGCTCAAACTACTTGCTGATCGCCCGGTGTCATGAATGCTGCTCAAGCCTCACGCAGACCAATAATCGAGTCTCCCGGTCGCTGCACATTAGGAAAAGTTTTGCACCGGCCTCCTTTAAACACAGAGCCACAGAGTCACAGACAGCTTTGCATACGCTCAGGCACACAGGCGCAGGCCCTGCGAATAGTTGAAAGTCTGCGCGGAAGAGTCGGAACGTTCGAGGGATGTGAAAGAAGAAAGACCCAAGGAAAAAACGGGCTGACGTCTTATGCCTCCACATCTAATGCTTGACAGGTGCTGTCTCGAAGGGAATGTGCCTGTCCAGGCTGGTGTGTCCGTTTATGACGAAGTTTTGGTATTGCCGGAGATTCGCATGTAATTCTTCTGCGATCACGGATACAGATGCTTTGTTGCGGAAGAAGTCTCCGAGCGCAAATGGCGAGACCGAGTCGGACTGCTAGCTTTCAAAGTATATCAAGTAATGGATGGATCTTGCAGAGATCCAACCACATATCGGCGAGTTTCACTGTCCCTGAGTAGATAGTCTAAGGTTGGGCTCAACGGCCGCTGCTGTATCGGAAGTTCAGCTAAGTCCTACAATAAGCTTATAGAAACAACAGACGGATGACATTCCTCGAGTCATGGGCATCGGAACAATGAAGCTTTTTTTGTGCTGTTCATCCCGCGAAGACAACATACAAACATGGAATTTTCACTACAGACTGGAAGAGAGCCCGCAGCCAAGATTGCAAACCTAAAGTAGTCGCTTCTGGGTTAAGTGAGAAGTTTGTCAGAGAGATTAATCCATACTCTGCATACCAAAGAGTCTCATCTTTGCACAAAATGTTGACTGGGTTGATGAGAATGAGAATGGGTGGAAGGTTTAAGTGGAAGTCGCGTACAGTGTAAAATGAGTGCCAAAATCGTCGCACACTGCAACCTGAACTGTGCGATTCTGCCTCCTCGACCATTTCGTCCTCAGGCACGCACCGCCTACCAGATGAGCGACGGCACCCCAGGTTTGACGCGCCCTGACCTGCCACGCTTGAGGACCTCGCGATTCCTGGACGCGTCGTCTATCCCCACCACCAACAATCGACTGTCACAACTTCTCAATATACCGATGAAAATACTGCGCGACTCGCAGCGAACTCCATCAGCGACTTCACCCGCGCAAAACAGCCGCCCTTGAGGCCGCGACTCTCACCCTCACTATGTACATCAAACAGTGCATCATCCAAGGCTTCAAGAGGTGTGTGCCCCCTTGCGACAAGACAGCAGAGAGTGACACCTCACTGACTTGACGATAGCTACAAGGAACAGACCGTCATCGAACCCTTCTCCCCCGGTACGAATGTCATTGTCGGTCGCAATGGATCCGGCAAGAGTAACTTCTTCGCGGCGATGCGCTTCGTCCTGAGTGACGCCTACACGCAGATGACCCGCGAAGAGCGCCAGGCTCTATTGCACGAAGGATCAGGATCGGCTGTCATGTCCGCCTATGTCGAGATCATCTTCGACAACAGCGACGAGCGCTTCCCTACAGGAGGAAAGGAGGTCATTCTGCGTCGCACTATCGGAACGAAAAAGGACGAATACTCGGTCGATCGCAAGGTCGTCACCAAGAACGATGTTGTCAACCTGCTCGAGGCTGCCGGCTTCTCCAGGTCAAATCCCTACTACATTGTGCCTCAGGGTCGTGTTACGGCTCTGACAAACATGAAGGAGTCTGACCGACTCACCCTTTTGAAGGAGGTCGCCGGTACCCAGGTCTACGAAGCGCGCCGAACCGAGTCGCTCAAGATCATGAACGAAACAAACAACAAGAGAGAAAAGATTGACGAACTTCTCGGTTACATCAAGGAGCGTCTCGCTGAACTGGAGGAGGAAAAGGAGGAGCTCCGTGGTTTCCAGGACAAGGATCGTGAACGCAGATGCCTCGAGTACGCCTTGTACTATCAAGAGCAGCAGCAAATCCAGGAACAGCTTGAGCGCATCGAAAACATTCGGCAGAACGGCTTGGACAACACCGACTCGATACGAACTGAACTCAAGGATGCTGAAAAGACGTTGACCAAGTTGGAGGCCGAGATCCACAAGCTGACCAAGGAGATGGACCTGCTCAAGGTTGAGCGCCGGCAGCTCGAAGAGGACCGCCGCGAAACAGCAAAATCAAAGGCGAAGGCCGAGCTCAAGGTCAAGACCTTGTCAGATGGTCAGTCAGCGGCTGTTCAAGCCCAGCAACAACACGAGGCCGATCTCGCGGCGACCATTGAAGAGCTCCAGACAAAGAAGCAGGAGCTGAACAATGTCGTCCCGGAGTACACCAGACGAAGGAGTCAAGAGATCGAGAAGAAGCAGCAGCTGGACACGGCCGAAGCTACACGCAACCGTCTTTTCACCAAACAAAGTCGCGGCTCCCAGTTTAAGAACAAGGCTGAGCGCGATAAGTACTTGAGGGCAGAAATCGAGGATTTGCATTCAAGGCTCATGAGCCACAAGGCGAACAAGATGGACGCTGATGAGGACGTCACCGGAACGGAGAACTCCATTAAGCAGCTCGAGATTGATGTCGCCAGCTTGAGAGAGCAGCTGCAAAGCTCGAGCGGGGTTCGACACGAGCTTTTCGAGGAAGCCAGCAGGGCCAGGGAGACTTTGGACAAACTCGACGACGAGAAGAAGTTGCTCTGCCGTGAGGAAGAAAAGCTCGACACCATCTTGCGAGATGCGCGCCAGGAGAGAGACAGGGCCGAGCGTGAGCTTAGCTCTATGATGGATGGCGACACTGCCCGTGGTCTTGCCACGATTAGGCGCCTGAAGCATGAGCAAGACATTCCCGGCGCCTACGGTACTATGGCGGAGCTCCTCGAGGTCAGCGACACATACCGCCTTCCCGTCGAGCAAATCGCTGGTAACAGCATGTTCCACTACATTGTCGACAACGATCAAACAGCCACATTCCTCACCAACCACCTCCGGTCTAATTACGGAGGTAGATTGACCTTTATGCCGCTGAACCGCCTCCATCCGAGAAACATCAACATGCCGAGATCTCAGGATGGAATCGTACCGCTCTGGAGCAAGATTCGCTACGATCCCATGTACGAGAAGGCTTTCCAGCAAGTTTTCGGCAAAGTCGTCGTGTGCCCCAACCTGAGCATAGGAGGCCAGTACGCAAGGAGTCACGGTGTTGATGCCATTACACTGGATGGTGATACCACAAACAAGAGGGGTGCGATGACTGGTGGCTACATCGACCCCAGGCGATCTAGGCTTGAAGGCGTTCAGGCTGTTAACAAGTGGAGAGACGAGTATGAGCGGCTCCTGCAGCAGTCTGATCGGATTAGAAGCCAGATCGAACAGAAGGAGCAGGAAATCACTCGTGCCATGGGTGAAGTTCAGAAGGCTGAGCAGAAACTTCGTCAGTTAGAAAGCGGCTTTGAACCTCTGAGGCACGAACTTGCCAACAAGAACGGACAGCTCGAGCACGAGAAGCGACGTCTCAACGACGCTATGAGGCACCGCGATGCCGTTGAGCGAGACATGAAGATCTTTACCGAAAGTCTTGCTGCAAACGAGTCTGAACTCGCGTCAGACTTCAAAAAGTCGCTCAGTAATGCTGAGGAGAGACAGCTTGTCGAGCTGGACGCGCAAGTGCAACGCCTGCAAAAGGAGTGGAACGATGCCAGCAAGAAGCGGAGAGAAGCGGAAAGCCGGAAGCAGATCCTCGAGACAGACATCAATCAGAACCTTCAGTTGCGTCTGGATCAACTCAACAGTCAGGCCTTCGAGAACAACACTTCTTCGGGAGAATCTGGCAGCCTTAAGGAGGCGCAGAGGGAACTCAAGAAGCTCCAACGAGAGACCGCCGCCATCGAAGCCAAGATGCAGGAGATAGAGGAGAAGCTCGAGGAGCAGGGCGGCAAGCTCGACCGCCGCGAGGCCAAGAAGGCAGAGCAAGAAGAGATCCGCAGCACCGTTGCCGCAAGAGAAGCCAAGCAACGCAGCTCGATCGAGAAGAGCATGTCCAAGAAGGCCGTTTACACGGCGCAGGCTGCGGATGCTGCCAAGGCGATCAGAGACCTTGGAGTCTTGCCCGAGGAGGCCTTTGACAAGTACGAGAGGATGGATCCCAGGCAAATCGACTCACGGTTGAAGAAGGTCCGCAATGCCCTCAAGAAGTTCCAGCACGTCAACAAGAAGGCGTTTGAACAGTACAACAGTTTCACCCAGCAACAGGACCAGCTCCTGAAGCGCAGGAAAGAACTGGATGCTTCGCAGGAGTCCATCGAGGAGCTTGTTGCCCATCTCGACCAGCGCAAGGACGAGGCCATTGAGCGTACCTTCAAGCAAGTGTCCAAGGAATTCGCCACCATCTTTGAGAAGCTCGTCCCGGCTGGACACGGGCGCCTGGTTATCCAACGCCGGACAGATCGCCGCGTCGACCCTGAGGAGTCCGACGAGGAGCAGAACCGCAGCGTTGAGAACTACACTGGTGTCGGTATCAGTGTATCGTTCAACTCAAAGACTTTGGACGAGCAGCAGAGGATCCAGCAACTCAGTGGTGGTCAAAAGAGTAAGCCAGGCTCTCTCCCTAATGTGATCGTACCAGTCTTGCTAACAACTCGCCCAGGTTTGTGTGCACTGTGTCTCATTTTTGCCCTTCAGCAAACGGAGAGCAGTCCCATGGTCATCTTCGACGAGGTTGACGCCAACCTTGACGCCCAGTACCGTACCGCTGTTGCCAGCCTTTTGGAGTCAATCTCCCAAGAGGCCGGAACGCAGTTCATCTGCACCACCTTCCGACCCGAGATTGTCCACGTCGCCGACAAGTGCTACGGCGTGACTTTCCACAGCAAGACGAGTTCCATTGACTGTGTACCTACCGAAGAGGCGCTGAGCTTCGTCGAGGGTGTCGCGGCAGGAAAGTAAAGTGAAGAGAGGATGATTGGTGTGTACGTGTTCTGTGGGAACCATGTTCATGATTTTCGGTCTGGGGGGTGGCTTGAGGATTGGGGCTCCCCTCGTCATCGTCCGTTGACGAGAGGGGAGAGTCTCTTGGCAATGGCGTTGCGGCGACTTGTGGCGGTTGACTGTTTGATATCACGGGGGGCTTTGCCTTGTCTGTAAGTGAGTTCTGGTAGAATATGAGCTTAGGGTTTCTTATTTTGGCACCATTCATAGCTTCTATTACGAAACCATCAATCACGATTGTTCATTCCCGTCATAGAGAGATAGACTTACTTGCCTGTTGCATTGCCAAGTGTGGCATTGCCCTCTTGTGATGTGTAATCCACCTCTTGCCACGACGACGAAGACCTCCTTCATCTTCATGAATGATCAACATCATCAACATCATCAACATCATCATCAAACTCTTGGCCTTTCCTCGTCCCTCATTACGCGGCCCGGCGAACAACTCATCACCCCCCATATCTTCATCGCTAACGAATAAGCAGAACAGGTTCACCATATCACACACTCGGCTGGTACGTCGCCAACAAGCCTATGCGGCTTAGGGGTAGATCTCCCGGAACCTTGCTTGCTACATTACGACTCTGCGTCTCTGCTTAAAGACCGCAGGGCTGTTGAATCCCGCCTCATTGGTTAACCGTTCCCACGTCACCACCTGTGGCTGGAGCACTTCGGGAAGAAAAGGAAGTTTTCTATCGGAGGAGGAGGGGGAGGGGGAGGGGAAGGAGGGGCAAAGCATCCGAGACGATTGGCTTTCCTCTTTTTTTTTTCCCCTCGTCCTTTCGCCAAGAAAAGCAGGCCACCGCCCTTTCTTCTAGACTACGGCCTACTCCGGGGGATCTACGGTCCTGCATATGAACCATACCTTGAGGCTTTTAGCCGAGGGGAAGGAGGAGGAGGAGGTTGGTTGGTTGGTGACTTGTTACTAGTGCAGTGGTTTTTTTTTTTTGCTTGGCTCTCGTGAGTTTCTACTCAGCCTTGCCAGGGACGACTCTATCCGTACGGACCGTACCCGCCGGCCGCCGTGCCGCCATTGCCAAATATGGAACTCTGGAGATGTGCTATTCCTGGACAGAGAATGCCTGCGGGATGGTATCTGATCTGCGTGTGTGAAAAGAAGGTGTGTCACTCAATGGATGATCTCCAACTGGGATATTTTCTGCATAGTTGTATGTGACATATTATCCGTGTTCACCCCATGTCACGATCCTCCTTCACTTCGGCACTTGCAAGTTTTGGAACTTGGTTCTCCCCCATCGTCGTTTCTGAAAAAACGCCCCCCAGTTACGCGGGGGGTTGGGGTTTGGGTGGGAGGATGGAACCTTGGGGGGTTGGTTTGACATTTGGCATGGCGGGGAGTTTTGATAGGTGCCCGACGGTGACATTTCCTGGGGAGACCGGCAACGGCGAGGCAGACAAAACAAAGCCACCCGGAGGAAAGATCCGAGCTCTTCACGAAGGGGAACCAAGAATCCGGGGATCATCAATGCTCCCCAATCAGAGCAGAAGGGGAGCTCAGGGCTGGGTTGAGAATAGAATAGATATCTAGCCGTACGGGTACGGGTAGGGGAGATGGGAATTTGACCATTGTTTTACAGGCCAAGAAATGGCATGTTGCTTGAAACTTCTTGGCTGTCGAGTGTAACTACCACGATAGGACAGAAGACAAACACGGAGGAAAGGTGGCCATCAATGCTTCAACAGAATTCTTGGCCAAGGGGTCTTTGGGGGGATCTCGACAAGAAATCTGGTACCCGGCTTGGGATTGGAGAACCAAGACTTCATCAATGCCCGTGAGAGGGTGACAGGAAGAGAGGACGACATGCGGGAAAAGAAACGCCAATGCCGATCTGGCCCCCAGCCTCAACCGGGCCAAGACCGATATTCGTGAGCATCGAAAAAGCTTCAATGCCGGCAAATCGTCTTGGGACTTCTTGGGGTGACGGATCAGGGTGGGAAAAAAGGCTTGAGAACCTCTTGGAAACTCTTGGGTGCTCTTGGCGGGTTTGTAAAGGTCCGCTAGGTGTTTTGGATGGGGAGGAATCTGTTGGTCGAGAGCAACTTTTTTTTTTTTGCTTGTGTGTTTTTTTAGAAAAAAGATGCGATGAGACGAAAAAATGGGAAAGAGAGTTCAGACGTCTCTCCCCCCTTCCCGCCCGACGGGATTGATGGGCGATCACTCTTCCCTCTACGGAGGGATTCTCCGTACGGGACAGGCAAACCCCAAGCGTCGAGCGTGCCAAGCATGCAGAAGTGAGTGTAGGCATGAATTCTACAAGCGCCACAGGCCACAGGCTTACAGATTCTTCTCTCTCGAGGAACGTGTGTCGTCTCTACGTCGTTTGAGGTGGTTGCAGAAAGACCGTTAGAAGGTCCCCCCTTTCCACCCCGTACGAGCATCACATTTCTGCAGTGCAGTTTGTCTGCGTGTGTCTTACCTTAGTCAATCACGTTGTTGATCTGGTGCCGCAGCGGTAGTACTATGTATAACTTCCGTGCTCATCCAGCCATGAACCAAAACTGGTCAAACGGACCCTGCAGGACTTTTGTGTACGGCTGTATGGCCCAGGAGGCACGAGCCATGTTTCCAAAACGGCGAAAGTTGATACGTGCCGCAAGTTATTACGGCACTTGGATGACCAAATCTGCGACTTGGCAAAGTCTTGCGCTGAATCAGTTGCAGTCTTGCCAAGACAATTTCGAGGGACGTTCTGACGAGTGACTTCCAACGGAAACAAGAAATCGAGGCTGGCCTGCAGGAGCATGGGGATTACATCGAACATCGCATAACCCCAAAAAAATCACCGAGTTACACCGATTGAACCATCAACCACCCCCATGGGGACGGCCAATTGACCGGTGGCTTTCTTGGTTCACAACTTGGAAAGCGACTCCATTCTTGGGGCCTGCCCTTGGGGTATCCTCTTTGCTGCTTGGAGAAAATACAGGGCATGGTTTTCTCTTTGGTAACAGGCATGACAGGTAAGTGGTCGGCCATTGGGGGCCGTGTTTAGAATGGAATACGGCCGATCACTACCGGCCTCGCCCACTACCAAGCTCATAGGAGCCCACTAAAGAGTTGGCCTTGGTTGGTCGAATTGAAGGATCTTTGAGAGAACCAAGAACCTGCTGGAAGCCTGGTGTGCCTGGAAACCCGGGTCGGAGATGGCCTTGTTGTCGTCGGTGCGCCAAACAAATGGGACCGGAGTTGAGAAATACTGGGGAAGGACGATGGGGAAGCAGAAGAGATGGAGGAGAAACTGGAGCCTCGCGAACGGTAGCGTGCCCTCGTGAGTCGTGAAAGCCTCGTCCATGGTGCGCGCCTGCGCGGAGATGTGCGTGTGGGCAAATCACAATCTCTCCGAAATAATGAGGCGGTCAAGATCCGCGGACTCTACTTGTTTAGCAGCGGGTATTTCTGCGCTGCGGCATGGCCAGCCCGGCGCTCAATTCGCGCCGACCGCCGTCCGGGTATAGCACGAACGTCGTCATTCGCGCAAACCACATCAATTCGACCACGCCGGTGCGGTCCCGAGGTACGGAGATGGGGACGATGGGGTAGGCGGGTTTGCCCTTATTTTCTTTGTATTAATCTTTTTTGTTCATAAGAGACAAGGAGATATACCCCCCGATTCAAGGCCTTTCATTGGTCGGGACAGCCTGGGAAAGCATGGAATGCCAGGAATGGATACCGAGGACACGAAGAGAGTGAGAGTGAAATATCCATCGGCGCGATTAGCCCCGTATCCACAGGAAACCACTAGCCTCTACGTAGTAGTATCAATAAGGAACCGAGGAGGATTTGAGGAATGGAATGGAGTTCCCATTGTTGCATTAAGACGATTCGGCCCATGCCCAATTTTAGGGAAGGGGCCTTTCCCTCGGACGGGTGCCACTCGACGACGACGAGGACGACGACGACGGCTACGACAACGACGGCACGTCACAGAGGGACCCCTGGACTCTCCTCCATCAGATTCAGACTTGGACTGGGTAATTGATGGGAACCTGTTTGACAACGCGCCGTTTCTGGGAAACCCCACGTCACGAATCAGCGAAGCACAAAGAGATTCATGGCAAAACGAACCGAAGAGCATAACATAAAAATAAAACTGGATCCTCGTTATGAGCAGAAAACAGGGTCTCTAGTGGCTGGGAGTGGAGTCGAAGGCTGATTCAAGCTGAGGACGACGACGAGGATCGGAGGACGAGGATAGTAAGCGCCTCCGCCGCCGTAGGACCGTAGGACGGCTGACGGCCAGACTGATGGAGCTCTGGGGGCTGTTTCTGTTCGAGGTCGTTCGCCTGGTTTCAGTCAAAGTGAAGATTGCTAGCTGGTCATTTTCGTTGACTTTTCTCTTCTTCTGATGATAAGATGGGACAATGCAACGCGACGGAACTCTCGCGGTTGCATCTGCCCTGTCCTCGACGGATACCACGTTGGAAATAGAAGCTTGAGCGATTTGTGACTTGGTCTGGCCTAGTATGGTTCGGCTCGAGACCTGACATCCCATCTGTTGGCGTTGGCGTTAATACTGGTGCGGCAGCTTGTTGCTGCATTATCTTGACAGGAAGAGTTTGTTTGGTTGGGAGAGATGAGTCCGCCACGCCGTCGGGCCTTTTCCGACTCCCAGACCGCCACCTTCACAGTGCTATGCACGCAGCACGCCTCACTGGTGAATCAAGGCCCTCTGAAGAGCTTTCAGTATGAGCCAAATAACTCACCGTGGTATCGTCCTAATACACCTAGGAGACTCCACAAGTCTACGGCGTATTCCCGGGTGTAGAGACGGCTACGTTCTGTTTTGAACGAGGGGCCCGCGTTTCCAACGTGGAGGGTTACATTCACCTACCGCCGCAGTGTATCCGTAGTACCGTACCCGTCGTGCGCCAACCCGACCCGACCACACACGTCGATGAGGCGAACTGTGCGTTTTGCGGACGCTAGGAGACTTGTTGAACCCTTGACTGGTCGTGACATGCAGGAACTCTGGGGTTCGCTCATCGGCTGCAACTTTGCGCGCGTGTACGGAGCACCTTGGGTATGTACCTGACTGTTTGTGTGCGCAACCCTGCCAGAAACGAGACGGTGGCATCGACCTCGGCGGGAGTCGTATCTCAGTCCGTATCTTTCGACGTCGTATTCTTAGGAGCCTTCAACTTTGAGAAGGGAACGTGGGGTGTGGGAGGATTGGGGCAACATTTGGCGATCTTGGACGACGGACGAACAAGCGCGACACATTTTTGACACGGCACTAAGGTACGCTCCCACGGCTCCCACGACGTTTACTCTCAGTCTCGAGTCTCGTCCGGGACTACAGGCCGGGGCCAGGCCAGGCACAGACGATTCCTGTATGCTTCCCGCGATTTGCGCTCCCAAAAGCCATGGGAAGGGTGCAGAGTGGCTGGGGGGGCCGGGAACGTGGTGGTGGATGGGTGACGGTAACACAAGACGCCATCGAAGAGATACAAGCCTCTAGTGGCCGATCTGCAGATATCGGCTGTACTAAGGGCGGGCATCGTGTAGACGGGCACATCCGTCGTTGAAGAGTGACAGTGGTGCGCCGCCAGCGTTGGCGTCTGGTGGCGTCGTGCTTGTGTGTAGTGTGTACAGATAGTATGCGGTGCGTGCGGTGAGCGGTGTGCGATAGGTGTGTGCCATGTGTGTTTATGTCGTGATATGCCGTTGGTGGTGTAGGGGTTTTGGTTGGACGAAACCGGGGGGAGGGATAGAGAGAGGAAATGCCAAGAGAAAGGAGGCTCAATCGGCTGTGCGACTCGACATTGACGACATTGTGATTGAGAGCTTGCGTTTCGGCCGTGGCTTTGAAGTCTGTGATGGTGTTGTGGTTGGATGTTGGTGGCAGGCTGGGAAAGCGATGGAGTTTTCTCCGAAACGCAGCCAAGTCCAGCCCTGCCCGCCTGCCACAGCTTACGCAGATCACCACAGGTGAGGCAGGCGCGGCAGGTGAGCAAGGTGAGGCAGGGAAGGAGAAAGGCAGGTGAATGAGGAAAAGGATTGACAGGAACCACGAAGTCACCCAAGCATCAAGGCAAGGCAGGTAGGTACTTGACGATGCTTGGCGCTTGCCGTCCAGAGTGCCGTTCATGTTCCCAACCTTAACGGCAGGAATAACGACAGGAATCTCCGCTGTGGCCGCGGTGTCCCGTCGTCCAATTGCATATCAAAATATCTGCAGATGCAAGACCGTCGTCGTTGACTTTTTCCGCCGCCACCACCGCCTCCGTCGCCTTCGCCGGACGTTAACTTTTTTTTTTCCTCTCCTTGTCCTTCCATGTTTAATCGTACCTGGGATATGGCGTTCTTTGTCTGACAATCTTCGTCGGCCGCGCGGGACCAGGGTCGAGGTACAGACGACTCGAACCAACAAAGCGGCAGACTGTGGTTCTGCACAAGAGACGGAAACTCAGGTACAGGGGACCCCCACTCAATGAATGAGGCCCCTTGTTGCACAAATCGTTTTGTTGTTGGTTCTTATCTTGCATCCCACAGCCTCGAGCATACTTGCGCACGCACAAGCCATCCGAAAACAGGGCAGGCAGGGCAGCGTGGCAGGGCACCTTGTTGAGAGTGCAAGGCTCACAACTAGTGTACGGATAACTCGACGGGAACGACCAGAGTCGGAAGAGCCACCCGACGCTTGATAGGCGCCATCGGTGGCTCGGGTCAATTGACTTGGGTTATGACGATGTAAGTGGCTACTTTACCGGTCACGGTCCAAGCTCACGACTCGGCAGAAGTAAGAGGTTTCTCACTTGAGGCTGGAGTCTAATTGCTAAGCCTCAATTGACGAAATGTTCAAATCAGACAAGTCAATGCCCTTGAGGTTGGGATTATTGGGAACTTGGGACCTGGGTAGGGGTTGGGGGGGAACCGAAAGAAAGCCCCAATGTATGTTTGTTGGCATAGAGCAGGACTCCAGGACGACGTTGCGTAGTTTGTGATATCTGACTTGCCATCATCAAATGTCGCGGGATGCTTGCCTGCCTTTCGCAGTGTTGTGCGGCTTGCCTGTCATTTGTGCCTGCATTTCGTGAACTCGGCCTGCTACTCCGATTTCCCCCAGCTTTTGATTTCATTAGAGTAATCTTGGCAAGTTGAGGCCTGGGTCAAATGGCCAAGTCACAAGTCGCGATTGGAAAGTGAGATGGTCATGTCTCAGCCCCCACTATTCCCTTCCAGCCTTTTTTCCCCATAAAAAACTGCTGCAAAGCACCAAAAGGAAGGAGTGAACCGAGATGGGCGCTATGCTTCCTTTGGTAGGCAGACACGGCAGGAGAGCCCAGGGCCCAAATGTTCGCATCTCGGTAATGACGCGAGATGCAGGACCGGCCGGGTTTAAACGAAGAGAGAGCGAGACTCACCCCCAAGCTTTCCCGAACATTGAGCCTTTGATTTCCCTTCAGCCTGATTTCCTTGATTTATTGGAAAGTTGGGGGCCCGTAATCCGTTGCCAATGCCATTTCGGTCCCGTCTTCTCTTTCGTCAGAACCGAAGCCGCGGTAAATCCACCCACCATCCATCCACCACTCATCACTGACCACTCATCCACCCCAGATTCCCAAGGCCAAGTGGAAGAGTCCGGGTTAGGCTTGGCTGCTCGTCAAATTACTTTGTCAAGCGAGCCGCGACATTGAGAGAGAAAGATAGGAAAAATACCCTTCCCCCCAAAAAACAAACCGAGAGAAGCCCGGACGGTGCGAGCGATGGATGCAACAACGCATACAATCATACAAAACATGTCTACGGAGTGCAGATACCAAGTTAGTGCTACCAACATGGCCATGGAACACATGCCTCCCCAGGCCTCGGCAAAATGACCCAGCGACTTTGGGAAATTCCTCATCCAGGCACGCCAACGACTAATCTTGGCCCAACTTCCAAGCCCGGGCCAACAAGGCACGTTCGTCACAGGACAAGGCAATCGAGCACCAAATAAAATATGTCCTTCTCTTATCTTCCTCCCGAGTTGAATACAGATCACGGATCGCGCGCCAAGTTGTTTCCGAATGCATCCTGGTCGTGCGACGCGAGGGTCGGTCTTGACCAAAGCTTCTACCAATCCCTGTGCCACACAACGCTACGGTTACCATGAAGGAGGCCCAAGGCAACCTGGAAAAGAGGTTGAGAAAACACACAGACGCACGCTTGCAGAGTCCCAATTCGTCCCTTCAGATTCCTTGGATGTTTGATCTTCCACAGTGTTGACTGTTTCAACTCAACCACGACGACGACAATTCCCGCGACACGGCAAGGCGAAGAAGGAAAGGAACAGCATCCCCGTTCCGTCCCATCCCATCCATACCCCTTCGAATCAGGAAGAGACAGAGACACACAGAGAGCCACAGAGAAAGACGGGAAAGAGACCATGACGGAGAAACGTCGAATTGCCGACATAGCAGGGGTATCCGTACCTGGATTGTACCCACGCCCTGGACAATTCCGCAGTTCCCACAGTTGCAGAACATTGATCCACCGATCCATTCAACCCAGCGCTGCCAATCCAATCCCATCCCGTCTTCTTCTTCATCGATCCCAGCCAATGACGGCTCGGATATTCGTTGACATGCATTGGCAGGCCAAAGGTGGGCTAGCTAGTCTGCAAGGGATCCGCAAAATTGCCGTGTTTGTCGTGTGTCGAAAATTCCCGCCCACACGGCTGCTGCACCGAGACTGCGGGACTTTTTCTCCCAAAGCACCGAAGGTTGGATGGGATTTTCCAGGTTCGTCTGGCAAGCGCAATAGCATCGCTTTATGCAGCGACAGGACGACTGCAGAACACTCGAAAAAGGAAAGACGGGCAGTAGAACACGGCACCGAGAGCGAGTCCAGCTAGGCCAACCATAGAGAGAGAGAGAGAGAGAGAGACAGACTTCCGGGGGTCCAGTCCCGCCATGTCTTGGCGACTTCTAGTTGGGGAGGCTTGGCTGAAGCTGAAGCTGGTCTCTTTTTACTGCTGTAGGCCCCGATTGTCTGTTCTCAAGTTCTGAGCAGACACACGAAGCCCCGTGGCTGGCCCGGCTGGGAGTTCTGTCACCACTATCATACTTTGGCGTGTACCTAAGCAATGACGATTTCCATAAACTCTCCCGGCCACCCTCTCCCATGCAGGTCCAGCACATCAATGGGACTTTTTCACAGCCGCAATCGACAAAAGGAAGAAGCAAAGGTCGGACGAAGATTGAGTTCCCAGGCGGGAGGACTGGCCACCAATTGGCAACGATGGGGAGAGAAAAGAGACACGAGAAGGATGAGAGGGAAGGGCAACACGGCGAAAAAAGAGCGAGCAAAAAGTGAAATCGCGTAGGCTCGGCCACAGCCCGCGTATCTGCAGCTCGCAGCACGTCAAAAGAGAAACCCCACGGCAACTGAAGCTCCAAAACCCCTGTTCGATCGAGAGGATTGATGGGGATCGAGTGGGTTCCCTGGGGCTCTGCAGGGGCCCTGCCATTGGAGCAAGGGGACCCTCCTCGTCAGCTTGCTGCCCCAGGAACTCCTCTTCTTTTCATTCTAGCGTTGCTGCTAGTGTTTTCCTATCGTGGCAGGCATCTCCATGGAACCGAACCGGTGTCCACCCAGTATGCCAGTGAGCCAGTGGTGCCCCCATCCATGGCAAAGAAATGGGCTCCAGCAATGCATTGCGCGAACGGTTTCCCTTCGATGCCGCACAAACCAATGCACGATGTCCCTGAGTCGGAAAAGTCAGGACTCGCCTCCTCCTCCAGGCTTGGCTTGGGACGTTTGTGGCTCCTCCCACGAATGCCAGACGAGCATGACAAGCAGCAAAGGGCCAGCGACAGCGGAGCGCGACTTCTTTGCAGCGTATTACGCCAGAAATTGCACACGGATCATCCAACGGGTCTCTTTCGCGCAAATCTCGCTTTTGGCCACGTTGGTCCAATGGCGTCTTCCCGGTTTCCCACTGACTAGTCGAGTCCTCACTTCCGCTCGCTCGTCGAGTCGTCGGAGGTCGGAGAGTAATTCACAGCTGGGTACCCGCGTAGGAGGAGTCGTGGAAACTTCGTTGGAACGGGGTTCGTCGACAGGAGTGACCGGTCAACGGGCCGGCCGACTTGCCACATTGAACAGCAATCATCCATCCAGCTCCGTCTGGAACCATAATCCATCGTCATCTCGCCTCCGACTGCCATGCTGTCCCTATCTTTTCGTCGAGACTACTTGACTACTCTGTATTACACGCTGCCTTGCGTGCCGAGATGCGAGAACTAGGCAGATTGACGTATCCGTAGCGCTTCCACTTTCACCACACGCAAGCCAAGAGCAAGGCCAGTCGGGCCCTCCCCCAGGATACAGCCAGAACGAGCCAAGTGGCGTTCTTGACTTCCGTGGGTGAGGCATTTGATGGACGCCAGCCAGTCCGGTCGGTCAAGCCAGGTTCAAGCGCAAATGAGGACATAGGGATTATACACCGCGGGCACACCGCACAAGCTACATTGCTGCACACGCATACGGCGCGTGAACGGGACCCCAATATCCCGCATCGTATGCGCTGCCCGCACTGCACAAAATCTGCCTCGTTTTTTTTTCTTGGCCCGCAACGTGAGTGACTTTGCAGGTTGAACGTCGCCGATTCATTTCCCACCCCCATCCAATATTGCGGTGATTTCTTCCCCATTTCCCCATATCCATAGGCCCCAACATTAATCAGTCTGTGTGTGTGTGTACATACTGAACGCAATTGGATAGTCACGGCACATGGCGTCAAACTATCTTGTCTTGAAGTCTCCGTACCGTGGCAAGTAGAAACCACTCATACTGCTATTCCAGGAAATCCATACTCTTAATGCTACTACGATACCGTTGCACTCTTTGATCGAGGTTTGGTTTTGGGCTTGGCCGGGGGTAAAAAGGCTTGGCAGGTTTCTCCCCGGAGTATCTCGTTGGTCGGATTTGTTTTTTTATTCTTAATTTGGGTTAAAGATTTCCTCTGCAGTGCAGTGCCAGCGGTGAAGAGCTTAAAAAAAGAAATACGCTAACAGGTGTGTAGTATAAGAGACAGAGAGGCAAGGCAAACGCGCAACACTTGAGGGATGGGATGGTTCACGTATAGCCTCAACTCAAGGCCCGTCGCGAGGCAGATCGCTTGACAGTGTTTCCAAGGAAAGACTTGGCGATGCTTGGGGGAGGGGCAGAGGCAGTGTCACAGTGAGAGCTCAGGGAGAGAGAGAGAGACACAGAGAGAGACAGAGAGGGCTTTGACCGCCACCTGTCACTTTCGTGTAATTCAAAACCCTACGAATCGTGAATGGACCACCCTCTTCACACGCAACCAAACACCCTTCGCCGCGGTCTATTCCGGGGATTTCTTGGCGCTGCTTACTGGAGTCTCGAGAGCCATAGCCAGACATAGACTTGCATCACCGCAGTCGAGGGCAAGACGAGGACATGACAATTGGAGTCTTGGCAGAGGCTCTATCCTAGATGCCCGTCCAAGTGCCCGTCCGCACTGTACAGCGGAAGCAAGACGGAGTTGGGAGTTGGGAGTTGGACGTTGCCAGTGGTGGGTGGTCCTTTGCCCTTCCCGCCTCGGCTCCTCCAAAAGGAAGTTTCCCACCCCCACCACGCTGCATGCTGCAAAAGTAAGTAGTGCTGTGCAAAGCGGTTCTCAGTACCGGTGCAGATGTGCAAAGAGATCCAACAATGCAGCGTCGGTCTGCAAGTACTCCGTACATAGTGCAAAGTCGGGACGCGAAAGCGGGTGGATGCCAAGCGGAAAGGGTTCGCCGTACGGAGACTCCATTGTCGAGCAAGCCATCTGCGGTAAGGTTGATGGCGGGACTTCGGAGAGGTACAAAGATACCTACCTGTTTGGTGCTGGGTTGCTTATCGCGCGTGGACCAAGGCTTTCCAGGGTTCACCGGCTTAGAGGTCTTGGACGTGGAATTGGGGAACGAGGCGGCGGCGAGTTAAGTCACGTGATGTGGGTTTCGGAGCAGAGCTGAAACTGTCGCGACGACAAGGGGCCGGACGAAAAGAGATGGGGAGTGGAGGACAAAGAGTACGTATTGCGAATACCTCACACGGTACGTAGCCCCGGGACTCTCTCTCTCTTTCGACTCTCGACTCTCAAGTCTCTCACTCTGGAGGGGTCAAAGGGAGGGGGGTGCGGTCGTCCAATTGGAGGGGCAATGGAAAGGAAATCCTCCCCTCCAGACCCCCCCTCCCCCTTCCAAGTCCCGACTCCCGACTCTGGTCTCTCTTCTCTCTGCTCCAACTCTCCCAGTCCCAGTCCCTGATAGTCAAACGTCTCTTGTTCTTTCAACCCACGGAACATGTCCTTTAGCAGGGGGGTGTGTCCGGGTCCGCGCTCAACGTGGACTAGACAGATGGGACACTTCCTCACAACCGAAGGAACTCTGGAGACTGCAGACTGGAGACTGGAGCTCGACTTTTTTGCGGCGGCGCGCGGGGGGTTGCCCGAGAACAGAGGTGAACTACGAATACTCCGTACGGTGCAGAGAGCTCGACGAAATCTCGGAATTATGTCTGTGTCAAGTACGTAGCGTACCTAGTGTATCGGTATCCGTACTGGTAGTAGCTCCTCTTCTTTCTGACCTCGTCTGTCTTTTTTTCCCTCAAATCTTTTTTATTGACGTGCCCAGCAAGCGGCCAGCCCAGCCCAGTCCATCCCGCCATAACCACCACCCCCCCTAGGACACGCCGTGTAGTACTACTGAGGCATTTTATTTTTGTATCATAGAGACTTGAACTTGACCCCCATCTTCACCCTCAACCCCCATACAATGGCAAGTCACTGCAGAGTTTCTTCCTCGAAACGCACGACTCACGCTGGCTTCCCCTTGTTGTCAGATATCCATCCTCGCATCCTGGCAGATGAGACAGCGACTTGTCTCTGTCTTGATAGGTCGGCCCGTCTAATGGGGCATCTGGGGGACCAAATTCACGCTAGAAGCTGGCCAATATTCTTCCACACAGAAAGAGGCTTGGCTCCAAAAAAGGCACGAGACATGGAAGTGAGGGAGGCAGAGAGAAAGAGAAAGAGAGAGAGATAGCACGGCGTGACGGCACAGAGCACACTCACACGTACACGAGAGAGAGAGCGAGGCAAGCAAGCCCGCCAGCCGCAAGCCGCAAAGCTAATGGAAAGGAACGCGGGTCCCAAAGGTCCCCACGTCCAACGCCGTAGTAGGTTGGATTGCCCTGCCAGCCAGCTCGTCCTAGTGTAGCTCCCCAGTTCTTCGGCACGAAGTCCTCGTCTCTTGTCTTGTCAGTGTCTTTCTAGCGGCAGCTAAGCTGTATAGTGTACACAGTGGTACATACTGGCAGTAACAGACAGACAGATAGACAGACAACGCCTTTCTCGGTCCAGTTTTTTTTTTATCTCGCTCTTTGCTCTAGGTATGTACTGCTGCTGCTCCCTTCTGCTCCTACTTCTCGCGCCAGACGCTTGCCCAGCGGCAAAAATGTCCCGTCGTCTCTGCTCTGTATCCGTACCCTTGCTCGAAATAGCATCGACGTCGCTCGCCCGGTCACAGTGTGTGGGTTTTTCCCTCACCCGCATCTGTTTTGATGCTTGCAACTTCTTGGCGTTGATCCGAGCAAGACGGGGTACGCAGCTACACGCCGGTCCCTTGTTCACACACACACCTACCACACAGCTCACACACGCCGACGCCGCGGTCTCTTGCCTCTCGTCTCGTTTCTTGCCTCTCCATTGCCGCGCGAGGGTAGGTACCAAACTACGGAGAGTATGGAGTATGCCACAATGCCAGTCTACCTTTTTTTTTTCCCCCTTCCACACTGGGGGCCGTGGCCCATGCCCTTCCTTACCTTGCCTTGCCTTGCCTTGGTCCCATCTTCTTGTTCCCATCCGCGGAACCTCTTCGACCAGTCCGGCCTCGCCGTTTGACAGATGTAATATAATATGCCCCATTCTCCCACCGTGATTCATGTCTCTTCTGGTTTAGCCTTCTTCCTCACCCTGCTCTGCCCCTCCTTCCTCTCTCCTCCCTCATCCTCTACCTTCCTATATATACCTGTCCTGCGCTCGCCTCTACTACCCCTACAGCTGGACTGTATTCCTTTTCCGTTGTTCTATGGCACCATACAAAATGGCGGGCTTAATAGGAAAAGGAGGCAACAAGCACTACCCTCAACCCATCAACACCGAGGATGACGACCAGGACCTCGAGACCGGCAACTTCATCCAGGAGCGCGCCAGGAACAACCGGGTTGATGGCGGTGCTGGCGAAGGCGGTACCAACGAGGAGTACAGATCGTAAGTCTATCTTCTTCACCATCACCCCCAGAAAACCAGTCTTACACGCCATTGGCTCTTCTCCAAGCGCCAATGGCTCAGAATTCTCCCTCCAATGTAACGCTGGCAACTAACACCGCACTTTTCACCACAGTCTGATCAAGTACATCGACACCTACCGGGACCCCAACGCTGAGGTGGAAGAGACCGAGGCGGCCACAACCAAGAAGGTGCCAGCATGGCAATTCTGGAAGAAGGCCACCCAGGAGGGCGCTGGTGCCAGCGGCTTCGTCACTCCCGCCGACTGGCTCAAGACCGACATGAGGCAAGGTCTTGACCCCACGGAAGTCGAGCGCCGCAGAAAGTACACCGGCTGGAACGAACTCACCACCGAGAAGGAGAACATGTTCCTCAAGTTCGTCGGTTTCTTCCGCGGTCCCATTCTCTATGGTAAGCACAAGCCAACAACCACTTCACTGCAGTCTGCGGCATGGACTGCATGAAACACCAAGGCCAAAACGCTAATTCTCAATGCAGTCATGGAGTGTGCCGCTATCCTCGCCTTTGCCCTGCAGGACTGGCTTGACGCCGGTCTGATTGTCGCCATTTTGTTGCTCAACGCCGCTGTCGGTTGGTACCAAGAGAAGCAGGCTGCCGACGTCGTCGCCTCCCTCAAGGGTGACATTGCCATGAAGGCTCGTGTCGTCCGCCAGGGCAGAGAAGAAGACATCCGCGCTCGTGAACTCGTCCCCGGTGACATTGTAAGTCGTCTCATCTCGATTATCGCATCGGCGATTCAGGGAAAGCCAATCTTACTTACACGGACTCTCTAGATCATTGTCGAGGAAGGCCACGTCGTCCCCGCCGATTGCCAGCTTATTTGCGACTACGAGAACCCCGCCGGCTACAGCGCCTACAAGGCTGAGCTCGAGGCTCAGGATGTCATGTCCCCCCGCCGCGAGAAGTTCGAGGAGGGTGATGAGGAGAACGCCAACCCCGCCCTCGGACACTCCATCGTCGCCGTTGACCAGTCTGCCATGACTGGTGAGTCCCTCGCTGTCGACAAGTTCATGACCGACACTTGCTACTACACCACCGGTTGCAAGCGCGGCAAGGCTTTCTGTATCGTCACCCACGGCGCCCAGGCCTCTTTCGTCGGAAAGACCGCCTCCCTCGTCCAGGGCGCCCAGGACCAGGGTCACTTCAAGGCCATCATGAACTCCATCGGTACTACGCTTCTCGCCCTTGTCATCATCTTCATCCTCGCCGCCTGGATCGGTGGTTTCTACCGCTCCATTGAGGTCTCTGAGGAGGGCACTTCCGTCAACTTGCTCCACTACGCCTTGATTCTTCTCATTATCGGTGTCCCCATCGGTCTGCCTTGCGTTACCACCACCACCTTGGCCGTCGGTGCCGCCTACCTCGCCGAGGAGAAGGCTATCGTCCAGAAGCTTACCGCCATTGAGTCCCTTGCCGGTGTCGACATTCTCTGCTCCGATAAGACTGGTACCCTCACTGCCAACCAGCTGTCCGTCCGCGAGCCCTTCGTCATGGAGGGAGTCGACATCAACTGGATGATGGCCGTTGCCGCCCTTGCCTCTTCCCACAACATCAAGGCTCTCGACCCCATTGACAAGATCACCGTTCTCACCCTCAAGCGCTACCCCAAGGCCAAGGAGCTCATCTCTGACGGCTGGAAGACCGAGAAGTTCACTCCCTTCGACCCCGTCTCCAAGCGTATCACCACCATCGCCACCCACCGTGGTGTCCGTTACACTTGCGCCAAGGGTGCCCCCAAGGCCGTTCTCGCCCTCACCGACTGCACCGAGGAGCAGTCCGCCCTCTTCAAGGAGAAGGCGGCCGAGTTCGCTCGCCGTGGTTTCCGTTCCCTCGCCGTCGCCGTCAAGGAGGAGGATGGCCCCTGGGAGATGCTCGGCATGCTGTCCCTCTTCGACCCCCCTCGTTCTGATACCGGCCAGACCATTCTCGAGGCCCAGGCTCTCGGTCTCCAGGTCAAGATGCTTACTGGTGACGCCCACGCCATCGCCGTCGAGACCTGCCGCATGCTCCAGCTCGGTACCAAGGTTTACAACTCCGACAAGCTTCTTCACTCCGACATGGCTGGCACTTCCATCCACGATCTTTGCGAGCGTGCCGACGGTTTCGCCGAGGTGTTCCCCGAGCACAAGTACCAGGTCGTCGAGATGCTTCAGCAGCGTGGTCACTTGACTGCCATGACTGGTGACGGTGTCAACGATGCTCCTTCCCTGAAGAAGTCTGACTGCGGTATTGCCGTCGAGGGTGCCACCGAGGCTGCCCAGGCCGCCGCCGATATCGTCTTCCTTGCTCCCGGTCTCTCCACCATTGTCTCCGCCATCAAGCTGTCTCGCCAGATTTTCCAGCGCATGAAGGCCTACATCCAGTACCGTATCGCCCTTTGCTTGCACTTGGAGATCTACCTGGTCACCTCCATGATCATCATCAACGAGACTGTCCGCGCCGACCTGATTGTCTTCCTCGCTCTCTTCGCTGATTTGGCCACCATTGCCGTCGCTGTAAGTATCTGCCTCACTCAGCACATTCACTTCATGTCACTAATCAAACCAATAGTACGACAACGCCCACTTCGAGAAGCGTCCCGTCGAGTGGCAATTGCCCAAGATCTGGATTATCTCCATCGTTCTCGGCTCTCTCCTCGCTGCCGGCACCTGGATTCTCCGCGGTACCATGTACATCACCGAGGGTGGTGTCATCCACGACTACGGTTCCGTCCAGGAGATTCTCTTCCTCGAGATCTCCCTCACCCAGAACTGGCTCATCTTCGTCACCCGTGGCTTCGACACCTTCCCCTCCTTCCAGCTCATCGGTGCCATCGCCGCCGTCGACGTCCTGTCCATCCTCTTCTGCGTCTTCGGCTGGTTCTCTGGCGGCCGCGGCGAGCCCGCCTCCCCTCCCTCGCTCAACAAGTTCCTGTCCGAGAACGGCCGCACCGACTTCGTCACCGTCTGCGTCGTCTTCGTCTACTCCGTCGCCGTCACCATCGTCATGGCCCTGGTCTACTACGTCCTGACCAACCTCCGGGTCCTCAACGACATGGGCCGCAAGAAGCGCAGCGTCACCGACACCCTCATCGAGAACGTCCTCACTCAGCTGAGCAAGGTCGCCCTCGAGCACGAGAAGGACGACAAGGGCGAGCGCTTCTACATTGCCAACCGCGCCGTCGTCGAGGAGGGCTAAGCGTCCTGAGTCGAGCAACTGGAGAGAGTTTCGACCAAAACATGAAAGAAATCAAAAAAATCAACACAAAAATTAGACATCATGTTATTAGGAGCGCGCGCGGCAGAGCAGTCACAAACAAAGCGTGTTTTGAACGGCATCGAGTTTCACAACAAAAAAACCATTTCTGAAATCATTTTTTTTCCATATCCCACTATAGAGAAAGAAGAAGGCGATGATACTTCTTAGGTGCGAGGAAGAGAGAAAGACCAGCCAAAAGGGAAAGGCGAGGGACACACCAACCTCTAGATGACGCGCTTGGTAATATTTGGCGACATCGACACGACTGTCACTAATGACCCATTTTCACGAGCAGTTTTCTATAATGTAACAAAAAGACCATCATGTTCATTGTTGTGGCGTTGATCGGGTCAAGGGTCGGTCGGTTAATTCAATTAAATCTGAACAAGTTAAAACAAATCTGCGAGTTCCTTCAATCGTGACATGTATGTAATCTTCTCAACTTGATATCACACTATGACATTGTCATGTATTCCCACTACGATTCAAAGCCCAACATCGCTCCCTCGGGAGACTGACAACATCCTTCGGCCCGATCTGTATTACAAGGCGAGAAAAAGACAGCCCAAATCCCAAGAGTCTTAGACCTGAAGAGAGACCCTGGACACCCTTGCTTCCCGTCCGAGGAGGACCACCCCATTGGGCCTAACCTACACAGTTCAACCTTTTCCGCAACTACGGCTGTTTCTGACTACCAGACACTCGGACCGCTTCATGCGTAAGCCGTCCTTCTCTTCCTCTTTTCTCTCTCTTCTCTCCCCACCGTAACCTCTCCGACCTCCGGACTTTCTCCCGTGTTGTTGGGAACGCCGTGCAGGATGAGTGGTTGGTGGCCCATGTTCCCACCCTCTTTGACGACGGCCAAGATCCGTCCACCGGCAATCTTTTCTTCCCTCGAGTCGGGACGACGCAGGAGGAGGGATCTGGAGGGTGGGCACGAGGCGGCGAGGACGAGAGAGAGGCGAAAAGGCGAGAAGCGGGAATCCCGGGATGAGAGTTTAGGCATGATGGCATTGAGACGTCGGGCTTGCCCCCTTTCCCCCTCCTTCTCACTCTCTGTGCGGTTTGTTAGCCGTTACTAGTGCGTATGCCTTACGACGTCCTGATGGATGTTCCTGATGGATGACGAAGACCATTCTTTTTTTTTCCCCTGTGTCCCAGCTCTTTCTGAATCACGCTTCTTCTGATTCACGGGTCGATCGCTCAAGTCAGACACTTTCTCAACCCCTTGAATCCTGCCCGGGTCAACCGATAACGCGAGATGCCCGAGGGGGCCCAAGGGGTGGTGCGGATGGACCAACACTTGGTCAAGATTGAAAAGAAGCCTTCTATTTTTTTCTCGTCTCCTCTTCGCCTTCTCGTTTTCTCCCTACGCCGGAGCACGAAAGATTATGCGGGCTCACTCTCTTCACGAGACGATATGCACGACATGTCTTGAGACGTTTTTGTTAGCCCCCTTGGAGTTGGTCTCTGCGCTTCTGCTTTGAGAGGCGCAAAGGATGAGATCGCTGCTTGTTTGGATACTTCGCACAGTACCGCTTTCTCTTTCAGGTCAACCTTTTCCTCAGAAGTTTCCAGCCCAAGCGGTGTTGGACTCGTGTAGACGATGGAAGCCGGGCAAGCGAGTACGTGTAAGCCCTTAGAAGCACCCGCGCTTCTAACCCTCCTGAGTCAATGATCACACACGGCATGATACCTACCAGGAGTGGGAAGATAATACATCAACTGATCGCATTCACACCTTACCCGTTGGCCTTTGATTGAGTTATCTGACTCTGCTGCCGATACCATGTCGCCATGTCGACTTCCCGAACAGCTGTCTTGCCGGGACGCGTGGATCACCGGGAGTCAGGGTGGCATGGGCAGGAAAGTCTGTTGAAGTATGGCATATAGCACA
Source organism: Colletotrichum tamarilloi (assembly GCF_030869305.1). Classification (NCBI taxonomy): domain Eukaryota; kingdom Fungi; phylum Ascomycota; class Sordariomycetes; order Glomerellales; family Glomerellaceae; genus Colletotrichum; species Colletotrichum tamarilloi. The sequence goes on from NW_026849398.1 coordinate 374,044, forward strand.
CAAGAGTGTAATTCCCTAGCAATGTGCTGAAATTTTGACAGGTTTTCCAAGGCTTGATATGTAGCGCTAGCAGTACCTACCAAACTTGGTAGGATCATTCAAGTAATTCGAACACTTCTCTTCCTCGGCCGCTTGCCTATCCGCTTGCCCTTTACCCTATTGGAAGTCAAATCATAGAGCCCTTCGATGGAGATGGCTTACTCCTATACCAGAAGGTCATGAGTGTATACAAAAACGCAAACTCGGATTATAGAGAACCTGATGACAAGATACTTGAAGACCCAAATGAGCCCAAACGGTCCATGCGAATTCGTGACTTCTACACCTTGTTTGCTTTCGTTGCATACTGCTGTTCTATAATTTTCCCCCAAGCTTTCAGTGAAAGGATGTTTCCTTTAATTCGGACCTCGTCCTTGGACAATTCCTTGACCCTGAATTTTTGTTCCGGAAATTTCTCAAAGAGGTGGTCTTTGCTGCAAACGAAATTTCCTAGGGTGCCCTCTTGCAGTTTCTTGAGGCATTCCTCGTCGAATTGGACTTGACCGCACTCATCTATGCACGTCCACATACCGTTTGGATTATCAAACTCCTTGTCACAGCCGTCACAAAGTATTTTCATGCCGTATATGGGCTCTTTAGGCTTCCCTGATTCCTGGCCATCATCGTCGTGTTCTTCTGGCGCCAATTCGATACCGGATACTGAGGGAGGTGGTGCTGCCCGTGCATCGGGGGAGTCGTCTTGACTATGTGTGGTGTTCGCTCCGTGTCCTAAGTACCTGTCAGCTACACAGTACGGTCTCTCGGGGGGAGTGGCTTCAACTTGGATGAGGCAAGTGATTTCCGCCGTCGTGAACCTCACCATTGCTATTGTTTTTGTTCGATTCATTGCGGCGCCTCCACTCGATCATTTGCTCTTCCCATTGTTCCTTATTCCTCACATGTTCCGTGTATTCCACCGCTGCAAGCATAGTCACTGCTGCGATGGCGTTGTCAATGTCTTTGAAGGTCCAGAAAAGTGCCTGTAATTGCCAGAAGCACTGATAGTCGTCGCTTGAGTCGTCATTCAGCATCATCTCAAGAGACTGTGATACCAGATCCCTTGCTACTTCCTTTGCTTTCTGAGATTTTCCACGGGCAAGGTAGTATCTTGAGAAATAGAGTACGGTCAGCGGCATGGAATCGCTCTTCTCGTAAGATTTCATGAAATCCTTGTGCAGCCGGTCAACTCTTTCTTCGAACTCGGGCGGCTCCGTCTTCGTCATTTTCGACGCCGCGACTCGCGCTGTGTACATTGGCATGATGTACCGCAGTACTTGGTTTTGCATCATGCGCTCGAAGTACTCAAATCCGGGTTCAATCTTTCTATCCATGAGTTCCTCAAACACTGCGAGCGCTTCATCCTGATGCTTCGGAGACCTTGAAAGGGAAATGCCGTAACTGGATCGCAGCTCAAAAGTGACCCAGAACGAGGAATTTCCCTTCTCACCCTGCTCATAGATGGCTCTCAACAGATCCCATTCGTCTAGGGCGTCTGCAGTCCGCACGAGGGCGATCATGAAAGGATCGGAATAGATTCCCTCCCACATGATCTTCCCAATAGCATTCCCGTGCCTCTGGGGAAAGCCCGCGACAAGCTGCTTCATCAGAGAAGCAATATGTCTCCACATCTTCGATTCTGCGTATCGCTTTACTATGCTGACGTATCGTGTGTGATGCGTGCCGTCTTTCTCAACACTTTTACTGTACGCTTCGGCAGCTTTGACTTGATTCTCTTGACCGCCCATGTTCCAAAGTCTGTCGCCTTGCTCAAGGTACAATTCCGCCAGAAGCCTTTTGTCTCGAGAAAGGCCGGGGCATTCCTCGCCAGACATGTAGCTGATGATGATACCCTCAAGAAGCTCGGCAGCATCTTCGTCCCTCTCAATAGCTCGAGCCAGGACGTAAGATGCCTTCCAGTTGGATGGGTCCTTGTTCAATGCTTCACGCGCTAGATTCTCAACATATCTGAGAGGAATGTCTTTGTGTCCATTCTTGTTGAGATTGAGAAGTACGGCGGCAACATGTGCTGTCCAAACCGAGGTAGGATCGCTTGCTGACGTTCTCAACGCCCAAACCTCCACAGCTTTCACCTGCTCAACTGTGGGCGTCCATATATTGTCTTCGTCGATGACTTTGTCTTCAGCGTTTGACTGGAATGAAAAGTCAGTTGCTACGTTTTGTCAGAATCTGGGGAAGGACATGCTTACCCTTGCCTCAGCAACGAGAAGAAATGCGAATGACGTTTCGATCTCGTAGGTTGTCGCACCTGGGTTTAAGAGGTGCGTGACTGCCCTCTTCACAGCAAACTTCAGTAGCTCGAAAGGTTGCTTCTCAATGACGTGGTTTGGCGCTGTCAAAGACTTCACCAAGCCGCTCTCACCGGTGTGTCGTAGAACATCAGTATCCCGGAAAAGCGACGTCTTCAGAAGATTAAGTGCCTTGTCATCCATGATCCAGGCACTCCAGCTGGCCGGAAGTTCTTTCAGCTCGAGGACACTCCTTCTGTCATCACTGACGGGGTAACAAAATCCAAACAACGAGTCCATGGCGTAGTCTTCGAGAAATAGTCTTGCAAGATAGCCCGCCACTTGAGCTTGAAGAAAAGGGTCTCTCTGGGATCGATAAGGAGAATGCATCTCGTCATCTGACGAATCAGATTTGTCTGTAGCGCCGTATTCATCATCCGGGGAAGACCGCTCGTCATGGGTGTCGCCGGGCTCAGTAATAGCTGAGCATAAGTGTTCGTGGAGATTTTCTGCTGCGTAGCTGTAAAGCGCCCTGGTTTCGGGTTTCCGCTCATCCACGAGACACATGAGACAGCGAAGAGAAAGAACAAGTTCTGCATTTGCCGGGTCTTGACAAGTATAACTTGCCTCGCTGCTGAGCTTCTGTTCGAAGAATTCCGTGAAACCGAACTTGTCATAAAGACTCTTAGGACAGACAGTCTGCAGGTAATGTTTCACCAGATTCACCTCAGCTAGCTGTATGGCCATCGAATCTGTAGTGATGCCACCGCGGGCGACGCCAGGGTTTGATCTCTTGTGTGGAATGCCCTGTTTGGCCTCTTCAATGCTCAGGCCGCCTTTGAATTTGATTTCTTTATCCTCATCGCGCTCGAAGAGCGAATAAGTGCCGCCCTCAATTCTGGACTTGAGTTTTCGGGCTGTCATATTCCGCTCATTGTCCTGCTGCGACTTGCTCTCTGCGGCATGCGCGAGTGATAATGCTGCCGCCATCTGACGCAGATTCAACCATGTCCGTCCATCGATGACCCAAAGAATCATCTCGTTGATATCGAATATGTTGTGAGGACTCTGCGTGTCGATGGATTGGACCATTCCGGATATTTTGCTAGCTGCTGTACTGCTGGCGCCTGTGAGACAGTTCTCAACCCAGTCTTGATCCAGGGGCTTCTTCTTAATCTTGTCCAATACATGGGCCATATTGCGGTAGTCTCCTCTTGCCGACCCTACCAACTTGTTGCTTATCCTTCTTCTCATTCGTGCGGCCCGTACATTGGATCGATTCGTCAATTCCGGCATCCGGTTCATACGATCGTCGATAAAATTGTCGATGTCTGAGCGGTTCTCATCCCTCAACCTGATAACTTCAATCCCGAGTTCATGTGTTTCTTCCAGGTCACTGAAGAATGCCGGCACGCCCGTAATTAGAATACGGATTCGTTGACAGGCTTTGACTTGACTCTCGACCGCATCCAAAAGAGATTTGGCAAACTTGGTATGTGCAGTTGCCAGTCCATCAATGACGATGAAGAATCTGGCTTCCGTCTTGCCAGAAGCCACATTTGAGATCAGAAGATTCCACATGTCGTCGTATCTCACCATCAGCCGTTTCGTTTCGCAAACTGCTGCGGTTGATTTGAGAAAGGGCCGGCAAGAGTCGGCGAATTGCCAGAGAAGGCTTCGTATGATAACAGGCTCGGTATCCCTTTCTGCGTTTGACTCGGTCTTCCGGCTGTCCTCCACGAAGTAGTATGCCACATAAGACCCTTTGCCCAACTGATTCAGATGTTCGATGATCTTCGATGCCAGATGCGTCTTTCCTGTGCCTTCGTCTCCCTCGAGCCCCAAGACAGGCATATGATGACTCTCCCCCCGTGCCCAATTATGGAAGCGTTCGTGGTTCCAAAGCCAGCGACCGTCATCATGGGACGACCTTGCCAAGTGTTTCAATAAACGCTCCTTCCAGAAAAAGATTGGGATCTTGCCCTCCGTACTCTGTAGCACAGAGCCATTCGGCCACCCAAGCTCGTCTATCACGGTAGATTTCCACTTCTTCTCATCAGTCCCAGTCTTCCAGTCAAACATAAAGCCATTGACATTCCTATCAACCCGATCCAGCTTTTCCAAGATGTCCATCTGGATTTGCCGGAATTCCTTCTTGTTGAGCTTCTTCGCTTCTTCTATAAGGTTCTTCACCTCGTCATTGTTTAGGAAGGTCGAGTTGAAGAAAGCGCGCGCTTTGAAGCGCACTTTCTGACGCAACTTGAGTGTGAGGTCGCAGACGTTGACAAACAGCATCAACTGCTGGCAAGCAATAAGCCTCAGCTTTGGCGTGGGATTCAATTTCTTGATATCATCAAGCCTGCCAAGCGACTCAATGAACCCTTGCAAAAGCTGGGCCAGAGCCTCAAACATGCCCTTATAGCCTTGATAAGCAAGAATGACAAACGTCAACGCGTTGAAGCAAGTGTTTGCAGGCCCGCCGAAAACCTAAGATTCCAGTAAGCACACGAATCACGAAAAATACAATTAATACGTCTCATCGCTAGATCTTACCTGTGATATAGGCCCAATCACGATGTCCCCGAGAGTCCGGATGCAAGTCAATGTCTTGTCAAAGGTCTGCTGGACCTCCTGAAACCTTCCTGAGCCATCAACAGACCTCTGAGCTTGAGCAGCCAATAGATCCGTGACATTCTTGACTGCCAGGTCCCCCCTTGGGACTTTTACGCCTGTTGTCTCGGCCATACTGCGCACTCGGTCTTCAACGACTTTCCAAATCTTCCCGAGTTCGTCGTCTGGATCCTTGGGAATATCAGGGTTCTCGGGCACAGCAACCTCTGAGGGCGACATATTGACGTGTGATTGAAGTTTCTAAGAGCTAAGCAACTCTTGCCTGGAATCTTGATGACAACTGAGTTGTAGCACTTAAAGACAAAAGTAAGACTACAAAGCAGATCAGATGAGGTCCGTCGATGATGGGGATGGGGAGCTTCTATAATTCTATGAGTCTAGGTAATGTAGCTATACGGTGTCCGGCTTATGGGTCGAGGACTTTTCAGCCTGACGAAACTATCGACTGATGTGCATTCTGCAGCCAAGAAAATATATTGGATGTGCGAATAACGCCTGCAGCACGCACTCAAACAGATCGCCAGCTCGTGGCTTCCTGTGATTGGCAACAATTGCTCATGATGCCACAGAAAGGGACGTGCAGGAAATGAAATCCGAATGGGTGCTGGATCTACGGGGTTGAACGATGTATCATATTCTACTACTATACTTTGCGAGAAGTTTGACGACTTGAGTTGAGTTGTGACCTCGGAATTGAGGGGCGGCAGCAAACTTATACATAGACTATATTCAATGAGCATTGATACGCGCCGAAGTATCTGGTGACTATGTATTGAAGAATACATCGACTGATATTGGACATTATAAAATCAGATTTATAACGTGAAGGAGAACACCTGCATTTTGCGTACATACTAACATTTCCTGTCACCCAGATTCAAATCTTGACCCGCCACAGCAAAGGGAGAGAAGAGGCAAGAAAGGCAGAAGAGGGTTGGGGCAGGTAGGCTGAGGATTCCCCTTGCAGGCATTTCTTATCTTCAGCTGATACAGCTGCAGCTGCATGTCTCAGGCTAGCTCCAGTATATGCAAGAAAGTCCGCGTTCTTACTGAACGAGCAGCCATCTGGATGTTGCGTCTATGCAACGCGACCATTACGGTATGCCGCGCGAGAAAGACTCATTGTCCCAGTTCTGTCCCTGGTTGATGGTTTTGCCCGCCTTCTTTTACCCAAATGTTCGAGGCCCTCTGCAAGCTGAGCAAACATGCACACACGTACATTGTTGGGAGGCAAATTGAGATCCCGGAAAGTCAGCGGCGGAGTTTCCACTCCGTTTATATAAAGCTTGGTTCCAGAAAACCTGTTACTAGTTATATGGACCTCTGTGGATGGCAAGGAGCGTGGTCCAACCTGTTGAGTCTACACTCGAACCGCCGACTTGTCCAATGCCAAGGGTAGCGTTAGCATTCGCACCGACAACCCTTGTCAGTTGCCTAGACATAGTAAATTCAGATTTGCTGTCAGAGTCGATGATTTGTTGCCTTACTTGCCATTTCCTATGAAGCAAGTGTACACTGGCCGCGGCGCCTTTAACCAGTAGGTCCCTAAGACCCGACTCCCATAGTGTCATGAAGTGCCACACTCCCTTGGTGTGGCAACATGTCACCACCAAGCTACTTTCGGACTCATTGAAACCACGGCCAGGCCCGGAAAGAGGTGCGGCACTCGGTGTCACTATCAGCAGACCCCACAGAGTGTATGCATGCGAGTTACCGTTGATGCGGTGGGATCTTTCACACATCGTTGGACACTACTATCTCACCTCGGCAGTCACAGGAACTCAATCACGCCGTCGATGTGACGAGGCACTGTTAAGCATAGTCTTGAACGTTCACGCAGGTCGAGAACGGCTAGAATGGGTAATATGTGGAAGAAGAGGGAAACTTAGGGTGCTGTTGGAGTTGTTGATGGGTACGATAGTGAAGCTTGCCACCACGAGTGCCTTGATGAGTACGTCCATTTGTCGGTAGCCAACGAGGAGACAACAATAAACGGGATGAAGCTGCTTGAATCATGCTTGAAAAGCTGCTCTTAGTAGTGTAGATAGATGATACAGAGAGCCTTCTTCGGCTCTTAACAGCATGTCTGAAGCCGAAGGATTGCCAACCCCTGCCTATCAAAATTTTGGCCCGATGATCACAAAATCATAGTTAGAGGCTATATGTTTCTCAGTATCGGCGTTGTCCTCTACGGTGTTATCAAAGGTCACGCTAGGGCATGTGTGTGTTGAGCATGGGACTTCGTCTAGCCCCGCAAAAATCAACTCAGAGGTTCTGGTGCGTTGACATGCAGACTTCCAGCAAATCTTTTCATCGAATTATCAATGGTGCTGGTTTTTGTTTGTGTCAGGACATTGATGGCCTAGGACACTTAAAAAGACATCGCGCCGCCTCCAGTGTAAACTTCTGAGGGTAAGAAAGCAAGTGACTTATATCGACGATTGTGCTCTATGTGAATCTACGTTTACGTCGTGGTACTAAAAGTTCTGTTACCCGCAGAAAGATGTTATTTCAGCCAAGTATGCCACGGAAGGCAGGAGGCGGGCGGAGGAACCACATGAGAGCCCAGCTGCGTCAGGGCATAATTCTCTTTCTAGGGCTCATCAAAGTACGAGTAGGCATACTGAATGGCTAGAGTTCTCTGAAGTTATCTCCAGTCTGATTCAATCTCGGACTTTTGGCCTTTGGTTCATGGCTTAGACATTTCTACACCCGAGGGGAACACTGACGAAGTACCAAGCCGAGGGACTCACTCTCAACCACGCATGTTTCCGGATTTCATCGACTTTGAGTAAGACACGGAAACTTGAGCTCTCAAGCCATATATCCGCATGGTCAGGAAGTTCATCGGTCAAATGAGGTTTCCATGGCTCTCGCAAATGCGAAGAACAACTTGATGAGTGGTGGATGCTGCGTCTAACACTGCAAAAGAAGCGTTAAGTGCGTTATGTTCTCAACCCGCAAACAAAGTAATAGCGATCAGAGATTGAAAATAAGAATACACTTCTACGTATTCACAGCTGTTTGGAGGTGTTTCCATTGCGCTAAAGCTGTGGCGCTCTTGTCTCATTGCAATAGTCCGGATCTATGGACAGCTTGACAACCTCATACAACCACATACGACCATACCCATTGGAAAACTCGGGATCCCGTCCGCTCTCCCATAGATAAGCCAATGAGGGCCGGATTAGTAGTTGGGTCGGTGACGACCAGCGAATACCTGGTGTTGTATGTTTTTGAAGTTTTGGTGGATTCGCGAGCATGCTAGATGTGTGGGTTTGTGTGGAGTTCAGGGCGACGGGGGCGGGGGTGACGACGTTTTGACTTGCTCGTATGCTTTGGCTAGAAGAGACCCTATTTGGACGTGTAGCAGCACTATGTGGCTTTGCATGTTATAAAAATAATCACGCCTGCTGGTTGTCCCGGAAGGTCTGACCCCTTGAGTGGACGCGAGGCGACGTTAGTTGATATCGTTTGCGGTGTGTCCATTATTAGGAGCAGCAAGTCTTAAGACACCACCCCACACGACGGATCACCCCCTACGACGGATCACCCAATTCGGCCACATTCAGCCAAAACCGCTATTCCATATATATATAAATAATTAAAAAATAAATATTTCAAAAAATACATAAGCTATAAAAAAATATAATTAGTATAGAAAAATATTTTAAAAAATTATTTTTATATTATATTATATAATAATATTAGATTTAAAATATGTCTTTAAATGTTAGTGTTTACTAGTAATTTCCATATAAATACTAACATTATACTATATTATATAACTCTTTTATTTATTAGAAAAAATAAAATTTTAAAGTGGATTATTTTTAATAGATTTATATTATACTTATATAAATAGTTTTTTATTAGTAATATAAGTATTATTATATAGAAATATTAAGTTATATTATAATAAGTAGTATTTATAAAAACTTAAATTTCCTAAGCTTATGTAATTAGTATAACGCTAAAAATAGTATATTTAAGCTTAGAAAAATATTTTAAAAATTCTCGTATTTTAAAATACTTAACTTTATTTATTTTTTATAAAGTTAGAAATCGTATTTTTATATAGTAAAAAACATTATATTTAACTTAATAATATCTTAATAATTATAATAGATTATAATTTATAAAAATTATTTTAGTAAGGAAACTGTATATTCTATATTTAAGAGTATTTTTTATATATTTTTTATATTATAAAATGAAGTAGGTAGAATTAGTGGTTTTTGACTGAATTGTACCGAATTGGGTGATCCGTCGTAGGGGGTGATCCGTCGTGTGGGGTGGTGTCTTAGAGCTTCTATCAACGGCTCTCGGGCGCTTTTGATTGAGATCACTTCATGTTTACATTGATTCAGATGCATGAAATGCTTTTCCTGTGTTAGTCGTGCTGTCACGGCCATCAACATTGCATTGGAAGAGATATCGATGCTTCTGACGTTCCCTCGAGAATAGCGATCTTTCATAGGTAGGTCGGATTGAACTGAAAGTTAGTACTCAGACCGATATCTGGTAGTATTAGGCTGCTGTCTCTATGCATCTACTGGTTGTGCTTCTCTATATATTGTTCATACCCCGAGTGTTGCTATTTAGGCCTCGTATACCGATGTCTGGAGTTAAGATCTCAGCTATGAATCTCCATGACAATACAATATGTCACTGCTGAACTTAAAATTATTAAAGAAAGCCCCTTAGGCCTCGTGTGGAGTAGATACAACAAAGGTGCGGCAAAGACGAGTCCCCTTGGAGGGTGACCTGGCAAGCTCACGTTTGACCACAGGTCTATGTTCTGCAAAGTCGCAGCAAGAAAAGCCTTCGAGTTTCCGTTCTATCCGAAATTTGTCTCCAATATCCCCGTTTACAAGAGGCAACACGAGGGGTCTCGAAACCCTGATGCCAAATCTGAGCCAAGTCTGGCTGATAGACCTCTGATTCATGATGAATCAACTTCCAAGGAAGCCTGGTTTGCCCAATGAAGGCCACCATAAGACTCTATAGTGAATTTCAATGGATAGAGGTCATGACTATGGGGTATTCCGCTGCATATCAGTTTATTCGCCATAAGCTAAAATCTACCCGTCAGAAGAGTCTGCTATGTAAGCCTCATTTTGCTCGCCCATCTTGCTGACGAATGACATACAAACACGACCGAGACGTTCCAGACCTTTGACAAGACTCAAGCCACATGTCATTCTGTCCTACACTTTGTCTCGATGTAGTGACATAGAGACGCGCATGGCTCGGACGCTCCTGCCCGGGCCAGCCAGTAACGAACGGTGCCGTCGGAGGAGACTGCGGGTAAGTACATGTAGACGTCAAGTCTCTTCTCGATATTGTTTCTCATACAAACTTGCGTTTTCGAATCACATGTCTTCGTTTGCGGCATGGGCTCAAGGTAAGCAGGGGCCTTGCATTGCCCATAGGTTCGATATAGCTCGTAGCATTCGTCGAAATCACCACCATTAGGTGCGCGAGAGAGAATGTGTGTATGTGGGCGAGAAAAAGAGTCTGGACCCGCATTCGTCTGATTATAGAACAACAATCGCTCTCTGAAGCCGAGTTGACACTCAATAGATGGAGCTAGCTTATTGCTTTATAAGTTTGGCCAAAGTTGAACCATGAATAGAGGAAGAAGTAGATTGTCAGGGTGCCATCACACAAAGTGTCCGCCAGAGCAGAGTACTGAGTAACGATAGCGATAGCTGAGGAATAGAGATTGATACCATGTTGTCTAGCTATCGCATCCATATTTCAAGAGGGCACATTTGATGATGGTGGAACTTAGCATGCCTCTAACATCATAAACATCAACACATGATCATGGAAATTACACACGGGAGACTTTCTCCTACAAACTTTACGCCTTTGAAAGACACCTAGATATTCTCGATAACTCTCAGGCAGATACAAGTATGGTAACGTCTCTGAAGCGAAATGTCTTCCCGCTTCAAAAGCCACATTCACAACAAGAAACCGTCAGTCCATTCAATAACGGTCACCATGAATCAGGAGTAAGACTTCGTGCCCAAAGTAGAACCTACGTAAATGCTTCCTCTTCGATATCAAGTGCAGTCTTCCAAGGATATCGAGTCTTCTTACATCAACCACAACGGAACATGATCGACAAACCGAGAGGCTCTTCACGAGTCAAATCCTCAGCTCAAGTCAGCTAACACATGCCAAAACACGACATTTGACAACACAAGAGTAGGCCGCAAACTGACACAGAACACTATTCGGCAATTGAAGTCATCGTCGTCGTTGCCAACGTCGTCATCGTGAAGTACATTAAACGTCATACTGCATATCAACACAAGAGTCATTCAACCCAACAGCGTGTCAGCTCACTGCTGGGGGTCCTCTCCGAGACGGGAAAGGAAATTGCCCGTGCCAAGCAAACACCTCTCTCCGTTGTTCTAAGTTGCTTGACAGCTATTCGCCACGCAGATATCCTTTTCCTCTCAACGAACCGCAACACCCTTCAACTGACTAAGGGGACAAACGACGTCTTTCTCGCCTTCCCGGGCCCGAGGTTGTTACCCACGCGGAACACATCAAGTCAGTCGATAACTCGGCTCACCTCGGACTCGGAAGCCGCGTGGGCAAAAAATCCAATCCGGGCGGACGGGCCACCCCAGACCCGCGAACTATCTTACTCTTGCACACACACATCTCTCTCCTACTCTCCTCTCCGTCCCCTCATCCGTCCGTCTCTGCACCGCGTGGGTGCCCGTCCGCCCACAATCCGATCCAAGGTCCGCCCAACATCAGATCAACCAAAGGAGAACCCCGAGTCAAACTCACCAAACACATACACACGTACGTACGTACTACATGTCCAATGCTCAAACTACGTTGCCCACTTCAGCCAAACCAAACCCAACTTTTGACATCTGAAAAAAAAAACAAGGAACCAAAAGAAAGGAAATGGTCTACACTGCAGAAGAAAGAGAGATCCGGGCTTTTCCCACACGCATATCCGTGGTCCCCCCATCCGACCACGCAACCCCAACAAAGAAAGTTTATCGAGCAACCGATTTGGGGCGAGTTGCACTCCTTTCCTCAACCCTCCCTCCCCTCCATCTCCTTCCGCACGGGGACAGTCAGTTCGGTCAGTCCGCCTCACTCCAGCTGAAAAACAACAACAACAAGAACAGCATGACAGGATGGTGAGAGCCTGGCCAGCTTTGAGGCAGGTCACACACGGTGGTCCCGTCAGCAGAGCGTGCGAGAAACTTTGTCGAGCCAAGGCAAGTCAAGGGGGGGAAACAACAACAACAACACCACCCGGGACGGGGACCCGAAAGAAGGCACAAGAGTCAGTCACAACTCTCGCCTAATCTCTCTCGCCCATTTTCGTCCCGAGAGAAATGCCATTTGCTGGCTTTTGCAAAAAAGAGATTCTAGAAGCACGAGATTTTAAACTTTAAATCGTGTAGATCACACAAGGCCAAGGGGCGAACACACGGCACATTGCGGACAATGATATGGAAACTGGAACTCTTTTACAATCCCGCCGATTCGGGTCAAGCCAAGCAAAGAGGAAAGAGCATTGCCGGCGCGCAAGTGGCAGCATATCGACCCCGTCACGGATACTCCATTTTCTCTATCTATATTCCTCGCCCGGTACATTTGCCAGAAACAGGCAAAGGCATCCCGCAGCCGCCCTTTCCCGTCAATCAAACCCCACGTACCACCACGCGGTGCTTTTCCACGCGTTCACGACTCGCCGTGTGATCTGATTCCCTCCGTACGGCAGCATACCTACCTGCTCTTCCCATGAATCTGGGACCATCCGGGGCCCTCGCACATAACGGCAGGCAAAGCCGCTGGGGGGAAGGCGGCCCACTATCGAGCAAAGCGGAAGCCAGCATATATCAAAAGACAGGGCAGGTTCATTATGCGTTCTGGAGTCATGCTGAGAAGCTATACCCGGGGATGATGGAGGGTCCCCCGTCCGAACCGAGGGAATGGAGTGAAGCTCGACGCCCACGTATAGTCAAGGTCATCGGCACCGCGAGCAGGACCGTACCGGCTAGAGGAACAGACAAGAGGTGGCGGGATAGATCTGCTGAACATCATGGACCAGGGCCGTCGACGGCTGTCCTAATACTGCAGCTAGACGTCTTTAGACAACGAAGGGTATCTATCCGTAGATAGGTTGCCCCTTCGCCTGTCCCCGTTGCCACTGGCCACTCCCAAATCATCCCTCGGTCACAAGACCGAATGGCAAAGTAGCACAGCTTACCATGGCCTGAGTACCATCTATTCTATCTGCTTCCCAGCTTTCCCAGGTTCCTTCGCCCCCAAAAGAGTTGGTTTCCAACCCCTTCAACCCTGGTGATCGACCTAGCCTTGCCGGCGCCAAGTGTCGAGGGCATGAAAGACTCGGCAAACCTTCCCCTCGAGAGTTCACGGAACGCCACGTGCAGGGAAGAGAGCTCCGTAGCAATGCGACTTGGTGGACTTCTCCTTCTTCAACACCATGGGTTGAAAGAAGTCACTCGCCTCCAATCAACCAGTCGGAGGAGACGCCCGCCGCTGACCAACAAGGTAGCCTTCTTGTTCTTTTTTCTGCTTTTTTCCAGGGGACCAACGAGTCAACCCGACGCGAGGGAGGCCCTTCCTTGCCTCCGGCCGGTGTCCCAAGTCTGAGCGCCTACCAGATCTTTATGCCTCAGGGTGGCATACACCAATAGCATTCGCAGACGGACGAAGACTGCAGTTTCAGGAGTCGATCTCTTCGTCCAGGGGTCCATCGGCGGGGCGACGCCGAGGGAGGGTAGAGCAGTCCAGCTGTGATGGGGATCTGGGAAGATCATGGTTGTTCGAGGCGGGTAGGGGACACACCTGTGGTCTGTGGCGGAAAGCGGGAGGAACGTTTGCCCAGATAGTTGGCAAGGTCAAGCAGGCTTGATGCCGACTTGTCAGTTCAGTAGCCGCAGCAGTTCGTTTGGGAAAGTTGTGGTTAGTGTGGCCGTGGCAGGCAGGATCTGACATGACGGGATCTCACGATTTACCTGAGAAGGGCGGACGACGGGCAGACGGGTAGGAACAACCGGCTACAGAGGCAAAGCTCGGTTACGAGATGAAGAGAGATGGAAGGATTCCATGCAGCTTGAGAGGCTATGTCGGCGCTTCCTCGTCCACAGACGCGGACTAAAGCAGTCGAGGCATGTGGCATGGCATGCCCACGAGGGCAAGTGAAGGCGACGCAGTGGCGGCTGATGGTGGGGACGACAATGGGCGCCAGAGAGAGACAGAGAAGCAGAACGTCTGTTAGTTACGAGAAAGACTGGATATCTCGTCTGTCAATGTTTCAGACATCTGCCCGAGTGGTACCTGTGCAACTCGGGCACGGCGTCAAAGCACATCGCCAGAGTGGGTGAAGGCGTGCGCCATCCATGCTGTGCAGGAACCGACTAGACTCTGGTGTTTATCGCTTCGGACGAGGACTGAAAAGAGAAGGACGGTGCGTGGGCGGGAGGTGGGAATCGGATTGGCCCTGGCACAGATCTTTGTGTTCATGGGACTGCTAGGCGGCGAAACAAGCATGGCGATATGAAACAAGAGCGGTGGGCGGTAGAGGTGAAGGAGGTATGGGTAAAAGACTCGATGGCAGAAGCCGTCAAGTTTGAGGTAAGGCCAAAAAAAGAGCACCTAGTAAGCTAGGTCCCGTATATCCAAGTTGGGAGCTGGCATTGGCCAGTTGTTGCCTCGTCCGCATCTAGAGGTCGGCGATGTGATATTGTTCCGGGTCTTTGCTCCGAGTACGGGGTCGACGGCGTCCGCACACCGTATGTACACGAGAGGACAAGGCTGGCGACTAGCATGATTCGAGAAGAAGATATAGCGGAACTTCATAGCTAGTTCATACGGGATCAAGCGCAGTCAGGCAAGCCACAGATGCTTGTCTAGCTGTCTAGCTGTTTGTCTCCGTGTCTATCGAAGCTCGCGAGGCTCGAGTATAGGAAAAAGAAGCACCAGTCCGTGTACACTAGATCTCCCGGTCGACCGTCCGTTCCCATCATAGGATCCGTGACAGCGGAGCCCGTCGAAGGAAGGCATGCTTGGAACAGCCACTTTGGCAGCTTCTGGTTGTTGATAGTATGGATCCCATGAGAGGTGTCGGACCTCAGTTGAGCCAACCGGAACGCACCAACGACAGATACCCTGCAAAGGGACTGTGAGTTGAACGCAAGTGCGGTTGTCCAGGCCCAGCCTTGCTGGGGAGATCCCTTTCGTTTAGCAACCTCCAAGAGCTGAGCGAGCATGTTCAAAGCTGACATAAACGGCCGATCGCTGCCTCAAGTCGTTCTGGAAGACGATGTGACATGTCCCTAGAAAGTCGTCGCCCGTGTTTCATGTACCTGAAAACCGCCCCTCTCGCCGTGTTTCGGGTGCTGCACAACATTGGCTCCAAGCACACTTGCACCCTTCCAGACCACCCAGGAAAGCTAGAAAAGCTAGGAAAGCGGCGAAGCCCTGTGAACAAGCCCGCCGGTTGCAGGGAAAACTGGAGAAGGCCTGCGGGTTGACATCAACACGAGCTTCTGCCCGTGGTTTGCGCAAAGCGAACTAGGCATTGTCGTATCGAGGGTGGGGGAAACTTGTTGATGGAAACCGCGGTGGAAATAGATGGCTGGGTGCATGCTGCTGTCGCATCGTTTACACTTCTTCTCCGCCGTCACCGCAGCTGGTGCGGATAGGGATTAGGGAGAGAGAACCACACCGTACAGGCTGGTTCATGCACGAATCATACTTCGCCATGGGGGAGCGCGGCCGGCACGGCTGCTGGGCGCCAGTGTCCCTGAGGTTGTCGTGTATGCCCACCACCACCACCACCACCACCACCACTACCACCAGCCACGACGCGGGTCGAGGACAAGTCGACGTCGAAAATGTCATGTTTCGTCGACTCAGCGAGGCGAGGAAGATCGGCCGTCCCTTCCCTGTTGTTTCAGAGTTGCTCTGGGTTTGGCAGCCTTTCCCATCTCCACTGAACCGGATCCAGGGAACTCGACGTGCTTTTTGAGTTCAAGGGTAGAGTTGGTCAGATGTATTCGTATCTGCTTCCTTGAACTGCAGTCAGTCGTCATGACCGGTGTCAACCAGGATATGAACAACGCATCGGGCCCTGTGGTAAAAGTCCGAAAAAAAAGTCTCTTTTTCCTTTGCAGTAGCCTGTAGGCTGGTGGAACTCGCCCACAATGGTCGGGAATTATTGTGCAGATTTGACAGGTGAGCGGCAGGTAGGCCGGTGGTGGCGAGTGACGGCTACCGTCGACCAGCCGCCGCCGGAGAAATAATGGACGGCGGTAGCGCGAGGTCGCCGAGGCCCCAGCGAGGTCGACTGCCGATATACCCAGATCCTCGTCTCTCACGCTCCTTCTCGGAGGTTCAAGTTTCATCTCATGGCTGGAGTCGTTCCTCGTAGCGTGCCATTGCCAGACGAATGGCCATCCCCATCACAGGCAAGCCTGGCAGCAAGGAGGGCAATGTTTCCATGCATGATGTCCCAAGTCTATGCAGGCAGGCGAGCACATCACTTTGGTCGGCTGGGATGTTTCTATTCCTGTTTCCTCGACCACGAATACTGTGCCGGCGGCAAGGACCTCGACCTGCTGGCGGCCGGAGCCCCGCGCGAGCTAGGCGGGATGATGAGGAGAGAGAATAAAATAGGAGATCTGCTGATGCGGTGTGAAGCCGAGATGGACCATGGTCGAGGTGAAAGGCTCGCAGGTAATCTCAGCAGCCGCCAGGCGCACACTGTACTGGGGCGAGGCGGCCGAAGGTTCTGCGACCCGATCTCACTCCCGCATGTGCCGTGCAACGATTCCCAGATGAATGGGCAGTGATCTCAAAAAAGCAAAAGCTATTTCTGGCCCATGTTGACCAGTGTGATGCGAGTAAGGGTAAGCGTGGGCGGATTGGTCGTGTGCATGCGCAAGTGGTATATGGAGTACGTTGGTGGTTGGGTACGGAGTAGACGGGATATGTGTGTGTGGTGTGTGGTGCTTGGTGTGGTCTGGAGGTGGGACGGGAAGGAGACCAGGCCAAACGCTGGGAGAGGGGCGGCAGCTGGCAGCAAGCGCAGGCAGGCAGGACAGGACAAGAGCAGACAGGCAGGGGAGGGGCAGGTGAGGTGGGAGCGAGAACGGGACGCCCCACTTGAACATCATGGAATGAATCTGAGGGAACCAATGAAAAGGCTGAGATGCTCCTAGCGCCTACAGGGCAAGCTCTTCAGGAATATCATTGGCTTCTGCGGCTTAAGCTTAGGCCGAATCCACCAGGGTCCATTTCTGAAACTGCCCACAGCTGCCCACACGGCATCAGTCAGCAGAACCCGACTGGCACTATCCCGACAGACGCTGGGCCCCAAGGGCCTCACTTTGAGTGACCACGGCATCACGCTCCTCTTCCTTTTTCCGCTTGCTGGTGCTTGGCCCATTGTGTGTGTGTGTGTGTGTGTGTGTATGTGTGTGATCCATGAGCATGCTTGGGTCGCTCACTGGTCAAACAGGCCCATGATATGACGAATGATACTAATCCAGCATCCCGGCCTCGAGGGGTCTAGACTTGATCACCATTCTTTCCTCAACGGATAGATGTTGCTTAGTGCATGGTACTCCACGCCCGAAGCAAAAAAAAGCTCCGTCAGTGGTTTGTTTGGTGGAGACGAATCCATTTTACCGCATTCCTCAGGCGTTACGCTTTGTCTCTGAATCTCGAGTCTGAGTCTCTGCTTCTCTTTTCCCACATGATGTCTTTTTTCGAAAAAGAGTGGACATCAACAACCTTGTGCCGCGTGCGCAGCGTACGGATACCCAGCTACTGGGGACCTGAATCGCTTACAAGTTGCTCTACCCGTGTTCGCACCAGCATTGGAACTTGAGAGCGCTTGTTTTGGGCTTCTTGCGACGGCCGAGCTTCGACAAACTTGGGACCGCTTGGAGACTCAAAATAGCAGCAGGCAACGATTGCCTCAGTAACTCGACTGAATAACTCGACTGATTCGTCCATTTCGTCCCAGCTTCCCAAGGACATGAATGTGACGGCCAGCTTAGGAAATGGCCTATGCGCAGTCCAGAAGCGGCACGCATCCCGGCCGAACTTCCCTTGCCTGGCTTGCCTTATCCCCGTCACCGCATTCTCCGTTGACGAAAGTCTCACGATGCTGTCCGCGCGGGACAGGATGCACCTGTCAGGGGGAGAATGATCGTCGTTGATTCTTCCAAAGCTTCCCGATGCCCCTCTTTTGTTTGCCGCTACCACCAAGAATGCAGAAGACGGTAAACATTTAAGATTACGGAGGGGCTTTGCAGATGGTATCATGGCATTCGACCCAGCGGAAGAGCTTCCTATTTAGGCCGTGTCTCCGTCCTCATCGCTTGCCCGAGTTCAACCCCAGTCCGGGACCCCGAACCGTGAATTCCATCACCTGAACGACCTCTCTTCACCGTGGCATGTACGGAGTACAGAGTACGGGTACGGGCGGTAGAGGGATGGAGTGCAACTCGTGCTGAAGGGAAGGGAGGGCGATAGACGACAGTTCCCAGACAAGCGGGTGATGCCTGGCCGTGCGGGAGGTCGACAGCGGTCAACATGAACTCTCCCATCCTGACCGAACGCACTGAAGTCGGCCAGGGTAGCGGGACGATCAGGCGAGGTGGGAAAGCTGGTCGCCGTCTTCTCAAGACCCGGACCCGGACCTCGACCTAGTTCTAGCGTGGGCTTGCCTTGTCAGGAACTTAGCAACCATACAACCATTATCCTCGCCCACGCCGAAGACAAAGGCGAAAGCTACGAGTCTACACAGCGATTAGTGTACGAATTCTGCGTACTCGGCGGGGGAGGGTGTTCAGGCGTGAGGCAGGCGACGTGCAGCTGGCATCTGCTGGCTTGGAGTTTCAGAAAGCTCGGGGTAGCGTGCGTCGCATTCTGGCAGGATGATCAAACAGCCACAACCATGGTCCATCATCCATGAACAACATCCCGCCGACGGCTCCCTCCACCGCGCAACAAGGCCGGTTTGCCGTCTTGTCAAGAGCAGTGCAGGACCGCAGGCTGATGCTTGAGATCTCGTACCTTGCATAGAGAGGTACAGCGCTGCCGTCCGAGGTTCGGCCGTCGCCTCCATTCCAACGTCGTGTCTTGCTCCCGACTTGACCCATGGGCCATGAACCTGCCCATCCTGGATCCATATCGAAGGCGGCCTTTGCCCTCCTTCGCGGCGGATCGCAGCTTTGTGGAACCGACTGCAGCGATTCTGAAAGAAAACGAGCAAAGAGTATCGCATTACCGAGTTCTTGTTTTTGTTGGTCCCGTACGAAGGATGATGTCGGTTTAATCCCCGAAAGGTCCACTCTATCGAGTTCATGTCCGCACTGAGCAGAAAGTGAGGACGGTGTTCCGTAAGGCCACCGTAACGGTCAGGTATTGAGGCCTTGGCCCGGATCGGATGGCAAGAGTCGAAAACGGGATGGCTCTGGAGCCCGATATTCTCCACATGGCCGAAATCGTGTTCTGTTCCTAGTCAGTCACTCAGTTCAATATCAAGACACGATTCAAGCGACCCCATTGACGACACCGTGCAGATGCTGGGAAGAACACAGAGAACCGTGCGGATAAATGATGGCGCAGTCGGAGCATACTTTGACTGCCCAGTCATTGTGAGTGGTGACCATTTCAACAGTAACCAGCAGGTGCAGTCGTTGGGAGACTAACGTAGAGCATGCAGGCGGAGCGAAAATCGTGGACCAGTATGAAAGTGTAGAGTGATGTGCATGAAAGCTGCTGAGGGGACGAGCGCCATTTGGCCGCAAAACCTGGCCTGTCAGCCTGTGATATTGTCGAGAGGTTATTCGGAAAGCCTGAAGGCATATCGCCCTAATTGGTGTAAGGCCGTCCAATGAATCCTGGCACGACGGAGGGCCAAAGCCACCACCAGTGTTGCCGGACACTTCTTTGGTCTACATCGTAGCTCGCGGCAGCGAATCATCCCGTGTTGGGCGATTCTGATCTTCGCTGTACGCGGTGTAGTGTGATAGGTAGGTCGGGCTGGCGGGACGTCGTGACTCGATGAAAGCAAGCGTTCCTGGCGAGAGAGGCACGCGAGTTGGAGGGGCGTGAGATAAGCGAAAGGGGGGCAGTGGTTACAGTTGCAACTTTGATAGAGGGACGATACTATAAGCGGATTAGCGCTTGATTTTGGTAGCCAAAGCTGATTTCTGAAGCAATGCGCCAGGCAAGTTTCACAGTTGGCAGGGCCCTGCCAGCAATTCTGCGGCAGCGACACGCAGTTTCCAAAGTGGACATAAGCAGAGTACGTACTGCAGCGCTTTTCGTGTAGGTGACCTTTGCCTAACATTTAGGGCAGAAAACTACCCGATCCCCACTCCACATCTTTGCTAGCCAGTCAACTTCTGGCTTGGCTAGTGGCCCTAGCTTCTTTCTCGCGTCATCCACTTTGTTCCGACCTTCCTGCATGGCTCTCGCTTTCTCTGTCGATTCGTACCTTTTTCACCCAGAACCGCGGCAGGCCGCACGACACTGACTACGCGCACGATCACATTCAGAGGGCGACCATTGGCGAGCTATGTACGAAATTTGCTGAGATGCCGCAGTCCCTCGCTGGCCTATTGTCGCATGTGTGCTATGGCATCCCATCATACTGGCCGGGAATGGACTGAGATGAAAAGGTGCGTTGTTCTGAATGCAATCTGTTGATGGCTAACTACGCTAAAGCGTGACGGCCTCCACTGTCTTGGACTTATCAATCTCCTTTGTTTCTCTCACACTCAGACAAATGCGGCCGCGGACCACTCCGTGTGACCAGAAGACAAGGCTGGAAACAACGTTATAGGGTCTTGACTCTGGAGCTTGAGTCTTGACGAGGAATGCAGCGTGTCTGAAGCCCACGACACATCCCATCAACGGCTCGCTTCCAACGGTTGATGTTCTCCACGACCGGGAGCTGTGACGGTCCGAGCGTGCTTGTGGCAGCTGGCAGGCAAAGCAAGTTGCTTTCGTACAATACCGTGAATACCTACACTATCTGTACAGTCTCTGAGTCTACGGGTACTTTCCTACGCCATATCAACGTACTCGATAAGCCTGCCGATCCATCGGCCGCTACTGTCACCGACTTCACTGCCCAGGGACTCGGACCTGCATTTCGACCCTCAGCTGATGGCAACAGCGTCACATCGGAAAAAGGCGCGCTCTGCATTCTTTCAGGGGCACAACACGAGCCTCTTGATGAGATGACGAGCCGAACTTATCCAGTACCCTTCGTCGCGAAATCGACGCTTGTCGAGAAAGGGAGCATATCCGATGTGCCCCAAGTCGAGAGCCACGTTGTTGCACAGGCTTTCGACGACGACCCTACGACCTTTTTTACCCACTGACTATTGGCGTCGCGGCGTCTACTTTCACGAATTGTAGTTCTCCTCCTCGCAGCCTCAACGGTCTTGCCTGCTGCAAGTATATGGCTTTGGCAGTCAGTCAGCCACGGCCGTCCGAGCTGCGCGTCTTGCTGTTCCAAGAGACAGCTTTCAACTCGTAGTGGACTTGTCTCATTAAACTACCAGAGTGCTCGGACTGAGCGAACCTCACCGGTGCTGTCGTCGGCCGCTGCGGCGTATTCGTCCGTCCTCGTGCAAGTGCTCAGGAGAAGGCAATCTTACAAAATAATGGCAGCGATGTGTCAACTATTGCAGCCATTGCATCCATTGCATTCCGAGCAAAACGCGAAAAGTCACTCGTGGAGCTGGAGCTGCTGCTGGACCCCCAAAACAAGCGATATTGCATGTGGAGATTATTGGGCAGTCTCCTCACGTCTTGTTGCTGATGACCTGCACGATAGCCATGGGACATGCATTACCGTTCTCTAGCAGGCCTGCCTAAACCTTCTTTTCCCTCTTCATCCTTTGCTCCGTCAACACCCCTGGGCCGGTTCTGGTCTTGCTTCTCTCTTCCTCTTTTGATCGTGCCGAAGAAGAAGGCTTCATTTCACCGGACATCCAACCCAATGCAACATGCAAGTAAGAGACACGGCTCCGGATCTTGCTCTGCAAAGACCATCTGGGAGCCGGACGGCCCCGCTGCAAGGACCTGGCCTGCTCCGGTTCGCGGAAGACAATGGGAGAGTTCGCGAGATGCGATGACTTGTCTGGTTGGCCTGCAGTATATGAGTATACTCTGTCAGACAGCTGTGCATAAAATATGTCAAATCCCGACAAGTCGACTTATCCAGAGTTTGGCTACGCCCTGACCTCCAGGTCTCTCTTAGTCTAGAGTCTTATCCCAACATTGTTGCCGGCCTTTTTCGTCAGCTTTCTCTCCGCTGTCTCCGACGACGCCTCATTTTCCGTTCCTGCATGGCTGAGAGACCGGATCCACATGTCTTGCTCCCTTCTGGCAAACCCTTCGCCCATTGTCTTTGGCACTGCTGGTTCGTCACACACACACACAGACACGGCCGTTGCCGTCGTCACAAACAATCACGAAAAAGGATACGATCCGGACAAGGTCCGCCGCGGCGAACCATTGATTGTTTCTGGGGACGGGGGGGGGGGGGGCACAAGTGTCCTAGACCAACAGCATGGGTCTCTCAATCATGATTCAGAGATTCGTCAGATCCTCGTTCAATAGCCGGTTGCTTGCGGCGTGGTAAGTAGAACAAGCAAGCTGCGTCTGTTTCGACTTGTGCGGACGGGTCGGTTCTAGACGTACGATGGGAAGAGAGTCAATGTAACTGTAGTTCCGGGCCACTTGTTGTTGCTGCCCATTAATAGAGAGCACATATTGAAGTATTGCCATTTTTTATTTTAATTTTCTGGTGCCGTTCCTTGTCTACCTTCCTGCACCCGCAGCCAAACGACCCATACCCAGAAGGATAGAACCAAAGACCTTGTCAATAGTAGAACATGGGGTTATCCATGACAGGGCCTCACGGACGGCCTTTCAGCAGCAGACGGTCGCCCAGAATTGTCTCCCGCTGATGTAGGTACTTCGTTCTAAAAAAACCAACGATGCTGAAGCGCACAACGCTCAGGTCTCGCACGCGGCCGGATCTTTTCTTCTTGCTGCCCCTCCTCTAGCGTCTTGCGCGTTGTGTGAGAATACAATGACTTGAGTACATGCTTCCCCAGCACGATCCATCCTAGCCAGTGCGACCACCCATCAGGGGAATTGTATCTTGTGGTTTTGCTTGGGGGGTTCTTTGGACCGGTATTCGTGGTTGTAGCATGAAGATATGAACCAGCCCAATTCAAGCCACCTCTGGAAAAGACACCAATCAGTGGCCTGAGACTAACGACGAAAGTTGACCGTCTCATCAACCGCCAGACGCCGCTAGCCAAGCATCTTCAACGGGATCACCATAGCAAATCGAGAATCTTGTCACTGCTGGATCTTGAACAGGAGTTAATCGATAATGGTGGGATGGGAGAAGAAGCATTTTGGCCAGGGCCCAGAGCAACCAAGCTTTCTGAATTCGCACTGCATTTTTCGGTCCCGTTAGATTCACCGCTGGGGGAAGAAATACACTGCCAAAGCAGACAGCAAGCAAGCCGGGCGGAAATTTTCCAACAGGCAATGACGAAAGAACGGCAGTACGGAGTACATGCGAATTAGACCTCTTCTAGGGTAGAGTTGCCCGCGTAAAGGCAGAAGATCTTCCCAGAGAATAAATGCGAGAAAAAAACCTCCGCTCGCCGCTGTCGACTGATTTTTCTTCTAGAGCGTATCCGTACATTATCTCCTTCTTCATTCCCCAGTTTTTCGATTCCATGCCATGGATGATGGTGTTCCCCTCCAAAGGAAGCCCGTTCACCGAAAACCAGAATCCTTGCTCCGGTCCTGTGTGCCTGGCATTGTTAGCAGGAAACTCTATCGGCACACCCTCTTGATGGGGTGTGGGGATCATGGATGGCGCCAAAAGTTGCATCCCAGCCCAGGGTTTGGGCGCGCGACCCAATGGCACGAATAATTTTTTTCTTCAAGATTTGATGCCCTTCACTGCATTTTCTGGGTCTTGCGTGGGAAAAATGTCAAGGACGGGGAAAACGGGCCATGGTAAAGTTCAACGGTGCAAGCGTAATGACCACACACGGAATCCCGCCACAGAAATCGATGATGGGCATATCGGCACCGGGATGGAAATGAGATTCCCCTGGACTATCGAGATTAGGTCCGGCGCCCGGGTTTTTTAACCTTTGGAGAACAAGCTTAGAGAGCGTTCTGTCACGGCGTGCCGCCATCCGCCCAGTACATACATACACTACCACGACGGGGGGCCCAGCGGAACACGATGGGGACTTAAGGGGGGATCTACTGCTAGACATCTCGGGGCCTTTTACGGAGGAGGGGGATGCGCATATTAATCCCGAGAAAGGGCAGTGGAGATGGTTAGCCTTGCCTTGCGCCGGCCGTTGACTGCCTGTTTTTGATGAATATCCTAGAGAATTCTGGCCGGGTCCCTTGAGCAGAGAGAGCAGAGCACAGCACAAGGAGTAAAGAGACCAGACTTCGTTTTTTTTGTGCAAGAGAGAGACAGAGACAGAAGAGCGTTGTCCTCAGTCCACCATCCCTGACGACAACAGAAGAATCCGGTCTTCCTGTTGGCCAAGGCCAAGGGCCCCAACTGCAACCAAACCCACTGATGCCCATCGAAATGGACCACTGCCGTTCATGGGCGCCGTGGACGATGTCCGCATGTCGCCCCCCCTGGCGGAAGGGAAGCCCTGACAGGAAGCAGAGCAAGGTTGTCGGCATCAATGACATGCGAGGTCCAGCATGTTAGTGGGTTGGGTTGGGTCGTTGGAGGGAGAGGGAGAGAGATGGTGGAGGGGGGACTTGTTACGCAGGGACTGCCACTGACAGTGACTTTACATGTGCATTGTGCGGCTATGGAGAACCACCAGACGCAGACAGTCATCGAAGACTCTAGGGCCTAGAGCGAAGGGCCGCGCGAGACTTGTCTGACCATCTAACTGACTTGGCTCAGCGCGTTGAGCGAGAGTGAGAGCGCGAGACTTTCTCCTCCTCCTCCTCTTTCTTTAGTCAACGCAAGAAAGCCGCAAAAGGCGCGAGCGCAGGCAAGGGACAGACAGCGAGCGCGAGTGGGAGCCAATGTCAGTGTCAGTGTCGCTGTCGCTGCCAAAGCCAGTCAGTGTTGTTGCCGTCCGCTCTGTCGGCGGTTGATGGGTTTCCTGTAATGTCCCCCTTCGCTACGCGGTGCGGACTGCGGTGCTCTGCATCCCGCTATACGTATTATCCTAGGTGCTTAACACGACACCTTAGTTTTTACTCGCTTGGGGGCGCCGTTGTGTCTTGTAAGCGGTATGTAGCGATATTGCTTTGTGGACACACGAGCTTGCCGGCAACTGGGGCCTGCTTGTCCGGGGCTTCTTGTCTACATACCTAGGTGGTCCGTAGTGAATCGTCCTTCTCTCGTTTCTGCAAGATGCAATTCCCTATCCTGGACCAACTCAACTAGATCCATGATCTTAGAACGGGTCAGATAGACAAATAGAGAACGAGAGGTACAGAGGGACGGAAGAGAGACATTTGGCAGATACATTGTCTCGGGGCCGCTTTACCGGTTGCAAGCGAGAGAGACTTTGAAAGTGGTTCACCCCTGGTACAACTAAACTCAACTCAACTCTCGTCACCTCTCATCCACCACCCCTTACTTTTTTCTGTACCCTACATACATACACTTTCCGCCCAGATGCCCCGTGCGCAAAGGAAGAGAAGAAGAGGTGAAGAGAGATGAAAGAAGAAGAAGAACCAACCTACCAGGCTATCAGCCAAAGCTATGCCGATTGCGAAAGCCTTTGCCTTTTCTCCATCACACCTGCCTCCCCCGCGGGGGGCCTGGCCTGGCGCGGCGCGCCGTCCTTCTTTCACACTCTATCTCTATCTCTCTTCTCCCTATTTCAAAAGTGACTACGGATAGTGTACAGAGCTCCAGATAGAGACTCTTTTCCTACAGCGGCCAAGCGAGAACGACGGGGCCTGGAATTTCGTCAGATGGGGCTAAGAGACAGACACTTGGGAGCGGGAAAGAAAGAAAACCGTCCGGATTAGCAGCGGCCATCTTTCTCTTGTCTCTCAACTCTCACTCTAAAGTCTCGGGAGCAAAGGCTAATTCCAGGTCCGGCCAATCGGCGATCCACAAAGATTCCCTGGGCACCCCCGGTTGGTACTTCCGCACGCTTTCTCTCCCCTCCATCTGGTGGTGCCGTGGTGGCCACCCCGTATGGTACAGTTTCCCTAGCAGTATGGGCTTCGACTTTGACTTCTCCTCCTAGAACAGGGACAGACAGGAACAGGGACGGCATGTCAGGAACAAAAGGAACATGATCTCATGATGCTTCTGTATGGGAATATGTATATACTCATCACGCACACAGGAACGGCAACGAGGACTCCCTGTTCTAGTTGGCAGCAGCGGACTATTCTATGACCTGGACCTGCGTCTAGCTTACGTCTATCTACGATTCCCGTCGTTGGCTGCTAGTAGTAAAGTACCGTTCCGACAAGTTTTTGTCAGCAGCGATATCTGTACAAGCAATAGGCACTAGAAAGGCCGGGCCAGGAACCACCAGGAACCATGAGCGGCACCACATGATTACTGTCGTACAATACTAAAGCTTTGCCGCGACGCATGGTAGAGAGAGTTGAGTACGGGATAGACAAGAGACACCGGACTCACTCAGTTGATAGCTATCCACCAAAAGACGAGCACCTAGCGCTGTTCCCCACAGCCACGCTTCATCCCACCTTAGCACTCCATACAAAGTACACGAGAACGCCTGAGAGCCACCCAAAGTGACTAATCGCTTGCAAGGAGTGCAACGGTTAATAGCAGCCTCTTCATGCCGACTTATAGCATATACCCTAGTTCCCGTCAGTCTGGCGAGTTGACTTTTCTGTAGTTTTAGGGCGATAATATCCTGCCACTAGCTGCCGCTATTCTGCCACTAAGTGTGGCTGCGGCCGCTATATAACCGCCGGTCTCGGGTATATACGTAAGCTAAGCTCTATATAGTTAGCATTTAAACGGATTAAGCTAATTAGAGGCCGTTAATTAACTTATGGTCGATTAAATTATTTTAATAAAAAGTACGGTAATTAATAAATTAACCTAATTAACTACTTAATTAACTACCTAATTAACTATTAATTATTTTATATAGCTTATAACTTATAATTTAATAACTTTTTTTATTTTAGCTTCGTACTCTATTTTAGCCTCGTACTTATTAATAAGTTTATCTATTTTGCTTTTTATTATAAGATTAATATTATAAGAGTAATTTTTATTAACTAGATCTTATAATATATTTAATTACGTAAGATTATTAGTTAATTAGGATTATAATTTTATAAGCGTTAGTAGCTAAGGAGCCCCTATAAAATTAATTATATTATTATTAACTATATTAATTACTTCGTTAATAATAGCTTATTAATACCCCTACTATATTTTTATACTAAGCTCGTATATATTAAAATTATATATAATCTCGAGGCCTTATTAAGTAAAGGTAGCTTTACTTAGTATTAAAAGTATTATTAATAATAATAGTACTAGTATAAGTATTACTTCTATATATTTAATAGCTTTTTTATACTTAAATATAGAGGGCTCTTATTTAGAAAAAGTACTTAGATCGACTACTAGTTTTTTTAATTTAAGTATTATAGTACTTATTATAACTATTATAATACTTATTATAGAGCCCTATAAGCGACCCTTATTTCGGATTTATAGGGGATTAAGTAGGGGGGTAGAGGTATTATTATTAATAATAAGCTCTAAGCGTTACTAGAACTAGTATAAATAGATCTTTTTTAGTAATATTAGGGTACTATTTTTAATATATTACTAAAGGACGTAATAATAAAGTAGCCTATAAGTAGTTCGAATTAAATAGGGTACGTACTTTTTTAATAACTTTTTATATAAACCTAAATTTAGTTATTTACTTAGTATACGGAGTTTTTATAAAAAGTACTTGAAAGTATTATAATATATATACGTACGTACTTTTTTTTAAAGTAATTTTATAATAACGCTTAATACCTTAGCTTAGTAATAAGTTTAATAAGTACTAATTATAACTACTTAACTTACTTAAAAAATAACTAATTTATTAAATACGGCTTTAAAGTTACTTATATAATAATAAATTCGTATTTTAATACTTATATATAAGGATTTAATAATTAACGTAGTTAGGTAACTAAAATACTTAATTTAGTTAACTTAGGTAAGTACGATTTTTTTATATTACGGCTTAAACTAAGTATTAATAGCGTAATTAACTATTATTATAAGGTACTTAGTAGTTTTAAATTTAAATAATTAGTTATAGTATATAGCTATTAATTTATTATAGAGGAGATTATTCTAATTTATAAGGAATTATTAGAAATAAGGGTTATATATAACTATATTAGTCTTATCCCTCGTAGCCGGGCTAAAGTAGTACTAGGTCTTAGTTAGTATATTAAGGTTAACGTACTAGTAATAAAGTATATATAGTACTATTTTAAATTAGGTATTATTATTAAGGGCGTTAAGTAAAGTAATCTTACGATTTATATACGTAACTTATAAAAAGGGAATATCGTAAGCTTAGAGTAATATTAATAACTAGTTAATAGCTTAATAGTAATTAGCTTCTTTCTTACTAGATAAAAAGTAGCTTATAACTTAAAAAACATAATTATTGTTTATAGCTCTATAGATATTAAATAGCAATATATTAAATTAATTAGTTTTATATATAAAATTTATTAATAAAATATCCGGATATTATTAAAATAGGGAAATCGTAGTAATAAGTATAATAAATAAGTTTATAATATAGCCCGCGTCGTTACGTTAAAAATAGTACTAATACTTTATAAAATTATATAATTAATTAAATAACTACTCGATAAGGGATCTATTACTTAATTTATTATAGTAATAAGTAGCTAGTATATTAAGTATATTACGGGTAACGATATTACTATAATTACTACTTTTTAACTAGAGGTTCGAAAGGATTTAAATAGGTCGAATACCCTTATTTTATTAGTTAACGATTTAGCCCTTTTTATTATATAATAGCGCGTAGTAGTAATACGTAAAAGTATTAATATAGCTAAATAGGTAGTTATAGTAGTTATAAAAGTTATTAATAATAGGATAAAAAAGCTAGTTATTACTTAAAAAGCTAGTAACGATTTATTAATAATAGTTTATAAATAAAGTTAAAGATTTATAACGCTTATTTAAGTAAGTTAATTTTATAAAGTATTATTATTTTTAATTATAACGCGGGCTATAAATATAATAATAAATAATAATAATTAGCGCCCTAGTAGAGGGTTTATATTAAACAATTCGGATTATAAAGCTAGTTTTATAAATAGCCTTATTAAGTACTACTCTAGCTTTAAATAAGCTAGAAAAGCGCTAGTTATAAAGTAAGTAGTTATACTCTACGTAACTATATTTATTATAATTAATAGTATATTAATAAACAAAGGGATTATTAATTTTATAATTATTCCCTTTTTATAGTATATTAACGTTAGGAATAGTTTTAATTAGTAATAGCGGTAGCGGTAGTGACGGCAAGGTTAACGAAGTAGTAGTAGGTAAGTAAGTAAGTAAGTAGGTAGGTAAGTAGGTAAGTAAGTAGGTAGGTAAGTAGGTAGGTATGGGCAGCTGGGCTCCGTGGTCGGAGGCAGGGGCGGTCGTAGCCATACTTGGGGGCAGGATATCGGCAGGTGCTGGCAGGATATCATCGCCCCAGTTTTATTGCTCTTGATTAAAAAGAATGTCCTACACTGCTGGATTACATGCAGGAACCTGCAACTCCGACTGTCATGATCACGCGCATTACACAGTATACTATGTACAAGACGAGAAGGGACGAGACTGATGAATGTCAACAATAACACCAGCCGTCCCCGGTTGTTGTTATTGTTGTGCCGGCGTGCGGGATACACATACATGTGTAGGCATGTTAAACCGCGGGACACCCCTGGCTTGTCCCAACTCAACTTCACCCACGCATAGCAAGTCCGAGACAAGAAAAAGACAACCCAATGGCAAGACAGGTATCGGATAGGTAAGCAGGTAATGGTATCCGTACCTTGCTTGCTTGACTTACTTTTTTGCTAGTCTTTCTGCATCCTCATGCCCCCTTCACTCGTCTTTTCGCCCGCTAAGCCTAGACCCGTTGTCGTTGTCTCTCATTTTCTCTTACTCTCACACTCTGGCCTCGCGTGTATGTGAAGGTGTACCTGACCAGTGCCGTAGACAGGTAGGCAGACAGAGCGATTGTGTGCGTGTGTGCGCGGGCGTCGCGGTCTCTCGCCCTCATTGACATTCTCCTCCGCTTTTCCTTGTGCTCCTAGTCCAGGTCCAGCGTGTGTGCGTGTGTGTGTCCAAGACCTGACCTAGTCTCTCGCCTTCTTTCTCTCTCTCTCATCCTCCACAAATCTCATCCACACCCGTCCACTCCCACACCCCTGTTCCGCCATCGTCCATGGTCCTAATCCTGGGAGTATGTCCACTTGGACAGTCCCAATTAGGTCCCTAGTTCCAAGGTTTTTTCGTATTTATCTCACCATCATGACCGCCTCCTCCTCTCAGTCAGAAGGTCTGGGTGCTAGCCCACTTTCGCTCTTGACTTCTTGACTTGTTGTCTTTCCACTCACGCTACCCTTGTCTGACCTAACCGGGCCTGGTGCTGGGTTCGTGGTGGTTGTGGATGGATGAATGGACGGGTGGGCATGGATTCTCTCACTCTCACTCTCATTCTCATTCTCACTCTCAGTCCTGCTGCTCTGTTTCTCTTCCCGCCGGTCCAGGTACCGCAGCAAGGTACCGGGCCCTGCTTCCTCGCTCGTCCTCCCTCCTCCTTGACTTCTCTCTCCCCTCTCCACCCAACTTTCACACCCCCCTCCCCCTTCCTTTTTTTCTTAAACACCCTCCCCCCTCGTCCACCCGGCTGCGTCTTTGCTCTCTCTCTGCCCTCCTTTCGCTCTGCTCTGCTCACCCTGAACCCGCTCGACGGTCCAGTCACCAGTCAGTCAACTCAGTCACTCTGTACCAAGTAAGTCGGGTCCTTCTGCGCTCTCAGTCTCTCCTCCTCGTCCTCTTGCCCCCTTGGCCTTCCTTCTACCCATCGGCTGCCACCATTTGGTTCACTCCCATCCGCCGCACGCCTACCCGACGCCCACGCGCGCTGCTACCATACCTTAGTACCTAGTGCAGGTACCTACCTACTGCCGCTGCCGCCGCTCTCTTTACTCCCACTCCCAAGTACCTTCTCCAAGGTACCTACCTACCCAAACCCAAGGCAAGGGCCCCAAAAGTCCAATCCCGCGCCAGACCCAGACCAGACCAGACCAGACCTTCTCACCCACTTCCTCCTCGTCTTCCTCCTCCTTCCTACCTACCTTGCTCCTCCTTTCCATGCCCCCCTCCCCCCCAGGCCCAAGGTACCGCGCACCACGCACACCACGTACACCACGCACCACCACACGCACCAGCACCCAGCATACTCCGTCCCCAAGAACCACTTCGCTTGACCTTGGCCTGCTGGGGACCTGACCTTCTCTCTTCCTTCTCCCTTTCTCACCCCGTCCAAAATCATTAAACCCCCAGACCATCCTCCCATTCCCAAACTCTTCTGATATCTCTTTTTTACAAGACTCTTCTTTTCTTCCCATCTCTCTTTTCCATTCTCTCCCTCTACTTCCCTCCTCCTTCTTCCCCTTCTCTCCTCGTCGGAGCCGCACATACCTCCCACCCCCCGTTTCTCTTGCCATCTCATCAGGACTGACCACCCCCGAGGCACATCATCCCGCCCATCGACACTTCAGACATTGCCCGTCGCACGCTTGCTCATCATCGCGAATCGCATCGTGCCAGCAAGCACCAAGCACGTCTAGTCGCCAACCAGTTCCAGTTCCTGCGCAGGGTCCCTTCGTCGAGCTTTTTCTACCTTCTTGTTTTGCCATTGACGCACCGTCTTCCACCAACGACCCCTAATTCATTCGACCCCAAGGTTCCACTCCGAGACCGAAGGCGCCGATTAACACCAAATCACCCATCATCAACAATATCAGCACCTTGACGGTCTTGATCTGCGTAGCCGAAATCACCCATCATTCGCTTGAGGTCGAGTTTGGGTCCTGTGGTCTACAGTTGTGCCAACACAAAACGTTATTTCCTCCCGGGCTGGACTCGATTTAAGTCTCAAAAAATCAATCAAAAAGAAAACTAGCAACGATCCCATTACCGGGCTCATCCAACCAGGGCAGCGCCTTCAATCAGCTTTGCGGATCTCCGTCTCGCAAACCAACACACCATTTCTTTGACTCTTCGTCACCTCCGCAATCCTGCCGAGGCGAATCACCCGCGCGACCTCGCTCTCGAACCGGTCAGACGCGACCGACACCCGTCGTCAACCCCCATCACAACGAATTCGACAGCATGTACTCACAACATGCCGCCGCGGGCATGGCCCCCCAAAAGCCAGAGACCTTCATGCTGAGCACCGAGGCCCAGCAGGCGTTGCCTCACGACGCCCAGGTCGCTTTGCAACAGGTTGACAACCGTAAGTCGAAATTGAATCGGTAATTCTCAAAGATCTCAATTGACTCGTCTCCCAGTGAAATACTTCCTCATTTCTGCTCCTGTTGATTGGCAACCCGATCAGTACATCCGCAGATTTCTCCTTCCCACGGGCGAGTACGTCTCTTGCGTTCTCTGGAACAACCTCTTCCACATCTCCGGAACCGACATCGTCAGATGCCTGTCCTTCAGATTTCAGGCTTTCGGCCGGCCAGTGAAGAACTCCAAGAAGTTCGAGGAAGGCATCTTCTCCGACTTGAGAAACCTGAAGTCGGGAACCGATGCATCGCTCGAGGAGCCCAAGAGCCCCTTCCTCGACTTCCTCTACAAGAACAACTGCATTCGCACACAAAAGAAGCAGAAGGTCTTCTACTGGTACAGCGTACCCCACGACAGACTCTTCCTCGACGCTCTCGAGCGTGATCTGAAGCGCGAGAAGATGGGTCAGGAGGCCACCACCGTCGCCGTTAGCGAGCCTGCTCTGTCATTCCAGTACGACTCGTCCCAGTCGCTCTATGAGCAGCTCACCAAGGCCCAGCAGGCCAACTCCTCGTCTTTCAACGCCCAGCAGGTCACCTTCTCTCAGTCCCAGTCCACCTCGCCGATCATGAGACCCATGGACAACATGCCGCCCCCGCAAATGATTCCTCAATCAGTTGCTCCTATGCAGGATGGCATGGAGTCAATGGTGCCCTACGGAGCGATGGGCATGCCTCAGCAGATGCCTCCCCAGCAGATGGTCAAGAGGGAACCCGATTTCGCTCGCGTCCAGTACAACCAGAACGGTGTTCCCATCACCCAGGGTCACCAGAGACACGCTTCGATGCCCGCCTACGGCCTCGAGTACTCTCCCGCCCCGTCATTCGTCTCTTCTCAGTACGAGGACTACAGCAACCGCGGAATCTCCTTCGAGCCCATTACACCTCCCCAGCAGGCCTTGGGCATGGCCGCCGAGCCCGCCTACATCGCCAACGAGGAGACCGGCCTGTACACCGCCATCCCCGACCACATGGGCGGCAACGTCAACGGTCTCAACGGCATGATCCAGCTTCCCCCCTCCAACCTCGCCGGCCCTCAGTTCTCGAGAGCCTATGGTTCAAACAACGTCTACTCCGTCATTGAAGGATCCCCCACCTACAAGCAGAGGAGACGGCGTTCATCCATCCCGCCGTCAATGTCAGCCATTGCCGCTGCCACTGCCCAAGCGCAGGCACAGGCTGCCGCTCAGCAACAGCAACACCAACAACACCAACAGCAGCACAGACCCTCGGATCTCCGGCGGTCGGTCTCTGCATCCGTCGGTCCTGTGGCTGAAGGCGACGAATCTGCAGACAACTCCCCGCCCGGCCTTGCCTACAGCAGCTCCGCCATGTCCATGGTAAGCCAGCAGCACAAGGAGATGCTGGACCTGTCCCGGCACGGCACTCCGCTGTCCACTGTCGAGGGCAGCCCCGCTCTCAACCCCATGTCCCTCCAGCAGCAAGACTACTCCCACCTCCAACACGATGATATGTCCGGTGATGGTTCCATGAACGGCGCTCCCCGGCCTGGCATGCAGGGCCCCAACGGTGTCGTTCGCAGAGCCCGCTCCGCGACTGTCATGGAACTTGGTCCCTACCCCCAGAAGTCCCACTCCTGCCCTATTCCCACGTGTGGTCGTCTCTTCAAGAGATTAGAGCACCTCAAGAGGTAAGAACCAGACTCGATTCTATTTGTGATCAACCAAAAAAAACGACCTGCCTGAAATCTGACCAAACCTCCAGACACGTGAGAACACATACACAAGAAAGACCCTACATCTGCCCTTATTGTAGCAAGGCATTCTCCAGATCAGACAACCTAGCACAGTATGCCCCAACTTTCCTTCATCTCATTTCCTTTGTCATTTCCTTTGTCAAGAAAGATGTAATGTGGAGCGAGACCCCAAGCGATGAAAACCAACGTCCAAACCGCCGCGCCACAACACAGACATCATCATCATCACTACGCAGCCACCAAGTTTTAGGGGGGAACCCACCTCGTCGCATAGCATGGACTGACTTTGATGTTTCAACAGACACAAGCGTACTCATGACCGTGGTGAGAACGGCGAGGCTGCTCTCAACTTCTCCGGCGAGGAGGAGGAAGAGTACTCTGGCGAGGACCAGCTGGGTTCCCTCGAGGAGGCATCGCCCAACTCCGAGAACGCCTACGTCACCGCTTCGCTCAACGGTATTGCCAACGGCTCGACACCGCCGACATCGAACGGCATGGCGCAATCGTTCAACAGCTTGCAGACGCTCAGCATGCCGATGACCATCAGCCAACCGGCAGTGAACGCGAGCGCCATCATGTGAGAGACGACACCTCACGAGCTTCGGCTCTCGTTATGACTGGAGTTACG
This sequence comes from Colletotrichum tamarilloi, assembly GCF_030869305.1. Taxonomy (NCBI): domain Eukaryota; kingdom Fungi; phylum Ascomycota; class Sordariomycetes; order Glomerellales; family Glomerellaceae; genus Colletotrichum; species Colletotrichum tamarilloi. The sequence goes on from NW_026849398.1 coordinate 409,016, forward strand.
TTTCCTTCGACACGGTGTTACTTAGAGGGCGGCATGGCTATGACAAAGGTTTGGAATGGGTTAGGGGCTTTTTCTTTTTTCTTCATCCATCCAGAAGATGGATTTCGGCACGCGTTAGCGACTGGACAATTGCTCCTCTGGCTCCGGGCGAATTTTTTATTTCATTTTCAGTTTCATGTGTTCAGCATCGAGTCTGGCCGACGGTCTCAGACACCAAAAAGGAAACTCGCACACATAGAGGTACGTACGGAGAGACTGGGAAGATCTCGACGTTTGAAAGTACCCGTCGAAAAGGGAGATTTTTATGCATGAGCTTAGGGTCGATATGCGAAGAAGAGAAACGACTCGCACATGTATATATAGTTTGTTTCTTTTTCCTTTGTGCTGGAGAGGCATAGTTGAGAAAAGAACACTCGCCAGAAGGCCAGATGATACCAGGGGGAGAAGACTGCCGAGCATTCCTTTGATTGCTCGACAGGGGTTGCCACGAAACAATAAGCAGAGTCTCGAATGTTGATTCACCTTTCCAAGTCCGGTTCCTTGCCAGTGATGTGTTCTCGAATGTGACTTATGCTCTAAAATTGTGAGGACTAAGACGGACTTGAGATGAACAGGTTTGTGCGTGCCAGCAAGTGGACATGTATTGAGACCCAGTCACGTGTAAGCATTTGAGCATTATGGACGGAGAACAAACAATTTGCGTAAAGCCTTGTCTCTTTCATATCTACTGCCTTGAGAAAGACTATGAGCCGCTGCGAACGTGAGGCACCTATTACTGTAGGTATATAAGGGCTCGGGAGTCTTGCGGCATGGTAGATGATCAGTCTACCTCCTCCCGCGGCCTCCTCTACCACCACCACCACCACCTCTCCCTCCCCTTCCGCCCCGACCTCCACGTCCACCGCCGCCGCCCTCGATATTCCGAACATCCCTCTCGCTCAACCTCAGCTCGGCGCCCCTCATCCTTCCAACATCAAGCCCATCAAGGCCCCTCTGTCCAAACCTACCCCCACCGCCGCTCTCCTTCTTCGTCGCCTTCTTGGGCGCCTCCCTCTCCAACACGATTCCGTTCTCCCTCGCCGTCTTCCTGCGCTTCTCCTCGCGCTTGGCCGTGCTGGCGACGATGCCCTTGCGCATCGCCATCGGCATCTTTTCCTGGACAAAGATCGATTTGACGCCGGACACCCCCTGCGCGCCGGCGAGGGACCGCGTGCGCAGGTCCGTCTGGCGCTGGCGGAGTTTGCCCTCGGAAAAGGACTTGGAGGCGGCGTTGGACGGGTTGGAGAAGGGGGAGACGGCGTGGCGGGCGAGGAGGTGGGATTCGGAGAGGAGGCGTTGGAGGGCGAGGTCGTTTGCGAGCATGGACTTGTCGTTTTCGTCGTCTGGGTCGTCGGGGGCTTGTGCTGCTGTGAGGGAGGTTGGAGAGGGGTCTGTTTGGGAGGGGGGTTTGGAGGACTATGAGGAGGAGGAGGAGGGAGTTAGTGAGATGGTGAGATGTGAGGACGGGAAGGGGGGAGGTATACCATGAAGGCCTTGAGTTCGCGCTTGCTCATGCTGACGACGGGCGGGGCGTTGGATTTGGTGTGGTCTACGACCTCGATGACGGGGTTCTCGTCAATGTCGTCGTACGGGATGTCGCTGTCCTCGTCGCAGTCGTCTTCTGTCGAAGCTCACTCTCGTTAGTCAATGGTCTTCTCCATAGCATTTCTGGATATTACGCCCAGCGGGTTGACTTACCCTCGTCGCCAGAGAGACCACTCCACTCCTCACCCTCACCCTCCTCGCCGTCAGCACCCTCGTCCTCAAAGATGTCCTCTTCGCCTTCGTCTGCCTCCTCATCGCTCCCGCTCGCGCTGTCCTCCTCCTCCTCCTCTTCGGCCTTGGCCTTGCTCTTCTTGCGCTTCGGCGCGCTCTTCTCCTCAATCGGTTTAAACTGCGCCTCAAAATGCCGTCTGAAGATCTCTTGCGCGTCTAGCATGGATGTATCTTCCTCCTCCTCGTCCTTTTCCTCAGCCTTTCTCGCCTTCGTCTTCTTGGTAGCCGTCTTCTTCTTTGTCGCTGTCGCGGTGGCGGAGGATTTCTTGAGTCCCTCGGCGCTCTTCTTCTTTTTCAATGCCGGTGCAGCAGTCTTGCTCAACGTCGTCGTAGTGGGCTTGTTCGTCTTGGTTGTCGACGCAGAGGGCGCCTTGCGCTTTCCGAGGACCGAGGCCATGTTCGCGGTCGCAAATCGAGATTCTGAGCTTGTAGGTTTGCGGTCGTTGCTCTTGCTCAGAGAAGCGAAATGTGGAATGTACAGTAGAGGACACGGTCGTCCTCGATTCGTTGCTGCGACCGAAAGCAGTGATTGTAGCTTCGTTGTCGTACTCCAATTGTTACAGTATTGTTGGGGTAAAAAAGTCCTTCAGCAACCGAAACTTCTATGCAGACTACCTACCTTATCGCGACAATCTTGAAAATTTCAGTGGGTCTGAGAGAAGGTCCCCTTTCTCAGCCTCGTCCTACCTGTGGCTGGAGAACATCCTCATTGGCTGCAGCCTCCACCACATCAATATGGATGGGAGGGGGGTGTCAAAGACGTCAAAAGACGTCAAAGCTTCTATCAGCCTTGGTGGGATGCTAAAAGCCCCCAAATCCCCCCTCTCCTCACAAACCATCCAGTGTTGTCCATTAGATGCGACAGTGACTGCACAACTAGACACGTCGTCTAGGCATCTTGCATGAGAGCTCACCTCCCACAGCGAAACAACAACATGAGATGAAGAGAATCCCCCAGACACATGCGCACAGCAGGTTGATCTGTCTCCAGAGGAGAAAGAAAAAGAAAGTTTCCTTGGATCTGACACGTCTTGCGACAGGAACCTATGTCCTAGTCCCTCAAAGTGCCAAGAATAGCCCACATCCAATGGACCAGATGAAACCATCACCTGGGCGGACTGACATATTATCAGAGCCTTCCTGTGGTTCACCACCTCCATGAGTACATTGCTTAGGTAGATGCCTACCAAACCCACCAGTGCGCCATCTCATCCAACCCTAGTTGGTCGACGCACCAGCGCCAGCGGTGCGCTCACATGGCATGCACCAAAGGAACAAGGGGGAAGAGAACAAAATAGGTACTTATAACACCAAACTAACTCTGCTTGTGACAATCACTGCTTGTGACAATCACTGCTTGCTATCCATCCCAAAGACCCCGTTTTCATCACATCTCTTCCTTCTCCAGATGCACACTCCCCCCATAGACCCCCTTTCCTTTACACGCTATAGGTCACACAAAGACATCAGAGGAGATTCCCTAAGACCGCGCGGCCTCAAGTTCCAGCTCCAATTGTCGGATCCTCTCGCTCTGGTCCTGAGACCCGCCAGCGTTCACCTTGCGCTTCAGCCCCTCGACTTCGTCCGACAGCTTGCTAATCTTGTCGTTCTGCTTGCCAATGAGCTTGGTCTGCTGCTCGAGCATCTGTCTGATCTGATCCAGAGATGACTCAATATGCGTCGAGGACGCAGGTGAGTTGGCAGATGCAGGCTTGACAGGGGACTGTTGTGCGGGAGGCGACTTGACTTGAGCAGGGGAGGCGGCCTTGATAGGCGAGGGAATCTTGGCCGGCTCGGCACGGACAGGAGCAGGAGCTGCAGCAGGGGCTGCGACGCGCTGAGCTGGTCTCTGTACCTCCTCGAAGCTTGAGTCGTCGTCCTCATCCTCAGGCTCAGCAGGCTCGTCATCCTTGAACTTGTTGGCCATGTTGGACATGGAGGCCTGCTGCTCCTTCATCGAGGGAGGGGGTGAGCGTGCCACCGGAGTAGGCTCCGGAGCGGGGGCAGGCTTTGGCGCAGGCTTCGCAGCCGGAGCAGGAGCCGAGGCGATCACGGGAGGCTTGTAGTCAGAGGCAACCTCCTTCGGGGCGGTACCCTCGTACACACTCTCCAAGTCGATTTTGGAGGGGATGCCGGTCTTGCCATCGAGCCAATCCTTGGCGCTGACGGCAGGCTTGAGGCCAGTAGCAGGGGGGAAGATATCAGACTGGAAGGTTTCGGCTCTGCGGGGAACAGTGAAGGAGATGGGCTCGATGTAGCTGTCGTTGACCGTCTTGTAGGCTCTCATGACTTCATTCTCGTGCACCTACGCAGCGTTAGATATGGCTCTCTAAATATTCCACCACGCGCTCGTGCTGAAGTCGACCTACGTTAATGCCACGACGGGGAACGAAAGCAATGCCTCTTTGGGGTTCGGCGGACTTGTACTCGCTCAGGTATTCGAACTTATCGTTCTCGTACTCGTAGTATCGGATGTTGCCGTCGCTGTCAGAACTGTCAGTACGCCAAGGACTATACTCTGCTCAATGAACTACTTACCCCTTGCCAGCAAGATACAAGCAGTTGGATCCGTCATCTGTCTGTAATTTAGCAACTGTCCCTTATGAAGCGTAGACCTCCAACACTAACCCCAGAAAGGCATGATAACACCAGAGATGGAGTCCAGCATGCTGAAACCTCCAATCGGCTCACTGCGACCAGGCTCCCACAGCGCAAGCTGACGCTCGCTCATGCGCGAGAAACCAGCCGTGGCGAAACGGTTGTGCTCGCCCATCCAGACGGCTCTGCTGTTCTTGGCGCCCGGGTGGCCAGGGGCCTCGTGGACCGGCTTCTCGGCGCGCACATCCCACACGCGGATCTTCTTGTCGCGAGATGTCGTGACCAACATGGAGCCGCTGGCGTTCCACGACAGACTCTGGACAATGTCGTTGTGCTTCAGGGTGTGGGTGGGCGAGCCGGTGGTGATGTCCCAGAGCTTGATCGTAAAGTCGCCGGATGCAGACGCGAGAATGTTTTCCGCAGCGGGGTTGAACTGGACCTGGCCGACCTTTCTGTATGTTACATATCAGCATCATGGTCGAGAAAGCGGAGTGGGAGGAGAGGAGGTCGCGGGCGACGAACCTCGAGTGACCAGCGAGCTTGCTGACGGGAGAGACATCGGCGGGCTCGTCGGCATCGGTGTAGAGGGTGAAGTTCTCGGGAACCTGCCAAAGGAAGACCTTTCCATCCTCAGATCCAGAAGCAATCACGCGGTCGTTGAAGGGGTTCCTAGCACGTGGTCATCAGTATGATTGTCGCGTGCGCTCGCCGTCGTCGGTGGATGGTGCGCGCGGGTCGCGGCGTCGCGGGGATCGGCGTACCAGTCGGTATCCAAGACGGTGGCGGTATGGCCTCGAAACAGCGGGATCTGGTCGGGCACCTTTCCCTTCTCGCCAAGGGGGATGACAGCGAAAGCGCCGCCACCGCCGGCATCCCAATTGACGGAGAGGTAGTCGGGGTTGGCCTAAAGGTAGCGAGTTTCTGGTCAGCCTCTTTCTCTTATGTTCTCCTATCGACCCCGGTCTTGCCCCCCATCAATTGTCTCGGCAGGTGGGCAAAAGAAGCAAAGGAGCGAACCCCTTACTTACCTTCACCAAGTTGGTATCCCAGGCATTTCGGCTGATGTGAAGGTTATCGTAGCAGAACTCCTTCCGGGTCGGCTTGCCAAAGACGTGTCCTAGACGAGAGGAAACCGGGCGTCAGCAGTCAGCTCGTCCCAGCGCAACACGTTGGCATGCGACAGTCAAAAAAAGACCCACGATATTTCGACGCTCGCACAAAGCGGCCCGCCATTGAGGATGATGTATGTTTTGAAAGACCCGGGTGGCGGGAGGGAGGAGGGGAAGGGGTCGGTAAAGAAAGAGGCAGACGATATGCAATGCTGCGTAGGGAAAAGCGACGTAACCTGCGATCTCTTGGTGATCCAAAAGGGGAGGATTTGGTGTAATAAGATAGCTGGGAGCTGTTGCTGGCGGGCCCTTCCAAAATAACGAACTAACGGGAAGACGAAGTGGGTGCTGCCGCCCGCCTGCTGCTGCTGCCAGCCCACTGCAATTCCAGCAATCCATTGCTCTGGATGGGTACGTACCCACCTGCAATTCGTGCCGCTGCACATTACCTTCGGTACAGATGGATACCTTGGTGAAACTCCCCCGGCCAGCTGCGCCCCCGTGGCTTCCCTTCACTGACAAGAACATCAATGGAGCAAGGGTCCAGCAACTTTATGCACATCACGACGCACGTGATGCATACGCTCCTCACCTGGGTGACTACGAACTTGACAAGGCCTAGGCCTAGTGAACTCAATTGCCCTCGGATTATGACCTAAGTAAACGAGGCAACAGATGTCACGACACGAGAATGCAATGCCAAATAGTTTAACGATAAAAAACCTCCCATTTTAGTACAACATGATACGTACAACCAAACGGGCTACCCGACTCCTAGAACAATGCTCAAAAGAAGCCGAGTGCGAATTTAAAACAACAAGCTCTCAATCTCCGGAATTTCCTCCATCGCCATCGCCATCCAAACCATGCCCAAACGCCATCCTGTCTGCCAAATTATTAGATATTCAGGCAAGCGCGCAGTCCACAAGACACAAGCCATCGCAACAGCGGACCAAAGACAACATGATGATCCGATCACGAACTCCAGGTCCAAGAGAATCATAGATCATGCCGTGCCTCCCCATTACGTCGTGTCCCCTACTCGTGCCGATCATGCCAAATCATCAAGAAAAGAAGGGGGTATTAGTTGAATGTGCTCTTCGTCCGTGAGTGCACCCGTCGGCCCTCTTGCCGCCGTCGCAGCGCCTCCTCTCTCTTGAGGATGAGCTCGCACCACTTGCCCTGCTTGCGAGAACCACCAACATCGTCCTCGCTGTCGCCGCGACCAGTACCAATGAGGTCCGTCAGAGCCAACAGCCAGCCTTGCTTGTCCTCAGCAGTGTCGGCGTAGAAGTCGATGGTCTCGCCGTTGTTGAAGCGGATGCGGAAACCCTCCTCGACAAACATGTATCCTTCTTCTTCCTCGGCGAAGGCTGATCGCCGACGTCTGCCGCCCTTGCCGGTCGTCTCTCGCTCCGTCAGGGCACGCCGATCGTCAATCAGCCTCTTGGCATTAGCCAGGTTGATAGTAGCTCGGGGTTGGCGGGTAGCCTCGTGGTAGGCCGTGAGCTTCTGGCCAACAAGCTTGAAGTATCGTCGGCGCCAGTACTGCGATGAGGTTAGCACATATTCAGTATGAATCGGACACGACAAGAGACTTACAGGGCAGTCGCCACCCTGTTGGCTCAGGTGACCTTCCCAGTTCTTAGCAAGGCGCTCCTCCGCAGCCTTAAGCTCTCGGATGCAAGAGTTCATGCTCTTGGGCATGTCCTCCTCGGTGGATCCCTTGGGACGGGGTACAAAGAGCAACTGGAGCTCCAACTTTCCAATCTTGTAGGGGGCGCGGCGGACAACAGCAGTGTTACCACGCTTGCTCTTGACGCTGGAGGCGAAGGTAGCCTCTTCAGTCGCCCACTCGTTGAAGCAAGCCACGTCAACGACATAGGGACGGCCGTAACAGCGCGACTCGTGCTCCTTGAGGCACACGTACGAACGAGCAAAGCTGCCATCCTCAGCCGCGAGTGGAGACAACAAGTCCCAGGCGGTAGGCGCGACCTTCATCTGTCTAGCCTGAGCAGCCTTTTGCTGCTCAGCGGCCACACGCTCCTCCTCTTCGCGCTGGCGCAACTCCATCTCCTTCCGCTTCTTGGGAGACGCGAACACCCTGCTAAAGGTAGACGTCTTGGGCTTGCTAGCCTTAGTAGGAGACTGCACGATCACCTTCTTGGCAGGCGCGGGCTTCTCCAGCTTCACATTGAGGGTCAGCTGGAACTCCAGGTCGTTGGGAACCACAAGCTCAAACTCCTGGCCGACGGGAGCGTTGCGAGCAAGCTCAAGCCAGGCGGTTGTGACACAGTGGACACCATTGTCAAGCGTCAGGCTGAACCAGGTACGCTCAGCTAAAGAATTGTCAGTAATCTGGAGACGAGGCTTGGAAGGATGGAACATACTTCGGGGAATGGGCAGGTCGAGATCCTTGACTCCAAGAACCTTGACGAAGAGGCGGCCACGCTCGCCGCTTTCCTCGGTCGCAAGCTCCGGGTTCAAGTCCTCTTCGGCCAGAGGGTTCAAAGTTTGAGCATTGCTCTCCTGGCCAGGCATAGGCGGCACAGGACCACTTGTGTTGGCGCGGCGTCTGATGCTCTTCTGTCTGGGCCTACCGTTCCAGGGCTCGACGGTCCATGACTGAGGGCGGTCTGTCTTAACGGGGGAGTTGCCAGCAGATCGAGTCTTCCACATGTCAGAAGACTCCTTGTCGCTCGCTGTAACAACCTTGGTGTTCTGGCGCATGAGGTATCCGCGCTGGTTCTTCTGGTTAGCATTCTGTGACACTTTCCTGTCTGGTGAAATGATTTTATTCGTGGTCGCGGTCGGCTTGGACACTTGTCTGCTGGTGCTGCCACTTGCGATGCGAGATTTGGGGACTAGTTGAGAAAAAGCAACCTTTTGTTGTTCAATGACACGATCGAAATCTTGGTCAAGGCTGAGGCCAAAGTCAAGATCCAATGTGAGACTGCGCTTCTTGAAGCTCGAGCGGCGGTCCACGAATTCTTCGTCGTCGTGGATAGTGGGCTCTCCCTGCAGATCCCTTGACAGCCTGTTGCGGTGGCGTTCAGGAATGGCTGGAATGTCGGGCACCTCGCGACTAACTTGGCGCCGGGCTTCCCTCATGGCAATGATGTCAGAGGGTGTGTTGGAAGGCCTGGTCTTCAACTTGGATCCAGATGCCTTGATTGTCGCCTGCCTCTCCGGAATAGCAGGAGATTCCATGGGAAGCTCGTCGAAGATTTCTGATTCAGAATCGGACATGGGTCGATGAATAACAGACTCGGGCGTACCGGGCTCCTCCTCATACTCTTCATCCTCTGGATCACCCCAGCCGGAGCCGTCGTAGTCAGGCTTGGAGAGATGCTTCGGGGTCACAGGGCGCTGCATTTCAGCCTGGAGCTCCGTCATCTTTGGCGGGGGCTGAAGCTCCTCGACTTCCTCGGCAGACGGCTCCGGAGGCGGAGGAAGCATGAACGACTGCAAGCCCTTGGAGAACTCGTTCTCCCTGCCCTCGTCGTGGAGTTCGGGGAGGCTGTGCTTGCGCTCAGAGGCAGTGTCGACAGGTGCATCGACTGGCATCTCTGGCGACGGCTCCTTCTCGACCTCGGGTTCGGGCTGAGGCTGTTCAACAACCTCACCCTGAGGCTCGCTTGTAGGCTCAATAACCTCTTCAACCTTTGTCTCGGGTGTCAGCTCCCTGACTGGGAGGTCTGCTGGAGAGACAGCGCGTTGCTCGGGCGAGCTGAAACCCTTGTCAGACTTGAGCTCCAGAGGTCTTATCTCTGAGGCCAAGTCAAATGTCTGGAAGGGGCTAGCAGCACGAGGTGTGAGGATGTCCTCGTCGACCTGAGTGACCTCGGGCTGGCGAGCCGGTCCGTCAGAGTAATGGCTGGCAGAATCGGCATCGTTCTCGTCAATGTCAGACCGCGCGTAGAAGTCTGTGATTGACTCGGTGTCGACATCAGAGGCCTCGTCTCTATGGATAATGACACTACCCTCGTCGCTAAGCTCGGAGATGTCATCCAGGATGGAGTCTTCCGTTGAAGGAATTGGGACATCCGGGTCAAGAGGCAGGGGCAAACGACGCTCAGGGCTGGGTCGCTCGGGGCTAGAGCTAGGCGCCGGCGAGGAAAAGTAGTCACCTCCTTGGTCATTGGCGCCACCATTGACGCGACGCATGATGGACTCACGGGAGATACGGCTAGGCAGCTCGTAGTCCTCGAGGGCAGAGATATCTCCAATGGTATCATCGGCCTCATCTGCATCAGCGGAAAGCATGCTTGACTCGGCTGTCTCAGTATCGGAAGCGGGGCTTTGGATTCTATCACGTTGAGCACCGCGACGAAGGCGACGCTCTCTCTGCTGCTCGTTGGCAGACTTGTGGTCGTCTGAGAGCATCATAAGCTTCAGTCTCTCTTCGAGAGTCATCTTGCCGTTGCCAATGCTCTGGATCTCGTTCTTGCTGGCAGCTGCCGGGGGCGGCGGTGGCAAGCTACGGTGGGCTCCCACCATTCTCTCCGCTGTCGCGGACAGGCCAGGAGAAGACCGGGAGTCACTGAAGGCGGGCGAACCACGGGCGGGTGAGCCCATGCCGGGAAGAGGAGGCAGGGGGCGGTGATCCGAAGTTGACGAGTCAGATCGAGTGTGTTCTGTGCGGCCGATACGAGGAGGAAGTGCATCTGGCATGGGGCTTCCATCGAAGGGATCCTCCATACGCTCGGCAGACTGTCTCCAATCGTCAGGACCGACGACGGGAGTCTTGTCTGTGTCCTCTAGCGACGCATCGAAGCTGTCACCCTCCATATCGTGATCTCCAAAGTGGTAGTGTCCGTCCTCATCGTCCTCGTCATCCATGGAGTCGAAGCTGCCCTCGCGCGAGTTGGATCCTATGGAAGAAATGTCTGGCGTGGCCATCTCATATTCGTTGATTTGAGGAGGAGCCGCGTCAAAAGTGACGCTCTTGGCGTGGCGATGAAGCGACTTTCCAGAAGGAAGCTCGCGATCGTCGAAAGAAGTGTCGGCCGACCAAGTGCCGGTCTCGGGGTCGAAGCTGCTCTTGAAGTTGCTTCTCGAAAGGGAAGACTTGATAGGGGACCCTTGGTCCTTGCCCGGGCTGCGCGGCGGGTTCGCAGGGTTGATTTGCATTGGTGTAGAACCCTTGGTAGGGCTCGTTGTCGGGCTGAAGATGGGAATGCTCGATCTGCTGCTGTTGTTGCGCTGGTGGCCGATGCCTCTGTTCAGAGAATCAGAAGATCGGAGGCCATTGATGATTGTTGTTGTTCCGTCATATGAGGGCCCAGAATGCTTAGCGAGAGGACGCTCAATTTGGGGGACTCTTGTGGGATCGTATTCCTGCTTCTGCTCGAGAGCGAGAATGTTGCTGTTCTTGACTCGAGAGGCTCTTTGGAGGCGTTCGATGGATGTGCGTCGGGTCGGCGAAGGCGAGCCGTGACGTGTGCCGCCGTATAATCCGCTGTTCTCGGTGCTGATGGAGTCCAGGTTGCGCTTCTGCCAAAACAGTCTGGGAGACGTAGTAGTCTCTAGTGGGGACGACTGGAATGGAGAGGAGTCGGTGTTGAGGGTCATTTTCTATACGACAGCTGTTAGTGGAAATTCTGAACGGGGATTGTGTCTCAGACACGGTCCGCTTACCTTGGAGGGCTGCTTGAAGCTCGGTGAGTTCCGCCTGAGGTCTGAAGGAGAGAGCTCGGAAAGGGGGCGAGGGATGCCGGTGCTGGCTTTGGTAGGAGGGGGAGATCCTGGAGTGCTGCTGCCTTTGCTGATGCGCAAAGGATGTACCTGTTGCAAGAGTGAAAGTTAGTCGCGGGCAAAGCGATATCAGAGCAGCGGCGTATGTCAGAACTTACGGGATCCTCAGAAGACGCCATTTTGTGTGATGTTGTTGTGACTGCGCAAGCGCATTGGGGGGAAACAATCGCAGTACGTGGTGGTAATGGCGATCAATACTCGAAAGAAAATTCGATGTTAAGCAGACTCTGCTGCGGTGCGTTCCGGGGTAATTGCCGCAAGGTTCAGAGCGGATTCGCAAAGATACACAAAGGGGAAAATGCGGTAGAAAGACTTTTGTCTGCTAGAATGAATGTTTGACTTTTTTCTCCTTGGGTGGCTCTCGGGGATGCGTGCTGTCAGATGCCGATTCGGGTCATAATCGAAGGGTAATTCGGTATGGGTTGTTGATGACTGGAATGGGCAGAGCCGAAGTATGGGGATGCTGGGTGATGAAGCTGAAGGGGGGGAGGGAACAGCGCAGAACGACAGCAACACACACAAAAAAAATCAAAAAAGGGCGATGCCGCCAAAGTGCAGCAACAGGTAATGGGATAGCGTTCCTGACGGCGGTCGTGGTGAGAAACAACAAGAGGGTGAACGGGACGTTGTGTTGTGATGCGTCGATGTGGTCGAGTGTTGTTTAAGGGCAGCGGGCGGTATGAGTTGACGTTGAGGCGGGGACTCGATGATTGGTGCGCGGAGGGGAAGAAGTAAACAAACAAGGAAGGCAGCTCTTTGTCGGTGGCGTTGCTCCTGGCGACCTTGTGTTTAGTGTGATTTTTGGCGTGACAGGGGTCGATAAAAGACCGGGTACGTACCTTTGACGGGAGAGTTGGGACGAGGGGTTGTTGGCAAGCCGCAGGCGGCAGCAGGCTTTTTCGAAGCCCAGCATCCAGCCAGACATCCACCCCATCCACCAATCCAGCCAGCATCCAGCATTCAGCATGGCAAGAGATGGGAAAATGGGCCACTGGGGAGAGGGGAACGGCCGACGACCGGGGTGGCTTTGGGCGGGTGTCTGCTGCACGTGCCCACTCTTTCTGTGACGCTGCTCAGCGGTTTACGATGCAATCTCAAGATGTATTCAAGCGAGCAATAGCCAATGGCTGTTCATGGTCTATGCCTTTGATGCCGAAGACGACGAGTTACTGTGGAATACGGATACCTAGGGAACAAGATGCCTACTCTAGAATTATCTATCCAGTCTTGATCGTCAGCCACTGCTACGGCGTCTGCAGGGAGAGAGACTAAAGGCAAGCCAGAAAAGCAAGCATCCGAGGCGAAAGAGGGGAGCCACGGGCAAGAAAAGGAAGGACAAGAGAAGAGAGAGGAGAATAATATTCATCAACAACAACTTGATTTTCGTTTCTGTGCGCGCAAGGACTGTGCAGCACTGCATGTACGGAGTGCTGCTTATGGCCCGAAACCATCAGGCTTACTCTCCATCTCATGCTTGTCCGGCTTCCCCCCCTCGTCAATGTTGTTGTTGAACCATGATAATTCTCCGGGCCAACAGCAGCTGAGGACATGGGTTCTTGCAGCTATTGCAGTCCATGGTCAAGTCATCGTGATGGCTTACTTACCCAGTGCTCCGTACCAAACGTCAGAGAAGTCGAGACCTTGCCCTTGACCTAGACCTGGGAAGCCCACGCTTGGTTCCCGCATGTCGTGCTTCTCTCCATCACATCGTATCGCACAATCCCATCAGATGGTGGGTTGAGTGGGCTCTGGGCATTTTAGCCCGTCGGCTGGATATCGATATGGAGCTCGTTGTTGCTTTAGACGTTCCCCCTCTGCCCGTGCTCGCCAGGGGTGGGCTGTGTTATGATTTCTCGTCATCCAATGTCACTCTGGGTTACCAACACAACAGACGGAAGACAAGAGAAAGAAAGCTGTTGTTGTTATCGAGCTTGCGGCCTGTACTCGGCTTTTCTGGCTGCCATTGCTTGTCCATGCAACTTGCCATAGTTTTTTTTTCCTCCCCATTGTTATTGTTGTTTTGATGTGTGCTCTTCTTTCTCAATTGCTGATTCGTCTGTATTGATTCGTATACAATTACTCGAGTCTACAAGTACTTTGCATGTGTGTGTATAAAAAAACGAGAAAGATCGTCCGCCGCGCCCGGACTTTGCTCCTAAGAGCTGCACCGTCTTGTCCCCGCCCCCGCCGGCGCAAAGCCATTTTTCGCGAGAATGCCGTCCCATTGTGCAGCGCAATTGACTTCCTGGTGGTCCTGCCTGTCAAGTGTGATCCACGTATCCTCCCCCTCCAGGCTTCTCCTCATCCTCCTCCTTCCTCCTCCTCATCTTCCGATCGAGTCCACAAGAGCCAGGAGCACCTGCTGGCCCCCAAACACTGCGCAATATCCTGGCCCCTCCCTCCTCTTCAGCCCCAAGAGAGGAGCCACGACGAGGAGGAGCGACAGACGAAAGAGGGGCCAAACAACAACAGACTTTCCGATCCGACGCACACCATCGTGCAGGGCACGCAGGGCATCTCTTCATCATGTACGATTCGATGCAATGTGCATACATATGTACGTAAGTTTATCTCGCAAGAAAAGCCGCGCCCCCCGGGTCCCATCGGCACGCGAGAGCGAGAAAAACCTACCTATCCTACTCTACTCGTACCTGCAAAACTAGAGAGGAAAGAGGAGACGTTGGGACTAGTGCCTGTCTGCGCCGACATCGTGCGTTTTACACCAGCTCCATGAGTCCATTATGCGTGTTTTATTTCTTTGTGCTCGCTTCTTCTAGCGCATCTGCCCACCGTTGCTTCGTCACACTGGCTGAAACAACATCGCCGCTCGCCTCCAGCTAAGTTGCACGGCCGCCGCGCCGGATGTGACGCCTGTCATCCCAGAACAAGTGTTGGTTTGATTGTTGGGTATGGGCATTCGACTTTTTGATTTTTTTCCGACGATTACTGAGATTTATTCCACTCAACACACTCCTCCAACTTGACCCCGTTGCCGCCGAAACAGTCCAGCGCGCTACCAATCGTCAGGTCCACCTTGCCCTTGCTCAGCTTCTTCACCATCTCCAGATCCTCCAGGTTCCTGCCGCCGCCGGCGTACGTCACGGGCAGACTGCACCACTCGGCCAGTCTCTCCACCAGCTTCTCGTCGATGCCCTTTTGCAGACCCTCGTTGTCTGCTGCGTGGATAAGGAACTCTGAGCAATAGGGCTCCAGCTGCTTGATGGATTCTGCAACACACAGTCAATCAGCCAGCCATGTGACATCCACGCACTTCGTGTCCATCAAACAATGCCGCTAGAAACATACCTTGATTGACCTCCATGTCTGTGATCGTCTGCCACTTGTTCATGGCCACAAACCACCTGTCATCTCCCCGCCGCCGGCAGCTTAGGTCAATGACAAGCTTGTCCCTATCGCCTCCCAACGCCTGCAGCACCGCATCCAGCCTCTCCTGACTGAATCGTCCCTCGGGGAAGAGGTACGACGTGATGATGACCTTCTCCGCGCCGGCGTCAACCCACTCCTTTGCGTTCGTGTCGTTGATGCCTCCCCCAACCTGCAACCCGCCGGGCCACGCCTTTAGCGACTCCCGCGCGGCCTCGGTGTTGCCGGGCCCCAGCATGATGACATGGGCGCCTGTGAGCTCATTGTCTTTGTACAGCCGCGCAAAGTGCGCCGGCGGGTGCGTCGAGACAAAGTTGGTCTTGAGCTCGGCTGTTGTACTGTCGAGGGTGCCGCCGACGATTTGCTTCACCTGACCGGCGTGCAGGTCTATACAGGGGCGAAAGCGTGTCATTTTTGTATGTGTGTTGGTGTATACTCTAGTGGTTTGAAGAAGTTCTATCAACTCGAGTTCCACGGCTGCGTCACTGCTCGACCCCTCCTGTTCAATTTTGTGTGGATGGTGGGGTTGCGATGTCGGTGCAAGGCTAACTGCCGTTCTCTTGTTGTGAGGTTTCAGGCTAGTTTACATCACTTGAATCCAGTCAATTGGAGTGACCAATTCAAATGCCTATTTCTCGAGACCGTACTTTGAATTTGCATTATGTTTCAATACCGTTTCCTCGATCTGCGAGGGAAAATCCGCAGGGACGTTCGTAGAACGTGTTAAGCCGGTACTTCCTTCGGTCCAGTCTTGACCGGCATTGACCCAAATTCAACCCCAAACTCAGGCTTTCGAGCTAATGCTGAAAAAAACAGAAACCCATTCACTTTCTGAAACAGAAACAAAGAACCAGACATATTGGATTCCGATAACTTTAAGAGGATCTCCTTCTCGGTGCAGCGCGAAGCCTTCTGAGAGGGAATCAGGTGGATTTCGCTGCCACGGCGACCCTAACGATACTAGAGCCCTCAACTGGAAATATCCTTCAACAAATCCGGCTGTGTGTTCTAGTGGTTATGATTCCTCGTTCACAATGTGAACACTTGAACTCCGAGGAGGTCGCAGGTTCGAACCCTGCCGCGGTCACAGTAACTTACTCTTTTGCTTTTTGGATGGCTTCCATGTCTATTTTGCTAATTCGAATCCTTTCACTCGGTTTGGCAAGTGGAATGAATGCCTGTTGTTGCAGCCTGATGAGAATGGGCGTGTATGCAAGCCCTCCTGGCAGAGGCAAAGCATACTTATTACGAGACTATGTGTCAACGTCGCCTTGGCACCACGACTTGTTGTGAACTTGATGGATTTGTGGCCTTATAGGCCAAACGCCTTCAGCTGCTGCATCCTGAAATAACCATCCGACAACTCGAATCAATTGTGCCGTCTTGTTGCAGCCTGCGGTCATCAATTCTTAGACGAGGCCCAATCACATTTCGGTATTGTCATCCTACGACTTCATACATTCAAGACCTGCAGAATTGGAGATGGATGGAAGCAACAGGCGGCCAATGAAAGCAAAGCCCGGATTTCCATCCCCGATATTCGTGGTTTGTCTGGCTGAGGCATGGGCAATGGGCTATGTCTGCCGTGTCGCCAGAAATGCACCGCCATGCTGATAGTGTTCCGTCTCTGAACCGCTACATACTTGTACTTCTACTATAGCCATACTCCTTCTCCTCGAGAGGAGTGTTTATATAGCCATATCAGCTTGTGATTAGACGAAGAACCGATACCTGCGAATGTGACACCTCTCTCGTCTCTGCTGAAACTCTTCGCATCACCCGCAGATACAGGAAAACCCATGTATATACCACGAAAGCCCCTCAACAATGTCGCAAACACTGCAATGGCACCCGAATACGCAGTTAATGTAGACAGTGAGCCTTTACACCAGCCTCAAACTGCATACTCGGCCTCAAACACCAAACCCATCGACGAGTCTACAACCGAAACTACAAGCCTCACCTCCAACAGAGCCAAGCCAAAGAAATCCAAGGTAGCCACCAGCGAGTACAGTTGGACGCTGGAGATATGGGCACTCGTTCTCAGCATTGCGGCTCTAGTCACGGCTACTGCCCTTCTATCAGCGTACGATGGGAAGCCACTGTCACAATGGGCGTTCTTCTTCACTTTTAACACAATAATCTCCATCTTAGGCACGGTGTCTAGAGTCAGTCTAGCATTCGCTGTTGGCGCCTGCTTGAGTCAAGGAAAATGGAACTTGTTCAGGCGCAAGGACGATTACATGATCAGTTATGATCGGTTCGAGGAAGCAGGACGCGGCCCCTTGGGAAGCGCCCGGCTTCTGTGGCGCATCAAACACAGGTAGGTCGATTCCCTCTACGTGTGATACCGCTCAGCTAAATGTCATGTCCTAGGCACTGGGTGTCCCTTGGTGCCCTGGCAACCGTCGTCCTGCTCGGATTTGAACCGTTTCTCCAGGCTGTTGTCGAATTCTACGAGAAGGAAGTCGACTCATCAGAGGTGGACGCCGTCGCATCCATCGGCACGACAAAGAGACTCGACGTCGGCAAGGCAGGATTCAGCGGCGACACACCTCTCCAGTCCATCCAAATGCCGGAGCCATATACTCCTGTATCCGTGGAACCAATGTTTCTCGAATACGACTTTGGCTCGCTCTCCGCCATCTGGACGGGGTTCAACAATCTCAGCACCCCCAGCAGTCAGCAGCCCTCCTTCACCTGCGCCACGGGAAACTGCACCTGGGCCCCGTATGCCTCGTTGGCGGTGTGCAGCGCTTGTAACGACATTTCCAGCCACTTGGTGAAGTCCACGGGCATCGCTGACGCTTCGGACAAGGCTCTCACGGTGCCCTGGTCGATGCAGAATGCGAGACTGAACACGAGCGATAAGTTTGCTTACACCAAGTTTGAACTGCCGGCAATGAACTTGAACATATCCAACTTCGATGACGGTAGCGGGCAGCAGGTCGAGCTCACGGCGCAGACCACGACGCAACCTGGGGACACGCTCTCCTTCCAGAACACGAAGGCTCTAATCGTCTCCTTCGCCATGATGAAAGCGAGGGTGAACGCTGCAGGAAGAAAGGATGTAGCCCCTGGAGCCAGGGCTCTCGAGTGTGCCTTGTCGTTCTGCACAAATGTCTACCGCTCGACCGTCACAAAGGGCATCCTGAAGGAAGAGGTACTCGGCTCATACTCGATTCGCAACCTCGACTCTTTCTCTTACGCCTTATCTTCGTCACCTAAAACTGCGGAAAAGATTAGGGTGTACAACAAAATGTCGAATTACACCCTCGACTTCCACTCGGTGGGTGACATGCGGCGAACGGATCTACAGCTCACCCTACCGCCCGGCGACGATGTCGTCGCGTCGATGGGCCAGGAAGACGAGCTATGGTTCAATATATCCCAAGCCACCGCGGCGACAGTGTCTAGTGCCTTTGTGGAGAAGTTTGCAAGACGCTCCGGTTCGGTGGCGTTGAAGCAGCTCGTCTATCCGACCTTTGAACTGCTCGAGCCTGAACAGCCTGCTGTGATCTCGACCCTTGGCACATCGCAGAACCTGTCGTCCACGTTCGAAATCGCTGCTCTCGGGATGACCAAGTGGATGCGAGACGTCTCGCTCCAGACCGCGCCTCACCGCGGGACGACCAGAGAGTCGGTGGTTCACATACGTGTTCGATGGGCATTTATATCGCTCCCTTTCGGCGCGCTCCTCGGTGGATGCCTGTTTTGCTTGTTCTCGGTGGTTGAGACTAGGAGGCTACGACTCCCGGCCTGGAAAGGTAGCTCGCTGGCGGGGTTGACGCATGGGCTGGATGCTGAAGCTAGGGAGCAGCTCAGAGGGGCGGAAAACATTTCAGAGCATGCTAAGCGTATCAAGATCAGAATGATTGATTCCGTGTCGGGGCCGGAGCTAGCCTTATGCGACAGTGCGGATTCAGTAGATGAGGCTGATGGAGACGAACATCGAGGAACGGGTCGTTCTCATAGTCAACAATGTGGCACAAATGATAGGTAGGCACGGATAGCTACCGTTCCAAAATGAAGATAGAACTCGGTTTATCGTGATTCTAAAACTCCATTTTTTGGTCGAAATTTGGCATACAACCAACGAGCAGACACCACATCAACAGCGGTCAAGCATCTCCATGGCATCCACAACCATAAAGCACACTTTTCTGAAGGTTGTCAGATTTCCCCAGGACCGAGTTCTATTCGTCTGGCATCAAGCATCATGTGCTAGAATGGCTCTTCATGAACGTAGCGGTAGCCTGACTCAATATTCCCACGCCTTGCAAAGGCAAGGGCGGTGATAGAACCGTACAAAACGAGACACCATCCTCCCGCCCTTAAAACTGAAAATTGGCTGTTTTGACAAAAAAAGAGGCCTTCAACAAGAATATGAATTTCTCTCGACGCACTCAAACGCCATCTCTCCCTCCAATATAAGGCAATGAGGAGAAATTTACTTGGAATGGAAAACCAAGGAGATTTCACAGCGCAAGACATAAGAGCAAACAACGTCGAATCGAAACGACTAAGTTACGCTAAACTATCCTTCGCCATTCAGGCAAAAGACACACAGACACATCTGAAAGGAATATAAAATTCAACTTCCGGCGTGATTGCCCATCCGCCGCTGGGAATATGCGTTGCAGTTTTTGTATCCCATTATGGGGTACCTGGATGCTGATAAAGTTAGTGAGCACCACGACTAGATACCTTTTATAAGCTATTTGGGTAGCCAAAGGTCACACCTAGCCACGTCTTGGCACCTCCTGCGCTCTCGAAGACCACCTTTTATAGCATATACCGTGTAGTATACGTATGGGCGCAACAAGGGACATGCATGGTCAGCGGCTTCTCGCTCTACGCTTTTGCCGAGGCGAAGGTGTCTCTCAACGTGCCTCGGAGAATCTTCTCCCCCAGAGTTCTAGCGGCAGCCCAAAAGCTCCATGATGGACCAGAACCACCACCTAGCCTGGGTCATTCGTGGACCGAAAGGCGAGCCGCTGGTTTCAATAAGATAGCAGAAGGTCTGGTGAGGCGAAGGGGCCTCTCCCATTTGTGGCTTACGCGCAAGGCTTCAAAATAACACATCTTGATGTGTGCTTCAGTCCAACAATTTGGCAGAGCAAGACTGTCATTTCGAGGAGTATGTTGTTCTCAGAAGAGAGGGGTATATTATTCTAATCGTCTATTTTTTCCCGTTGTGCTTGACCAACTCTTCGCCACCCTTAACCGGCAAGCAACTTATCATCAGTCTCCAGAACTTTTTCCTGAACACTCTGATCCTCCTTCTCCCCATTCTTCTTCACCTCCTCCTCCTTGCCCTCCTCCTTTGCCGCCTCCCCGTTCCCAGCAGCCTTCAACTTGGCCTTATCCTTCTTACTCAACGACACCGCCCCCTTCGCCATAGCCTCCTTGGGCAAGGGCCGAATAATCGGCTGCACAACCCACCAAGGCCTCTTACACCTCTTCACCGCGCCCCTCGAACTCTCCCCATCCTCCTCCACGACCTCCGCGGCATCGGCCTCCGGGCCCAACACCTCGTCACCCGCAAACATCTCCGCGCCCCGGGCCTCATACTCAATCAGCCCCTCTGCAACCTTGCGCTCCACCATGCTCAAGATCCTCTCGTACGCCTCCAAATCGCCCGCCCGGCTCCGCGCCAACAAGTCCCGCACGTCTGTGTGCTTCGACACGAAGTGCCGCAGCAGGTGAAACATATGCGGCTGCATCGCAGAGTAATTCGGGCTCAGCGCCCGGCTCTTGGCGGATTTGGGCCCGTTGGTCACGTCCCGCCTCCTCTTCTTCCGCTCCGGCTCGTCCTGCTCCGCCTCCGCGCGATCCATCTCCTCCATCCACGCCGTGTCGTCACCGGGCACAAACAGCTCACGCCGCGAGGGTGGGTCCTGGCCCGCGGCGTACTTGTGCAGGATGTCCATGTACCGCCTCATCACCGCGTCAACGCGGTACCCGCCCTTGCCATCTTTACCGCGCCAGTACTCCCTCGTCTCGGTCCCCGGGTCCGGCGGCCGGCTGAAGATGGCCGGGTCACTCAGGTTCCCCTCGGCGCTCATCACGCCGTCCGCGCCCGTGGCATCCAGCGCGCGCTGCAAGTCACTGTGCTGCAGTATGTTCCCGTTCGCGAACAGCACAGTCTCAGGCGGCAGCTGGCCCCTCAACCACCGAATGGTCTCCCAGTCCGCCAGGCCCGTCAAGTGTCCCTTTTGCTCGCGCAGCCGGCCGTGGACCGTGAGGATGGACGCGCCCGCCGCGAGCACGTTGCGCGCGTACGCCAGCGTCGCGGCCCTGGTGTCGAGGATCCGGATCTTGGCCGTCACGGGGATGGGCAGGTTCTTGTGCAGGGTGTTGATGAGCTTGAAGATGAGGTCCTGGTCCTCCTGCAAGAAGGCGCCGTATTTTCCCTTCTTGGCGATGCCTTGCGGGCATCCCAGGTTCAGGTCCACGGCGTCGCAGTAGGGCGCGACCTTGAGGGCGGCGCCGAGGAGGGCATCGGGGTCGTTTGCGCAGAATTGCACAAAGAGAGGTCTGTCGATGGCGGGGTTGCCGTCGAGCCAGGGCTTGGTCGTCGGAGTCGGGTTCGTCGGGGTCGCAGCGGTGCCAGTCGCATCGTTCGAGTCGTCGGGTCTGACCGCTTGGAAATGACACTGGCGGTAGTTTTCTGTGTCTTTGTACAGTCGCGCATGGAACATGGGTGTGTAGGCCACTAGGTTCTTCTGCTCGGACGCTGGGATGAACGACCGGCTCAGCATTCGCCATGCCTATAGAAGGCCTTTAGCAATCCCGCTCCCAGACAATGCCTCTCCGCTCCACGAGCTTTTGGGGGAGAAGAGAAAGGGTGGGGGAAAAAACCTACAAATTCAGATTGATCCACCATGGGTGCGAGTATGTACTTTGGACTTCCGATGCTCTCATAGAATGCCCGCCCGTGCAGCTTCGGTCTGATCACGGCCGGTGCCGATGTTCCAGCTTCAAGCCCCGCGGTCGGGGCCTCTGTCGTTGTCGCCATGCTTCTCGTCGAGGTCAAGAATCGGGCGAACCGGGTTGTCTGAGACGTCCGGAGCCTCCAGAGCTTGAGAAACCCCTCCAGAATTTCGACTGTAATTGTAGATAAAAGAAGGGAAAAAAAAAAACTTGATGACTTGGCGGTCCAGTTTGATATCGCACGCTCGACCGAATCTCGCCTTGACGTCTACTGGAACTCTTTGCCTCGGCTTGCGATGGCAGAAATTTTTGGTTGAGCCTTGCACACTAACAGAGTGCGAGGCTGAGAAACCCCAGATGGGAAACTCTACCTGATTGGGTGGGGTCATTGGGCCCAGTGTTTCCCCCACGCATGGAACCTAGGGAACTGCGAGGGAAAGGGGAACTGTCATCTACAGCAAATGACGTCGTCCCGCCGATCAAGGAGAAACGTTCTGCGGAGACGAGTACCGTAAAAACTCGAGCACTTCAAACTTGCGTTAGCCCGTGCTCCCGCTGTCTTACTTACCTTCTGGCCAATACGTGCCTCTATTCAGAGTCAAGATCTGAAAACGTGGCGGAGATCAGCGAGTTTTTGGTACTGAGAGAGGCTTAACGTGAAGAGTGCACGGGCTAACGCAAGTTTGAAGTGCTCGAGTTTTTACGGTACCTGATACTGCGGCTTCTCAAGGCTCATCTAGCTCTAGCACTGAGACGGTGTGTCAGACCATTCATGACACACGCAACCCAACAAAGGATTGCTTGCGTAGGACGGGACTTTTCACATGCAAACTTTTCACTATGCGCACTCGCCCTAGTCCGCTCTAAACTATTCAATTCGCTGGAGCGGTCGATACCAGCATCGAGACCTCGCTGAGACTAAGCTGTTCTTTTGGAAGAAAAAAGCCACACTCTATTCCGCCTCCTCATGACCCGACGAACTTTGAAGGCGACGTAACTCGAAGAGAACCGACAGGTAACGAAAAGTCCTTTAAGCCCTTACAAAACAAATATCGAAACACTAAACCTCAATCGAGTGTCAGGTGTGTGTATGTGTGTGAGTGAGTGATGCCATCTTTTCAGAAATCCGCATCTAAGTCGTCAGAGGACTTGGGCCCATCTGAAAAAGTGTAAGAGGTCACCGCTATTATCGCCATCATGTCCTCGAGGTCCGTGTGATTGCTGCTCAAATGCAAAGAGGCCATCGGCCCGTAATCTGCACTGACTGGCCTGCTGCAAGGCTGTCCCGTCCGGCCGCCGTCTTCGTATACCTCCCCGCCCATTGAGAAAATAGTAAAAAAAAAAAAAAAAGAATTAATCGACAAAGGGCGGCCGGGCAAGGCTTCTCAGTCAGGCAAGAAAAATGCTGTCGAGTGACGATAGTAAACGCCCTGACACCGTACGATGCTGTTCCTGAACGCCTTCGAATGGTAAATGTAGTTCAAATACATGATTGAGGGTTTGGTGCCCGTCATCAAGAAGCAAAAGTGGTGAGATTCCGTCTTGCAGGCGTAGCCGTCGTTAGAAGAAGTGTGTGTAAATCTTGGAGTTTTCGTGAACTTCCATTTCCTGTAAGCAGTTAGCGATGCATCCCCACCTGTGATGTCAAGATCAGCACGTACCATCTTGAATGTGTTGAGCTCCTCCTTGATCTGCTGGGCTAGCATCGGCGTCAGGCGATTGCAGGTAGCAATTTCGCCCCTACGATCATATTCGCCGCTAGGCCAAGTGTCGTGGAAGACGATTCTCGGCGAGAAAGTTGCGTTCCTCTTGGCGGAGCCTGAAGGCGTACCTGGGGCACTCTTGGTGTCCTGGCGAAGCCTCAAAGCAGTCATGAAATAGTCTTCGTTACCGATGGCGACAGATCCGGAACGCTTATGGCCCTGAGCGTCATCATTTGGCGTGCTGGGTGCGGTTGAGATGGGAGAATCAGCGACATTCGGGATCGCGGGCAACTCGAAGTTGGATCGCGGGTCGCGAGCAGGGCTGCCTGATCTGTTGTGCTTCAGAATGCCTTTCCTGACAGCAGCAAGCACCTCGGCACGCTCCTTGTCACCATCGACAATGCTCTTTCGCCTCGCGCTGTCGGTACCTGAACTTCCAGCACGTTCCGAAACCATGCTAGGGGTGTTCGAAATATCCAAGGAGTTGCGTTCCAGATGAGGAAATCCAGTGCCGCCGCCGTTCTGTGCATGAGGATCAGCGTTAACATTGACTCTCTCAGCTTCAACGGTAACCATGGACACGGCAGCCTGGCTGGCTTCTGGGGCCAACGCATCTGCTGCCGGAACGCCAATAACGGACTTTGGCCGGAAGAGACCAACGAGGTTGCGAGTACTCTTTTTCATGCCACGACCCATCTTACGGATCATGATTGAGGCAGACGATGCGGTGGACGAAATGGAGAGGTTGTCGGTCGAGCTGGAAAATAGCCTTCCGCCATAGATGTTGTTCCCGATGCCCCCTTCCTCCTGCTTCTTGGCGATGGCGGCCTGTTCTGCATCGTAAATTTCGGCCGCTGTCGGCTCCTTGTGCAATCTGGTGGGATCAGACACACTATTTTCGTCGATAGTAGATTCAGGTCCGGAGGCCTTTTTGAAATCGGCCGCGCTACCAAACGAGAAAGCTCTGCGCAATCGCGATGTCTTGCTCTTAGATTTTGTACTCTTCTGGTTAATCGCAGCCAAATGCTGGGCTGCGGGGCTGCTAGCGTTGTTGCTGTTGGACGCAGTCGTGCTCTGAGACAAGACCTGTTGCGGAGCATTGCCCAGAGAGGAAGGTGGTTTTTGGGGACTCGAGTCGGTCGCCATGGTCACCGGCTTTGAGAGAGGAGAGGGAGTAGACTGCCTCTTGGCCGCATCTGACGATGAGCTACGTGGAGGAATATTCACGATTTTAGGATAATCTTGCTTCGAAGAGCCATCATCCAAGTGTGAAGGAGTTGAAGAGGAAGAGGGGTTGCCCGTGGGGGTGGGTACGCTGCGGTTGGCAGACTGGTGGAAATAACCTTGTTAGCGATGGAACACTCGAGGATGGCTGGGCCAGTGCGTGATTGGGCAATCGAATGAAGGGGATGAGGCGGAGACAGAGCGCCTCCAGCGACACCGCAAAAACCGGGAGTGACGACTTACCGAAGATGGTCTGGAATGGCTGCTGCGGCTCGATGCAAGGCTTTCAGCGCTGCCATTGCGGACATGCATGTTGTTGTCGGCGGGAGGTGCAAGACTGGAGACGATGCGAAGTGTCTTTTCGCTGTTTTTGGGAGTTGGCACGCGGTCGGAACGGGAGGAATCTTCCGGGTGAGAGAATTCCTGTGGGGTTAGCGGCTTGGGATAATCGGCAGAATCAAGCGAGTGCATGCTGCGCCGCCTGAGTCGCTTGCTGTCTTCCACACTTTGTTGTTGACTTAATTGCATGTCATCAACCGCACCATAATAACTGTTTGGTCTGCTCTGGAAAGACGGGTTCCGGCCTCGCACTGACGCGTTCTTTTGCTCATCATTGTACAAATGACTAACAGTCGCCATGCCTGAGCCTGACGGGGCGCTAGTCTGGCGAGGTTGTTGTTGCTGGAGAGCCGGGCGCCGGTACCTATCAGGCGTCGTCTTAGTCCCAGCGGTCTGAGCGAATGTCATTTGCTGTGTCGTGTTGCCTGCCAAATACGCCGACTGAGGCCTCGGGGCCTGTGAATTTGTGCGAGCAGTAGGAATGCCCGAATCGTCCCTCGAACCTCCTTTGCTAGTCCCCATGCCGTGGTTGTAGCCAACGTTTGATACTGAAGAGCTTCCTCCGTGACGCGCGCCTTGCGTCGGCACCGCAGGTGAAGATGCCGTGCGATATCCGTTGCCATATTGCTGCCACTGGTTGTTGGTGTTCAAACTCGGGGTGCTGGTGAAAGCGTAAGGCTGAATTGGGGCATTACTACCGCGATACACGGCGGAACCTGAAAAGTTCCTCTGCGACTGTTGAGCAGCCATGTATTGCTGGTTCGCCTGGGCCTGTGTTGGGACCATGTTGCCTGAGGGTCTCGACTGGAGAGTGGTAACAGTGGTGGTCTGCTGGGGGTACGTTTGAACCAGCGCGGCCATATTCCAAGGAGCCGTCGAGAGGAAACAGTGGCGAACAAGCAAGTCCTTCACCGGTCCTATGTTCGGGCAAGTGGCTCGAGTTCGAATTACGGCTAGATTGTCTTACTCCAAGGGAGAGCGAAGACAGGTGATAACGAAGCCGAGCGGTATGCTGGCCGGATCTGCAGAATACTGAATGAGGCAGGCAAGTTAGCAAGGCTCTTTCCACTCGAGTTTGATGTCAGCATCAGACTCTCAGCAGGCCAAGCGGATGACTGGCTACTGTCATACGTATGACACGACAGGAAAACGGCCGCCGGCAACGATCAGAGTCGAGTCGAGGTACAAATCCAACGAACCTTTTTTTGCTTTCTCTTTTATACGAAGGTAGGAAATGGAAGAATGGTTATTCTGTCCCAAAAACGACTGACTTCTTTCTAGAAAGAAGGATGCTGTGGTTGGAAACAGATAGCGATTGTGGAAACGAAGGTCGCCTGCGGCCAGGGGTTACAGCGAGAGTATCGTCGTACTGAGAATAAAGATGATGGTTCGCGTCTACTGCGAAGGGGCTGTTGGAGAGCACTCGTACGGGACGATGTAGAAATCGACCAAAGGGAGGCAGGATCAAGTGTCACCGAGACAACTCGAAGCAAGGCTAGCAGTCGACCGGGAACATGGAGATGTGAAGCACTCGTATCCGGCTCGAAATCGTAGCTAGAGAATCGTCGGGGACGGGATGAGGTGGTGACGAGTCAGCCACGCAAACCTGAAGCTCGTCTTGTGTTCGGGTTTTGAGATGGAGGGTGTATCGAGATCTCGGGTCACAAAAAGAAGAAGTTGCAGTCGATCAGCGTGGAGAGAGTGCGGTTTGTGTTTGTCTGTTTTTTTTTCGGTTGCTTTCTTTTCTTCCTTGTTCTCGGAAGGACGAACGGGCGACACGTGGAAAGAGAAGAAGGCGGCAGTAACGGAGATGCAAAGTGCGATTCGGGGTTGGCAACGAAGAGACGGGGGAAGAGAAGATGGATCCAAGTCGGGAAGGGGACCCTGAGAGTCAGGCAACCTCTTGGGAATTCCGTTAATTGTTTTGGGGGGGAGGGAAAAGGGGGTACGTTGGCGATGTGGGTTGGGATTTAGGGGAACGACGGTGCAATTGGGGGCAGAGAGGCGGCGGATGGGGGAAGAATAGAAGGAAGAAGGGGGAACGAAAGGGAAGAGAAGAGAGGGGATACAGAGAGAGCAAGTCGGGTGTGGTGAGAGGGAATTCCCAGGAAGAGAGGAGGAGGAGAAGGAGGTTTCTCTCAGGCAAAATGGCGGTTCGGGGTGGGCAGGCGCAGGCAGTGAAGGGTCGAAATGGAGATTGCCAAATGGGAAGGTTTTTGGTATCGTACCGATGGCCCATGGTGCTGCATTGGTCTGCTGGAGCCAGGCGACGATGGAGTTCCACTTTCCTGGAGACCATACTGCGTATACAGTACTCCGTACCTAGTGCAGGAAATGGATCATCAAAGTACCCGCGCCGCCCATTCATGCGGATAGAGATACATGCGCTTGCTTGTAAATGCACAATCCACCACGGCCTTGATCCTAGGCAGGTCCCCTACCCTTGATCTCATGTACCCTGTGTTTTCGTTGCGGCAGACTGGGTGCCCCGGCCCAACGCCATCGTATCTAACTGGTCCAGTCTAGTATAGTCCTGCAAGTGCGGTCCAATGTACGGATACTTTTCTCTCCTAACCATCCGTAGTACGTTGAGGAACATTTCAGTGTCCTACATGCTCGCTGCCTTTTCACAATTTGACCCTCAACTTCCTACAGTGCCTGCTTCTAGGAATGAAAGAATAAGCAGTCTACACAGAACAGACTATGTCAACATGATGGGTAAAGTGTCAGTTGTGCTTGCTTCATCGCGATCTCAGATAAGATATCACAAGGCTGGCCATCAACGTAGCTAAGGTATCGGGGACTTGGCTGATGAGAGGTTCAGTTGCTGTGGACTCAGGAGAGCTCCTGCCATGTATCAATGAACTCTGGAAGGTATGTAGGAATCGAGGTTAAGCAGCCATGTGTGAGACTGTACCTACCCTTCCACTTGTTGTTCTCCTGCTTCTCCATAATACCTACACACAGGGCGGACCCCCCAAATCCCCTTCGAAAACAACCCAAACAGGAAAGGCCAGGACGCGTCCCTTGGTCTCCTGGGAAGGACGTGAGGACGTATTCCTACGCAGTGGGTGGCTTGGAGAATTTTGGCAATCTGTCATTGGGTGGATGAACGAAAAGCGGCGAATCACGACCACGCTACCCCTTGCTCCTGGGCGACTGGAAATGCTCGCCGCGCTCAGAATGCCACGAGTGCCTCCTTCCTGTGTGCCTGGTGTCCCGAATGAGGAAGCCCCAAGGGATTCGGGAAACAACAAAAACACAACCATAACATTCAATCCACCACTTACCGTGCCGGTCCACCAATGTCGCGCCCGTCCCTGCCTATTCACTGCTACCTCGTAAACGTAGCGTACGGGTAAGTAGGTAGGCACGTAAGCTACCCCTTGAGGCTTCAGCATCGCCAAAGAGATGGATGGGCACAGGTGCCAAAGCAAGAGCGCTGCAGATACGACCACCTCATACTCCCTACAACTTTTGAATACCTAGCAGCACGCTCAACATGGTCATCTCAATTCTTGTACATGCAGAGAACAACACCGTTACCTGCAACCGCCATTCCCACGCGGCACCGGGCAGAGGTCCGGGCACTGTCAGATGAGAAAGATGGGATGCTCGAGCTTCAAACCAAAAACCCAAAGACCCAAAGATGCAACACCGCTTCGGAGACTTGTTCAACGCGCAACGTCGATCCATCGCGCGTCAAACAAACGTCCAAGGAGGCGGAAACGAAACACCTCAACGTTCGCGCTCCAAAGCTCGCCCGGGCTAGGTTATCTGACCTCACACTACCGAGTCTTCACGGTAGCCGTACGCCTCTTCAGCCTCCCTCGCCAGAGGACCCTTACGCTTGGTACACGACAGCACTGGACGCAGTATGGATGTACAGGCTACCCAAGCAAGTCCTCAAGTGCTGAAATCAAGCACAGAGCCAGTTCTTCGGGATTGATGCACACACCCACACCCAAACCTACTGGGCTCCAGAGTCCTACTACGTACACGATGGGACGAAATGCAGATTCTCCGGCTCGACCAATGTCATCAGCCCATCACCAGATCCCACCAAGGAACGCATGTATACTACCTACTTAGATTCTTTCGCACTTTTCTGGACCGTCTCTGGATTCACCAGCTAGAGTATCTACCTAGCTTGTCGATGCATCTCTCGGCGGACTAGACGACAGACCGCCACGGCGGTACAACAACATGCCTCGCCAACACTCCCGGCCAATCACCATCTGGTTCGCCTCAATCTTGTCTCTGGAGCTGTCTCTCCCCCTTCTACAGTGCAGGCTGCGGCGCGAGTGCAGTCGTCAGTCACCGGTTACGTGTGATAATCGGCGGATACGAAGGGGCAGAAAGGAACGCTTCTCCGTATTCAACTTGACAAAGTACCCCACCATGGTGGCTTTGCCATGCTAGAGATGGTGAGGTAATGCTACCTGCATATCGGAAGGGATGGCGTCCCCTGTTTTCGACAGGGAAAAAAATTGCAGGGCCACTTCACAAGCCTGCTCTGTCCACCCTCCGCCTCCCACCCCACGAGCAAGAGACAAGGCCAATTCGTTCGACGGGAGACTGGAGCATACTGGAGTTGTTGCCGCCGCCGCACTTGATCCGAAAGGCCTAGGCGTCCGGGTGGTCACCGACAAGGGAGACATGAGATGGAGGGGAAGAAGCCGTTCGTGATGGACTCCGCAGCTTGGCGACATCAGCAACACCCTATCAATAAACCCGGAAGACTTGATTTATATCCGAACCTCGACGCCTTGCAGAAAGAAGGCAGATGTGCCGTGTAATTGTGTCTTACCCATGGTCTTCAGGAGTCACTCTCGGTGCCGCTCAGGCAATCGACCGTTGACTTCATACACACGCGCATTATACTCTGTATTCACAACAGTAATATCGCACACGCACATAGTAAGGATACAATCGCCTATCCGTACGCTCACTAGGCTGCACCCCGACCTGCCCGATTGATTCATTCGACCGACCGCTCTTGACAGCGCTTATGACGTTGGCTAGAGCCCAGCCTCCGATCTGATCTGATCTTGAGGCTTGTTGGTATTACAATGTTCATGACCTCACTCGAGCTTCCCTTCTTTACTCCTTCATTCTTCCATACATACTCGCCCTTTCTGCTCGTCTTTTGACTTTGAGCCTTAGCTCGCTTTTTCACACTATATTTAGTCACGGCGAGAGATCAGTCAGGGGTCCACAAGACAAATCGTCGGTCAACGACCAACGGGTCGCCAGTGGCACACAAGAGGCGGGCAATGGAGAGACATTCGAGGTATGTTGTACGTGGGATGCACGAGCACTTACATGCAAAGGGGCAACACTATGAGCGGCCCACTTCGTACATGTACTTCTCGCACCACAGGTCCTACTCGAGGGCGAGTAGCAAGCAGAACAAGCACGACACGCACACACGAGATTCTCACAGGCTACAGACGGGTTCTTGTTAGCAACGACAACGGGGGTGAGGTGGAAACGACGCTAGCAGGCTAACAGACTAGCATGCTTGCGAATGGGCCATGATCGCTTCTCGCGGCGATGCGGCGGCGGCGTTGCGGCCCCTACAACTTTCCGGCGCCCCTGCCGATGAGATATGATGTACTTGCATGCTAGCAAAGTAGCAGGAGGCTTGAGTATGCGAGACGAGATCAAGTTCGTAAAGCCACTGATGCGGCATATCAGGTCCAACCAAGCCAGCACAAGTACAAGTATAAACGAATCCAGAGGACGCATGCAGATACTGCTGCGGTGCGGCTCTCAGCTTGTATCATACGACGGGCACCTTTGACATACAAAGAGCTGGCTTGAATTGCGGTGAGATGATGCAGGCGTCTCTGGCGGGGGAAGGCCAACGGGAAGCTCCAGGTAATTTACCGTACTCCGCATCGTAACCTATTCGTACGGATAGAAGCTCATGCTTTGGAAATGAAGGGTAGTTTTCCCGTCAGCAACCATCGAAACAAGCCAGGACCCGCCAGCATAATGAACAAGGAGACGCCCCGTCGCAAGCAATTTGCTTCTGACTGCGAATACTCTTTGCTATGCAACGCACAAACTCCATTTGGTTGACAGACACTTCAGCCCTGTGGTGCAGGCTATTTAAGTGTATTCGAGAACAAATGGGGCCGCTGGAGCAAAGCATGAAGTTGTTGCACAGCGGGAGTGCGGATACCCCGAGCACCACGATTTTTTGCAGCTCATGTTGCTTTTCCATTCCATTTACGCATTGATCTCGAGATTTGCCAGGGAGCACTCAATTACCATGGTTGATGCGCCCATGCCCGTGGCCCTGGGCTGCTCTGCTGGGCTTTTGCAAAACTCGAACAAGCCTGTTCACAGACGATGCATCCAAGTACCACACCAGGTCATCGCTCAATTTCTCGATGCTGAAGTAAGCACACTGGGTCAAGGTTGGTCAGAATATCAGATCATGTCCGGCTGGATCTTGAGCGGCATCGAACAAGATTGCAGGACAACGGCAAAGGTGGAGTGTGGACGAGAAGTTGAATAAACGACCGGCGTTCCGTTTTCGAGTACAGTCAGTATTCCAGCCGGATATCTACCGTGTCCTTCCTTGACCAAGCCGCCGCAGCCGTTGCTTCTCATTCGCTACTCTTATCATTGCTGGCCATCATAGGCATCAGCACCGTTGTTGGCGTCTGTGCCTGGCAGGAAGCTTCACATAGGTCAAAGACAATTACCAAGACGCTTCGCAGGCAATGACCTTGGCCGAGAATGTTTGGAAGGCAGTAGGAGCCAACGGCTCGCACCTACTGCAGGCGCGAGGCAAAACCCAGGCCAGGTGACGGGTGATTGATCAAGGTTGACTCGATCATCTCGACAGAAACGAGCCACTGTCTGCTTGAAACGACAGTCTCAACCGCCGATGCTTCAACGCGTATTGCATGTATTTTCCATGTTGACAGGTGCTTCCTTGCCAGGAAAATTTACTTGGGCATGGAAACGCTTGCGGTCACCACTGCCACCTAGAGCTTGGAGGAAGGGGATTCCTATTGTCTCGACCTGCAGAGCTGGACGACAGAGTTCAGACATGCATGGCTTTGGCAGTTGTCTCGCTCGTCCGCTCTTGCGAGTTTGGCGTGCCAAAGGCTCAAGCTGTCCGTCAGGTTCCCATCATCCTCTACAGACTTTCGGCAGCTTCCAGCTCAATCTTCTCCACGAGTCCAGGGCTACATTAATCAGAATTGAGATGTTACTTTCAGCTTGTCTATCTGGAGCAAAGCCTCCGCGGGAATTATGAAAGATTTCCGACTACACCCCGGTCCCTGTCCCCGACATCTCATGGGCAGACTTCCTGGATCCCAGTCGCCAAATCTTTTCTCCTTTCGCGGCCTTGCCAAACCTGAACTTTCTCTGTGTTGTTAGACCCGATCATGACGCTACCTTGAGGCTGCGCACCGGCATAGAAACAAGCTCACCTGCAGCCTGCACTGACAGAAACCCCATCCGCAATGCGAGTCTATCTCTGCTCATATGGGCTGATTGAAGGACTTGAAGGGCCATCAATCAAATCGACTAGTCATTCCATCGAACAAAACATCTCGATGTATACATTCACTATCAAGCCCAAGGGTACGGAGCACTCGCCGTCCTCTCCCGCGAGTATGACCCGATCTGGCAGGACATCACCGAACGGGGCCGCCGCAACCCCTCGGAACCTCAGCACTCGATGACGCGGGCATATCGGTCTTCGGCACCGTATCAGACCAGTCAAGCCGGGTCACATCTACAGAGATGGCATTGCTTAGCAATTCCATGTGCAGAGTCGCAAGCCTGTGCGAGTTAGCTCGAGCCTTGAATATGCTAACCTCCGATCTGATGCTTGTCAAGAGACTTTATCACACTGAACAACAGCGGCGGCGACAAATATGGCACCTGCTTTGCTGCTCGGTGAGCCGTGTCTCGGCACTGAGTATCATGTCCGGCGGGAGGTCATGGAGGGCTCTACTCCGTACACTATCCGTCCGCTCGATGTCGTGCCGAAGCAGAGTGCGTGCGATGAGCTTCCACGGACCACATGTCCCACCCTTCTCCCTCATCAATCGGGTGTCTGGGCTCGCGATGCCCTTTTAGCAACTTCCTTGCCCCTAGGGCCGAGTTCTTCTCGAATTATTCGGTTGGGAGGAGGCGCGCTCAACGTCTGGACTAGCCCATGCGGGTATCGAGCCCATGGGTCTTTTCTTTTGTCGGCTGTTTCAATCTCACCTGGCCCCCAAGCTTCAGCCCAGCACGGTTTGCAATACCTATTGATGAGCGGTCCATCCGTCGAAGGGCTGAGACGGTGATGCCTTATTCGACAATCGCGCGCCCACCGCGTCCGTTCCACCCGCCATCGGCAATGACAACAAGCACAGAGGCGCGACCGGCTGCATGAGAGGGCTTCCTTTTTCCTCATCTCGGTCAACTGGGATGGCTTCAATCCATCATTTCTTCTGATGCAGTGCGGGGGAGCAATAGCGAGCCATTATTGGTTCAGCCTGGATCCCGTCCGCTGCAACGCTGCAGCTTCACATGCGCTTATCCTGCTGCGCGCTCTCAGGCCTTGCGGGGAATCGACCACACCAACGCGCGCGACCCTTTTTTTTATTTTTTATTTTTTTTAAGAGCAGCAACGCGATTCGGAGGAAATGTGCTCTCTCGAGATTCAAACAGTCTCGCGGCACGGACCCGTCAAGCCTGTGTTAATTTGCACGATAGTGGCCCTGGATCGCTGGATCTGACTGATGGATCTGGCAGCACAACGCAATACGATGTCCTATCGACGCAAGGACGGCGAGCTCTTCCCAACAGTCAGTGTCAGTATGTGAGAGCAGGGCAGCCCATCTCAGTCTTCTAACTGGATCAACCTTGCACACTGCAGGAGGAACAACGACACGACGCCTCCTCCAAGGCCAAATCCATGATCTCTGCGGATGTCCTGGCAGCATCGCTGAAGATCAGACGCATTCTGTGGAGATTGTCCTATCATGATCTTCTTGGCCTCGGACCGACTTGGTAGTGATCGCTTTGGGGTTGGATAGCAGCCATCAACAGCGTTCTGAGGGGTTTGCTGCTTGGCTGCCAGTTGTGACCCTGCCAACACACTGCACACGCACACACGTAACAAATGAGCAGTGAGATATTCGGGGTCTGATCCGTGAAAGTCGCCATGGCGTATCCTCGATGGCCTATACTACAACTACTGCTATGCAAAACAGCCCGAGATTCCAAGTTTGCACCCTTGTTTCGCAATGGTCTGCAAAGATGAAATCGCAGGCGGTCTCTCAGAACGTAGCAGAAAGCAGAAGCCTCTGCTTCAGAAATCTCGAACATGGGGTGTTTGGCCAACGTTTTCCCCATGGCGGGAAGTGGAAATTATCGAGAGTTTTCGCCGATTGCCTCACCAGTTGCGCGGCCCCCCGTTTTCGCCCACAGACTGGCGCAAGCAAGCCACGAACGACAGTGCCAGATCAGGAGGCCCGCTCTCGGTCATGGAGCGAAACAAGTGGCTCTCGGGAGTCGAAGGACTCACTTACAGTCTTGCACAGCATCTTCTGTCGCCCCACGATCAAGGGTTGTGGGTTCCTGGCGTCGTGTTCTAGTCGGCAGCGCGACTATTCACAACGCCATCGCCCGTGGAGTCTAGCGGCAGAATGACGGGCGCCGATCATTTTACCAGAGACAGACCGTCTCTATCTCGTTGTCCGTTCTGGCGGGCCCTGTGCGACAACCGCGACGAATCGCAGCGCCAATTGATCGTGAAAGGGCAACGCAAGTACTTCGATCACGTTCTAGCTGCAGCAGACGGCGCACCACGAGCGCTGCAAGCGATGCAGACGATGC
The DNA here is from genome assembly GCF_030869305.1 of Colletotrichum tamarilloi. NCBI lineage: Eukaryota > Fungi > Ascomycota > Sordariomycetes > Glomerellales > Glomerellaceae > Colletotrichum > Colletotrichum tamarilloi. The sequence goes on from NW_026849398.1 coordinate 443,742, forward strand.
AGGTCAAAAGGCAATGGCGCGAAGCACTCCCGATGAGGCCATACTGGCCGACCCATCGGTGATATCTTGCAGGACCCATTCTCCTCCAGCCGTGGGTACAATCCCAGGGCCCGAAGGGGCTTGCGAATGGCGTGGCCAAGACCGGGCATGACCCCGAGTTTGTCCACTGGAGTCTGACGGGGACGCCCCATCCTGGATGATGGACCACGCATCAGTTGCGGTGAGATGAAGGGAACCAAACCTCCATCCCCGCACTCATCAATTCCATGCCACGGATCACTCCCATCTAATTAGTGTATCCTGCCGAGGCCGGGAGGCCAAGACGTCTTCCGCGAGCGATTAGCGAGGTTCAGTAACCAACTATGTGCCGGTTTAAGCCACAGTCATCGGAGAAATGATCAAACGTGATGCCAATTAAATCATTTCAATAAATCGTCAGGCCCAGGTTAGTCGGCCGCTCGCTCTAGCCACTGCCATGAGTTGGCCCCCAATAGCACAGCACCTCGAGGCGGCCAGATTCCTCAAAGAGACCAAGAAGACAGGTATCCCAGTCCAATGGCCCGCCGTTCTAGGCAGTCCCAACTTCACCGAACCCACTGGATATAGCTCATAGCCTCCTGCTCGGTTCCAACTTGGAAGTCCTCATCTTTATCCATGCGAACGGAAGCCATTCCTGGACATGTGGAGCCTTAAGAGGTGAGTTATTCCCCGCTTATGGCCGTCAACTGACCATTGGTGAGAGAGACGACACTATGGCTGTACCGACCGCTTCCACTACCGAGGCGACCTTCCTGGCCGAGATACCAAACGAGACTCGACAAAGGCATTCACTTCGCAGCGTGACTCTGCAGATGGGGCATTGCCGCTGGTTCTTCTCTTGAAGTTTGTATCTGTATCCGTACCCATCCCTGTTTTCGGGGCCTTGATGTTCACACCGGCACCATCACTCGTCCGAGCCAAGCCGGGTAGTGGCTGTCATACTCCAGACGGCCGCGAAGGACGGGCCCTTCGGTCCACTCCCGTACGCGGTCACCTGCAGTGATATAGCATGCATGCCGTGCAACAGTATCAACAGTACCGAGGGGTTTTCTACAATATTGAGCGGAGTAACCGGTCGTTCAACGTCGGGCCCGGCGCGGAACCTGCTGCGGGAGACTGACACGCTCTCCTCTCAGCTCTCTCCGAGAGTAGTCCACGGAAACCAACAGGCATTGTGGCAAGTTCCGCTGAACTCTTCCCTACTTGTGGTAAAGAGAGGGGGAGGACATGTGCCACCGCCCGACCCAATGGACGGGATGCGGCGTCGCACACGGCACGCGGGACGCTGTGCGATGGATGAGGAAAGTTTTACTCTAGGTATTTCTCCCTTAGCTTGCCGATGTTGTGCGAGATTCCACGCGATCTCTCCCGAGCGTTGGGCTGTTTGGTCCGGGTCTCCGAAAGAGATCGCGTCGTCTGATGGGTGGGCATGCGAGTGGGTTGCACGACTATCGGTCATCTGGCCTCCGAGATATCTCCACCATCGGGCCCGAGGCCGTGGTGTGTCTCCGGTCCAATCGGGGTAGGCGGACTAGCTGCATGTAGGAGTCTCCCGCGGATGGCACAGATAGCAAGAGTGTCTCCTTCGTAAGTACATCATTCACATCGTGTTGCCAATGCGTCGAAAGCGTAGTAGCTAGATATTGGTTGATTTGCTAGTCAACCAGTGTCCCTTGCCATGTTGACCTTGCGACAACTCTGGGCTTGTGGCATACCAGCCAAGTGGGCAGCATCGGGTTCTTGACCAAACTCCTTTATTCGTCCCGTTTCACGGTTGACGTATTCTTAACGCTGTTTCTAAAAAGCGTTGTACATGCTGTGCGCCTCTGCGATATGGCCATGATGCTCAAAGTCGCGACTGTCTTCCAACGTCAGCTCCCTGACCTACCTACCTACTCTTTTCGCCTTGGTATCAGACGCCTCCGGGAGAAACTTACTGTCTCTCGCGGTGCGATAGCTGTCGGATACGGCTTCAAGATTGAAAGAAAAATGAAAAAGACGCGAAAGAAACGGGAGCAAGTTGACGTCTAGTAGAAGTCAAACAAATATACCGGCGATGGCTGAGTGTAGTAACTCTTTCCCGCGCTGCAGGGTGTTCTCGTGTTTCTTTTGAAGTACTTTTTAGTTCACTTGTTCTCCTACAGCTAGCCGATGACAGAACGAGATTGATATAGCTGTTTAGATACTCTTCCTCATGTGAGATTTCTCGTTCCTTTACTGTCCTAGGGGGGTCAACTCACCCCGAATGGTATACAGCTTCAACAGAAAACCATAAGAAAACCATAGGCGACGATAAACAAGTACACGTAGCATAGTAGCACTCACGAATGATATTCCATAGTCGGTCGTACGTTTCTGTGATTTGATTTTAGCAAAACGATCAACACGCATGTGAGGAAGGGGGTCCCATCTTGTTGTTAGTGTAGGGTGCTAAAGGTGAACCGTGAACATTTGATATCGGGGGATAAGACCACTTCGATTATTACGTGGAGCGTGTTCTTTATCTTCGGGCTGGATGACTGAAATCCACCATTAGCTCCGCGGTCTCGTACTTGGTGCGTGAAGATGGTCTCATGAGGCAGGTGGCGTCCGGACGGATACATCCACTTACTTGCGGGTGTGTATCCCATCTGATAAACTATTCTCTGCCGCACCTGAATATACAACAGCAAACCTTCATATACCCCTCCGAGTCCATTTCTGTCACCAGCACAGCAGACGCCCTCTAGGTCGGGGTCCAGGTCAAACTGTGGCGTGGGTGGTGGAATGGTTCATGGTCAACAATCAAAATTTCCGCCCACACAGCCTATTCGACGACAGGCTACGAGTTCGAGTCCGCGTTTCCCAGTTTGTGCACCAAGAGATGTAGCCCCCAAATCGGCACCGGGAGGGTGAACTCTTTTGCTTTTTGTTTTGATTGCCATTGGAGGCTCAGACCCTCATAGATCTAATGCCGGATGACTCCGAACTTACTAGACCTACGATATAGAAAGATAGAAGGACCTGGATACGGGTGTGGTGCCGGCTTCTCGTTGCTGTACAATCCACATATTCTACTTTGGCAGGTGATTTCCCTTGAGCGCTGGATCTCGCTCAGGCATTTTCGCCGAAAGCCAGTGAAGCCGGAAGGAACGAGACCCCCGCATAGAACGATGCGGTGATCACCTCCATCGCCGAGTATCTTGATGAGGCAACCTGGTACAAACTTCCGCCATTTTTCTCGAGTACCTGAGTGTTCGGTGGCCATGTTTCGTTTCCTGGGATGCGTTTTGTGATTGAAGGTTGGAGATGAATGTCTAGTGACCTAGGCAGGAGGATTTTGTCCGGTACCAGTGCGCTTGATGAACGATAGTGGGAAAGATATGGTCTCTAGCGAGCCAGGAGACGAAGGCAGGGGTATGTTCTGGCTTTGCTACTTTGAGCTCCATTACAGGGCTGTATCTTGTTTTCTAAAAACACCATCTTTTCCTCGGTGATTGGCACTCTGATATCAGTGAAAGGGGTGGCTGGTGAACCCCGTTCGGGCACGCGGTCGTATAGACTGTAGGGCTTCTCAATTCAAGAGAAAGCATTGGAATTCAAGAGGCTAAACTATGGAGCATGATAGAACGGGAAGATGGAACGCAATTTGTTCTTCTACCTTCTGCATCAGCAAGGGTTCGTGGAAAACAGTGAATCTCGGAGGGATCTGGCTGAACGTATTGTTGTGAGCCTCATGTCGCAGTCCGTGACAAGGTAAACTGGGACGCGGGTTTTTACTTGTAAGCTCGTTCAGAGTGCATATAGCATGATCGCGGATAAGTGGCCGAGCCTTGCGGATGATTGCTTGCGGCAAATGTTTGTGGATTGGCGGGTAGGCGGGTGTCCGATGGGATAAGTTTGCTCGACTATTTGGTGACATCGTGTACGGGGGTATGGAGTGTAGGCCTTGAAGGTGGTATATGCATCTGAAACTGCTCTGGCCGAAGAGAGTTGTTTTGGGGTATGAATATATCTCATCCGCGAGGAGAGTCTGTTGGATGATGCTAGGTTCGATCGACTGGTATTGATTTCCAGTAATTAGTAGGAAGATGTATCTCATCGTTACAAGAGTCATTTGTAAGTCGTGCTTTCCGACGTGCGAAAGTCTTAGAATAACACGCTGACCGTCGACTTAAGCCTTATTGTGTCCCATATCAACCATGGCGGGACACGAGGATTCGACTCTACAGCGGCCGGAGAAGCGCCCCAAGAACTAGACGCATGTTGTCCCCAAGTAGGCCTCCAGAATTCTTCGGCACATGCCACGGTTCGAACTTGCTGAAATTTCGCTCCTAAACGATACGGATACGATGCCATTGACGGGCGGCGGTGAGTAACTCGGCAATTGAAGATAACGTAAAGTGGTATATGTGAGGCGGCTTTGAAGAGCAGCCGTTTTGTTGCTTTGATTGGATGCCGGTACCAAGCCGCAGTGTTCACTGAAGCTTCAAGTACCTCGTAGTAATGCAAGTGGGAAAAAAACCATACCCAAGGCTGCAAATAGGAGCTTGATAGCAACCTGGGTAAGTGGGTTGATAGGCGGGCATAGCTATCTCTCTCAGGAGCAGCTCAGCCTGTCCATGTAAGCCTCCAAGAGTCATCAGTTCTCGATCGGAAGGCCAAAGATTTCGCAAATCTTCCTCCTGAAAGTGGACTTTTTCTTCAATGTGATCTACTGGCTGTATGTTGACAAGTGAAGCTCGGCCTGGACCTTCACAGTGACGAAGTGATAGCGAGACTGAGAGATGCAGTTTGTGCTCCGGGACAGGGCTTACACGAGGGAGATTTGGAGCATAAATGCGTACTTGGTCACGCTCATTTGTCCGCGGTTGGGATATTGGCAGGGATAGCTTCGCAATGACATTTACGCCAAGAGAGTAGAGGGGATGTGATATCCATCCTGTCGCACCCATGCACCTTGAGAATTAGTCTCAATTGAACCCTCAACCAATCATCTAGGAGGGGAAACAAAGACGAGAAGTGAATACGACTTTTACTGAATAGGCAGAATTGATGAAATGGAAGCGATCTTCATCTTCAATCCCCACCAGCGTCGGCCATGTTCCGATCGACGTTGGATTAACCTCGAAAGTCTAAAAGACCAGGCCAAGTCACTAAGAATGCAAAGGTGCCAACCAAATGTCCAAAATCCCCGTGGAACGGTGGAACTAGAGGCAAACCGGGGGAAAGAAATGTCTCACCAGGGATCGCAACGTACAGTGACAATCATCGAACGGTTTTTTGCACCGACTAACTTATATTGGACGTCACACCCCAGCTTTCCCCAGGAGTTCCAGCCCGCTTCTTATGCCGCTCCGGATTGATGATGCGGCGCTCGAGAATTTCCCGGTCGCGTCGGCTATTGGGAGAGAGTGTGTGGCCAGCAGACCGGCGTTCAGCGCCGCTAACTTTGAGGGTCTCAAAGGAATTTGGGTGTAAGAAACAAGAAGTCTGGGTGTTGTTTGGCCGCGAAATCTGCATGTGTCCTACTTCTTACAAGGACAAACGTCACGTCAATTATCGACTGTCGCTCTGCGCCATGTCGACTGCCACAAACGGAGCGTGTCCCGTTGTCTAGTGTTACCTAGCACATGAATCGCTCGCTGCACAAGAGGCACAAGCACAAACAAGATGATCCAGCGATATCGATAATTTGGCGGCTGGCTGATCCGTGGCTTGTGAACTTGTCACGGCGTCTGTTCTGGTGGACAAACGCCATTCAACTACAGCAAAATGGTGGAGGCTGATGCTGAAGTGTGTATTATCTATGCTGGATGGTAGCGCTTATTGGAGTTTTGTAGCAAAGACTTTGCTCGAGATGATGTCGCAGTGGCGGTACAGTTCCTTCGCTCATGATAGGACTCTGAAGGATTTGAGAACCCGGAGCGAAGGAACCTTAGATCCTCTGTGTTCCCTCCCACCTCTTCGGTCTCTTGACCGCAGCGAAATTTGATTTCGAAGCAATTTTACATAGACGCTCACGTTGCCGCGGTTGAAGGTTGGCTGGTGAGCACTACTGACTGAATATCGGCGTGAGATTTCGGCTGTGCCATATTCTCCGTTCGGCCTAGGGCTCCCTCCGCCACGGTCAGCAACGCCGGGATTTCAGACTGTCGCGGCTATGCTTTGCACTTTTTTGCTTACTACCCTGTCATGATCCTGTTTTCTCTTTTGAAATTCTAGTCAATGAATCGACATACGTTTTGCAACATGAAATGCTTTCGAACGGGTGGAAGACCCTTGGCGTCAAGCGGCACGAAAATAACACGAAGCGAGAGACTTACAGCAACCGAGCCTGGGCGGCTGTTGATTGCCAACCATGTTTTTTTTTGTTGTTTTTTTGCCAATGAGAACCCATGTTCGTTTCCATCTGAGTGTCTTGGAAGACGAGAATCCGTCAGTCGCCGCCTTTCTCCGCCATGCAAGTGCCCTGATTATGTACCTAGAAATTTCCGCTGGCTCTTGTGGTTCCTCTTTGTTACTTTGCCTCCTCATCCGCGTCCCGCCCTCTTGTCACTCTCCCTCAAGCATGCGCGCGTATTGTTGTCTTGGCACCTTTCAATTAACCTGGCTCGAGTGGGCTTTTAGAGGATCTCAATCTGACGGGGTGCCATAATCTGACTCTCTTTTACCTTCTCTCGTCAATCCATACAGGTACTGGGGCACACCCACACACCCACGCATCCAGTCCGATGGGCGTGGGGACCTCTTCTTCCTTCTTTGGCGGAGTCTCTGAACAGCCTAGACTGGTCATCGCTTGACCCAAGAAACCAAGGACTCAAGCTATGCAGGCCAAAGTGCCGTCTGTAGGCGAACTCCTTGGCCGCAGCAAGCACACTGTTTGTCATGCCCAACCTCGTGAGATGGCGGCGTCTGCTTGGGAGGAGCGCCTTTTCCCTCTCCGATTCTGGGTCCTATCTTTGCCCCGGACTGGAGCGGGCACATCTTGAGGGATCCGTCAAGATCTATCTCCCGGAGCACTGAAAGGTAGGATAAAGAGGTCCTCCGTCCCCCTTCTTCCCGGAGCTCGCCACTCACTATTCTTGAGCCCTTTCTTTCTCTCTACCGCTCTTGAGGAAAACTTTAATACTGCTTCTATTCTAATAAGAGCCCAATCTCTGTCCTGCCCTTATTTCGACTTACACCAACATACCAAGAACCATGAAGTCCTCTCTCCTCCTCCCCTTCGTGACCCTGGCCTCGGCCATTTGCCACCACCGCACATCGCTCTACCGCCGAAGCCACGGCGGCATTGCGGCCCGCAGCGAGGACAGCCTGGTCGAGGTCGCAAAGTTCGGCTACGACGACCTCACGGGTCCCCTCAACTGGCACGGCCACAACAACCAGTCGTCTAAGTGCGCCACGGGCGCCTGGCAAAGCCCCATCAACCTGAACGATACCTCGGCGACGCTCGTCGCGGGCACGAGCTTGTTATTTGACGTGCCTAACCTGCCTCACGGCGCCGCCTTTGAGAATCTGGGTAGCACGCTTGAGGTCGTGGCTGAGAACGGCACGCTGACTAGGCGCGGACGCAAGTTTCATCTGAGGCAGTTCCATTTCCATACGCCTAGTGAGCATAGGGTCGATAGCGAGTACTTCCCCATGGAGGTCCATTTTGTGTTCGAGGCCGATGAGCAGCAGCTGAAGAGTGAGCCTCCCCTTCCTTTCCCCTCATTATTTTACGAGTTCTTGTCAAAACAATGAGCCAAGAAACCCAACTTGTACAAACTTGCTTTTACGGTTTCTTGTTTACTGTTCAGATATGGAGAACTGTGGATCGAAAGGGTAGAGACTGGAGAAACCAAAGCGAATGGCTGACTAAATGGTTCCCCTTTCCCCCATAGACTCCACCGGCCCCAGCAACTCCGTCGTGGGGTTCCTGATCGAAGTCGATAACAGCGCGCCCTCGCCCTTCCTGGCCAACGTCTTTGCCCACCTCGACGAGGTTAAGGAGCCGGGCTCGCACGCCGAGACCGAAGAGCTGGACTTTGGCGAGCTAAAACGCCTCTTGGAAGGATCAGACGTCTACCAGTACGACGGCTCCCTCACGACGCCGCCGTGCACCGAGGGTATCGCGTGGAACGTCGTGGCGGAGCCGTTGAGGGTCGACGACGTGACGTACCGCGCTGCTAAGAAGGTGATGAAGTTCAACTCGCGGTATACGCAGAACGTGCCCGGGCAGAAAAACTTGTTGGAGAACTCGAGAGTTATGCTTAATGCCATGTCACCGTGAGAGAGGGGGCATTGGCCGGGATGGGGGTCAGCTACAGGGTACAACTAGACCGATCTGGGGATTGCCTGACTCTTGGATCAGAGGGGTAGGCGGAATTTGGAGATGTTGAGGGAGCAACGATGTTTGGGGTGCGTGTGGTTGTGCGTATTTCTTGGGGTTGGTGGCTCATGATGTGGATCTCACGGAGACGGAGTTTTGGTTTAATTGGCGTTTATGAGGGGCGCTTTTACATATGAACTTGCATACAGATGTGGGAAATTACATTAGTAGGAGGGAGGTCGGCGAGCATACACATTGTACGGATACACGTGGGTGGTCATACAGATGCGGGAGAAGACGGCTCGATGTGGTGAGAGCGTATGTAAGTAGATACAGATACAGCGTACAGATCTCACAATACAATTTACGCATGAGCAGGGTTCACATTTCTTGGCATGGACGAAGCACAGATTCTCAAAATGTATTGCATTGTATTCTAATGAACAAGATTCAACTCCATGGTATCTTTCCTTGAACGCCTTTCGAGCACCAATGATTATCGTCCACGGATTCCGCGCTCATGCAAGAGTCATGTTCTCGGAGACTCTGGTCGGAAACTGTGACAGAGACTTCTCTCGCCTTTTCCGATAAGTTCTCCCCTTCGCCAAACCCCCCGATTTGCGTCCAATGCTTTGTCCGAGTTCTCCGTTGAATGACGAAGCAAAACACACAGAATCATTGACGGGACGTCGTAGTTAGCTCCAGTAAGAGGAAATCGTACCCGCATGCAGGCTGTGAAAGAAAAAAGCAATGGACGACATGGACGGACGTTGACCGGAGCGATGTCACGCTCTTTGGCCCGTCTAGTTTTCGTCCTGGTTCCTTTCTCCGCAATACGGCGGCGGCGTACTTGAAGCATCCCAACCCCGGACAGGTTGACAATATGATGGGACCATTCGCACCTCAAGGGTGAAAAAGAAGGGAGGCTGCTATTGTGCGCGTATCCGTAAGAGTGATGAAAGGTCCAATTGAGAAGCGACGGAAGAGGTTGACGACGCCAGTCGTGTGATTGGTGGCCCGTTTTGATGGCCCCTGGTCCGATTCAACGGTTTTCACTTGGCACAATTCAAGCTCTTTCTGCTACTCGTTGGCGCGAACTATGCCAAGACACCGGAATGGAGATATGAGTGGTTTGGCCAGAGGGATTGGATACGCGGACTATGATGCCCATGTGGAGTGTAGAGTGGAGATGGAAATGGACCATTGACTCCAAGTCTTGTCTTGCGTGACGTGACTGCGGAGGCGATTGTGGGAGGTCGGGGCGCGCGAGTTCGCAACGATGAATGCAACTTTCCCAATGGGTCTCCTGGTCTTGGCTCTCGGCATGGCATGCACGTCTCGGCTATTCCTGCCTCCCCTCACCACAGCCTGCTGCTGCCTGCGTCTATCTTTCACTCTGCGGACTTTTGTTCTTGCAATGGGCAATGGAGCAAACACAGAATGAGGCAAGACAGAGATGGGCAGGGGGGTTGGAGAGCTGGGCATCGGAGGCCGAATTTTGCGGGTTTCCGCTTGGCGTCGGAAGCCGCGTGCCGGTTCCTTGAGCCTTGTGGGGCACCACCGGTCTCGCCGATTCCTTGGCGGGGCTCTCGCGGTCCGATCGCGTGCGGCGACGGCGAAGGGACTGCGGGTTGTTGCCGACCAAGTTTGGTGGTTGTTTTTTTTTGTATCGGTGCTTCATGTAAGTTCCTGGAAAGGCCCTCGTGATGTACGATTTGGGGGGTTTCTCTCGGAACATTGAGCACCTCAACTCAATGAACAACCTAGTCCCGCTTGAAGACGCTGCGGGCCATATCCGTGAAAGAACGGCCGCCAAAGAGGAACTGCGAGCTGTGACGCCCGCAGTGGGTGTAGACGTTGACGGTCTGGGAGTGAGACGACTTGCGCTTCGAGGGGCGCGGGCAGTCTGTAGAGACTGCTCTTCTGTGGGTGAAGGTATCTGAGCCTGCCGAGATGGAGCTCGCGTCTGAGCCGGCGCGGCTGCTCTTGGGACGGGGAGCGTCGAAGTTGGGGGTGTTGAGGGAAGACATGATGTCAGAGGTTGGTGTCTCTTAAGAATGGTATGTTTGTTTGTTTGTTTATCAGAAAGTAGATTTCTTCAACGATTGGATGAATGAGTTAAAGATTGGATGGTGATTGTACAATGCAATGATGGACTCGTCCAGACCGTGGGGGAGCCGTCCTTAAATGCTTGAGGGGCTCGTCATTGCTGGATACGGCTACACGGCGATAGTTTCTTGGCTTCCTGCTTACGACCGCTTGGTCGGCATGGATTCACGACGCCTGGTCTAAGAATGCTGTGCCCCGAGTGGCCGCTTGCCGACTTGGCCGGGTTGCCGGTCGATAGCAGCCCCACACGAGGGCCGGTCTGCTGGACACGGTTTACCCCATTGATGTGACGCCGCGACCGAATGCGAGCCGCGGAGTGCGTGAGGTGGGACTTGGCCTCGTAAGGCAACAGCTAATGCAGGTGCGCACCCCTTGTGTTCGTTCGCCATGACATGCTTCCGCATTCGTAGGTAGCGTACCCGTACGACGCCAATGGCTATCTTTACGCGAGGATCTGCAAACTGGGCTGATCGTTTGGCGACGGCCTCAAAACTGGCGTGCTGACACAAGGGATAGGGCTTAACTGTAAATTTTGAGGCCCCTCGATTATTCGCCGGAAGAAGCAAATGTAGGTTTCCCTTCCTGTTGTTCAAGCCTCATAATCTGTCTCGCCAGAGCCTCGTTCACTCAAGCAAGAAACGAGGAAACGTGGGCGAGGTAACGGGCCGCAAATGCACACATTGCATTGTTCGGCCTCGTGACTACGTAGTATGAACGACTTCTCGGTGTTGGCGAATAGGACGGTATCTCGGCACGGCAGCGTCGTCAGCTTGGTTGGTTTAGTCATTCGCCGTACCGAAGTTCGGACGACGCCGATGGTTTAGCGCCGTTTGTGGCCCTCGGCGCCACGGCACGTGATGTTTGTTTATCTGGATGCCTGCTGAGTCGGGCGCACCGAAAATGCTCAGGCCGCAAGGCACGCATGTAGGTAAGGTATCCATACCCACCACACTCGTGCCCCCAACCAAACCAGAGAGATTGACGAGAAGGTGACAAAATCAGACGCCAGTCAACAACGATTGTATACTCCCTAACCGTCTTGTTCTTTATATTATTTCTCTTGGATCCTATTCTGCTATCACTTCATCTTCTATGCATTCATTAGATATCGCTTTTCGAAGAAGGAAAAGGAATAAGAATAGTAGGATGAGGACTAGAGTACATAGACCGGCAAGCGATTATGTCAGCCACTTGAGTGACAAGTAACTTGCCAAGCCAGGGGCACCAGCCACGTTCCCTAGCCACGTTCCTAACCTTGGCGCCCGGAAGCTTAAGCCTGCGGGTTAGGTACCCCAGATTCGGAGCCGTAGGGCTGATGGAAGGGTCGACTTGGTGAAGCTTGAAATCGCACCGTCGTTGAGAGAGGAACTATGAATAAGGTGGTCTTTTTCCGGTTCAGTGTTGCTGGAAATTGGGCGAGTTGGTTGAGATCCTCAGGCGACCCATATACCGAAAGTTGGCACCACCAAAACGCGTCCTTCGTTGCCAACAATAACTGATGCTCAAAGACGAGCATTTTGAGGCCCGAATGCGATGGAAAATTGAGATATGACATCATTGGCATTGATCGGTCATTGTCAGGCGCATTTATGCGCCGCGGCTTCTCATTCCCCCAAAAGGCAAGCGGGTTGGTGACGGCTGTCTGGCTTGAGTTCCCATTGAGTAACAAGACGCAGTGGCCCGAAGTTGCACTTTATTCAAGAGCTCTCAACGTCTCTCTTTCGAAATACAATAATGCGGTCGCGACAATGCGACGATTTGTGGTGGACACTCATCGCCGCCCACTTACCCCGGGCCCGACTTTTTTAACCTCTTGCGCGCCGAGGAGCACCGTCAATCCTTGCAAAGTGATTGACATGCTTCAGACTTTCCACAGGTAGAGACGAACATCGGTTGACAGAGCCGCTGACTGTGCTCGGGGAGCAACGACCCGAACAAACAGTCGGATTTCCTCATGCCAATGGCAGAGAATTCCAAGATGCAGATTCCATTCGGATTGAGGCCCCTCCACGAAGTCAGTTGGGTTGAGGAAACAATTGGGTCCACACTCCTCAAAGCGGAAGTCTTGTAGCCTGAGAGCGTCTAGCGCTCGGACCATTTGTGGCTGGTGGGCGCTGCACGTGAGACCCACTCTACAGACTCTCGTCCCTCCTCGCCCGAGTGAATGGCGCGCAACTACGCGCTGTGGTGATTTTTCAGCGAATCCGACTTTATTATCACCAGGTGGTGTTCTCATTTCTCGCTGTGCATTATCGCCAGCGAAAACTGTCGTCGACATCCAGGTCGACTCGACTTTTTGCGACCGGATTGCTCAGAGGCCAATGGCGTTGTGCCGCGCAAACACCTTTGCCTAACGCCTCCATTGTTCTTGCACATCACTCTCCCTGAGCGCTAAGACACTGGTATGGCCTTCTTACTTCCCTTCACGTTCTCAGTCGCTGCAATGAAGTTCTGGATTGATACCATTTTCTGCTATTGAAACTCTTCTACAGATTTTCCTCGTCTGCATGTTGATGCTAATCATCAGTGTCCAGACCTTGGCGCGAGGTAGCTACCTAGGCAGCAAGCAGTAGCTTTCCCCGGCGTGCACGACGCTCAAAGAACACGATACCAATCCTTTCAGCCACCACACATCGTCTAATTCCTCAATCGAGTCACAATGCCGTCGAAACGAAAGCGCGACATCGAGGATTTCGATCCTAACAAGTCGGATTCCGATGACGAGAACTTCGAGCCTGGCGCGGATGGCCCCCCCGTTCGCACCAAGAAGCGATCGCGCGGATCCAAGAGCCAAAGGAACGCTGGTGGCGGTGGACGGCGCCGGAACAACCGCTATCGAGGATCCGACATTGAAGATGAAGACGATGATGACGTGTCCGATAGCCAAGACGAGGGCTCCTTCGCTTCTGAAGACGACGAAGAAGAAGAAGAGGTCATGCCTGTCAATGCAGCCGGTCGTAGGTCAAGAAAGGCCGCGACCAAGCACAATAGCTACAAAGAAAGCGACGAAGACGAATCCGACCCCGCCGAAGAGTCAGACGATGTGCTCTCTGAGGATTTGCCCAAGCCCAAGAAAAAGGACAGCTTAATGATCAAGCTCAAAGTGCCGAAGAATGCTTCGACGACCGCTCCCGGTGTTACTCGACGATCAACTCGTGCCCACACCGAGGAGTATGGCGAGGAGCACGTTGAACTCACCAATTCCGGCAAACATGGACGGCCTGCCTCGCGTTCTAGGAGCCCCGAGACCCTGGCCCGCACTCGATCTTCCCGCTCCATTAAGGGTTTGAAGAAGGGACCCGAGACAATTGAAGAGGCCACCCAAGAAAGCAGCGGTCCTCGGGAGGAAGATGTTGATGAATTGGCTGGCGATGCTGAGCAAGCTGTTGAAGAAACAAAGGATGCCGAGATGGAGGATGTCAAAAAATCGACAGAAATCGTACAGGGAGACATTGTGGCAGAAGATGACGATGACGACGAAGACGAAGGTCCAATCGTCACGCGGCGAACCAGGGCAAAGAGAGGAAGTGGCTCTGGGCCTGCTGAGCCCGCCGAACCGGAGGCTGATGCCGAAGGCGAAGCCGACGATGACGTCCCCAAACGATCTGGGCGCCTAACTCGTCGCAACGGGCTTCGGAAATCAAAATCTGTTCAAGAGCCAAGTAGCGATTTCGAGCCCGGCGAAGAGTCAGCAGGGGAGGAAGATCGCATGTCTGAGTCGCCCAAGAAGGATTCCGGCGACGGTGACGACGGTGATTTCGACAGCCCGGCTCCGCGCGGTAGGGCCGCCAAGCCAAAGGGTCGATCCACCCGGAGCTCGCGCCGTGGCGCCGAGTCAGCCGAGGAAGTCGAGCTAGACCAAGACGAGTTGGCCGAAGAGCTCCACGAGCTAAGGCAGGACTCCCGCTCGCGGCGTCCACGACGACCTTCACCCGCCATCATCTATCAAGAAACAGCATCCAAGCGACGCAGAGCCGCCGCGAAGCCCATGAACTACTTCATGCCACCCCTCTCTGCCGTAAATATTGAGGAAGATGACGGCGAAGATCCAGCCCCGACTCCCGCACGTCGTCGCGGTGGTCGTGGGGGTGCAAGTCAAGCTTGGGATCGCGCCCTCAACACAACATTCGGACCTTTTGGAGGCGGAGGCGGCGCCGGGTCGCTCCTTGGCGGGCCTTGGGGTTCCGGAATGGCCGCAGGAGGTGTCGATTCGGACAGCAGTGACGATGAAATGGGCCAACGATCAGGGCCTGCTGCTGGAAATGTTGGCATGACGCCCACATCAGCCGCCGCTCCAGCTGGACTTCTCCCTGGCCTTGCGCAACCTTTGGGTGGAGAGGGTGGCGTGGGGGCAGCTCCCAATGTTGGCAAGATCAAGAACCAGAAGGCTTTGGCAGATGCCGATCCTCTTGGAGTCGATCTGACTGTGGACTTCAATCATGTCGGTGGTCTTCAAGGTCACATCGATCAGCTGAAGGAAATGGTCCAGCTCCCTCTTCTATACCCTGAGCTGTTCCAGAGATTCCATGTCACGCCACCTCGAGGTGTTCTTTTCCACGGTCCACCCGGTACTGGTAAGACTCTGCTTGCTAGAGCTCTTGCCAATTCCGTGGGCGTTGGCGGGCGCAAGATTACTTTTTACATGAGAAAGGGAGCCGATGCTCTGAGCAAATGGGTTGGTGAAGCAGAGAAGCAGCTGCGTCTGCTCTTTGAGGAAGCGAGAAGAACGCAGCCGAGTATCATTTTCTTCGATGAAATTGATGGTTTGGCTCCGGTGCGCTCCAGCAAGCAGGAGCAGATTCACGCTTCCATCGTCTCAACACTCCTGGCCCTGATGGACGGTATGGACGGCCGCGGACAGGTTATTGTAATCGGCGCCACCAATCGTCCTGACAACATCGACCCCGCTCTCAGACGACCCGGGCGATTCGATCGAGAGTTCTATTTTCCACTCCCAGACGTGGCCGGTCGACGGTCCATTCTTGAGATCCACACCAAGGACTGGGGTCTCTCAGAGCCATTCAAGCAACAGCTTGCCGAAAACACCAAGGGCTATGGTGGTGCCGATCTCCGTGCTCTCTGCACGGAGGCTGCTCTCAACTCCATTCAGAGGACATACCCTCAGGTCTACTCGTCAAAAGACAAGCTCATCGTCAATCCTGACAAGATCAACATCCACGCGACAGATTTCATGCTGTCGATCAAGAAGATGATTCCGTCGTCTGAGAGGTCCGCCGGCACAGGCGCTGCTCCTTTGCCCAAGGGGATCGAGCCACTGCTTAGAGACCAGTTCACATCGATCAAGAGGGCTCTGGACGATGTTTTGCCTCGTAAGAAGAAGCTGACAGCGCTGGAAGAAGCCATGTTCGAGCAATTCGAGGATGAGGATCACGGCTTCGGTAGAGAAGCTCTGCACCAAGAGTTTGAGCGGTCTAGAATCTTCCGCCCGCGATTCCTGATCCACGGGTTTTCAGGCATGGGCCAGAGCTACTTGTCCTCTGCCCTGCTGCACTACTTCGAAGGTGTACACGTTCAGAACTTTGGGCTTCCCAACTTACTGGCCGATGGACGGGTAGGTTCATTCCCATCCCATTGATGTCTGCGTCACTAACATCTCGCAGCCCATGGAACAGGTGATTGTCAGTTTGTTCACTGAAGTGAAGAGACACAAGCCAAGTGTCATCTACATCCCGAGCATCGAATCGTGGTATGCCGCTATGAGAGACACGCTACCATTCATCACATTCAAGAACATGCTCAAATCTATACCGCCTACGGATCCCATTTTGGTGCTTGCAACGGCTGAGTATGAAGCTGGGGAAGACCTTGCACCTGAGCTCGTCCGAGAGCTTTTTGCCTTTTCCCGTAAAAACCGATTGCAGATCCAGCGGCCGAAGCATGTGAGTACAACAGATGAAGGTTTATGGCGACATCTTTGCTAATTTCACTAGTCAAATCGGCGAGAATATTTTGCTTCCATTGTCGACCATATTCGCAAGAGTCCGGCTGACTTCCCTGATCCTGCCAATCGGAAGAAGAGAGTCTTGGAGGAGCTCCCCGTTGCTCCGCCGCCGCCACCGAAAGTACCCACCAAGGAAGAGATCAAGGCCATGCAGAAACGCGACCACCAGTTGCTCAATATCTTGAAGGTGCAATTGCAGCCAATTATGGACCAGATCAACAGGAAGTACAAGAAGTTCAGGCAACCCGTCCTTACTCCCGGTCAGCTGGATTACCTCTTCCTCGAAAAGGATCCCAACTATGTTCGCCCCGACATAGCGGGCATCGAGCATCGGCCTTTTGAGATCGTGAAGGATAAGTACGATGTTGACGTGCTACGCGAGACAGTTTCTGGCAAGACTTTCTACAACCTCGAAACGACAACCATTGAGGAGAGGTTGTCGAACGGCTTTTACTGTCGACCAAAGGACTTCCTCCGGGACATCAAATCGCTTGCCAAAGATGCCAAGAACATTGGCGACAAAGAGCGGACGCTCAAGGCAAACGAACTTGTCAGCAATGTCGAAGTCGACGTCGCGACGATTGAGGGTAACACCAGCACTGTGGACTGGGAGGCGTTGCACCAGAGACAGCTTCAACGCGCTAAGGTCCAAGCTGAGAAGGCGAGGAAGAAGAAGGCGCTTCAGTCTGTTCTCGACCGAGTTCAAGGCGATGTGGGTGGCGGTAACGACAGCGACTCACAAGGGCCGGTCACTTTGGGCGAGCAGATTCCTGGGTCTGGTCATGCCATGGCTCGTTTCCAGGTCATGAGCCCGGGACCGAGTGGCGGCGTGGGCTCCCATCAGCAAAGTAACGGCACATCCAACCCTTCTCGGCAAAGCGACGTGCACATGAGCGGCGTGGACGACGACGACACGACGCAGGACAGCTCCATGCAGCCGCCGCCTCAATGGCCACCTCAAGGAAACGCGACAACTGGCGCTACACAGGTATCCCAAAGATCTGTCATCACCACAGTGCCCCCGGGCATGTCGCCTTCTGCGATTGTGAACGACGCTTCCACCACCAAGACGTCAGATCCATCGGACAGATCGACAGACAAGTGGAGCACGCAAGCGACAGGACCGACAAACGGGTTCCATCCAGATCAATCCAGCCAAGGCGACAACTCGCAGCTGCAAGACACCCAGATCCCTGCCGGTATGGATCCTGTGAGCCAGGCCACTTCTAGCGACGCAGCTTGGCCACACTCCCAAGCCCATGGCATGGCGCGTGGGATCATTCACCCGCCTGGCAGTCAGACATCATCACCCAACAAGTCTAGGAGCTCAGGAGACTCGAAGCACGCTATGCCCTTGGTCAATATTCTCAATGACTCAACAAGCGAGGACATCAGGAATTCGGGTTCGTCATCTTCGCAGCAGCAACCCGTCATCCACGAGGGCCAGGTCGAGCAATTCCTGGACGAGTTGACGGAGAGAACATCAGGCTGCACTATTGAGCAGTTGGAGCAGATCAACCGTGAGCTCATGGACGAGATCTGGAACACGAGGCATGAGTGGAACCGCATGAAGGTGCTCGGCGACCTGACCAACGTGTTCAACGAGACCATTAGCGACATTGAGAGCATCCAGGGCTTGTTTCAGCAGAGCCAGCAAGCATAAAAGAGGGGACATGCGAAGCCGGACAGCAAATGCTCCCCACGACTTGTACCATAGCACGTTTCCTTGAATTACTTTTGATTTCCTCCACTGTCTTGAGTCTTTTTCTTTTCCGGCATCCACGGCGGAAAACACAGGTTGACGGTGGAGTGGGGCTGGTTGGGTTGGAGGTGAGAGGGGAGGGCAACCGGCAATGGTCTAATTTGTGAGCGACGGGACGACCCCTTTTTTCTTGTGATAAAGTGCATTATATTGAGAATCCACCGCATCCTACTCTGTGTAGCATGGGGTAGGCAATAGACAAAATTGCATTGCACTGTGTTTCCTGATGAAGCTTTTCTGTGCATTTCTTTCGACTATCATGGAGAGGATAGTGGCATGACTTGTTCGATCTCTCTGGTTCAGGCACCTAGTTTCCATACGTTGACGACGCTACATGCCTTCAATTTCAACATCAAAGTGATACAGCATTATCATGTTTCTCACGAAACCATTATATTTCCATACAAGATAGCTAACCCAAAGTACTCCCTCCATCTCAAAGCTTAGCTTTGGCGCTATCGTACCTCTTCCCCTCGTCGTCCTGCTCCTTGACGCGCAGATCGGGCAGTTCCGCGGGCATGATTCTCCGTGGCTCGGCTCCGGGAACGAGAGAGTACTTTGAAAAGTCCGTGACGCCGGCGTGGTCCCGCAAAAAGTCTTCGTCGAGGACGAGCTCGCCGTTGACTTTTGCCGCGGGCGCGCGCAGGATCTCGAGGATGGCGTCGGAGAAGATTGTGGGCTTGCGCAGGTCCTTTGATTCGTCTGCGTTTGCGGCTTGGAATTTTTGGGTTGCTGCGGATTCGATGGCCTGGGATGGACTCTTGTTAGTTTACGGAGTTCGATGTAGATTGAGCATGGCTGGAGACACCATGCTTATTTATGGAACATTGACAAAGATCCAAGCAGCAGGCTTTCGTTCAAAAAAGAAGATTAAAGAAGGGAAAAATAGAGAAAAAAAGACAACATACCGCGGCGGGCCAGATACTCGTAATGGCCATGTCCTCTAACCCTTGCCGGACGAGGTCCATTGACAGGCCCTTGGTTAAGACGCTCATGCCGACTTTACCCATGGCGTAGGCCGTCTTGCCCCGGAAGAAGCGGCTGTAGATGGGCGGGCTGACTACAACAACGCGGCCGCGCCGCTCGCGCTTGAGGTGCGGGAGCGCGGCGTGGAGGGTCAGGTAAAGGCCCTCTGGGTTCACGCGTTGCATGAGCTGGAAGCGTTTGGGGGGCGTGTCTTCAACCGAGGCCCACCAGATTGCGCCCGAGTTGTAGACAAGGACGTCCAGGCGGGCGTAGATCTGGGGGAGGAGAAGGTTTGTATCAGTGGATGTTACTTGTGGAAGGACTACGAGGTGAAGAAAGGGTCACTGTCGGTATAACGAGGAGAAGTTTGATGGATGGATACCTTGATCGTCTGTTCGATGAGCCGTGTGACGCTGTCTTGGTCTCGGACGTCGACAGCGATGGGCGTTGCGTCGCCGCCGGCCTCGTGAATTTCACGGGCTACCGTGCTGATGGTTGAATCATTTGAGTTGGGATTCGGTGGAAAATGGTTGGCCTTGGATGCGTCGCTTATGGTCTTTGCAGCAACGACGACTGATAATAAGCGTAAGCTACTCGATGCTTTGAATGGAGAAGACAGGAGGAATTGGCAGTACCTGCATAACCATTCTTCGCGAGGTCAATGGCGATTTGTCGACCTATGCCTCTCGAGGCACCGACTACTAAAGCTACCTGCTTGGCTTCGCCCATAATGTGTGTATAAGGTAAGCTGAGAAGAATGAAGTGTGTGTTCTCTTCTACGTGTGGGATGTGACTGGGGGATTCCCAATCATGTAACGTGATGAAAAGTATTTCAAATATGATGTTTTATCAAGTCTTAGAATCCACGTCAACTTAGATATCGTAGCGCAACACGGTATATAAGCCTTGAGTTGCGCAAGGTTATGCGAGACCTCGTACACATGCCGTCGGGGCTCGGTACGTGAACGTGTATTAGTGATCCTCCCCGATTGAGCTTGAAGCTAAGAGACTGGAGCTTTATCCGTACCCCAGACACCCACTGGCTTGTGCCGAGGTTCCCCACACCATCCACCTCAAGTCCACTTCATCAACTTGTCTTGATCAACCTCTATTCAACATCTACTACAAAGATTGCGCCATCGAGTGTGCGACGGAGATTATTACGTTCTTGTCCGTCAATAAGCCCGAATCGCAAACATCACTACAACTTTGATGTCCAAGTACCGCCAAGATGGGCGGCAAGATTGATGCTTACATAGACATTGGTGAGTCTCACAGTGTACTAGGTATTTCAAGGACCCAAGGGCTTGACTGATGATAGTCATCAGCATCGCTGTATAGTTATATCGCCTTCACTCATATTATCAACAACCAGGAACTTCTCGCAGCCCATGGAGTCCAAATAGAGTTCGTCTCCCCTTGGCCTACCAAATGGCCCTCTCAACTACAGTCACTGACCAACATACCCCATTAGGATTCACCCTGTTCTCCTTGGCGCCATCAACGCTGCTTCAGGTATATTTATCTAGGTGTCTTAGGAATTTAATAATAATTCAACTCACTCATCGCCTAGGAAACAAACCACCATGGACACTCCCAGCTAAGGCAGAGTACGGCACCTTTGACGCCCGCCGCTCCTCCGCCCGAGCAGGCAAGCCCGGCATCACCACGCCCGAAAGCTTCATGGAGCGAAGCATGACAGTCGCCCCCCTCCGCGCCCTGCACTTCATCAAAGCAAACTACCTAGACGCCACGTACCAGACGGCGTGGCACTGGTTCCTCCACTGCTTCTGGGAGCCGCCTAACCTCAACCTCACGAAGCCCGACGTCCTGGCCAGAGCGATTGCGGACGCGCCCAAGCAGTACCCGCCTCCCGCCAGCGGCAGCAACACGCAGGAGAGACTGTTTAGCGAGGCGGACGTTAAGAGGATTTTGCAAGGAGTAGGGTCGCAGGAGATTAAGGACTCGGTCAAGACTAAGACGCAAGAGGCGATTGATCATGGTGCGTTTGGCGCGCCGTGGTTTTGGGCTGTGAATGAGCAGGGCAAGGGCGAGCCGTTTTTCGGGAGCGATAGGTTTCACTTCATTTACGAGTACCTGGGCGTCCCTTACCAGGACATTGCCATCTCGCCGCCTGGAGACAAGGCGACTGCAAAGCTGTAGTCTGGTCGTGTATAAATTATGTCTGATATTTGTTTAGGGGGTATCTCTTTTGTTATCTCCATGAATAGAACGCCGAGCCGTATCCAATACCCAAGACCACCGTGAAGCCACGTAAGGTGAAGAACAACAACACAGCAACGCAAAAAGGGGTTTCACTGCACACGGCCAGCCATCCTCGCCCGCCGCGCGTCGTCTTCCCTCTTGGCCTCGCTGCGCGCCAGGAAATCTTGCCTCTCGGCGTACGAACCCTTGGCCCTGCCCGCCAGCTCGAGTTCGTCCTTGAGCCCTTCCTTGTCCACGAACCCGGCCCAGTCCATCTTGCTCTTCTGCACCGTGTTGAGCTTCTTGGCCTGCGCCTCCTTCTCCCTCGCCTTGATTCGCACCGTCATGCCGAGGTTCAGATCCGAGCGCTGGCTGACAATCTCAATGACGGGCTCAAAGGCCGAACGGAACGCCTTCTTGAGGACGCGTTTCGGTTCGCCGTCCTCGTTGTCGGCGTCTGCACCCGCGGCTTCCGCGGCGGCGGCGTCCTTGCCGAGGGAGGCGATATAGAGCTTTGCCTCGGCTGAAGAGCGTGCTACGACTTTTTCTTCGGTGTGGACTTTGCCTGCAAAGTTGTAGGTTCGCTTGATGCGGATCGTGTCTGACGGGTCGCCTGCCTGGGCTTCGTCTAGCTTGTTCGTGTCAGGCGCCGCGGCGATGGGCGTGGTATCGGCTTCTCCTCCGCCTCCGGTCTCGTTCTCGCCACTTGGTGCTGCTGTCGCCTTCTGACCGGAGAGCATTTGTGCCCAAAGGGCATCGACGTCGACCGTTACAGGGCCAGATGCGGCCGCGACTTTGCGCTCTTCTTTTCTGTGACACAGACTGTCAGCGACTCCTGGTAGAAGCCAGGAAGGAAAAGGCTGTGTCCACTCACTCTGCAGCCCGCATACTCCGCGTCTTCACCAACCCTCCTTCGCCTCCCTCGTCATCCACGCCTAGGGCCAGGGCAGCGGCCGCATCCCTCGCTGCCTTTTTGAGCTTCTTCTTCGCTGCCTTCTTAATCAGGGCCTCATCACCCGAGTTTTCAAAGTCTGCAGCCTCGTCGCCGCCGGCATCGCGCTTGCGCTTGGTCGTTGTCTTTGCTGCGTCTTCGCCGTCGTCGGCCTCGGAGTCGGACGCTTCGGAGGCGCCATCGTCGGCTGCGGCTGCCTCTTCAGGCGCAAAGTCCGAGTCCTGAGAGGACTCGTACTCTTCATCGTCTATGGTCGGATCGGGAGGCATGTTTTGAGGTTATGGTGGGGGCTGACATGGGTTGGAGGAAGTTGAGAGTCGCGTCCGAGCAACTGACTTCCATGGCTGAGAAAGTTCGGTCGGCTGTTATCGGCGCAATCGTGACCGAGGGCGCTCGGTGAAGGGTGGTCTGTGTCCAATCAGAGGGCGTTACCCCCACCATCTATCACTGACTGCCAGATCCCTCGACGCCCTTGGTTTTATCCGGTTGAAAGCATCATTGACACAGTGTATACCGGTGTTTTCAATAGGAGAGGCCAGACTCCAGCCCCATAAAGTCAATTTAGCCGGCGCGGCGGGTTGTAGTTTGACGCCTTGCAGGTTGTTTTCCCGGTACGCCTTCTGAGTCGGCGATCTACTCTGCATATCCTCCCAAATGCGTTTAATCTTGAGCTCCCCCGCACAACAGAAGCTTTAGCGTTGGCCAATACAGACACCCGGAATCTCTGCCCTTTACTGGGTACGAAACATAAATAGGCGAAGTTCATCTCTGGTAGTGATTTGTGGTTCAATATGTTGTCTGCGTTCAATTAATCGCAGTAGGATATACTGCACCATTATAGACCCATCTTTACTATTTCTCCCCCTTTTGGATAACACACCCACTTAGACACTGTGGTCAAGAATCGCAATTTTTGTTCACTGCTGTCCACAGCTATGTCTGCCAATACAGAACCGCTCACTGACGCCCAGAAGGAGCACTTTAGAACGACAGGCTGGTTGAAGCTGAGCAATTGCTTCACAAAGGAACAAGCAGAATGGGTCACCAAGGACGTCTGGACTCGACTAGGCATGGACCCCAACGACAAGTCAACCTGGAAGCAGGTAACAAACATGCCTCATCACCGCACCTTTGATGCTTCCGAATACGCGCCCAAGGCATGGGCCGCCATCTGCGAGCTGTGCGGCGGCGAGGACCGGGTGGCACCCGAGTCAAAGGAGTGGAGGGACTCTCTCATCGTCAACCTGGGTAGCGAGGAATACGAGGGAACAGAGCCCGATCCCAAGGAACTGGGCATCTGGCACGTCGACGGCGACTTCTTCGTCCACTATCTTGACTCCCCGGAGCAAGGTCTGCTCGTGATCCCGCTCTTCACGGACATTGTCCCCGGCGGCGGGGGGACCTTTATCTGTCCCGAGGCGATGGCCGGGGTCGCACGGCATCTATACGAGCACACGGACGGGGTCTCGCCGCGGATGGTACCCAGAGACCATCCCGATTTCTCAAGGGAGAAGAACCTCGACTGGTTCAACGAGCTCGCGCGGAGCTGCGGTGACTTTGTCGAGGCTCACGGGGAGGTAGGGGATGTGTATCTCTTGCATCCGTTGATGCTCCACAGCGCCTCGAGGAACCCGCTGCGGCGGCTGCGTATCATCACGAATCCACCGGTATTCTTGAACCAGCCTCACGTCTTTGATAGGGCGGATGGTTCGTACAGTCTTGTGGAGCAGGCCACCCTGAGGTTGTTGGGCGTCGAGTCGCTGCCCGGATGGAAGATAACGGCGCCACGGGAGCAAGTCATCCCAGAGAGGCTTAAGGTTCAGGATCGGATGAAGCAGGAAGAGATTAAGCGTCTCGCAGCGATCGCGTCTTAGCGTTGCGTAGAGATGGCACAGTGGGCTCCTGAGTATAGCCTCGGATGACAGCTGGGAGCTGGTACGTTCGAGAATTGACGGACGGACTCATTCGAAAGAATATTTTGCCATCTACAGTAAGCAAGAGACATATTCAGCTCCAGCAAACGTGGTGTATTCTTAGATGCCCCAAAACTGTACTTCACCTGAACTTCCAATCTAAAAATGGGAGCGAAGCGTCGCAGGTGAACAAGAACATGTGTTGTTGGGATGAAGATACACGCAAGAAGCGTAGTAGCGGAGATACGTCCTGCCTGCATAGAAAATTGAAGCTACTTGTTCATTCACCAGTCTGAGCCTCGAGGCAAGTTCCATCATATTCGTACATGAAAAGGTGGAGGAGGAATAACGCCGTTGGACGCTATGACCAACACCTTGGATACCATGGAATATGGATACCGCCAGCAAACCTTGGGCTAAGCAGGCGCGGCAGGGTGGCAGGACCCTTGCCCAAGTGCTCCTGCCTGACATCACCCCATCTGGTGTACGATTCTCGGTCCCTCCGTACCTAGAATTGGGGACCCTACCTCAGTTACCTTTTCGCAATCTTCCCTCCTGACACACCTTTTCCTCCCATCTCCGACCAGTCTGCAACAATGAGCAGCGACGACGAAGACTTCGTAGTCGAAGGCCCAGAGTTGGCCGCAGACGATCCTATGCGCGCGTTTCTACCGGCGTCATTTGGAAAAAAGACAAAGGAAGCCAACATCGCCGCCCAGATCGATCGGAGCCGGAGAGTGGCAGAGAAGCCGTCGACGGGAGCTTCCGTTGAGGGATCCGCAGGTCCGCCAAGTGCTGATCACAAAGAAAAGAAGTCCGACTCAGACAATGACAGTGACAGCGACGACTCCGATTCAGACGACTCCGAAGATGGCGACGACTACCCAGTCTCGCACGAATTGGTACTGAAAACCCACGAAAGAGCAGTCACCACAGTAACGCTGGACCCAGCAGGTGGAAGACTCGTGTCAGCCTCACTCGACTGCAAAATCAACTTGCACGACTTCGCGTCCATGACACCCAGTACTTTACGAGCATTTCGAAGCGTTGATCCATGGGAAGCGAAATCGTCTGCCGCGAATGCCGAGTCGCACCCGATCCACCACGTCGAGTTCAACCCCCTCGCTGGGAGCGTGTTTCTCTGCGTATCGGCACACCCGCAGGCAAAGATTATGTCGAGAGACGGCGACATTTTGACCGAATTTGTCAAGGGCGACATGTACCTCAGGGACATGAACAACACCAAGGGGCACATCTCAGAAGTAACCACAGGAACATGGCATCCAACCGACAAGAATCTCTGTGTGACTGCTGGCACCGACAGTACCCTGAGAATCTGGGATATCAACAACAAGCGCAGTCAGAGGGACGTGATTGTCTTCAAGTCTAAGGCGGCGGGATCTGCTGGGCGAACGAGGATGACGGCGGTTGCCTGGGGCGCGCCGGCACAAGGTGGCAACAACGTGTTGGTCGCGGCGGCATTAGACGGCTCACTGGTTATGTACAGCGGCAGTAGCCCGTTCTCTCGGCCGACCGCAGAGATTCGAGACGCCCACAAAGCCGATACCTGGACCGGAGGTGTGGATATCTCCTCCGACGGCCGTATGGTCGTCACCCGCGGAGGTGACAATACGATCAAGTTGTGGGACACACGGAAGTTCAAGACGCCTCTTGTCACAGTGGACCATGCTTCGACGTCAGATCACTTCCCGATGAGCAACATCAGGTACTCTCCCAACTCGACCAGCATTTTGACAGGTTCCGCAACAGGCGACCTGCACATTCTGAATCCCGGAAATCTGAGAGCCGAACATGTCACACCAATTACACCCGGAGCACCTCTCATCACTGTTGACTGGCATCCCAAGATAAATCAGATTATCACGGGGTCTGCGAATGGCGAAACACATGTGCTTTACAGCCCGACAATGTCGATGCGGGGCGCTGTGGAAGTTATGTCACGAGCGCCAAAGAAGAGGCACATCGACGACGATCCGTCCCGAACGACGGATATGACGACAGGAATGTCTGGAGATGCTATCATCACACCAGGAAGCGCAATGGCTAGCCGCAGAAATGCGGGAGTCACAGCTTCAGGCAAGTCCAAGGATCCCAGAAGACCAGCAGTCTTGGAGCAAACGCCTTTCATGCGAAACCAGCCGGACGAAAAGCACATTGCAGAAAACATTCCTCTCGCCAAGATGCTTCACGAAGACCCCAGAGAGGCACTGCTGAAATATGCCGATGCTGCAAAGAAAGACCCAATGTTTACTGCGGCGTGGCAGACGACCCAGCCCGTCACTCAATACGCGGATGTGAGTGACGACGAAGGGGAGCCGGACAAGAAAAGGGTGAAGCGGTGAGAATTGTGCGCTGCTACTATCGGGTCTCATTGTATGATTTCGTAGGGAATCATGACAAGAGTATGAGCTTGAATTTGGACGAAGGAAGGTTTGGAGCAGTGCTGGCTGATCAATCCGGGTTGCATTTGGGATATGGGTACGGAGAGAAACACCAGGGAAATGGCAAGCCTGCCATTCGGCCTGCATTCCTGGAAGGATCTCTCCACTTGTTCATCTTTCCGTCAGATTAGCTTCGCTGGGAGCAACCCCCAAACATGGAGACACGCAAAGCCGCTGACACTTGCAGAACGGGAGTGTGTGGACGTCCCCGCCACGGCCAACTCATCCGGCCTGGCCCGGGGTAGGTACTCCAGCCAACGCGCGTCTGAGGAAATAGTATGGGGTCTACGAGAGAAAGACGCGCCTCCGATGCGCCGACAACCTAAACATTTTTCTTCACCTTGCTGCAAACGAACGACGACAGATGCCAAGCGGCGTGGATCTGGCATTCCTTGGTGGCCGATGAACCTGACAGGCCATGGTTTGAGGCGCGCATGTGGCCCGGATAGTACCCGAAGCCAACCAGTGGCCGACCAGGCCGGCCGCTGCCTGCCTGCAGTAAACCAGGGAACGAGTTGGCCCAAGCGCCCTCGCTTGTACATAAGCAGATTAGTGTAGACGCCTCAGGCAACAACTTGTTGCGGTGCTGAAAATTACGGGGACTCAGTTTCACAGAGTCCGCACCAACCATCAATGAATCTTGTCGTTGTCCTCACCTCTCCATCTCAACCGGCACCGCGCGCATCGAAAAATCGCCATCCCCCCTCTACAGGCATCGACACCCATCTCGGAAAGTGTCCAGCAACCTATTCCACGCGATTTCCTCGCGCATATTGCTCGAGGCAACGCCCCGACGTCGCGCCCTTCCGACTAACTCCCGTTTTTTTCGCATCACGTCCTGTTCACCCTTCCACCCATTCCCCCCCCACGCTTCGCGGCACCGCATTCGCGTCCCCCATCCATCGTCTCTGCCGCTGAACTCCATCCGCCATCTCGGTGAATTCGATTCTACGCGACCGACGTGTTTCCGTTCCGACCACGGCATCAACCTTGCCGTCTCCGAACCACATCGCCATCCCCAAACCTTGTGTTTTCGATACCGACGCGCTGCATTTCCCGTCCTTATCACCAATAGCCTTCTAGTCTCTCATTTCGCGACGAGCCAAGCGCGACAAACCTCCAATAAGGCTCCACTTG
The DNA here is from genome assembly GCF_030869305.1 of Colletotrichum tamarilloi. Classification (NCBI taxonomy): domain Eukaryota; kingdom Fungi; phylum Ascomycota; class Sordariomycetes; order Glomerellales; family Glomerellaceae; genus Colletotrichum; species Colletotrichum tamarilloi. The sequence continues at coordinate 471,542 of NW_026849398.1, forward strand.
TCTACACCTACAACGCCTTTGCATGATAATGCGCGCGAGATTGTCGTCGCATCTCTAGAGATTCCCGCAGTCGTTAGATTTGCTGGAATACACACATCGCCCACCATGGCTTCAGTACAGGCTGCGCCTGCCGTCCAGCTCCCTGGCGCCGGCATGGCGACCACCACTCCTCAACAGGCTCAAGAGATTTTCAATGTAAGAGCCTTTTCTTCATAATGACCGCATCCCTCACATACTCTGATGATGTGTCAAAATTCGATGTAATCTTACGATGCTAACACACCAAAGAAATTCAAGCAGATGAGGGAGAGCGGCGTCCCCAACACCGATCCCGAATACATCAAGGCCGAGCAGTTCGTCTTGTCCTTCCAACAACAAGCGCGTATGCGACAGAAGCAACAACAATTCCTCCAGCATCAGCAGCAACAACAACAACAACAGATGCAACAGCAGCGACAGATGCAGCAGGCTGGTGGCCTCAACGGCGCTGTCAATGGCTCGCAGCCCGCCCAGCAGCACCCCCAGTCGACACAACCTCCTACATCAAGCGCGCTCAGCGCCTCGGCGCTTCCTGCAGCCAACTCAAATGCTGCTGCCGCCGCTGGATCCCCCTCGACAGCTGCTCCTTCCAGCGGCCCAGGTGCCGGCCAGTTCAACCCGCAACAATTGAGTTTGCTTAGACAACAGATCCACGCCTTCAAGCTGTTGACCAAGAATGCTGGAGTTCCCCTACAGATGCAGCAAGCCATCTTTGCTCAGCGAGAGCGCAGGAAAGCCATCGCCGCCGAGGCTGCCGCGCTGGCAGCTTCATCAACACCCGCAACGACTAGTCGAGACTCTGCACAGCCCGGCATCAATGGGTCCGAAGCCAAGTCTGAATCTACTCCCGAGGTCCAAGGGCCCACCTTCAAGACCGTCAGGTCCCCTTACGGCGATAACAACCTGATTCGCAAGTCGATTAGCCATTTCGACCATACTCAACGGAAAAATCGCAAGCTTATCCCGGGATTGTTCCCCACTGGTGTCGACTTCGACCAGCTACGGTACGAGAGGGAGCTGATTGTGTTCAACCGCATGAGAGATCGGTTTGCCGAGCTCAGAAACACCCCAGCAAATATTGCTCACTGGGATACCACCAAGGACGACGTTGAATTGGATGATAGTGCAAAGGTCAAGGCGATCATTGAGATGAAGAGCCTCGGCTTGTACGCGAAGCAGAAGGCGCTGCGGGATAAGATTGGCCGCTCGATGATGTTCTATGACAACCTTGCAATGACGACCAACCGCTCCGGATACCGCCGCACAAAGAAGATGACGGTTCGCGAGGCCAGAATCACAGAGAAGCTTGAGAAGCAGCAGCGTGATATCCGGGAGAACCGCGAGAAGAAGAGGCACACTGACTTCTTGGCCGCCATTACTCAACACAGAAACGAGATTCAACAAACCGCATCAAGCCAGCGCAATAAGTCCACCAAACTCAATAAGCTTATGTTTGCCCAGCACTACAACATTGAAAAGGAAGAGCAAAAGAGGATTGAGCGTACTGCCAAGCAGCGTCTGCAGGCTCTTAAGGCCAACGATGAAGAGGCTTATCTCAAGTTGCTTGACGAAGCCAAGGACACCCGTATTACCCACCTTCTCAGACAGACCGATGGGTTCTTGCGGCAACTCGCTGCTTCCGTCAAGTCTCAGCAAAGGAAGGCCCTGCTGGAGCAGACTGGCGAAGAGGAGGAGCTTCCAGAGGAGGAAGAAGAAGAGAGCGAACCCGATGAGGATGACGACGACACAAGTGGACGAAAGATCGACTACTACGCCGTCGCCCATCGCATCAAGGAAGAGGTCACAGAACAGGCCGATATCCTGGTGGGTGGTAAGCTCAAGGAATACCAGGTCAAGGGTCTGCAGTGGATGATTTCCCTGTACAACAACAACCTGAACGGTATTCTTGCCGACGAGATGGGTCTCGGCAAGACTATTCAAACCATCAGTTTGATCACGTATCTCATCGAGCGCAAGAAGCAGGATGGCCCCTACCTGGTCATTGTACCCCTCAGTACTTTGACCAACTGGACACTCGAGTTCGAGAAATGGGCGCCTTCTGTGAGCAAGATTGTCTACAAGGGTCCTCCTCTGGCCAGAAAAGTGCACCAGGACAAGATCCGCCAAGGACGTTTCCAGGTGTTGCTCACGACTTACGAGTACATTATTAAGGATCGCCCAATTCTCAGCAAGATCAAGTGGTTCCACATGATCATTGACGAAGGTCACCGTATGAAGAACCAGAACTCCAAGTTGACAACTACTATCCAGCAATACTACAACACCCGATTCCGTCTCATCTTGACTGGTACACCGCTCCAGAACAACCTTACGGAACTGTGGGCTATGCTCAACTTCACGCTACCGACCATTTTCAAGTCTGCGACAACCTTTGACGAGTGGTTCAACACACCTTTTGCCAACACTGGTGGACAAGACAAGATGGAACTCACGGAAGAAGAACAGATTCTCGTCATTCGTCGTCTGCACAAGGTGCTGCGTCCTTTCTTGCTCCGTCGTCTGAAGAAGGATGTCGAAAAGGATCTTCCGGACAAGACCGAGAAGGTCATCAAGTGCAAGTTCTCTGCTTTGCAATCTAAGCTTTACAAGCAGATGGTCACGCACAACAGGATCCTCGTCAGCGACGGACAAGGTGGCAAGGCTGGTGCTCGCGGCTTGAGCAACATGATCATGCAGCTTCGCAAGCTTTGCAACCATCCATTTGTGTTTGATGAGGTCGAGAATCTCATGAATCCTATGAGCATCAGCAACGACTTGCTATGGAGAACCGCCGGCAAATTTGAGCTTCTCGACAGAATCCTGCCCAAGTACAAGGCAACGGGCCATCGCGTTCTCATGTTCTTCCAAATGACGGCCATCATGGACATCATGGAGGACTACCTCAGATACCGCAACCTCAAGTATCTTCGTCTGGATGGTACAACCAAGTCAGATGAGCGTTCTGATTTGCTGCGCGAGTTCAATGCTCCCGGCTCAGACTACTTCATGTTCTTGTTGTCGACTCGTGCTGGTGGTCTTGGTCTGAACCTGCAGACTGCTGACACTGTCATCATCTACGACTCCGATTGGAATCCTCATCAAGATTTGCAGGCTCAGGATCGTGCTCATCGTATCGGACAGAAGAATGAGGTTCGAATTCTTCGCCTCATCAGTTCGAACTCGGTCGAAGAGAAGATCTTGGAAAGAGCCAGGTTCAAGCTTGACATGGACGGCAAGGTCATTCAAGCCGGTCGCTTCGACAACAAGTCGACAGAAACGGATCGTGATGCTATGCTGCGTACCCTTCTAGAAAGCGCCGACATGGCGGAGACTGGAGACCAGGACGAGATGGACGACGAGGAGCTGAACTTGCTCCTCGCTCGTAGCGACGATGAAGTGGCTGTTTTCCAGAAACTCGACGAGGAGCGGAAGCTAGACCCAACCTATGGCGAGGCAGCTGGAGCAAAGATTAAGCCTCGTCTACTCGCGGAGGATGAACTTCCTGAGATCTACCTGGGTGATGGCAACCCGATTGAAGAGGAGATTGAGACAAGTCTTGGACGTGGAGCTCGTGAGCGAACTAAGGTTCGCTACGATGACGGTCTCACGGAAGAGCAGTGGCTCATGGCTGTCGACGATGACGACGACTCACCAGAGGCGGCAGCAGCACGGAAGCAAGCCCGCAAAGACAAGCGGGAGACCAACAGGCTCAAGAGGTCCGCTATGGCCAATGCTGCTGACGACTCTCCCCCTGCAAGTCGTGCCAGCACGGAGGAGGTGGAAACACCCAAGAAGAGAGGCCGTAAAGGAGCCGCGAAGAACCAAGAGAAGCGGAAGGCAGAAGAAGGGGACGATGAGCCTCCGGCTAAGAAGCGTCGTGGCCCACAAGGTAGAGCCAAGGCGGTGTCGGTCTCTGTTGGTTCCGAGACGCCGCGAGTATCGGCTCAGCAACGCCAACTCCTGCAGGTAAACACGAGGGCTCTCTTCGACGGACTCATGAACCTTGAGGTAGATGATCCGGAGCCACCAGAGGAGGATGATGACGAGTCGGTTGCGGGCAAGCGAATCATCATTGGGCCCTTCCTTGCTCTGCCCCCCAAGCGCGACTACGCCGACTACTACTTGATCATTCAATCTCCTATTTCGATGAAGCAGATTGAGACCAAGATCAAGAAGCAGCAGTACCACAGCCTCGGCGATATGCGCAAGGATGTCGACCTCATGTTCCGCAACTGCCAGACCTACAACGAGGAGGCATCGCTTCTCTACCAGGACTCTCTTACTCTCCAGGTTAGTAACTTTCTTGACTCTTTTTGTGAACATTCAACCTGACATGCACAGAAATTCTTCCACGAAGAACTCCAAAAGGCTCTCGACAAGCATGCAGAGTTGCAAGAGCTGGAAAGCGACGGTGGCAAGGAGGGCTCAGTGGCGCCTAGCGCGAGTGCGAGCGTCGGAACCCCTCAACCAGCAACCTCCACCACGAGGATCAAGTTGATTTCTTCGGCCTCCAACGGCGCCAAAGAGACAAACGGAGCAAGCAACGGTGCGCAAAGCGACCAGGAGTAGCCGAATGGGGGTTTATTGGTTTCTACATTTCAGTGGTCACAGTTGACGTTTAATGACGTTTGTGAGGGTTTTTTTTTCTTTCGGGGGTTTGATGCTAAAAAGAAAATGGCGATGGCATACAGTCGAGAGGCGACCAACGGCAAACGCAAAGCAGTGGTCTACTCAAACTGCGAAAACATCAAAGACTGTTGCACATTTACAGGCGTACAGGATTGGGAGGCTTTTGGAACGTGTACAGGTAACGGCGGGAACGGCACTCGATACAAATACCATGGGCCAGAAATGAGGCCGCAGAGGGAATTAGTTGAACGGTGATGGATGGCGACGGAGGGGGAAGGTTCTGTCCCGGTTGACGATGGCAGAGACCCGTTGCGAAGTTTGTTAGACTAGCAAGCAAATGTATTTTAATAGATGTGAGTACGATGGACCTGAACGCATGAGGTGTATTCCAATTGTCTGGTAGCCAATACCGTGGTGTTTGATGTACACGAATGGATACATAGTAAACAGTCGATCAATCGAGCTACCTGTCATCCATCAACATTCGCAAGGGTTGATTGCTTTTTGGGTATTGACGTGCTCGGCTAATAACATGTTGGGAGATCATCAGGCAAGGTAGGGAATGGCCCTGTAAATTAAGACGGCCCGACCATTTGATCCATCGTAAGGAAGAAAAAGAGCATCGATTTTCATGCCCAATGTGTCTTGTTTAATTTGGTTGTAATAGAGGGGGCTGGGGGGGAGAAACGATCGAGGTTGGGCCTAGGTTTCTGAACGGGCGGGCCGGGGGTGGCGGTGCCTTTTTCGACCTCTCACCTCTCACCTGCTGCTCACCACACTCATCTCGCGCCGCACCTCTCATATCGCACCTTCCAGTCTCACTGACTGACTGACGTTGCGTGGCGTTGCGCGTACACATGCCTTGTCGCAAAAAGGCTTTCATTTTCAATCTCGTCGCAATACACACTCACACGCAACGAACATGTCATCTCATGTCATCCATCTTCAAGCCCAATTTCATCGCAAGCAATCGAGCACCTCATCACCATCATCCATCGGACTTTGGTCATCACTTTAATATCAGCGCAACGCCCGTGATTCTTCCACTCCTTTTGTTTGGTCTCTGCCCTGCATAACGAAATTTCCCGCGCGCACTCCCGTGAAGAAAAGCTCCGTTTCGCACGGTCTCACCGAGCCACACTTCACTAGTGTCACGGCGCAACAGCAAAAGCCAAGGAGAAACAGACCTCTTTTCGTGAGGGAGAGGAGGAACTAGGAACAGGCTACCCCCAAAGGACCGGATTCCCGTTGCTGCGGAACCAAGCCTCAGTAATAATACGCTCAAAGCTCGGCGGCGAGCGCAACGCAGCGCAGCGCATTAGCGGCCGCGCATTTTTGCATTTACAGCTTGCATCTGCAGCAGCAGCGCGCAAATCTCATACGACGGACGGGAAATCAAAGAGAGGGACTTTGCGCTTTGCGGAGACAAAAGGGAATTGGGGTTTGTGGATTGTCCAGAGTATAAGGCAATGGACCACCCGAGTCCGTCCGCCGACCGCAGCAGCGGTGCGGCACCACCACCACCACCAGGACCACCACCACCACCAGGAGCGACGACCAGACGAGAAGGAGATGGGCCAGCTGGCGTAGTGGTAATATCCGACGACGAAAGTTCGGCCAGCTCAATGTCGGATGAGGAGGACTCAGGTACCGACCACAACCACGACGACAAGAAGCGTCATCACCGCGACGGCACCACCCCCGCCGGCGGCAGATATAGACCCCATACACCTACGCCGCCGCCGCAGCGACGCTCACAGCAACACGTTCCGCCGCCGCCTAGGGGGAGCAGGGAGAGAGATATTCGTGCGGAACGGCATCGCGACTTGCGTGAACGTGAGCGTGATCGGGATAGGGATAGGGATAGGGATAGGGATCGCGACAGGGACAGATCTCGGGGTCCGGACCCGAGGCGACGAGGAGGAGGGGGAGGAGGGGGAGGAGGAGGACTGCCACCATCACCGCCACTGGACAGGGACCGGGATCGAGATCGAGACAGGGACCGGGACAGGGACAGAGATCGCGACAGAGACTACGACAGAGACAGAGACAGTGACAGAAGTCTGCGCGACAGCCCGCCTCTGAGGGATAGCCCTCGCCTACGAGACAGCCCTCGTATAAGGGAACGAAAGCGGCAGAGCTTCGCGTTAGACGAAAAGTACCACGGCGGAGGGGGAGAAGGAGGCCGCAGCACCGTCAACGGCCACGCCAGGAGACAGCAGAGCGTGCCCCCCAACAGCGCCAACAACGGCGCAAAAAGGCAGAGCATCACGGAGCGGCTCATGAGCACCTGGACAGCGGCGCGGTCGGGCGCGGCGCGCGGCGCGGGGGATCATCCGCCGGGTGTCGGGGCCGCCGCCGCCGCCGCAGCATCCACGCTCCCCTCGCGCCGCGCGTCGTCGGCCTCGACGGCGAGCAAGGCATTCAACCCCGTCGGCAGGGTGCGCGAGTGGCTCGACACATGTAATGCCGAGCACGGCGACCACTGCTCCGGCCCGCCGACGGATACGTGGCGGCCGATATGGCTGATTGACTCGGTGAACCGGTGTCTCGTGCGCGCGAGGGCGACGGATCGGTATATCGCGCTCAGCTACGTCTACGAGCCGCCGCTGCCTTCGTCGCGGGGTCCGGTGGAGACGTTGCGGGAGAACCTCGAAGTGTTGACGGCGAGCATGGACGACGCGGATATCCCGCAGACGATTCTGGATGCCATGTGGTTGGCAAGGAAACTGGGGATTAAGTACCTCTGGGTCGACCGGTTCTGCATCGTGCAAGACGACGATGTGGAGAGGGAGGAGTACGTCAAGAACATGGCGTACGTGTACGCCAACGCCTATATGACCATCGTGGCGGCAGCGGGCGACGCCGAGTCCGGGTTGACGGGGTTGTTGCGGAGGACGCCGCCGCCGAGGGGCACCGCAGCGAGGAAGCACGAAGATTTGGTGCTCTCATCGCGGTGGGCGGGTCGGGCGTGGACGGTGCAGGAGGGCATGTACTCGCGGCGGAAAGTGTACGTTTTCGAGGAGACGGTGACGTGGGAGTGCCACTGCGACTTGTGGCAAGGGCCGCCGGGCGCAGCGGGCGGCGGCGGCAGGTTCAGCAAGATTCTCAAGGGCGGAGGGCTGGGGAGGCACGGCGGCGGCGGGGGGCCGTGTGCGTCGAGGACGTTCCCCGCGGCGACGGGGTACCTGCACCCCGTGTGGCCCGACATGGACGAGTACGCGCGGATCGCGATGGAGTTTAGCGCGCGGCGGGTGACGCTCATGTCGGACACCACGAGGGCGCTGCGGGGCATCACGACGGTGCTGTCGCGGTCGTTTGCGGGCGGCTTCGTGTTCGGCATGCCGGTGAGCTTCCTGGACGTCGCGATGCTGTGGCAGCCGAGGGCGATGGTGCGGCGGCGGCTGATGGTGCAGCCCGTGACGGGGATGAACCCGCTGCCGTCGTGGAGCTGGCTCGGGTGGCACTACGACGGCGTGCCCGCGGACCTGACGCTCTGGCGGGCGGCGGCGGATTACGTCCAGGAGGCGCCTGCGCATCACGGCAAGAGGGGCGCGGAGAGAAGGTTCAAGAGCCCCTACGCGTTCCGGTTGCGGTCGTTGGTGAGTTATGAGCTCACGGACCGGGCGACGTATACGCCGTTGCCGAATGATGGGATGGCGTACCGAGATCGAAGGCATCGGAGGACGGTGCCGTTGCCTGCTGGGTGGTCGAGGAGCGGCGGCGGGTTCCGGTATGCGGGGGATCCGGAGGTTGTGTTTCGGTACCCGGTGCCCGTGGCGGAGATGGCTGGCGGAGGAGGAGCGGACGGAGCCATCCCGGGGGCGGGGTTGTCGCCGTTTGGTGACTTTGCGCTGAGCGCGACGCTGCTTTCGTTCAGCACGACGGTGGCGTACCTGGACGTCGACTTCGCCGTGGCTAGGAACGGGGCGCCGCTCGATGCGAAGGCGGCTAACGCGGTGAACTCGGGGAATAATACGGGACCTGGCACGGGCTTGGTTGCTCCCGGACGAGGATACGGCGTCCCGTTGGCGGTGGGCAATATCTGGTCGAGGACGGGCAAGTGGTGCGGCGTAGTGACGGCGCACGATAGCTGGTTGGGCTTGCAAGGGGCGAACCATACCGGGGAGGAGAAGCTCGAGTTCGTGGCCGTGTCGATGGCCAGCGAGAGAGGGGGGAGTCATGTGTTTGACCTGGATGCGTTCCGGGATAACATGGACGAGGATGAGATTGTAGACTTTGTTAATGTACTCTGGGTGGAGAGGGTTGGCGGGGTGTGTTACCGGAGGGGCCTCGGGCATGTTGTACAGAGGGTGTGGGATGCGGTTGCGAGGGACCGGATTGAGGTACTCCTGGGATAGGAGAAAAAGAGACGAGGAGAGGTTCCTCACAACGCATTAATATTTCATGTAAAACATTCAATTAACGAAATACCCGCTAGAGCCATGTTTGATTCGTATATTAAGTCTTCCCTCTGACCTTGCTACTGATCGTTGCCCTGTACCTTCCATTCCTTGTGTGCCAAATATGAATTGACCATAGGCGTACTGACAGAAGGTTGACAGTATTTTGATGATACCATGAAACGATCCTATCGATTTCAGAGGCGGGTGGGAGTAAACGCCGCCCAAGGGGTCAACACTATTACCTGCTCACCCACAGGTAGTCCAAGCCTCGGGGTGCCTTAGCACTGCTTAGATAAGTTGTATTCGTACATGAAGAAGTGGAGGAGGCCCAGTGCCTTAAGACGCCATTGCGATTTGTTTAATCTTCTACTTTTGCTGACCGTTATAACCTCGGATGCTTGGGATGATTATTTTGCTCCTTCCACTTGTGTTTTAGAAATTGGTTGTTCTTGCTAGAATTGATGCCATAGGATTTCCACGCGATTAGATACCGGGAAGGAGCGAGTGCACGGGCCAAGGGCGGGCGCTCGGACCACTTCGGCATCGTATAAAATCCCCCCTGCACATCCCTCGGGCCGATTTTTCTTCTCTTCCACCAACCAGAACGCACAATCCGACCCCGCAACGTGCCTAGCAGAAATGGCAACCAATCCCCCGCCCCCGCCCCCGCCCCAGCCGGGCGTCGCAGTAAGTACCTTTTCGGCATTGTATCTGACTACGCTTGGGGCATGATTCTAATATCTATGGATTTTCTTATAGCTTGACCCACAGGTCTTGGTTGGTTGGCACGACCAGCTACAAACGCGTGCACATGGCATCCCTTCCGGCTACACAGTCCACGATGGTTCACAGAACCCCCGTCAAGACGTAAGTCTCGTCCAAATACATCTAGAGGCTATTCCGACTATAGTTCGTTTATGTTTCTGTTCCGGCATTTCTAACTATGCTCTGCTCTAAAGGGTCAAGCTTTCATCACTGTCTATGCAGGCGAAAAGTTCTGCCGCTATGCATTCAAGACCGACTTTGGTCTTACGATCTGCCCTACTACCGTAAGTTGCGATCATTGTCCCATTATGCTTTACTTATCTTAATACTGATGACCTTTTAGAGATCTTTCACTCGCGCAGCCCTCCATCACCACATCGTTGGACACTTTGAGGCTGAAGAGGGCTTTCGTCCAGCAATCAATCCAACTGCTAACACTGGAAGCAAGCCCGACGGCACAAAGAAAGTAGGCAGGGGCGGCCGAAGCAGCATGAGCGACAAGGTGAAGATAGTTCGTAAGTCAAGTCATTTTCCAATCATTTTTTCAACATCTCTTACAATTTTATAGCATTCCTTCAGCAATGGCGCTCAAACATGTTGGCCCAAACCGAATCTTTCAACTCCACAAACAACCAAATCCTCTTCACTCAGGCTTCACTGAATGTTCCTGTCGCAGCTGACTCTACCCAGCCGTCGGCCTCGCGCAAGGAATCGAAGGCACGTTTACAGTTTGATCTATATTCAGATCATAGTTCTAACTTTATCTTAGAAGAGCGGCAAATCTGTGGCGTCGTCGAGTACTTCTGATGACAGCGGTTTCACTCAGAAGGACATCGAGGAACAAGCAAAACAAGTAAGGCATTTCACATCAACATATTCACAATATGGTACTAATAGAGCTTTAGTGGCGCGAATACAAGGCACGCTTGGAGGCAGAGCAGCATGTAAGTGTCAAATTGCCCATATGGTAACATTATATCACTAACTTAGTTTGTGGGCGAAGTCTAAGCAAGGTAGAGGTGCTGATCATACACCCAAGTCTCCTAAGTCGTCGGAGATCGACCTTGCCATTCAGGCTGTTCAAGACCTCAAGGACAAGAGAAAGGCAGAAGAGGGCAAGGTTACGGCATTGAAGACGGACGTAAGTACAAGGTCACAACCATATTACTACCATATCACTGACGCGACACTATTACCAGGTAATCCCTATTAACGACAGGATCAAAGAGATCCAGTCAGAAATTGAAAGAGTCTCGGCTGCATGCGACGTCGCCCAACAGGAACAGGACGCTGTGGATCGCGAGCATGCTCAGGTTTGTCAAAGCCCCTTCTCGTTTATATCATAGGTCTAATATGATACTAGCTTTTTGACGAAGAGGTCTATGAGAAGGCAGTCGAGAACACCACGAAGGTCGGTGGCCCTTTGCTCATCCTTAGACCGGAGCTTGAGATCCGACAGAAGGAGCTGGGAGTTCTTGAGGCAGCGATTGAACTCGCTCAAAAGGCCGTGGTAAGTATGGTTCATTCATTCTCAGAGCTTGATATTGATATGGCCTAGGCGGAGCACGCGGTGCAGGTCAAGGGGGCCGAGGAGCATCTACTTGCTCTCCAGTCCGACAAATCTCCCAAATCTCCCAAGGTTGCAGTCACCAATCCGTCGCTTAAGGGACCTAAGAGACGTCAGGGATCTAAGGTACAACAGAAGACTACTTCCAAACAGGTAAGAAGCTTTGAGGATCGTGATACGAACCTGACAAGGGTATTATACTAACGTTATATAGAAACCCAAAGGTCCTGTGTGGAAGTCGAAATTTGTCAAGTCACGCGCTGCTTAGGAAATGGCCGCGACTGAGGTTTTCGACCAGCCAGCCGTAGTCGAAAAGGGCCTCAAGAAGAACAAGTGTTGCGAGACTTGTGTTCAGGAGTGTGGTCGTAAGCGTAAGTAAATCCGCTTCCATCATCTCGCCATCATGTTATCTAACCTAATACATAGCTAGCCAGCGCTGCGCTGGTGATCACGAGGATTGCGCACTGAGCAAGATCATGGGAGGCCCATACACTGTGCCTGGTGAAGATGTTCCCCACACTAAGGAAGTCTATAACCACCCATCCCTCCACGGATGATATGGATATGACATCCGGCTTCAGGAGGACCATATTCAATTCACGTTCAGTACATAGACAATGGGGTTTTTTTTTGGGGGCAAGGGTTGCTTTTTAGATCGGAGGAGGGGCAAGGTTTGCTTTTTAAGTCGGAGGAAACGACTCCGGAACATCAATCAAGAATGATCCCAGCGGTTAGTTAGTTCAATGAATGCTTTGCTTTGCATGAAATATCGATTCAAGTTGTTATTGATTGACCTGCATGGTAAATCTGAGATTGCTGTCAAAGCAGCAGAGGTCGTCCTGTCCAAATTGCGTGAATCAGGGAACACGCAGGTTGAAAGTGGCAGCAAATTCACCAATGAACATTGGCACTATCCCCATTCCCAATCTTGACTAAGCTATACAAATATCAATCTGACCCATGCCATGCTTTAAACGTTGGACATTGGACAATCCCATCCACCCTTGCGAATCCATTATACACATTCTCACCCGCTCTAATCGTCATTCTCAACCTCGCTCATCTCCGCCCCTTCTTCAGCGGCGGCGGGCTCCTCGACCTTGAAACCGAATCGCTATACCTCCTCCGCTTCGCACTCATGGGGCTCCTTGAATCCCGACCACGGTCTGGTGAACCCCGCTTGAGTGACCTCTTGGGCGGGGGACTCGGCGAGCGAGAGTACGACGCATCTCGGCCTCCATTCCTCGCCCTCGGCGGGGCCGCGGAGGCGCTGTCACCATCCCGTGCCCTCGGGGCAACAGGTGAGCGGCTGTCTCTCGGCCCTCGACGGTCTACGGGGGAGCGAGACCGCGAATCGTATGATGACGCACGGCTCGGCGATCGACTAGGAGAACGACTGTCGTAGCGGGCGCGTTTCCGCGGCGCGCTGCTCACAGATGAACTATTCCGCCTGGCTGGGCGACGCGCTTCTTGCCCTGGACTACGACCGCGGACAGGTACGCCTCGTGCAGGCGGGGGGGTGACAGAGCGCGAAATAGAACGTCCTCTCCTGGGGGAAGGAGATCTGCTGACGCTTGAGCTGTTCCTCCGGGCTGCCCGGCGAGGTGGCGGTGTCACACTGAGACTACGATCCCTAGGACCATTTCGGGCTGGAGAAGGGGATCTTGAGTAGCTGGCAGAACGACCGCGTCTTCTCGGAGGACTCGCCGAGTACGAGTCGTCGCGGCGTCCCTTTCTAGGAGGCGAGACTGAACGACTGTAAGATCGAGATCTGCTAGAGCTGCGACCTCGACTGTACGAGCGGCCCCGTCCGCGGGGCGAAGGAGATCTGGAGTCGGCATGCTTTCGATCAATGGCGCGTCGAGGCGTCCTCGACCTTGATCGAGAGCGGGAGTATGAGGAGCCCGTGTACGAAGAGTAGCTAGACACCGACTCCGAGTCGGAATCATCAGCCGGTGGTGCAGGTAATGCTGGCTTGGGCATGTTCTGGAGGTACTCGCGAGAAGCCTCTGTGAGAGCACCCATGCCAATACTGGTAAAGTAGTTGATGGAGAAGCGAATATTTCGTGGGTTGTCGCGCGGGAACAGGCCGGTGAAGCTGGGTTGGAGGATCTCGTCCTTCATCCGAGCTTGCAGTTTTGCCATACCAAGCTCCTCAGATATGTCCTGGAAGAGGATCTTGATGAAAATTCTGGAACTACTCGTTGTCTCTTCCTCATTGAGGTGAATAACGGAGAGTACGTGCCAGCCAATAGCATCGGTCGCGAGCAAATGCGCAAAGAAGCGCGCAACGTTGCGAAGCCTGTTGGTCTCGTATCGGTGGATCTTGCTGTAGTAGTCGGCAAAGGATTCTTCAAAGAGACCGGTCCATAACCTGTTAAGCTTGGCGAAACGCTCTCCAATCAGACCGTGAAACTTTGAAAAGGTCTTTTCCTGGGAGCAAATCTCGACAATCATCGAGGGCAGCTCCGCTTCTTGGCCAGCCGGGAGGTTTACCCGCAAAAGCTTGTGCACTGCTTCTTCGGGGTCGATGGACGACATGACCGTCAGGTAAATGGTACGGCGCAGATTGACCAAATCGGTGTTGGACTGGTCCTTGATCTCCATGGCCTTCTCCTCTTCGTCGTCCTCCTCCTCGGAACTCTCATCTTCATCGTCATCGTCGTCATCGTAGTCGCTACCCTCGCCCAAGATCTCGGCCTTGAGCTTCTTGTACGCCTCCTCATGCTCCTCCCACTCCGCGTCGTACTTGAAGATGTTGAGGCCATCCTGTACGTCGATTTCACCGTCCAGGTCGACCATGTGCGTGATTTGATCCTCCTCCTCAACCAAGTCGAGTTCCTCCTTGATGGGCGGGTTGTCCTTGAAGTTGTCCTTGCGAACCTGGAATAGCACCTCAATCATGTACTGCACACGCTTGTCGATATCCGCCTCGTGCAGCACATTCCTCAGCTGATCCCAGACCGCAAGGGCGATTGCGGGCTGCATATCCTGCAAGTGTTGTCCAACTTCGCGCATGAAGTTGACGGCGATCTCGACGCTGTCGTCGGTCGGCTTGTGAAGGAGAAGAAGGAGCATCTGGCCAGCGAGTCGCTCGTGGGCGACCTGGTGGTTGACAAGATGCGCCAGGAATGTCGTGGACGAAACGCAGACAGCCTTGTCGCTGCGCTTGAAACCTTTACGGAAGGACATGATGAGGCGCTTGACCAGGAGCTCGCCGACGGCAGGCAGCTTCGTGTTGACAATGGCCACCATGGCGGCGAAGACGGGCGTAAAGGGTAGAGAAGCCGCCTGCGCCTTCATGATGGATCGACAGAACAAGCCGCGGCCCTTGATCAAGTTCTCGCCAAAGAGCTCGGGAACAATGTGCTTGATGTTGGAGTAGTTGACCTTGTTGATCAGACCATTGATACTCTTCTTCAGCGCCTCCCACATCAGCCTCTGGTATTCCTTGGAGCTCTTATCGGTGATCTGGGCTTGCAGCGCCCTCAGTCGCGCGGGTGGTATGTAGGTGCCTCCGGACCGCATGGACAGCAGCTTCTCGTACTCGGCCTTTGCGATGGCCTGCTTCTCCTCCTCCGTCTTCATGGGCGGCGTCGGGCGTCGTTGTTCTTTGGGAGCCGGGCGGTAGCTATCGGTGCGATCGCGGTCTCGATTGCGGGGGCGATCGTTGTCGCGGTTATCGCGGTGGTGTCGACGGTCGCCGCCGTCGCGGTCGTTTTCCATTTCGCTATCGCGTTCGCGGCGCTCGAAGCTCGGGGAGCCAACGTCTGCCGATGCCATCTTGCCTCTGTTCTCACGTCCTCAGAGCCCTGTGGACGATTAAGAATCAAGCCTGGGAGCCTTGCGACGCAGAGAAATGGCGGCAGCCGAATCGGAGATGCGCTGGTTGCTGGAAGTCTTGTTTTTCCTTTTGGCTGGGTTGGAAAAAGTTACTGCTCCTTTGACGCAACAGGATCGCCAGGCAAGAGTTACCTAAAAATCCAAGTGTGGCTGGGGAGCGAGGAGGACCCACTATGGTACAGAGAGCGCACAGACCATGCGGCTGGAGCTTCCAAAGCACAGGGGGAACCCAAGGTATCTGGCAGGTCCACCGTCCACCTCAAGTCAATCAGTCAACCGTGGCAGCTCCCATTTAGCGCAGCCATAGAGGTCCAGTGCAGGCGCGCCCTCGTCCCCTGAAATCGCGACGACATTTTTCCCGATCGGAGGATCCAATACAGCACCTAGAGCTACCACCTAACTGGCCTTACCTCATCTCGACCTCCTTCCCACAACCCCCCACGACCCTTCTTTTACATCGGCCTTTCCATTCACACAGTCACTGGTCACTACTCGCGCGCGCCCACCTCGTCGATTCCTTCTTCACACTCTTTATTCACTCTTTCAATAAAATCGACAATGGTACGTTGACATTGCTTCTCACCGAGTCGGCTAGGACCCGCCCGCACTCAACAGCCAGCATCCCATCCCACCCTCGAGCGCAACAAGGGAGGGCAGGAGGGCAGGCAGGTAAAACTGAACATGGTCAACAGCTCGCTAATCTGTGCTTCAATTATTTACTACAGAGCGGAACTCTCGTCGGCTTCGCCATGCTCGTGGCTGCCTCTGTCATCTTCACATACTACTCCATCTGGACCCTGCTCATGGTAAGTAGCATTGCCCACCCACCTTCTCCCTCCATTACCATTTGTTCTGCGAACAGGGCCAGCAAGGTTGACTAACACATCTTGCCACAGCCCTTCGTCGATGAGGGCCACCCTCTCCAGAGCTTCTTCCCTGCGCGCGTTTGGGCCATCCGTATCCCCGTCATTCTCATCCTCCTCGGTTCCGCCGTTGTCGGTTCCTTCCTAGGCACCGTCATGATCCGCAGCAACAGAAAGAAGGCCGCCAAGGCCAAGGCTGCCGCGAAGAAGAAGGCGTAAAGGACTCGGGAGTGGGAAATTATTATCAATTGTTGCGCATGTCGATGCCCGGGAGGCCCAGGTTTATTGTTGGATGTCTACGATGATACGGGCATAGAACATGAGGGCCCAAGGGGGAATGGGTCCACAGTTGCGAAAGCACAATGATGGGTATCTAAGCTGGATTTATTGGAGAATGAGCGCGCTGCTCACTTCAAGAGCAAGGCTACCTACTCTGATGCTGCTCGAGGAGATACTACCCTAGGCCAGAGAGAACCCTCAAAAAATCACCAATAAAGGAGTGAGCGGCACGACCGGCCAAGTACATATCCTGCCCCCATGATCCCAGGCCTCGGCCCGACGCATGTCTCTTTGGACCGATGCCTATCATCCGTAGACAAAATCATGGCAGAAATGACTCCTGGTCTAATCTAGCTCCAAACGCCTCGTGATTCCTTTCTCAAACTCTCTGATCTGCAAAGTCAAGCACTTCACAATCATCCTCGAAAAAGCCATCCTCATCCTCCGTGTGCCTCGCCCCACGTCGTCGTCGGGTTGTGACAACAATCTCATCGCCGTTCTCTCCACGGTGCATGACTCTCTCCATCGAAGAAAGCGGGAGCGCGCGGTGATCATCCGAAATGTTGAATTCGTCTTCCGAAACCGAGAGATGCCCAGTATCGAGCTTCACCAGGTTGAGTGACTGACCAAATGCCCAAGGTTGCGAACAGTTTGTCTCAAGAGTTGTTTCTTGAGCGCGCACACGCTGCTGCTGTCTCTTCTTTTGCTTGGGCGTTGCGTGATCCTCCAGTGTGGTATCGGCCATCAGCGCAGCAAGCGATGGAGCCAAGGCCGCTGGTGGACTTGCATACTCATACAAAGCCACTCGCCTGTCGGTATGGAAAGGCTGGTATGGCGCGCTGGACTCGATCTCGGCTTGCGGGATGGATGCTTCCGCACTCAGATCGACTTGGAGCGGTCTGGCGCGCGGGTCAAGCGTCAGCGTCTTGCCCACGTCCATTTCTCGGTCTGACAGGTCCAGATACTCGTCCGAGTCGATGAATTGCCGAACAGCTGGCGAAAAGCCATCGTCGGGGAGTGCCGGCACCTTAAAGTCCTTGTATCGAACTCCTCGAGGTGTACGCTGCTTGTTGGCAGCCGCCGACGGCCGACGAGTCTTGGATGGGAATGTTCGCACTAGGCCGTCGCCGACCACATACAGAGTATGGTATTTTCTACCAGTGATCCATACGACGCATGATGAAGCTGGCAGAAGCGAGCTTTGTGGCAGAGAAACGCGGTTGTCTCCCGTGTGGCGCAGCTGGTTTATGGCGACGCCGGTTTTGCCCAGGGAATGACTGATGCTCGCAGCAATGGCTCTGCCTCCAACGCTGGCTGAATCGACAAAGTTGCCACCGGCCAAGCCTTGAGCGTTCACGCTGCTCCTACGCGGCCGAGTGATCAAAGGTCTGGCGGCATGGTAGGCAGCGCCAAAGGCACTGGATGCGATCGATACAGCTGAGTTAGGTGCATCTGACGCGGGGGCGCCGTTTTCTTCCGTGGCCTTGCGCCGGCGAGGCGGCGGCCAGGTGAAGGCACTGAAAGGCATTTCAAGGAGATGAACGGTCCCTCTTTCCGTGACCATTGCAATCCGCTCCCCGTTGGGTTTCGACCAAGCCACGTCGACGATCCGAGCAACGGTCATCCGTGAGAATTGCGCGACCTGGCGCACTCGTGGGCCGACTGCGTTGTTAGCCGCGATCACCTGAAGAGGTGACGACTTGGTGTACTGAATGCACATCAAATCCCATACAGTCTGCACGTCGCCCTTGCCGCTTGCTGTGAATAGAGATAGCCCAGTCGGTGAAAAGGACAGGAAGCTGCAGCCAAGTGGAGATGCAAAGGTGATGAGCGGGTGCAAGGTGGCCGAAGTTGGCAAACTGTCCATGTCGAGGATAGAGACCAGACCGGGGTCTTTAGTCACTGCTTGACCAGGTGTACCGTGAGTCGGCGGGAATTGGTTTGCGTCGTGTCGAGGAGGATACGACCCTGCCCATTGCTGCGCTGTCACAGGAGGGGATCGAGACTGCATCGGAGGCGCCTGGTTCGCATTCTTGTTCCAGTACGAATTCCAGGCCGACAGTCCTTGCTGGCCAACCCACTTTGCTCCAGAGATCAACTCTTGCGTTGTTTCACGCATAATCTTGTTGACCATGCTCTCGGCCATGGGAGAATCAACAGATCCAGTGACCGCGGGTAGCACAGGAGACGTCACCGAAGAGATGCCCGGGGCTTTACCGAGAATGACCACAGGTACATGAGCGCGCAGAGCGATTTGCGAAGATGCGGCTGGAGGACAGTAGGCAATCCACTTCCCGTTGAGCGACAGGATTGGGGTCTGCGGGTTGGGACGAGGAGGCACAGGTGAGTGGCGGCGTTCAGCATCCTCGGCAACCTCTGCTCGAGGGGGCTGTTGGAGGCTGGTCCAGAGTTTACCAACACAACCGAAGCGAACTGTGCCGTCGTTGGAATCCAGGATAGAACGGTAAACCCAGCATTCTCCACTCACTCCAGAGGCGATTGCAATGTTTCCAGCATCAGCTTTGATCGTGAAAGCACCCGTCAGCGGCGGCGCCTTGAAGATCGGGCTCGTTACGGGTGTTGCCAGAGGGACTTTGGGAGCTTGTAGAAGCACGTCGACGAGTTTGCCGGTCTTGAGAGAATATAGCTCGACGGATGTCTGGTAGAACTCGATGGCAGGCGTGAATCGGCCGGAAGGGCCTCCCTTCTGGCTGCCATCAGCTCGAGGGCTACCTGGCACATCAGCTCTGTCTTCGGTAATGTTGTCGTTTGCCGCTTGAATTGCGATCTCTGGCGATGTTTGTGGTAGCACAGGCCCGTGAATGACGACAGCCACGAGTGGAGAATCATCGGCCTTGTCTCCAGGAGTTGACCAAGGAAGGACCTTGGCATCGTATACGCCTCCTCGCAACCCTTTGAGGCCGGCAACCCGATCTAGGCCGCGCTTGCTGACTGAATAAACTTCGAGACCACCCTCATAGCCCGCCAGCGCAACATTGTCTGATCCTGGAGCGAATTCGTTGTGTGCAGCAGGGAGTGTATCGAAGCCAAAGTAATAGCCCTTATCGCCGGCTTTCATGCCAGCCTTGGAAGCCATATCAAAGTCGATGTCAGGAGCACTGTAAAAATGCGGCTGGGCCTGATGAGGGAGCGGGGGTTGGGAGCCTACTCGGGCGTGGGACATTTGCGACTGCATGGAGCTGCGACGGTATACTGCAGCTGCAGCCGGCTGATGGTAGGCTTCAAGGGGAAATTGCGCATCCATCTGGAAGCTGAGAGGCCGCTTCATATGGTTTGGCATGCTGTTGGGAGGAGATGGCGAAGCAGTCTGGGGCGTCAGGGACTGGCGCTGGACGGCCCATCCGTGGTGGAGGCGACCAGAGTCTTCGTAGGAGGAAGGTTGAGTGGGCGGCGACTCGCCCATGAGACTGATCAAGTTGCCTGGAGAGCCAGCGAGCCCTCCTCTTGCCCAGTCGTGGTTTGTACTTGCAGCCGATGCGGATGTGGTGGAAAGTGCATCCAGAGAGGGCGAGACGGTGGGGTGCCCATCGTATGGGGACGGGTCTTGAGTTATGGGTCTAATGTCGGGAGAACGGACGGGAGGCGACGATGCATCGGACGGAGGGCTCTTGGAAGGGCTGCCGTTTCTTTGAGGTTGTTAGCCATCGTGGTCGCGACAAAGGTAGAAGGGCCACAAGGGTTGCGGCAGTGACTCAACGCCGACTATCGCGGGGTTCTAAGATGACGGGCAGGGGTAGAGGGGAACCTACGCGAACTTGCCCGCGGCGAGTTTTGTCACCGCGGCGCTAACTGCACCATCTTTCGCGTTCTTTCTGTCCTTCTTCGAACCTGAAGAGAATGAGATGATGAGTATGGCAAAATTACATTGGTCCCGGCGCGTATGACAGCTCAGGGGCGCAGGAGAGAGACCCGAACTTACTCGGCATTCAAGTGGTGTTGCGCGGCAGTTGGAGCAGTCTCCTGCTCCAAGGACCTGCGTTTCCGCAAGCCAACTGTACCTCTTATTTGGGAACGATGAAGTCGATACGAAGCGTGTATGCAAGTGTCGCAGTACGTGGCTCGATATCGTCGTATGAGGGTTGTTGGAAGGCTGCAAAGGACGAGAGTTGAGTTGTTGGTCTATTAGAGAGTCGCGCGAAAGTGGTCGACAAAGGCGGCAGATGACCTCGGATGACGAAGGCTGCCGCAGGCTATTTTTTTGTAAAGGCTTTGAATATGAACAGTTTTGCGTGGCAAATAGAGGCAGGCAAAGCAAGACGGAACAAGTCGAATACCGATCGGTAAGCAAGATGGACGTCGGGTTGGAGGTGAAAGCGAAGGGAAGAAGCAGTAAAGAGAGGGAAAAGAGCGGCTTTACTTGCAGGCACTGCCAAAGTGGAGAGCAAGAGAGAGATTACTAGGATGGCCAAAGGAAAATCTATAGAAGAAGACAGAAGAGGAAAGACGTGACAGGTCGTGACGGACGTGAAGTGACTGTTGTGTTCACGGGAATGCTGCTATCGTGGATCGTTGTTTGAGTTGTTGGTGTTGATGAGTCGAAGGAGAGAGCACGGGGAAGAGTGAGTGACAGTGAGGTGAGGTCAGGTAGGCAGGTCCCAGGTCCGGTCGGTCCAGTTCCAGTTCTAGTTGAGGTGAGAGGTGCGGTGGTACTACTGTGTACCTACCATGGGTACGGAGTACACTACGTGCCTTTGGGTACCCCCCGGCCTGACTTGGACCTGCTGCTCTATCCGTGGCTGATGGCGGGGGTGGGTGGTCTGTCCCGCCTCCACCCCCTCCACGGCGGCAGCGGCATCTAAAGGTAAGATAAGATACGGAGGGGAGACCTTCCTCTTCCTTCCATTTCTTACCTTAGGTAAAGGTAAGGTAGGTACCGGTAGCCGGGCGCACTATCCAAACAAGACTCGGGGCACATTGCACCACCTGGGCACGTAACAGGGCGGCCTCTCTGACGGTTCCAGGTTGCTTTCGTTTGGTATGCGAGAGGCCTGCCAACTCTCATACCTACTTAGCAACACCTCATTCTCAGTCATAACGACGTTCCCAGGCACAACAGAATCCTGCTTGCTACCTAGCAATGAAAGCCATATCTGAGGCAACTCGGGCAAGGTACCTTCAGTTGCTGGCCACCCGCGGGATGGAAGCGGGGCATTCGAGTGCTTTCGCTCTCTCCCGTCCCCCCCAGTTGTTCAGGTTCCATTGCGCGCCTCCATCACCCCCGAGTACGGAGTACGGCGCGGTGTGCCCCCCAATCCAGTCTCCCCTCCAAGCCACCCCTCCATGCCCCCCTTCTGATTGAGTCTGTTGGAGGAACCTGAACTAGGATGACAGGGGTGTCAAGTGCAGACAACCTGCTAGGATGCACTTCAGAGGGGGAGGGGAAAGCAGAGAGACAGATGGTGGGATTCTGCGATTGGATTGGCACTGTTCTGCAACTGCATCTACGAGCTTGGTAGGTTCCAGGCTGGAGGTAGCTCTCGGCTTGAACCTCGCCCGGCAGGTACCTGCGATGCGCATCACGGGCAGGACGCGCACCGCGGATACTGGTGCAGTCTGCAGATAGGTACAGCGCACCAATCTTGAACCAGCTCGCAGCGGACAAGGGGGGTTGGTTGGTTCTTGAGACTGCCTGTCTGGGGGGCCCCGGTGCTCTGTACCTGGTCATGTCCCTTTCCGTACCTCCGCCGCAGCTCTTGCTTGTCGGAGAACTCGAACATGACCGTACCAGCTGACGGAAGATACATGGTCCCGACGTTCTACGAACAGGTACCTTTCAGTTACAACAGCATGGCAGGTACGTAAAGACAATGGAAGACACCTCCCCTCAAGCTGGGCTGCAGCGGGCGCGGATAGCAGGGCTAACACCTTCAAGACTCCAAAGAGAAAGAGGCACTTCCGATCCCTTTACACGCCCTCGCTCTCGCTCACTCCTCTCAATTTCACATTGGACCTTAGCAACCGGAGTTGAGTCCAGTCCAGCCCAGCCCAGCCTGGCTAAGCTCCAACATATGAATTACCTCCTTTATTTGCGCCTCCCGGTCTATCCTCTCTTTCACTAACTAGTTGATTGCAGGCAAAGAATACCTACGCGCGCAGTAGCGTTATCAGTTCATCTACCCTCAGAATTCCTGACGGAAGCGACCAAATCAAACTATCGTCACGCCAGACGAACGGAACACTGATTCAACTACGAATTCAATATTGTCTGAGACCACCTCTCATCCGTCCACCACTAGATTGACACATTTTCTTCCATTGCTTTCTACCGAATCTCCGAAGTGTCTGCCACACACACTCTCTCTCTCTCATACACTTTGGTACACACACTCACAAAGCCACTCAAACGCCTACCTAAGCTCAGCTCTGCATACGCATACAGACTCTCTTGCCGAGGCCGGAAATGCAGGCGGCAACGGCGCGAGGTCCAGCTTAAAGCTACAATGTCCAAGCCTGGCAAGCCAAATACCTACTATTACCGTCACAGATCCCATCACAAACCCCCAACAAGCCATCCTTGGAGCGGGGACCAGCTGCTGACACCTGGGCTGTGCGTGCGTTTGCCCCTGTGCCAGCAACTTTCAAGACGGACGACGGCAAGACGAACAACAGACAGACAGATGAAGGTGACGATCTGGGGCTGGTGACTGATGCCATCATCCCGCTTTGGCCTGATGACAAGCGGCGCAGGCTCAACCGATGCTAACTGGACCAAGCTTCCTCCTGGGGTGGAATTATGGACGGATTCCAGACTAAATTAACGGTGTCGACTTCATTTGCCGCCAAACACTTCAGGATTGCGGTCCTGCTTCCTGGCTTCCTTCTACGGTATGCCGTCGTTATCCCGTATCCTCCCGTTGACGGTCATCCGTCCGTCCTATCGCACCGCTTCCCCATTGAACTGCCACACATTCGGCGGCTCAGGGCCAGACCGTCCGACTGACAAAGGCACCTGACCCCCCTCGGTGGAGGAACGGGGGGCACCACGTCAGGTGAACGAGCCACTCACAGCTCTACCGTGGACCACGAGAACAACGCACCATAGCTGACGTATGGAGGGGCTTTCCTGGATACCCCTCCTCATTCCCCCCAACCTCGCCTTCAGCTTTATTGGGTGGATTGCGAACCTCGATCATCGCCGTTTCAAGAATTGAGATGCCGGCGACTTGTCACGATTCTGTTGAGGCAATACCTACTTGAGTTTCTGGCTACCTTCGGTCCAATTACTTAAGCAACCCATTCGGATGAGGCGTAGCTACGCGAGACGAAGCCTGGACGAGGCGACGCGCGACGAATGCAAGGCACGGGGCCAACCGCGCCCGCTACGCTGTCGAAGCGCAAGCAAGCGCATGGGGCGGTCTGAGGTCGAAGCCATCACCGGATGAATCTGCCGTCATCGACGAACTCGAGGCCAATCTGCTCGCTGCTGAAGACGGGCAGAGCAATGCCATCGCCGAAACACGGTGGCTGCGACAAATCGCATTGCGCCGCCAATTGGCAAGTGCCCGACGCTCAATGAATGACTGCCACATCTCAATGGCTGGATTGCTCTGGTTCACATTACACTTCTCCTTGCTATTCGACACACTGCTCAATTCTGGATATTTCCGCTTCAGCCAGCGCCGTCATATGTCACAACTTCAAAACTCTGACACCGAAGGTAGTTCCCCCTCAATAGGAGCCCACTGGTCGAGCCAAACTCGATATGCATCCATCCGCCACACCCCATCCTTCTTCACCCAGTCTGCGCTACCCGCCCAGCTGAAGACGTTCTCAGCACCATCCAACCCCTTCCTCCGAACTCCCCCCTTGAGCATGACGTGCACAACCTTCCCCGTATCGGAGCCGATTGCACTCGTGATCCAGTGCTTCCTCGCCGCGACAGAGCTCCACATGTCCGCCCGTAGCTGACGGAGGTCTGATAATACACAAACTATGTCAGCCGTCCCCATACCTCAGAACACAATGCTGGGTACTACGTAGGTAGCAAAACTCACTCTCGTGCTTCTCCCCCGCCGCCGGACCAATCTTCACTTTGGCATCGGGCGTGTAGAACTCGATCCAGCGCTCGTTCAGGTCCTTGTTATCGCTGGTCCGGTAAAAGTCCCGTATCCGGAGCCGGAGGTCCCGCTCCATCGCCGTCTCGCTGGCCGAGAACGGCTCCATTCTGGAATAGCTGTCGTGGGGCTCCACGCCCTCTGTGGCTGCAAGTGAAGCCATTGTTTTGTCACCCTAAGTTCTGATGGTTTTTCCCCTTCACTTTTTGGCGACTGATAACCCTCTTGGGCGCTTCAGTGGATTTGCTTATACCGGTATAGAGTGATAGTAAGTGTGAGTATTGTTGACAGCGTGTGAAAGCACGTGGGAGGAAGCAAGATGACGTTTATATCCGTCCCCCGTTCCCAGATGCGGGACGGCGGGCGGGGTGGGAGGCATCCCCACAAGTCTTCGGCCCGGAAGCCCTGACGGCACCCGATGAAAGCTTCGGAATCTTTACCTCGGGAAAGAAAACGCGACATCATTGCCTACCTACGACTTGTTGCAAATCCACGTTTCGTTGTCTTTCTCCCGCCTAGAGCCATCTGGCGGGCTTTGGATTCGATTTGTAATGATATGAGTGCGCTGCACCTATGCGTTTCTCGGAAGTTCCGTCGGAAAGGGACCCAAAAGTTGACCTCACCCTACTTCTTTAACGCGACATGCGCTTCCGGATTTTATAGTTGAGTGCAATATAAACACACCAACTCAGGTATAATGTTCTTCTGCGTAAGCTGCTTGGCTTGTCATATAATTTGTACTGTACATGATATCGTTCTCTCCATTCCATCCGTACCTATTACCCCCTTCCAGATCGGATGATGAGCTCGCCATGGTCCCATGTTGGACCAGGTTGGAGCCGTAGAAGAAAAGTTTGAGATAAAAACCTCCGTTACAAGACCTCGAATGGATCGTCAACTGTTCCGCCACCATGCACCCGCGCTCCGGAGGTACCTGTATCATCATCCACGATAGCAGGCTTACATCGCCCGTCTCCTTTCGCCTTGGTAGCCCGAATGGAATCCTGAGAGGAGTCCATCTCAACCTCAAGAAGCATGCATCTTGCTCTCATCCCGGGGGCCTCGGTTCGTACATCCTCCACATTGGCTTCCTCCAGCCTTCTCTTCTTGGCTGAGGCCGACTCACAGGGAGTATCGTCGTTGTCGAGGCTGTAAGCACTGCCGTATCGAAGGGCAATACTCCCATCGTATCCCGTACCCCTCGTTGTCTCTTTGAGACTCCGGTTTGCTCCGAGCTTTGCAGGTCGTTTGTTTCTGATATCGAGGGAGTTGCTGGCATTGCAGTCTTGAGCTTGGAACGACCGGATGGGCTTGCAGTAGCCGGTACGGCAGGCTTGTGAACCAGAAAGGGCGAGATCAATCCTTCAGAATGTCTGCTGTCAGTTGGAGACTTGCCGTGACCAATGCGACTATTGCGACTATTGCCTCGAGGCTCTATAGAGGAAGTTCGAATCTTGTTGGCCTGGCATTCCGCAAGAATCTGCTTTTGAAGCTTCAGAAGGTCTGGCGAAATGACTTCAGCTCCATCAACACCAAAGGCGATGTTAGAAGGCTCCGTTAAGTCGTCAAGAACACCGCCTTTTGCCTGAAAACTGTTAATGGAAGGAACTAGGCTGCCGAGACTCATCTGAGGAGGTAGGGGTGCCCGCGCTGAATGTGCCGGATGAATCTTGGCTGCCGGAGGTGACCTCTTTTTCTTCCTCCACGCCTGGTATGTTTCGTCGGACATCCCAAGCCCTAGAATTGCGTCCAGCATGTCAAATTTCCCATTCTCGATCGGACTGCCCGCCAATTCGCGGTCGCTTCGCAATCTGTTCACTAGAAGATTTCCCTCGGATTCGATGAAGACATTCTCGATACCGGGGAACACATTACAGGGATCCAGTTCGATGGAACTCGTTGGGCGCTCCTTACGTTTTTGTGCAACCTTGGCGACGAGGTCGAGAGCTTGAAATTCGCCTTTGAGAAGCCTCTGGTTCAATACCATGGGTGTGAACTGCCTGATCCACCAAATAGTGGTCATTCTCGAAAAGTAGTACTGCTGCATCCAAGGAATCGTGGTTGCCAGGCTGTTCGTGGTGCGGGTGCCATACCACTCGCCCTGCAGGAAAGGGAGCCTTTTGAGTGTGTCTGAGGTGGACACTGCGGGCGAACGACAATTCTTGAGGGCATCAAGATCAGGGAAAGTCATGATATTGGACTTGTCCTTGTTGAAGTGCAGGTCTGTCAGGCTGGTGATTTTCTCAATAGAATTCCTCAAGCGCGTTCGCCATTGATTCCTTTGAGGAAGCGTCTGGATACGACAGAAGCTCTCGACAAGGCCGCCGTCTCTGACAAGCTCTTGAGCGAGACGTGTCCCGCAGCCTAAGAGTTCGGAGGGGGCGTAGTCGCAGCCAGTGAGCATAGCGAAACAGGCGACACTTTTATCATTGTAAAGGCCAGCCTTCAAGCGACGGATTTCTCTCATGTCGAAGATTCGCGCATGCTCCTTGGACTCGTGGTTCTTGGTATCCCGCAGGTCTCTAATGACAACAGTGGAGCCGAACATGAAGCAATCGCCGTCCTCAGACCAGACTGCATCGACGAGACCTTGTTGCTGGAGTAAAGCGCATTCAGCTTCAGCTTCGCCTGGTGCCTGGAGCCAAGGTACGAGAATGTGATCCAGCGTGTTCTTTATGAGAGCGGTGGTTGACTCTCGTTGACCGTACCGTTTGGAGCCCCGCTTGATTTTTGGGCGCTGTTCGCCGTCGAAGACAAATACCACATGGATACCGAGCCGCATCAACGGCAGCAGACGTTCGAGGATGGCCTTCTCTTGTGGGTGGGAACCTAGTGATTCTAGTCGGAATTGTCAGCCTCGGGGTTCTCTTGGGTTTCCAAAAGGGAACAAAAAATGCGTAAGTGAAAAATGGTGCAGGATATATATAGATAGACAAGATTGAAACCCCAGATCAATGCAATAATGAGGGGTTGACTGAAATGGGTGACCAACGTTGTTGAATAGCAGCTTCCTGGGCGTTAGAGACATTCTTGAACTGCCAATGGGCTGCACCGACAGTAATGCGAAGTGGTCTTTCATGTTTCTTCAAGTGATCAGTGGCCCATTGTGCCAAGGATTTCTCGACGCCGGCTTCGTCGAAGAGTTTCCAAAAACTAAGAACATATGATTAGTACACGCAAAAACGATTGCCAAAGCGAACTTCCGCGAACATGGACCAGCTTGAACGCAACCCGCGATGCCCATCTTCAGGACCTGCTTGTTTCAAGAAGGGATCGGTGGTAGAAGGGCTTGGAGGTATGAGAATGTGGTACCGCGTCGAGATAGGCGTGTGTAAGTCGGCTGGCTACAAGCATTCGTTGAATATAGCATTCAGGGATCACCAGAGAATGACTTGACTTGTGGGATGAATGAAGCATTCGGATGACTCGCAGAGGTGTTGAGATGAAATGGACCAAGAGAGAAAGAGATGGAAAACAAAAAAGCAAACATTCTGGAAAAGGTAGGTAGGCACGGGGGTGCTTCAGATACACATCACCAACATCACCCCAGGAAGGCGCGTGCGCACTGACCACCATCAACCACCTCGACTTTCCAGTCTTTCAATACCTCAACCCCTGATATCTCGCCAACAAGCAACAATCCGATAGTTCTGAGCAGAATTCGGGGCGAATCGAGGCCTCACCGACAAATCAGAGCCTAGCCAGAATTGTGCGCGATTAAGGCGCTGCCGGCGGCAATGTCTTTGGAATTTCAGAATTCGATTTCATGCACTGGCCACGCTAACCACCGGCCACTCGTCGCATCGAGTAAGGGTTCTCAAGCCGGACACAGAGCAGTCGCCGGCCCCGCATGTGCCGAACGGTCCCGTGTAACCCACCCCGTCGCCCGATCATGGCACTAGAAGCCTAGGTGCTTACCTATTTAGGACAATATGTAAAGCAGTCGGTACATTCGCATCAACCACACACATTCCCTCGCAACCGTCAACTACGCGACACTGGAAGAATCGCAGACGCCGTAACAGCCACACCGTGGTGCAGCTTTCATATACTGTTGATACACACGACTAATAATGTACAGCAGTGGCTCTTTGCCTATCATGAGCCCTGGCAACCTTCACTCCTCGCTCCTAAAAGATACCCTCAAAAACGCCGCTTGAGTGATCTCCCTTCGATTCAACGCCGTACCTCGCATCTAGGACCTCATCTCAAGCCTTGACTCCCCTAGCATTAATCTCGCCCTTCTCCCCAATGTTCAGACGAAGGCGACAATCGGGGCAGTACCACTTTGTCGTCCGCGCAGGAATATGGGTCATACCCATGCACTCTAGATGGAACCATTCCTTATCGCAATTCTTTTGAACGCAAAAAAGAACAATTGTCAGCGTGATCCTAGACCTCGAGCTACACGAAAAAACACTTACTTCATTGTCGCACGCAATCATTTCGCCAAAGCTGACTCTGTTGCAGTCGCAATACCGTGGCTCTTTCGGGTCGATTGGGTTACCCTCGTCGTCTTCTTCCAACTCGATCTCGATCGGCTGGCCCTTTTCCTTTTTCTGAGCGCGTTTCTTCTTGGGAGCCGCTTTTCGCTTACCCACGGCACTGCTGCCTCCAGCGTTGGTCTTGCTGACGATACCAGGCACAGGCTTTCTAGTCCTCTTGCTCTGCTGTCGCTGCTCGGGAGCTGGCGTATTCCGCGCGGTACTAGCGCGACGGGGTCTGTCAGTTGCTAGCGAAGACTGTGGCTCTTGACTCATAGCTTTTCCTCGCGAGCTGGGACGTCTCCCTTGGCCGTCGGGCACCGGTGTGGTGCCTGGTGTCGCCGCACGCGAGCTTGATTGTTTGATCGAAGGCGCTGCAGATGACGAGCGCTGTGCCTGCGGAACCTGTGGCGCCGGCACTGGTGTGGGGTTGTCGAGTTGCTGCTGATTCTTCTTTGCCATCTCGCCCCTTGTTTCCCTTCGAGCTGCAGAGTCACGCACCGGAGGAAGAATGGGCGTGGTGGACTTCTTGGGGGACAAGATGGGTGGCGGTATTGGCGTCTCCGCGGGTAGCTTGGTCAGTATACTTGCCGGGGCAGTGCTTGCGACTGACGCCGGGGGCCCAACCGAACCAGTCGGCGAAGAGGCCGGCGCGGATGTGTTCGCTGGCTTCGCAGCCGCAGGGCCAGTGCCTGTGGTCGTCGAGCCATCTTGTCCGGGAACAGGAATCGGCACTGGGGTTGTCATCTTGGGAGTAACCGCAGTACCGCCTGGTGTAAGAACAGGAGGTGGTATAGTAGACTCTGTCAGAGGTTGCGCAGCGAGACTGGCTCTTAGATGAGGAAGCGGCACTGGAGTCTCCGTCTTGGTGCGCTTTGGAGCGGGACGAGGCGCTGGTGTCTCAACTGGCGGTTGCTCAGGCTTCTCGGCCTCAGCCTCTGGGATAGAATCTCTCTTCCGCTTGTTGCCGTTGGGTTTTGGCTTCGCTGGAGTCTTCGCTTTGCTTGCGCCTTTCGGCTGGTCTGCAGTTGTGTTGGTTGTAGTATTATTTGCCGTTGAGGGCGTGGTAGTATTGTTGTTGTTGGTGGTGGGGGTGGTGTTTGTGTTGTTCGCGGCCGATGATGACGATGCTTCATGAGACATCAAAAGTCTTGCAGCTTCCCTAAACTGTCTAGCTGATTCTTCCGCCTCTTCTGCAGCCTGTTTAGCCAGTGACTCTCGCTTAAGCTTCTTGGCCTCGTTGAGCTTCATGCCTCGATTGCTCAGCTGAATATCATCAGACGCAAGCGCAGCGGCACTAATGGCACCTTCCGGAATTGGTTTGTTACCAGCTTCAGCATCAGGGGCCAGAGCCGCAGGCACCTGGTCAAAAACTCTGCCCTCGTCCTCGGCCTTCTTTTTTGCCTCCTTGTAGGCATCAATGCCACGGCCGAGCGTCTTGAGTTCTCGCAAAATCATGGTATCACTAGGACTCCATGTTGCATTCTTCTTCATCCGCTTTCTAAGCCTCGCAAGTTCCCATGGCGTCAGTTGCAACCAGGGGGCATCCGCACTTCCTATCACGGCGTTCTCTGGCGGAGGTTGCAGCACAACAGCAGGAGTTGCCGCAGAAGCCAGGCCCGCAGCAGATTTGGGAGGCCGCGCCGAGGACGCAGCCTTTGGGGTCTTTGGTGGCCTCGCCTTGGGGGTCTTGACAACTTTGATGCGCGGTGCTGGTGTTGTGCGAGCTGGCGTCCGTCCCAAAGAATCATCATCTTCCTCTTCAGAGCTCTCATCACTGTCGTCCGAGTACGCCACAAACTGGTCGTATGGCGGTAGTACTTCGCCGGGCACAGTAATCCTGGGTATCCGTGGTCTGCGCACCTTCTCGCCATCTCCATTTCGCATCACCCGTGGCGCTCTGACAAGCTGAGATTTGGAGGTCGCCACGGGGCTCTTTTGTTCCTCTGCCGGATAGTTTTCCAGCAGGTTCTTCAACTTGGCCAGTATGGTGTTTGCGCGATTATAGTGGCGGTTGACGTTCTCAGACATGCGAACTGCCTCAGCATGCGCGTAAACCCGGGAGCTGACTGCATGGTTCAGGCTGTCGGAAATGTCTGCACGCAACTGTACGGGAGACGGACGCTCCTCAGCGGGAATGCTGGGTAGCTTTCCCCAGGTCGAGGTGAGGTTGTGGACGTTGATTGACGCTTCGGTGTATGTTTGGTCGAGCTTGCCGATCAGAGTTAGTGATCGCGTCATATCGGAAGGAAGGTATTCGGTAAAGTCGAGGAAGTCGGTGACTGTAGCTTGCGCGTCTGGATCGGCGCGCATCTCGAGTGACTCGACGGAGTTGCTGATGGAACCGAGCGACTGGTGTATATCGTGTTCGACCGAGGTCCTGTTTTTGGGCGACACCTCAATGTCCATGGCGTCTGCGCCCTCCTCGGTAGAGGCCATTTCGTCGGAAGGGGTGCAATGAGAGTATATTCCGTCAGCCTGAAAAGCGGCGCATCAATCACTTTGGATGCATTTGACACCGGAGAATCGATGGTGGCTGTTGGGCGTGTTGCGAAGTACAGTTGCGCATGCTTGTGATGAGGTTGCGGGTCGCGTATGCAAGGGGAGTCGCGACCTGATGTGATGTTCGGTTTAGCTCTGTGAGCTCCCTGCCGCTAGGGACCTTGGGGCAGCTGCGATGGGGCCGGCGGGGCTTCCAACGTCCACTGACAGATGCGCTGGCCAATTGGTACTCTTCAAGTCCGTGCACGGCCGGGGCATGTCTGCCGCGGATTATTCAACTTCCGAATTCACGGAGAACCCTTGGGTACGTACCTTTGCTTTGCGTAATTTATTCTATTCCGTGGTACCTTCGAAAGCATCAGTACATCCGTGTCCAGTCTTTCTTGAACTTCGACTTTGTTTCGGAACTATTCATTAGTGAATATAAGGAAGACAGGTCGGGGATATTTTATAATTTATTGTGACTTTCACGAAAGCACCTACAGATATATAAATTGATACCAATCTATTGTTGATAGGATACCACATGTTCGCACCTCTTCGGCCTGACAAGGCATTCGGCATGGCTGGCACTCAGTAGGACGAGTCCAACACATGTAACGCCTCTCACGACTACCATTGTCTAGGTATCTATCGTACTTATGAACTCTCTTTTGCCGTTCCGATGCTACTTCCCATTATGTACTCTTCCCTGAAGAGGCGGAATTTCCGCTTCGGAGAAATGGCGCTGGCCTTGATCGCCATATCAACTATGATGATGAACCGCTAAGAACTGCTTGAGATATGGATGCGGAGCATATTATATCAGATCTGTTTCTATCATGTCCAACTCAAAGAATCTGTTTTATTCAAGGGAAAGCAAGCCTATGTCAGCTGGCATCAGAACAAACCGCCTTCATACGAACCTGGCTTCCATCTGTGGGTAAATTCCCTGTACCCTTTTCCATGTCAGCTCTCTGGACCTTGAAAAGGCGTACTTAGTCTGAGATTGTGCGCCATCTGCTGTCACACCAGCTCCGGGCTGCAGTCTATCGATTTGCTCACAGATCAGATGTTCTTTTCGGGGATCTGGGGTGTGGGCGGTCACTCTCAAATCTGTCCCCCTTCGAAAGTCGAGGCATACCAAAGCGTGCCATTTGGCCGTGACGACCTTCAACATTGTCAACCCGCTAATTAAGAGCGTTGACGAGCTGATAGGCCTATCGATCGAAAACCCTTCGGTAGACCTTCTGAGGAAAGCTGCGTTGTAGGGGGCCCTGATGTTCAGTACACTGCCCCGTCGTTCATCATGCAAGAGTTTAGCGATTATGAGCTGCCCGTCTATCCTAGTCACCGACTGTAGTTCAGATACTGAGCAGCAGCGAACCCGCCTCCGGAGAAAGTCGTTCCATGCCCATTCCTTTACCTTCATGCTCTTTCCGACCAAGACAATAAAGCAGCAACGACCCAAAGGTAGGTCGCCAGGTTCGAGGGATCAACACCATTGATCCGTTGGCCGACACTGAATCCAATGCCCAAGCCGCCTGCTGCAAAAAATACGGCTGTAAAAATTACGCCCCAGACGTATCCTGGGCATGGCACCGTTACGCACGTTTCATCGACAACCCACTCATCCATATACTCTGTCAGCTTCTCAGGCTCATTAAGTCGATGCGTTGCATCATGTTATTCTCTCGGCGGAGGGCGTGAGCGCAGCCCTAACCCGGACCGCGAGAAAAATCCACGGTCCAGAGCGTCGGAAAGATGCAGAACGTCCGGCCTCTTCATACTGGCGAAGTCACTGGTGTACATGCGGAAGAAGGCCCCGAACTTGCCTTCCGCGAGCGGCTGGACGTCATCTTGGATGAAGCCTGTCAGAGCCATGACGTGTCGGAAGCTGGCGAAGTCCGACAAGAAGACCGGGCAAGTCATAACCAGAGGTACCATCACAGTTATGGCCTCGTCCACGGAGTTGAGTTGTAGACGTTGGCTGTAGCCTACAAGATCGATATCGACCTGACCCGACCGATTGTCTTCATCTCCAGAGTATCTCCATTGTAAAGTCTTCTTCAAGCCGTTGGTGTATGCTTCATGCTCACGGCTTTGATGCTTGAGATGTATGACTATCTGGTTGAGAATATTGAATGCTGAGTGTGCAGTGTTCATATCATCGAGGTCCGATGTTGCCGAACACTCAAGATCTCTATGTTGGAAAAGAAGCGCCTGTGATAGATGGTTCAGAATCGGGGAAACGGAAAGATTTCGAGCGAGTGTACTACGTACCTTGAAACCTTCGAACCCCGTCTAATATGCTACGGCACATATTTGAAATGCCCTTGCCGGTAGACCGGAACGGTTGATGAATCGCATGGACATCAACACATGCCTTAAAGCTGAGCTGAGCCCAAATCGAAACTTATTCTGCTGGACGCAATGAGACGCGACCAGTTTGTCCTCGTACGACGCGGTACCGTTCCTCTCATTTGCCTTAACCATTCGCATGTACTCTTCACACTCCTTCTCCTCGTCCATTTCGCCTTTGGGCGGCTTCTCGAAGTGCTTGCTTGCCTCCTTCTTTGTGATTGTTGTCGAGTTGAGCAAATAAGATGCAGTTTCAAATTACTCCTGCTATCATTGAGGATGTAATTACTTATGTGACGAGTGAGTGCGTTACAAGCCCAAGCTCGAAGGGGTTACCGTCTTACTGCCGCTCTCTTACCCCACGCTATTAATCAGCAGGAGAAACTGCGAGAAACCATGTAAGTAAAACAAACAAACCACAACAAAACAGTGCAAAAAAAAGAAAGAAAAAATAAAAATAAGCCAACGACGTGAACCCTTGAAAGTAGCATTAGAGTGTATTTGTTTAACACGTTGTGGAAATAGCAAAAGAAGATGGTCGCGGGCGCGATCTCCCGAATTACTGTGGACGATCAGGGGATTGAACCCTGGGCCCCCTTCAGACGCTGAAGGGATGCAAAGCGGGCGCTCTACCACTGAGCTAAACGCCCCGGGTATTAGATGATGTTCAGGTTCCGGCTAGAACCTAAGTTCGGCTGGGAAGGTTTCAGTGGAGTGCCTGGGTGGTTCGTTAGTGGGGTTATGGTCTCATTGTTGCCATGTAAATGGGTACCTAGTAAAATGGCGTGCCCGCCAGTGCACTAACAAGCTAAAGTATGTTCTATCGTCTCTGGCCTTATCACCACTTCACTATACCTTCATACATTTCTTAATGTGTACTATCTATAGAATAAGTGTAAGAGAAAAGAGAAAAGAAACAGTCATACCGATGATACTAATTAGAGTCGTAGAGATCTAGACAAGTCAAACAGAAAATCATTCTGTCACCCACTCGCTGTGATACTACCCCATCCCCAGGTCAAAATAGGGTTTAATAACGGTCAAGAGGAAGCCCGGTGTCTTCATTGGCGCGCAAGCACGAGCAGGAAAGTTTAATCGTTAAAAATCCAATCCGGATTTGCATTTCTATAATAAGAAAAAATGCCTCCCAAGCTGTGTTTCCCACCAATGCCGCCATTCCAAGTTAACGCCAACACCAAACGCCGTCTCATAAAACGCCCAACGACAAGCTTACACCCTGACGCCCGTACCACCGTTTCGAGGCATCTGAGACCTCTCAATCAGCTTTCAGGCTGACCTCATTGCATCCCTTTCTGTAAGTGCGTCAAGTAACACAGCCTCACCAACTCGTATCTTCCTCGCGACTTATAATCGCTCCCCAAATCTTCTCTTCTTCTTCAACGTGGTAGCCCGAATTTGGACCCACGATTGTGAGGGACCCATACAAGATCATTTTCTTGCATTTCCTACAACGCAAGGTCAGAACCTACGCCTCTCGGAGCAAGGTGTATCAACTTACAAGAACCCATGTATCGTGGTGTTCCCATATATCTCGAGGTCATTAACCTCACACGTCCCCATGACCCTCAACTTCCCAAAGCCTTTGACCTTATCACTGCCATAACATACATCAGCGCCGTCTTCTCTCGATTACTGCGGCATATTAAACACAAACTTACCCGATAGACATGTACCCCACCACTGAAATGTTGCCATACGCTTTCATCTTCCCACTATTCACGTCATGATATCAGCATACGGCCCCTGTCTGTGTAGGTTCATTCTCCAAGAAGGATATGAGTACTCACTCGCAGACCAAATTCCCATTTACATCGACCGCCCCATACGCCTCAACCTTATCCCTCACATCAAAGTTCCCATTCAGCGTGATGTTGCCCCCAGCTTTCACAGAACCAGCGACCTCGAGCGGGCCCTGTAACACAATCTCGCCCTCGCTCCGGATCGACTTGGACTGGACGACAGCCGTGGTCGTCCCCGCTGCCGCCGCCGCACCGGGCGTCTCGTCATACTCCGTCAGAGGACTAGGTCCGGTCGTAGCCGTGGTCGACGAGGAGGCATAGTAACTCCCCGTCGTGCCAGCGGGAGAAACCTCGTCGTAGTATTCGTATTGAGCGGCTGTAGTAACAGCAGCGGCGGATTCCTTGCCCTTCCTCGACGACTGCTTGGACTTGGGAGCCATTGGTCCGTCTTATATCTCAGTGAAAAGGGACTCTAAAAAGCCCAAAAATATGACTGTGAATGGTCTCCACTGAGGGGGATATGTGAAAATAACTCTCAAGCTCGGCACTAACCAAACCAAAAGCCATATATACTCCCGAGAAAAATGGGCGGTCTGTTGAAGATCATATATCTCCAGAACAGCAAGAAAGCTGCCCCAACTTCTCCGTACCTGCCTGACCTCTTCGACTGGATCAACCACCGCCATGCTTCGTCCGCCCGACACGCTGGGCAGAATTGCCCACCGGAGACAAGCAAAGAAACGAGACCAGCCTCAGCCGCTCGCTCCATGAACAAAAATCGAAACATTACTTTCCCAATCAAGAGTCCGACCGGAACAAGCTGAAAGAAAACTGCAAGTATGAGTTCCTGCCCCCCGGTCCACCACCGTCACTCAAAGATGAAGAATTGCGGGCGATACGAGTCTGTCTACGAAGATGTTCCCCCGCGTGTGTGCCTGAACACCCAGTCTCCCCTCCTTTTCGCCCTACATCGGCAAACTCCATCTTCCGTGCCTCCCACCTACCCCCTGCTCAAAAAGTGATATAATCCCAAGAGCTGATTTACTGATCGTCGTTTTCCTGGTAAATCCCCAGTCCCGGAGTTTCCACCCCCCCCCCCCCCCCCCCCCCCCCCCAACCCCCCCCCCCCCCCCCCCCCCCCCCCCCCCCCCCAAAAAAAGGTATAAACCCCAAAGCTGTTTTTCTTGTCGGCCTTTTTCCCGGAAAACCCCCCCCCCCGGGTTTCCCCCCCCCCCCCCCCCCCCACACCCATGACCCGAACAGCCGCGTTCAACTGCGCACGGCATAGTAGTCAGGTAGGTAGGTGCAATATTTCCCAAATGTCTTTTGACGTCGTCTTCCTGGCGCGGCAGCCTAAACCCCGTCCATTGCCCAGCCGTCTCAGCACACACAATGTTGATGATTCATTGCCTGTTTGCCCCAGCTGGCCAGCATCCAGCTTCCAGCTCCAGCCGCAATGCTACGGTACATGGAATGTCCCCTACGCGCAACGAAAAAGATCTGACCTGCCTGCCGCCCTGCCGCCCTGCCGCCCTGCGTCCGCAAAGCAAATCCGACCGCAAGCCCTGATCTACCTCACCTAGGCGCGGCGTGCAGCAGTGGCAGCAGCAGCCTCAATGGCATGTACAAAATCCATATTACGTGCAGATACAATTTGCCGCAGGCGAGCAAGCGATTGGCTTCGCAAGGTAGCCGAGAAAGGACAAAGAAAAAACAGGTAAAAAGACCTCAATGTCCCATGTCTCATTTGAATCCCGTACCGTTTGCCCATTCCTCTCTCCTCGTCTCCGATAAGAAAAAGCAAAAAGCCAAAGTGACCGAAAACTGCCTTGGGAATACTCCATGCCTATCCAGGTACCTACCTCTTGCGCCGCTCTCTGCTCGAGGCTTGCGTATTGTTTGTCTGACAAAGGAAGCTGCGGTGGTGTCTCCACACGTTTTGAGCCGTATGTGTACATGCAAGGGAAACTATGCGGGCAGCTGCAAGGTTGGGGTAGCTCCCAAGGTAGTAGTCATTGCGTTGAACGTCGGATACCAAGCAGGATGTATCTCCGGTACTTCGCTTTTCACGTATTTCCTCTTTTCCCAACTGCACATGTTCTTCAACAATCCATCTAATAATCCATAACTGCCACTCGTTGTAGAGTTTTGCACTCGTTCTAATTAAATCATGACCTCAATCGTGGTATGTTTGTATCATGATATTATCTTGCTATAATAGCTAACAAATTCGATTGAAGGTACGCCGTTTATGGGCACCAGTCATCAAGATGGCAGCCCCCCCCCTCCGACAATTCTCGTCGACTATAGCGCGCAATCAAAGATACAAACTGAGCAGAGCATATATCAATCAAATTACGAACAAGCAAAAGATGAACGACCAGTCACTGAAACGCGTGCTTATAGCATTACAAAACCAAGCGACTATACTAGAAACACTCGTCAAGTCATTTCGTACTAGCAATCGGAACATGATTACAACGCTAATCCAAACAAGCACCGACAACCAAAAGTACTGGGATCAAACAATGAGGATCATGACACAACGCAACAATAAAATCACTAAAAAGCTTGATACGGTCATTACGAAATTAGACACCGTGGTAGATTTGTCAACCCCGAGCATCTGGAAGCGTTTGGGCATGTAGATCAGTCCTGTCACGAAGGTAACTACTTCTTATCTTGTTCTAAATATGTTACTAACATTTATTCTAGGTGGTGATTTCTGCCGGCTAGATTCCGTTCATTATCGCACAAATCCGAAACCGGACGATTACGTCTGACGACTCGCCCACCGATTCGGATAGCGAATGTGAACCCTATGAGAGCAACACGACAATAAACACACTAAGCAACGAAGCGGAATCGATGCTGGCGAAGTTTGGAAGCGTATTTGAGTAATAAAGTATCAAGTAATAAACAAGTTTACCTTCTTTCAATCAGCCGTCAGGCTAAGCTCGTCCTGGTTAGAGGTGTGTTGTGTACTCCATAAGGGGTCACGAGTGTAGAACGTATGCATGCCATATTTAGGCAAAAGTGAACAATCGCGAAAATCATCACGTCACTGATTCTCTCCCTGCGATATTGGCTTGAGTATGTTGTCTTGACAAAGGTCTCGGCCCGGGTAACTTCAGTATCACGGGCGAATTCGAAGCTGCCAGACAGATAAGACGCACGGAGAACAGGAAGACCAAAAACGATGTATACACTACTCGAGACATAGACAAAGAAAAGAGACGACGCAAGATAAGATTGGTATACATCGACTTGGATGGATCACTGGGCAAGGCAGCTTCAGCAACAACCTTTTGATGTGCATCATCGCCCCTCCAAGCAAGCAACTCCCCTTCCTTTCCAAAGCTGCGCAAAGTTTCCCGAATAGCAACACAAAAAAGAAAGAGACCACCCTTGGCCTCGAAAAGCCCCAAAACTCCTCTTCTTAGACAGTCAGCATCCGCTGTCCGCCTCGCCAAGGTAGAATTTGCCTTGGTCACGAGGCAAAGCAAGGTACACATCCCCCAATCCCCGCTCATGAGTCTCCACCACCGACGAATGCAAGACCGATACCGGTGAAGAATGCCGCGGCTACCCAGGCGCCGGAGTAAGCAGTCGCACCATACGACTCGACGCCGTTGACGGTCATGAAAGTCTGCAGGTAGGTGTTGACACCCGTGACGATCATGGCGACCGCGGTTCGCAGGATGACAACCTTCGCCCGCGTCGTGTAGCCCCAAATGTTCCACGCCAGAGTCTCGCCAAGCGTGGCCGTCGCAGGGTCGAATTCGGCCAGCTTCTCGTCCTCGGAAGTCTCGCCAGTCGCGACAAAGGGCGTGAAGATGAAGGACTTTGCTGCAGCGCCAAACGCAACTGTCACGGGCAACGTAGCCAGGAAGTTGGTGGTGTAGGCGGGCGCAAGGCTCGGCAGCCCCTGGAAGTAGACCACGAGGGTGGTGGGCAGGTAGGTCTTGTAAGCAGTAAACAGGGTGAGGCTGTAAATGGCTGCCGACAGGATAGTGGTGTAGATCTGGATCGGGATGTCGGTGAGAATCTCGCGGTTGGCGACATTCTTAGCGCCGGCATGCGCGCCCGACAAAGGCCTCAGAAGTTGGAAGGGCAGGAAGGTAGACAGCATCTCAATGCCCAGAGCCGAGATGGCGGTGGCGGTGCTGATGTTGTAGAAGGTAGCGATAAGGTAAACCTAGACGCAAAATGCATGTTAGCAAAAGCTGCAGTTGACTGTCCCAAGCCTGGCGTCATCATCATTCCTCGTCGGAGCACAACGTACCGGCGGACCATGCGCGAGCAGGTTGAGCGCAGCGAGATCGTAGCTATCAAAGTTGCCGAACCAGCCAAGGGCAAGCTCGAATCTACACGAGATCGCGATTGTCAGCAAAGATACCTTTTCCTGCCCGGTCCTCGAGCGATCCTCCCAGAAACATCATCTCTGTGATTCCCAAGGTGACTCACATGCGCCATCCAGCCAAAGTTGCAACCTCGCCCCAGGTGTCCAAGCTCTTTGAGATCCCGGCCAGCTCTCCACGGCTCCACTCGCTGAGAAAGCTGTAGCACAGACTTGAGATGCTGAAGCTCAACACCGTAACAAGCGGGAACTGCAGCGCTTTCGGGAGGTGCGATCGCTGCTTCCGCGGGTGCTGGTGATCGCGATCTCTCTTGCTAATTTGGAGTGCCTCTGTCTCTTTTGCTTCCGCTACCTCTGTCGCGTCGTTGACAACAGCTAGAGCTTCGATTGTGCCGTCAGGCGCGGTAACGAGCCTCTCGAGGTGGCTTGCGATGGGTTCGATCGCGTTGGACGTCGTTTCGTCGACCTCGGGCTCCTCGACGGGGCGCGATGCCTCTCTTCTGCGTCTTAACGTGGGCATCTTGGGTATACTGTGCTTGCGCGTGTATTGATTGAAGAGACAACGTGTCACGTTCGTAGCGAAGAACCTCGAATTCGGGATTGGCGATGCGCGCTGCAGACGCAAGAGAGGGGTAGAGCGAGAAAAAAGAAGGTAGTGAGGCTGTGGGAGAAATGAGCAGCAGCAGCCGTTTGCGATGTGCGGTTTGCGACACGATGAGATCAACGAGGGCAAAGAGGAAAGAAAAAGTGAGACCTGTACGTTTTTTTCCGCCCAGGGCAGCTGCTGTGGATTGTGGACAGTGGCCTACCTATGATGCCGAGTGGAGAAAGAAGCTGTCCGGACGGGTAAAGGTGACGTCGCTGGGGTAACAGCAACTCGCGGAAGGTGGTGAGGTAAGCTGTGTGGTCTAATAGTGGGCAAAACACAACCGGAAAGAGCCAGCAACGGGTCCTCCTTCTCTCAACTCTCGAGTCCTACTGCGGTCTTTACCTTCCTTCCCCACACCGCCGGCCACCAAACAACCGCCGCCGTGCCTCAGCAGCCCGCCCAGCGAAGCGGGAAAACTCCACTGTGAGCGGGCTCCCAAGGATAGATATTTTCTACTGG
This sequence comes from Colletotrichum tamarilloi, assembly GCF_030869305.1. Classification (NCBI taxonomy): domain Eukaryota; kingdom Fungi; phylum Ascomycota; class Sordariomycetes; order Glomerellales; family Glomerellaceae; genus Colletotrichum; species Colletotrichum tamarilloi. Next base: position 512,562 of record NW_026849398.1, read on the forward strand.
CTCCGTCCATGATCCGTAATTGCAGACTTTTTCCTCCATCGTTTTTTCCCTCTTCTTTCCCTCTCTTTGTTTTCATTTTATTTTTTTCGAATCGAATTTCTCCATCATCCCCTTCCGCTCTAGAGATATTTAATACATGCGCGAACCTCCACCCCCCAAAGCTTTCCAAGCCTTGGGAAGGAGGATGCTATCTGTACTCTTGTCAAAAATTGGCCTTACCTTACCTTTGCCTCCCCGTCTGCTTTGCTTGGTGTCTGTCTTGTCTGTGTGATCTTCAAAGCTTGATGAGCTCACATGCAAATCTTCGCCTTTCGGGAGCAAAGCTCCGGGTGGTTAAGGTTGCTGCTGGCGTTCCAACACACCAACCACCATCCAGCTTGCCTCGTCACTTCAGCCATCATCGTTGGTAAACATTAGCCACGCTCCAAGCCCAAGTGCCTCGTCGCGATCAAGAGTTCTCTTATTCATCCAGACAAGAGGTCACACAGGTCACCACCGGCGAATGTCAACCAGGATCTTTTTTTTTGAACTTTTTTATCTATTTCATTTCATTTCGTTATGCTGGTTCCATACCGAACACTGAGCGTCGCGGCCAATCTGGGGGCATCGCACTCGTTTGTCTCGTCAGAACCATCAGCGTGACAGCTTTGGGCATTCGCTCGACGCCATCTCCGTCTCTCACTTTAACCTCGTGGAGTTGCAATCTCGATCCCATCCTATCGACCTGCCTTGCTGGGCCAGATCATGATGCAAGACCGGGCCCTCCACTCCTTGGTGCTGAGAGATCGGCGGCGGAGACAGAACCACCTCATTTACAGGGTTTAGTATATGGTGGTACAAAAGAAACACATCCTCCCCTCATTTTCCCTCTTCGTTATGTACTCATCTCCTCAGATATCGTCGGCATCAATCGTGGAACGGAGTTTCGCTATTCCTCCATACGTCCGAAGACGCCGTCGTCATCTTCGTCGCTTCGAGATCGAGATCGGCGGTCAAAGTCATCATCGTCCATCACGCTATCGCTGTCTTCCATCTTGACATCGGAGCCGCGGACCTCGCCTCGTGTGAAGCTCTCTGGCTGCCTGCTAGGGAAGCTGTTGAGGAACCCCGCACTGAAACCTGCGCTGAACCCAGCACTCGAGAAGGATGCCGCCTGGTCGAGATATTGCGCCGGTAGCGGGGGCACAGGAGGAGCGTCTGCTGGAAGCTGCACTGTTCTTCCGTTGTTGCTGTTGAAGCTGCAACTAAGAAGCTCCACAGCGGCTGCCAGGTCCTGATCTTCTTGTCCGGTGGCATTTCTCCCTGACGACGGCGGTCGTTGATCCTGGCTGGGTTGACGGAAGTGTGAAGAAAATCCCGTTCCATGGGGCATGCTGCCTGTCACGAGAGGGTTCATGGACGGCGCAGACTGGTATGAACGACCGAATCCGCTTCCGGACCCGTACCGCTTCGCGAACGAACGATCCGACGACGAAAATCCCTCCAATTGTGGAGGTGGGGTGGTGTCGGCAGAGCTGTGTCGCTCGTCTGAATATCCAGAAGCAGCGGGGGAAGTCGACTCTTCTTGGTCACTAGGGAAATCCTTGGCGGAATCCGGGGGCGTCGCCGCATCACCCTCTTCCTTGTGGTTCATGGTCAACAAGACAGAGGCAGCCTCAAGGAGCTGGACTTGCTGATGCTTAGAAATAAGCAGCTTGGATGTCAGGGACCATTCGGGAGTGTGTTCCCACCTGATCAGAAATGAGTCAACAAACTGCTCGACTAGTTCTGATGTTGGGAACCCAGCATGCAATTCTCGAAACCCACGCAACAAGGTTTGGGATGGAATGAGGGAATTGGGAAAGGGAAGGGAAACGAACAAATGCTTGGTCAGGCAACTGCTGTGCTTGTATCCCTTTCCGCACGTCTCGCACTTGAGCTCGATGCGGTTGAACTTCCTGCCCTCCTTTACGAGAGGCTGACCATCGCTGGCGCGACGAATACGAGCCTTTTGAGCATTATCATCGCCTTCGTCGGCTGACCCGTTGACTGGGTCATCCTCAATGGCGCTCTCGTGGATCTCTGTCTTTCCATCCAAGTGGAATTTGTGCGTCGGCAGACTCGCTGGAGGCGAGGGAAGACTCCCGATGATGGCGGCGCGGGCTGCAGCACTCTTTGAGGCAGTGTTCCTACGGGAGCTGACGGCAATGGGCGTGACTTTGTCGCCGCTCACTTCCTTGATTGCCGCTGCCATGGCCGCCGCGTTCGCGGCGGTGTTTGTCATGGACTTGCGGCGAGTCACACGGTGGTTGGCATTGAGAGCGCCGCTGAGGATGGAATGTGAGTTGGTGCGAGAGTGGGATTGTCGCGTGGTAAGGCCGGAAGAGGAAGCAGTTGATAGAGAGGGACGGTGTTGGTTCAATGGCCTTGTGGTCTGCTGCATTTCCTGAACGAGGACGAAGTGATCAGCAAGACTGGGTTGAGATGCGTGTTGGGAGCGAGCTAAGCAGGGCAGGGCATGGGTTGGAATCCCGATTCCGGGCATACCTTTGAAGAGGCCATTGCCAACTACCGATGCTAAACAGGTTCGACAACGAGTGTCGAACACTTTGTCCCTGGCTAGAGTATTGTGAAAGTGAAGTGATTCGTAGACGCGGCGGTATCGTGTGTTGTTGTTCGACGGTGGTAGGCAGATGGACAGGTAGAAAATGAGTCGCGAAGACAAGCCTCCGGGCGAGAAATAATATTATTTTGGGGAGGAGCAGCAATTCGGCAGGGGTGTGTCTGTGGGCGGGTGTACCTAGTAGCTCCGAGCTGGACCAGCCGACAGCATGTGGTGAGTGTAGTGGTGGTGGTGGTGGTGGTGTTTGAACGGTCAGGATGCCTTGGGGTTAGTCGACTGATGATCAACAGGGCTGTCGAGGTCCAGGCCGGATTGAACTTTTTTCTCTCTCTTTACCCTTCCGCTTCAATGCTGTGCTTTGAATCGAGGTGTAGCTGAAGTGAGAGAGAAAAAGTTGTGGGCTCGAGACAGAGTACGTTTGGAAGAGGATCCAAAAAGTCCAGCAATGGGCGAAACAGTCCAGACGGCCCTTTCCAACAAGTTGCCAGAAAGAAATGGAAGAGAAGCGCTGGTCGGGGACGAGCATTAGCCTTCATTGGTCGTATTGCACCACCAGGTCGCTAGGATGAAGGAGCCAGAAGGAGGAGGGAGGGGAGGGGCAGAAGACCGTACCGCAGCAGGAGGGAGGACCAGACTCACACACTCACGACACTCCCCCTCACACCTTGAACTCGCAGAGCGCAGAGAGCGACGACGCTGGGCGGGAAAGAATGAGAAAGCGGCAGAGGAGAGAGAAAGAAGAGAGGATGGGTGGGGCTGGGTGTGTGCTGAGAGAGGGAAAGGGGGTGCAGACTTTGGCGTTGGAAGTGAGGGTGAGGTGCGCGGCTGGGTTCATGGACGAGGGAAGGGGACTGACTGGCTGGCTGGCCCTCTCTCTCTCCGTCTCTCTCCCTCTTTCTCTCTGCATCGCCGTCTCTGCTGTAGGTATCTTTCCACCTCCACTCCTTTCTTGTCCCCTTCCCCGTGTCCCACAGTGTGCAACCGGGTCAAGGTACGCTGGCATGTACCTCTCAGGTGGTGGGAGGTGCAAGTGGACATGACCGTGAGCGCAGCGGACGGGCGCCAGGAACAAGGAGCATAGAGCATGGCCCGTGGTCGTCCTTTGGCAATGGGCGAGCGATGGTCGGCCTCCCGAGCGATGGACGTGTCCGTAAGGCGCCGGTGCGGCGGGGAAAGGTCACTGGGGGAGGGGTGAACGGAGCCCATGGATCCATCCCAGTAACCCATAACCCTCGTCCTTCGTCCCAGAGCCCAGACCCATTGATGGCCAGGGCCGATAGCGTGCTTGAGTTGCACATCGTAAATAGCAATTTTATGTATGGCACTTTTATTCTCGACTCTTGAGTGCTCGCAGATGTCGTTGCCGCTCGTCGGTTGTTCACGATGCTCTCTGAAGTTGGATCATCCGGATTCTCAAAATAAGCGCGGACATGACGATATACGGTGGATGTGTGTGTGATATGGGAGTATTTCTGCCCCAGGATCTATGCCAAACGACTAAGCCAACAAGAGAGACGCTCAAAGAAACGCGGCCTTTGTTGGTAAACGCCTCGCCCGTACACCAACACAGGTGGACTCGTGCCTTGGTCCCTAGCTGAGGTAGACCAGGGTGGCTTAGTTTGGCTCGAGTGCCTAATTATTTCTCTGATTGTCTGGTGCCCTTGATCCCGTACGGATACTTCGTAGTCGTCTGAAGACTTGTCGGGACCTTGCTAGTCTGGTGACCGCTAAATCTTTTTTTTATTTTTATTTTTTCTGCTTCTCTCCTTCTTGGGGTCTTCTGTTCGCGAGGTAACGATGTGGAATGATTGAGACAACATACAGGCTCCAATGAGTTGTAAAGAATGTCGTGTCTTGGTCGGAAGCGAGAGGCCTATCGACCGCAAGTGGCATGTTTCGGCGGATTGCCAGGTTCAGCGTTGGGTCGCACCCCACGACGGCTCTGCTCCCCTAACGCGGTGGCTCCATCGAGGGAGGCAGGCGGGAGGACAGGCGACTGCTCCCGGGCCATAAAGCTCGAGGCTGGAGCAGTGAGCATCAGGTTGGGGCGTTGGGGCATAGGGCGGAGAGAAAGAGAGAGAAAGAGCATTGGCCGCGTCTGGTCTCGTTTAACTGGAGAAGGTGGTTTCCATCGGATCAGGAACGGAAGTTCGCACGCGGGGGAGAGGGCAGTAGCTTTGCATTGCTGCTATGCCAGGTCATGCCAAAGTCGTGTTGTGCGAGCTTCAAGGTTGTGAGCTGTGCGCAATGCGCTGTGCGTTGGTCGAATGAGCGAGACCGTGAGGGGGTTGTCAACGGCAGAAACCCAAGCTTGGGAAGCACTGCGCGAGAACCTTAGTACGTGATACTCCGTAGGTAGTGAGTGTCTATGGTAAGCTGCAAAAGTGGGAAGAAGCAAGGAGGCAAGGTACGGAGTAGGCATTGCGCAAAAAGGCATGGGAAAGATGTCTTATTGAAACTCGGGTGGATGCCTCCTAGTGTTTCTGCAATTGCCGACTTGTGTGCCTTGGCTGTGATTTGGCACTTTGGTTTGAGCACTCTGTGCTTCACAACCGTTGTTTCGCTTTCTTCTTTCTTCGAAAAAGGCGACGTTATCGTAAACCTGTTGTTTCTTGATTGGATCTGCATGGCTACCGGTAGTCGGCTCAGAGAAGTGCAAGGAGCAAGGAGTCTCGAGTAATAGCAAGTACAGATACAAGAGATACGGGAAAAGAAATGATGAAGAATCCGAAATAAAGAAAATCCCCGATGGACGGTTCTGCTGATCGTTGATCACACGGAAGCCAAGCAGGAGACAGCTCTTCGACGGCGTTGTTGGGTTGACAAGTCGTTGGGTGCGAGGCAGGTACGAACTTCCCTCCTGTTGGTGCTGAGAAACAACGCAGGTACACAGTGCAGGCTCGGCAGGCGCTACCTTAGGTAAGCACCATCCAATCCCCGGGCAAGGGAAGGTACGTATTTCCATGTACTCCTTGGACAGTGACAACTCATCGCACACTGTCTGACTGTCTGCACAATTCTGTGACAAATACACAGTGGGGACAGTGCCCTGGTCAGTCACGTTCCTGGGGAAGTCCCAATCCACCCGTATCTCAACCAGTGACGTAGTTTGCTCCGAGCGCGGACCAAGCATGAGTTCAATTCTTTGTCAACTCAGGGGCAACAGCTGCGGCTTCCATCCGGAGAAGGACGTAGAGGGTCACGGCCAAAGCAGATGGGAAACGACAGGCAGAACATCGGACAAACAAAGCCCTACACCGTGTGCCGTTCAAGCTCTCGTGTCCGTTTTGGAGACGTGCTACAACCATCAACGGATTGCGACGATGGAGAGCCACCACGAGTCCACCACCACCACCACTACGGGCTACCGTACTCCGTACTTTACCACACATAGTAGGTTGACGATAACACCACCCCCATCCCCTGTCCACTCTTCCCTTCCCCCTCTCGCACTCCTTGTCTTCTTCGTCCTCTTTCATTCTGCTCCACACTAACCAGACACCCCAGCGAAACGTCCTCCCAATCATCCGCCCCAGAGGCGGACATCACAACCACACGCCTGGGGCTTCCCCACCACCAGCTTACCTCCTCCACCACTTTCTGACCAGATACCGGTACAGGCCCCTCCTAGTGACCACTAATCACAGGACTTGTTCGCTGAGACGGTCGGTCTACCTGGCCTGAAGTTGACTGAGGCGGCATTGGAGCAACGCGAACCCGATCAAACAACTTTACTTTCCGGCCCGGCCTACTACGCTGTCCTCAGTACGGAACCAGCAGTTTACCCTTCGCCGTCGGCCGTCTCTTCACAGCTCTCTTGCTCTCCAGACCTCCCGCTGACCGGCAATCCGCTGGAATCTGATAGAGTCCAGCTGTTGGCCAGGATATCGATCAGACGGTCAGTCCTGGGTCCGGTCTCGTCTCCGTCTCCCTCACGCCGTGCTAGGGGGCCGCCATTGCCATTCGGGACGGTCAGCTGGCCCCCTCCCCTCCTCCATCGGGCGCCATGCGGGCTTCTGCTCTGGGCAAGTCGGGTGGATTCTCGTGCCTCTGGCGGAACGTCGTCCACCCCGTCATTATTGCGCTCCCCGACGCAGACCATCGCTTATGCTGCCTCTGACCGGCCAGAATCAGAATGGGATGCCTTTGCCACTTGACACTATTGTTTCCTGGATGCCATCGCTCAGCCTGGGCTAGGCATTGGTAACGCAGTCCCAAGATCGTCAGCGGAGATGTCCTCCAACATCAATCTACTCGCCAATGTCCGGAGATGGCCAAGCCACACCGCACGCGAGAAAGACACGACGCACGCTCTGCCCGAATCTTGGACAGAGCCAACCTCGCCTTCATAGGCATTACCTAAGTTCACTATGCAACTGGTACGTCACTGGGCGCAGCTGTTCAAGCCCAGACCTGGGTGACCAGAGTTTCAGTCACCAAAAGTGACGCTTTGAACGCATGCAAAATGTCTTCTCGGTTTCTGCCGTTGGTACCTATGCCTCCGGTCTTTCCCCAACGTCGACGCTCTTGTCTCAGGAAAAAAAAAAGAGACCACAAACCTGTCCTTATGGCATCGACTTGGGACTCTGGAATCTCCCGTAACGCCAGCGGGCTGCACGCCTCTAGGCCAGCCTCCCGCCTATGCTTCACGTCTTGATTCTTTGACAGTCTCAAACCCTTTCACCGGTTTTTACGCCCGCTAGCTACCATTGGAGGTGGCCAACTAAACCAAAGGAACTGCAACCAGTGTCTAGGAGAGTAGAGAGCACAACTAGTGAGACTCGACTACCTTGAATTGGACGTCACTGAAAGCTGGCTTTGGCCGGTGCCAAATTACTTAAGAGGTCAACGCAAGCTTGCGTCTGGCAAGGCTCTCGGAAGCGCTGGCCATGTTGTCGTTGCGCTGAGAGACATCGAGATGGAAGAAGCATTGTTCAACGGTCCAGCCAATTATCGACGGCAGCTAACAATGCTGTGTAACACATGCAAATTGGTTTCCGAGTAGACTGAGTAGGCATGGCCTCCATATTCTACAACAGACACAGTACGGGGATGCCTTGTTAGCCGCCGACTGAAGAGGGCAATTGTTCATGGTCGCATTTCGAGGTCGACTTCATCCGCGTCTGATTAACGCAAGAACCACGTTGGCATCAGCTCGTCGTGCCCTATACCCATGATCCGTGATCGACAAAGGGTTTCCACAAGACGACCAGGTACGACTAAGCATTCTCCCAACATTGTCCCTCGACAAATCATAGGATTCAAGCGCATCGGCGCACACTCCGACTACTCCGTATTTTTTTCCAGACTCTGAAGCTGGTTTGCGCAAAACAAAAGCACACTAAGGGCAACGCCCCAATGGCAACTCCACCGCGAAACTGTCAACGTGTTGTCGATCGCCAACTTTATCACACTTCGGCCTCTCACTGTTACAGGGCTGTCCTAGCCCATCGAGCGGGTTGAAAGGGAGCCACCGGGCGAAATCGTCGATTGCTCCCAATACTTCAGCAGCACGGCAGTAGGGCAGTCGAGACAAGTGTGCCAGGGTCCTGCCCTGTTCCATTGCAGCTGCACCCCTCACTCTCTGAGCAGTGCCATGCCATCCCGAAGCTGGTTTTTCCATGCATAAAAGCTCTCCCATCGAGGCAACAACCCCCGCCGATCGTCGCCGGCCGCACAATTTCACAAAACGGTTGTGCCGGCGGACTCTCTGAAAAGGCGCAACCCTGCACGCGAGGGAGATAAGGTTTACCAGGTGAAGTGACAGCTTCGCGGCCGACCTCGCGCCTTGAGAGAATCGAGACACGGAACAAGCAGATGCCTGTTCCCACGGGTCATAGGACTGAGCGTAGCGAAAAAGGACAGAGTTGTGCTGCGCCTCATCTTACTGTCTTACGTGAGTATGGGAATTCGCCTTTTTCCTATCTTTCCACCAAGATACGGATGCCTAGGATTTATCAGCTCAGCTCCTCTCGGAAACGGTCCAGCATGGTATCTGCTACGTTGTCATCCCCGCGCTGTCACGACGAGAACAGAAGAACAGCGGAGACACCTGTGGATGCCACTTTCACAAATGGACTAGGATGATCAACGCGTCTGGCCAACTCGCCCCTCTTGCCGCAGCTGCACATCACCCCTCCAGTCTCCGTCGGATGCGTGTCGCTATCAAAAACCCTGTCTACGAGAGTGGATACCACATAGGTACACTTTCGTACTGTCATGTACTCCGTATCTTTCTCTGAGATAGAAATGGGGGCCTCTTCACCTCTCATTGGGAAGACGTGTGAGGGACGCCCACGACATCCCCAGGCAAAGCGTTTGTGGTTTTGCTTTTACCAGTCCGATTTCCAGCGTACCTGCGTCAGCAAAGGCATTCCACGTGGGGCGATGCTATTTCCTTGTGTTGGACCTCTTTTCTCTATGTATTAATAGAGAAGCGCCGAACCGTAGGGAAGGTTCATCGGGGATCGGGAGAAGGTTTTTGGTGCTACCGCTCCCGTGCGTTCCGCTCCCCCCTCACACAAAGAGAGCGGAGAGAGAGGGGGGTTGGACCCTTGGACTGGCTAAGGTGGTAGAGCTCATCGCGAGAGCTGCAATGGGAAAGTCTCGCAACAGCCACCTTTCGGGAATAGCTGACAGCCTGGGATCTCGCAGAGCACTCCTCTCGGTCCCGACGATGAAAATGCGTCAAAGAAATCTTTGCAAGGCACTGCTATTCTTGAAGACTATAGGAAGTCATGGGTCCTGGTCGACGTACCTGTCGATCTCTCTCTAAACCTGTCCGAAGCCGAGCAGAATTATCCCTTGACAGCAGCACATGGAAGATCCAGGATGAATGAAGGGCAGTTCATGTCCGGATGCAGCGATCGACAAGCGAGTGCTGCGTTGCGTGAGCTGTCTTGGGCCGTGTTGAGCCGCACGCGTATGGTCCCGAGGAGGAAATATATTGTCGGAAAGGGAGCCATACGAGAAACAAGATTTTTCTATTCTCTGAAGACTCGGGGCAACCGGCGCTCAGCAACCTTGTGTTCAGGAATGTCTGTTGTCGATAAACTGGAATGAATTCCCGTCTCTCGGAAGCCCGACCGCGTACACTTGATAAAGTGGCCCATCCCACGCAGCTTTTGATTAACCCCGCGGCGCCACACTATGCAAGTGGCTAGCCGATAGGGAGTGCCAATTACACCAAAACTGAACGTCACTTTTTCTTATTGAACCAATTGCCCAGAGATACCACGCAGCATTTTTTTTTTATCTCTTTACCGCATTTTTATCTTGCTCATTGCACGTTTTCGACTCTTTCGTACCCGTTCTTTTGCGGTAGTCGTCTCCCAGATTGCTCCGAACTTTCTGTCGTATCCCGCCAGACCTAGTCGCATCGCAGTCCCATTTCGCCCGCAGCACCAAGCTCGAGGAGCCCCCGTCGCAACGACCATGTCCGATGTATTCCGTAAAGTAGGGAGGGGAGGCTCGGGGAACTTCTTTTCAAAGAAGGACGTGGACGATGCTGAAAAGGCCAAGCCAGAGGTAACACGCGAGACGGCCTGCCCTCTAAGAGCAGTTCGTAGCTAACCCAAAATGCTCCACGGCAAACAGGACATTGAGGCCCAAAAGTCGACCGACGTCGCCGCTTCCTCGACATCACCGACCTCGACCGGCTACGTGCGCGCGGGACGAGGAGGCTCGGGCAACTACGTGGACCCGACCTCTCTCCCCGGCACCAAGCAGCAAGAGGAGCTCGCGAGCAAGACACAGGCGGCCGTGAATGCCAGCATCGCGCGGTCGGCGGCGAGGGGTGCTTCTGGTCGCGGCGGCGCCGGCAATTATACGGGAGGCGTCGTGCCTGGCGCCGAGGCGAGCGAGGAGGAGGAGAAGCGCAAGGAAGCGCTCGAGAAGAAGATTATTGAGGACGTCGAGGCCGGCTTGCCCATGCCGCCCAAGGCTTTTCACCATACTACCAAGAAGGAAGAGGAGGGTGCTTGAGGAGTTTGGCGACCCCAGAGCGGCGTGTACGTTGCCCGGTGATGGGATTGTGGGATACCTGGAGTTAGGGTGGTTTCGTTTGTACAACATTTCAAGAGGCATTCATACCCGCGACGCTCGTCTTGGGCGATTTCACTTGCAATTTTTGAGAGCATGTAGAAGATTTGACAGTTTGTAAGCTAGAGTTCGCCATGTCTATTCGCCTGCTCCTTTGTTCTGAGAAAGGGGGATGCGACAATGTGATGGCACGCATTTCTGTTGGCATGCCGTTATTCACTCTAGACAGTGTCGGATACCCTCGAGATTGCGGAACGCATCCGGATGGTTATACCAGACAACGCAGGCTGAGAGGATACGGCATCGCATCCACAAGACGGGAGGAAAGGTGGCGACTGAGATGACGGAGGAACCGATCTGGATCAATCTGGACCGTGGATAACTTTTTGTGGTATTCCTTCTCAGAGCCACCAAACGCCGTCGATGCTAAATAGCCCTTTTGTATCCCTGAACGCCCGTGTATGAAAACAAAGCCCCCCCAAAACCAACTCTTGTCTCTGCTAAAGGAGAGCGGAGAGAAGAGAGAGGCCCATTCTTCGATTCGATTAGCAGCTTGTCTTTCTTTCTCTTCATCCGGTTGGTTGGCTTTTTTCTCCATCTTCTCCTATCCCTCGATGGGATGGGGGATCCCCCTCCTCCTTTTGGTCGGTTCGTAAAAAGAAAGACGTGACAAAAACGTCCCTCTTGGTCGTGGTCGTCACGCTCAATCCTCCATGTCGACATCGCCATCCTCGTCATCGTCGTCCTCCTCCGCATCCTCGTCGTCCCACTCGCCGTCGTCCTCCTGCATGACGCCGCCCTCGCGCTCCTCGACAACGTCGCCGTCGACGGTGACCCGCTGGCGAATCTTCTCGCGACCAAACACCTTGCCGGCCTTGCTCTTGGCCAGGCGTCCCTCGGCCTCGAGCGCGGCGATCTCCTCCTCGGTGGCGCCCTCGGCGGCTAGCCTCTTCTTCTCGGAGCCGCGCATGCGGGGCAGCAGGTGCTCGTTCTCGGCGACGAGCTTGCGCGCGGCGGCGATCTCGCGCTCGCGCTTGCCTTGCATGCGCTTCTTGTAGAAGACGCGCTCGCGGCGGGAGCGGATCTCGGAGACGCGCTCCATGGCCTTGAGCGTCTTGGCGACGAGGTCGCGGTCGTAGCGGACGGGGACGTTGCGCCGCGCGCCGAACTGGAGGGTGCTGTCGACCGTCATCTCCTTGTGCGCCGAGGCGCGGTAGGCCTTTGTCCACTTGAGCTTGCGGGGGTTGCGCTTCATCTTGAACTGTGGTGCCAAGGGGCGGTTAGTCCATTGGTCGAGGAGAAGGGGGGATTGTGTTCTTCGCAAGAGTCGTTGAAGATGATTTAGAGACGTACGTTCTTGTGGCACTTGCTGCGGCAGAAGCGGAACACCTTGGAGTCATTGCGGACGAAGGTGATGCCCTTACTGGGGTAGGCAGGGCGACTGCAAAAGTAGCATGTCTCGATTCTAAAAGCATCATGAAGTCAGAAAGCTTGCAAATACGAATGAAGTGAAGAGTAAACCATGGGTCAATGGTTGACTTGTATGACAATGGATGAATGAATAAGAGCATACCTCATTGTGACGGCGTTGATACCTTCACGGGTATCACGTTAGTAGTCACACGGTCGTTGGGTTGTTGGTGTTGGTTTCGACGACTCTTCCAAACACACACACGGGGAGGGTTCAGAAGGCGGTGATCGAGACCTCAACCTCCAAAAGTTTTTTAGAAATTTTTCTTCTGCCGCTCCGAGGCACCGCTTATCGATTGTGGTGGGGCGGGGGGAAACTGAGGTGGTTTTTTGCTGCGATAAGATTGCAGCGGGATTGGTGGAATCCAGGGGTCTGCTGACATAATGCAAACGAAGCTTCCACTCAACTGAACCTGTCGGAACGGTCCAACAAGTCTTCCGAAAAGCGGCTCAGCACGGACCAAGACCGGCGCATCACGGCTTGCTCTGTGAGCGGCGGCGACTGCAGCCCAAAAAAAAAGCTCTCCGACCCCGAAGACCTTCTTCGCGATACCCCATCCGCTTTTTTCCGCAGTCATCCACCACCTTCCAACGACGTATCGACGAAACACGACACAAAACTTTAGCGGTCATGGCTTCTGTTCTTGCTATCGGAGGCGGCGCTGCCGTCGCAGCTTTCTTGGTACGATAGAAACAAAGCGCATTCAAGAAGGACCACGACTAACAAAAGTGTTCCTACAGGGCCGAGCTGGTCTGGTCGCATGGCGCCGATCACGCGGCGGCGTCGGCGCGATGGGCAAGGCTTTCTACAAGGGCGGCTTCGAGCCCAAGATGAACAAGAAGGAGGCATGCCTCATTCTCTCCCTCCAGTAAGTCGACGAAATCCCCGAAGCACGGTAACCTGGCGAAATACCTGGGAAGACGATGTCAAACTGGAAGTATCGGAAAGAGACAACATCTAACATGATGCGTTCTTAGGGAGAGCGGCGTCACTCGTGACAAGATCCGCAAGCAGCACCGCACCCTGATGCTCCTGAACCACCCCGATCGCGGCGGTAGCCCGTACCTCGCAACCAAGGTCAACGAGGCCAAGGAACTGCTCGAGAAGACGACGTCTTGACATTAGCCGTAATCATCTCGGCATCTGGAAATCTGGAAATGTAACAACAAGCACGAAAAAGACATACGAACGCAAAACAAGATACCATGGGACCAACGGACGGACGGATGGGCCCCGCCCTTGCCTACTCAACTCCGAATCCGGGTGACTACATGGTTTTGTAATAATAGATTGGTCGTTCTTCATAGCGGTGGCGTTTTATGGGCGACGACATGGATCTCCTCAGAGGGGTTCTAAAAAAGAGGGGGTTCGCGTACGACTGGGCTGGGATGGTCTGGTCTCTGGGTATCGGGGCCTGTTGTAACAACATGGTTAATGGCATGAGACCCTCTCGTCTCTCTTCTCTCCCATCTACCTTCTTAAACCATCGAATTTGCTTTCATTCTGTGCTCTACATATGAACGGGCGCCTTTTGAAGCTTAGGAACAGGTTGGAAGGGAAAGCAAGCTGGTGGGCGTTGATGCTCAGTCCCTGTGCGTTGTGAGGAGACGCCCCCAGCCAACCTAAGGTAGAGTGGATTGATTCGGGCTGTTTACCTTAATCTGGTTGTGTATAAGAATGCTTTTACTGGGGAAAGTTTGGACATTAGGATGCTGCTTGCGTTAATACGATGAGTTATCTGGTGCTGAGATCGGTTTGTTGGGCCGCGGCTGTTGTGTAAGAAGTGTTTGGATAACTTCAGTCTGATCCAGTTGCGAAGAAATTTTCGACCTTGTTTGTATTAATGCATACATCAGTAGCTGAAGCCAGATAATTGAGATGTTTTCATCCGTTTGCCGTTAGCTATTCCCACCACTTCAAGCTACCTATCTTACAGCTTGATGACTGAAGCTTTTGACCTCGCAAACGCTCGGGTTTCGACTTACATACTTGTGCGGCAAAGTTTGGAAGCGTCCCCCTAAGGGTGCTTCAACTTGTCCAGCCTGCTTAAGATGTTATTGAAGCTTTGTTTCCTCTTGTAGCCTACTTGTTCGCTGTAACTAGACTCAATTTACGTTCTCGGATCTGTCCGCGAAGTCTGTTTATCTCACTCATTCCCTAGCTGAGAATAATGCTAGAGGAATGGAGCCGTTGCTGCTCTCAAGTGCTTTCTGGAAGCGTCTGTCCCCAGAATATCGGTGCTGTTCTTTAGATTTTCCTCAATTACCAACTACTTACGACTTGTCAAAGATGTATACTGTAGCAGCAAAGTGACTTCAAAAACTCCTCTTTCCCCTTAATACCCGTTAAAGAAGGCTGTACATCTTGATTGAATACCATCAGAGTTATCATCATTCTGAATCGCACTATTCTATAAGACTCGGAATCTTGTTCAGTAGCTGCCGCCGCTAACGTAAGCTACTGAGGGTATGAAAGAATTCACATGTTCGCGTTCATAGCGACAGGACTTGAATAAGTCTAGCAATGTACTTTTGAGAGAGCTTTGTCACTGTGATCTCTATGATCCACCTCAGTTTGCTCTCTTTGCAGTATTCACAATCTCCTAAGGCTGGATTCATCAGTATTATCGCACATTCCGCCTCACTACTCTACTCATCTTGGTTGTTCCATCGTCTAGCTGAGCATTCCACCTCTTGAAGTACCGGTAGGGAAGGCACCTTATCTAAATGCCCCTTTCTCTTTCTCTTTGATACACAAGCCTTCTGACTTTTAAAGGACGTCCGCATTCAGAGATCTTCCCTTCTACTTCTACCAAGTTCAACTCAGCTTCGTTAGCCCAACCATCACCCGTCAACTACATATCCACAAGGTTACACTCATACGTACTCAATTAAAGCAAACGGCTTCTTTTTGGCCGATTCAGACACTTTTTTTCGTCTTTCGAAATTCCATCTTCCACTCACCTTGCGCATTCACACACTCTAGTATTCTCTTCACCTTCCGCACGCTCACTCCACAATGGCCGTCACCCAAGCTGAGCAGCTTGAGCGTCTGTTCGGAGCCTTTGGCGACGAAATCTTCTTCGAGGAAGGCACTTCTCAAGAAGTGGAAGATACCCTAGAGGAAATTGTTCTGGACCCTCTCCTTCTCGATCGTCAAATTGCAGCCAGGAAAGCAGCAATCCAGGGGAAATCTATCACCAAGCCAGTCGAGAAGAAAACTCCCCACTACATCGGACCACCTCTCGAGCCTTCCAAGTCTGAGAAGTTAGCTCCTGCGGATTTCAACGCCCTAATGAAGCAAGACTTTCCCGAGTTCAAGGGGACGAAGGCGGGCGACCTCTCGGCGGAGAACATGACCTTCGTCTCTTGGGACGTCGTCCAGAGATACCCTCTCAGCTTCATCGGCAAGACCAATCGACCGAAGGTGAGCGATCGCCCTGGGTAAAATTGGCTCATTTCCTAGCTGACGCCGAATACAGGCAACTCCCTTCTTTGATGATATTACCGAGGAGCACACTTGGGACTTGTGAGTAGCCAACGAGGCTTTTTCCATACGAGAGAAATTGACTCCTTTCTAGCTTTTACCTCTACCACCCCAAGGCCTTGGATCAGTCGCCCTACATCTTCGTTCCGACCATTCAGTTCCAGCACTTCCTGGACATCGTTAATGCCTCGATTCAGACGAAGCTGACCATCCCTGCTGGTAAGCCAGGCGAGATGTTCTACCTCGTGTTCGGCTCCAGCTGCACCATTCGGCCCAAGTACATTGCCCGCTCCGCCTCGCACAACGAGTACCTCGCCCTGCACGACGCGATTCCGCCTCCCGAGGACGACGACGCGTGTGACGATGCCACTGTCTTTGGAATGGAGACGCTCATGAAGCTGCTCAATATGCACGCCAACTTCAAGGATATCAAGACCAAGAGCAAGAAGAAGAAGCAGAACAAGGCGCTGAACCGGGCCGAGTCCCTCTACGATGCGCAACTGTACCTCGGTCTTCGGCCCAAGGCTAGCGACGTCGATGAGAAGAACAAGAAGGTCGAGCTGGAAAAGCCGGTTCCCCATGCGCTGGAGCAGAATGTGGTCTTTGTGTGCATCGACATTGAGGTCGCTGAGGAGCACCACGGAACCGTATTGGAGATTGGCATCTCGACCCTGGACACCAATGACCTCGTTGGCGTTCCGCCTGGCGAGAGTGGCCGCAACTGGGTTCCGTTTATCAAGAACCGCCATCTCGTGACCTACGAATACCGTCACATCCGCAACCGCAAATACCTCAAGGGTTGTCCTGAGCTCTTCAACTTTGGGTAAGCCATGCACTATCACCGTCTCAGAAGAATCACAGACTGACCATACACAGCAAGAGCGAGTACCCCAAGCTCAGCGAGCTCCCCGACAAGGTCTGCACCGCTGTCAGCGACCTCTCCTTCGCCAACAAAGAGGACGGCGCCGACAAAGACAAACGCCCCCGCACCATCGTCCTCCTCGGCCACGACCTCGGAGCCGATCTTGGATACCTGGACAAGATGGGAGTGGAGCTCTGGGTAATCAGCGGCGTCGCGAGCCGTACTATCGACTCCAAGGACATGCACCAGGCCTGGCGCGGCGAGTCGCAGGGCCGCAGCTTGGGTATGGTGCTGACTGACCTGGGCATCGAGCACAGCAATCTCCACAATGCGGGCAACGATGCGGCGTATACCATGCAGGCAATGCTTGGCGTCGCTGTCAGAGAGAGAGTTGAGAAAGACCAGGAGAAAGGTGAGAAGGAGAAGGTCGAGGCGAAGTGAGGTTGCTTGGACCGGCATGTAGAGGAGCATTCTCCTTCTACGCATTCACACAAGCACGTTTGGAAGATGGACAGATAGTTAGGCGTGCACAGGAATTGCGTGCACGGAAATCCGTCCTTTGCTGATTCAGGGCTTACAAGAGATCCGCCGTAGACTATCATGATTTTCCCAACGCCCGCTGTGATTTGACCTCATCACTCATTTTGACTTTAGAAACTGCAATCGGGGTTAGTAAAACGGATCACTCAGAAAATATTAAACCACGAAAGAGAGATAGAACAAACCTCATCAGCCTCTTCGCTCTTGACATTCGAAACCTCCGACGTCCCCTGATCAATCAACCCCAATCTCGACGTCCTCACCCGCCACCACATCTCCCTCCGATCCCCGCCCAGCTCGCCCGAGAGCATCTTCTTCTTCAGGTCCCTGATTAAGTCATTGTACACGCCCGGCTCCTCGAGCTCGACGAGCCCGCGGCGGAGGACGCTCAGGTTCTCGGACGCGCGTGCGTAGTTATTATCGCCGAAGCTGTCCGTCACGAGCTGCGCGACGACGGCGGCCATCTGCTTTGCGGCGTCGCGGATCTCGGACTCGTCTTCCGCGGTGGCGAGGGCGCGCTTGAGGTCCGGAATGGCGTTTTCGGGGGTAATTTTGGGGCGTTTTGAGGCGGATTTGGACGTCGTTCCTAGGAGGGCGTCGACGTCTAGGCCTGAGAGGGGTTTTGCGGCTTCGAATTTGCGTTTTCCCTTCGCTTTGGGGGGAACTATCGTGGATGTCAGCGGGATGAGGAAGGAAAGGAGAGAGGGGAGGTGAGGGTGGAGGGCAAAGGGGTTGGTTTTAACCTTTCTTCACTTGTGCTGCTGAGATGAGACCGTCGATTTGGGATTTTGATTTCTCGACTAGTTCTTCTGGAGGCGCGGCATAGCGCACTAGAATGGGAGGAATTGGGTCAATCTGGCCTTCCGGGTTGACTGCCCTTTGGCGGATGGCTTGGTTGATTCTGTGGATAATTGGGTTGTACGTATCGTCTATGGCAGCATACTCTGACGGGTTTCTTGATTGTAGGACGTCAGTAGAGGGCTGGAGTGGAGATTGAATGTTGTGAAGTGAACATACCCATCGTGATCAGTACCAAAAGTACCCAGATCCATGGAATCGACGTAGTCGCTCATGGCATCTGTGAGCTCATCGCCGGGCAGCAAGCGGTGATTTGTCGTGATCTTCTGCCCGCTGACGGTGATGACCTTATCGAGTGGCGGGAACTGGTACCCCCGAACATCCTCCGCAAAGGGGAGGGGTACGTCATAGAGGCACTCCATGTCCGGCTCGATGCGCGGGGCTAGGAGAACGAGGACGGGGTCCTTCTTCTCCTTGACTACAAGTCGGGCGACGGCGTAGGACTCGAGCTCGTAGAGGGCGTGGATGAGGGAGGACAGGGCGAGCTGCGACTTTTCGTCAAACTTGCGGGCGACCGTCACGCACGTCTCGCCCATGTTGAGAAACGGCTCGTACTGCAGTGTGAGATTTCTTGTTAGAGAGAAGAAAAGGGGCGGGATTTGCATAGTGGGAAGAAAACGTCTCAGTACTATACCTTTTCGCAGGGAATGAAGCCAATGATGCTGAACGTCTTGACCGTTTCGAGCTTGGTGACGTTCCACTCGGACTCGCTGATCGCGACCGCCGTGCGGCCGTACTGGTACCCCTTGGCGAGGGACTCGAACTCAACGTCACGCTTGCCGCCCGGTGCGTCCGGGTCATTGATCTTGTACGCCCGCGCCGACTTGACCGCCGCGAAGCCAGCCGACGTCGACTCGACACCCTCCATGGGGTCGCCGCCTTCAAGTTGCTGCGAGGGGCCAGGTTCGGCCGATACTACGACGGTGGAGGCGGTTGGGGCCTTGGCTTGCTTGGTCTTGAAGTAGCGCTCGACGTTGATGACTGCGGGCGTGGGTGGAATCTTGAGGTCCTCTGGAGGGTCAGCCAGACCGAGGGTTAGGGGTCCGTCGTATGTCTTGTAGGGCTTGACGGGTTTGAGGCGCGGCGTGTCGAGCTCGTCAATGGCCTCTGCAATCGTTGCAAATTGGGCATTGTCGCATTTGGAGACAAAATCCCTGAGAACTTCTTCATTCTTTTTCTGTAAGAGTATTGTTAGTTTTGTAGAAGCAAGAACGAGCAAAGACGCTGGACCTTGATTGACGGCTTGTCCTCTTCCTTAAAGCCGAACTCTGCATCGTCAAAGTCCACGCCCCTGCTTGGTGTTAGTGCGAACTCTACGCTGATGAATTGGACAAACTCACAATACTATCAGCTCAATTCCGTCGTGATTGATCTTTTTTGCAATCGAATCGACATCGTCGCCGTCAATCGCAGACATGCCGTCGGTGATGAGGTAGATGCGCCGCTTATACTTGAGCTTCTTGGTAAACGTCTCAATCATATCGACGGCGAGGACCACCGCCGAGACAGCATCGCCCGTCTCCGTCTCGCTCGGCTTCACCGCATCCGTGAGTTCCCTCAGAGAAGTCATAGTCATTGGGCCGAGCTCCTGCAAGACGGAGATGTTGCCGTATCCCTCTTCTTCCCCCATGGCGTTCTGGGTCTCATCCGTCTTGAGACCGATGACGCCGACGGTCCATGTTTTCCGCGAGGCGGCGACTGTGGTTGAGATCTTGTCCCATACGTACCGCATGCTCCAGTCCAGGTCTGATTCGGTGCGGCCGTTGTGGCAATCGGCCATGGAGGACCCGAGATCGACAATGTAGACTGATGCCTCCTTGTCCGCCATTGTGAGGATGATTAGAAGAAGTTGGGGTTTTGGGATGGACGGAGAGTTCTAAAGGCAAGGCATTGAGCGCAATGCAATGCAAGGTCTTGCAGCATGTAAGAGAAGCTCTGAGCAAGCGATGAAGGTTTCCTTTAAGAAGGACGTTGGCGCACGGAGACTTTGACTTAGATCCTGGCTCACTTTAGGCAGATGAGGTCCATTGAGCTCCAGGCTCCGGCGCGAGCTGGGTACACTGGGGAAGCGCGCTACAACTGCATTCTGGCTGTCACCAACACGAAGTCACGTGGCGATAACGATAAACAGCCCGGCGAATCAATCATCTCATGACTGTCAGCTTCTCATGCAATCCCAACTATGTCACTAAGGTACCTCAATATATCTTCCTAAACGTATAGAGAGTTGAGTTTGCGAATCGAGCGTCAAGTTGTGAGAGAATACCGTACACCCAGCTCTGTATGTGAGGCATTGGACTAGCAGGCGAGGTAAGGACGGAACTTTAAGGACCCCGAGCTTGCACCCGCTGGTGCAAGGAATGGAGCTATGCCGAGGTGACCTCATACATTCGACGGGACCCCTGTACTCCTCACGAGCGGCTCGTTCCAGATGGCACCGCATCATTCTATAGCCTCTCAATCGATGCAACCACTCTTCATCATCCAACCTCACTCCAAACGGGTAATCTACCATTATCAAACACCTTGCATCAGTGACCGCCGTTGCCCGTCATGTCAGACTCCATCGCATTCTCCCCGGGTCCCTACCACATCATCTCGTAAGTCGTTCTCTCTCAGAGTGCATCGAGTCAGATCATCCTTCGTCGTTCATCGATACTCTAATACTATCAACATAGCTATGGAGCCCTCCTAGGAACGACGTTCTTCCATGTAAGTCACCACCACAATCCGGATCCTGGATCAAAGTACCCTAACAGGCCAAATAAGTCCTTTGTAAACGGCATCACAATGTTCCGCGTCCTCGAGCGGCCGGCCTTTGCAACCGCCCAAAACGCCCTGTTCCCCGTCTACTTCACCATTCAGACGGCTCTCCCCGCCCTCATGGCCCTCACCTACCCGGGCAGCCGCAGCCTCCTCGGCGAGCAGGCCAGCAGCATCACCGGCCTCCTCCAGGAGTCGAACCGCTACACCGCCCTGCTGCCCATCGCCACCATGTTCCTCACGGGCCTCGTCAACCTTGCCGTCGTCCTGCCCAAGACCGTGACGGTCATGAAGGCTAGATATGCCCAAGGTGAGTTTGGCACTGATGACAGCCCCCGCATCGCATCGGCGTCTACGGCTGGCCGAAGGGTGGTGGTACTGACTAGTGGTTACAGAGAAGAAGGATGGAAAGAAGAGCTACGACGCCGCGCCGCATTCTCAGGAGATGCAGGCTCTCAACAAGTCCTTTGGCAAGCTTCACGGCATCTCCACCCTAATTAACCTGGCTGGCTTCATTGCCATGATCCAGTACGGTTTCTCGCTAGCAGCTCGTCTTGACTAAGGTCACGTCCATGTATAGTAGTGTAAGGAGATTAGGTGACTGGTTAGGTTGGCCGAAGCCGTGTATTAGGATTTGACTCATTTGCACGTATGTACAAGTCGGCAGATTACCGCAAAACGCAGTACGTTCTCACTTTTCCCGTCCCTTTTAATCATGTTTATCAAGTGAACCCCCCGAAAAATAAGAAGTTGCTCAAGCTCGAATGAAACGCCGTTTGGTGAGGTGCAAAGACATTCGTCTCTGTGCGCTACTGATTGCCCTGATGTTGCGCTGTCCGACGCCTCTGCCTTCCTCGCAGACTGCTAGTGCTTCCTCCGCCAGTCCGTCCGTCCGTCCGTCCATCAATCCGATTTTACGCCTGGGTATCGTCTTCGACTGGCGCAAGGTGCTCGACGCGAGTCCGTTCGCGAGCCGAACAAGCCGTGTGTCGAAGTGTACTGAAAATGCAAGAACACCGAAATTCAATCATCGTCGCCGGCGGTAACTCGTGGGTTGTGTCGCCGTTGCTGTAGCCAGCGACATCTTGTCCCATTTGGCCGTGATTCGTTGTCGCCTAGAAGTTGTTCTTGCGCGGCGGGAGCGGAACGTTCTTGAGAGCCTCGCTGGAGGCGAAGAGCTCCCTCTTGGCATCCTCAAGGGCCTTGCGGCGCTGGGCCTTGACCTTCTCCTCGTCGACGACCTGGACGGGTCGCTCGACGGCAATGGCTCCTCTGACAGTCCAACGGCCAGGCTTGCGGGAAAGAGCCTCCTCGACGTCGATCTCGGCGGCGGGCTTGGGGAAGTCGCGGGAGAGTGGCGGCAGGGGGTTCTTGCTCTGGAGCGTGGAAGAGGTCGTAACGGTGCCGCCAGGAGTGATAACGGGGCGATCCTGGATCTCGGCAGATGTGCGCGAAGAGGTGGTTGTAGAGCTCTGGATAGAGGTGAAGTAGTCGTCCTGGACAGAGGCGTCGGTGGAGCCCGTGACGGGCGTCTGAACGTTGTGTGCCTGAGAAGCCATTGTGTAGTCGTAGGTGGGAAGAGATGAAAGGTTGAGCAGTTGCTCTTCAGAGATAGGGAGGGGAGCCATGGCTGCTGATATATGGGCTATCGAAAAGCTGTCTCCGGTGGGGTCTGATTTGCCGCCTTTCTTCGGTCCAATGCTGACGAGACGATTGTTTGGGACGGTGGAGAAAGATAGCGTAGGTCCGTAGGGAAGAGTCAGGTTCCGCGGGACTATTTTGAGTGGGTGTGGGAGGAAAAATAGGGATTAATCTGGACCAAGGTGGACAAGGTTATGGAGAAAGGGCCGCAGGGTACGGACGAGCCAGGGAACCGTGGTATGTGTGGATGTGGTTGACGTTAGAGGTGGGCGGAGGAGAGCTCTCGTATCGATCTAATTGTTAACGCTGCTGTTTTTGGGTGCAAAGGGACGGCGGCCGAGGGAACCTTGGGTGATCGTGACGAGGGAAAGAAAGTCAAAATATCGACGGCAGGCTCTTCCGGTCCAAAAATTGGCTATCCTTGTGACTTGTGACCGTAAAGTCCGAACATGTGTGGTGTGTGGCAAGCGGGGAGGAGCAGATTTATAATACTTTCCGTCTGAAGCAAACGACCTGTTTTTTTTTTCTTTTTGGATGTGTGTCTGATGTGTCTCTCTATGGGAAGAAGCAACGGACCGAAAGGGCAATAGCGATGAAAAATCGTTCATCGCCTGAAGTACCTCGGCGAATTGCAATTTTCACCCGGGAAGGGTCCGTAGAGACGGATCAAACTAGTGAACTTTTTTTTCCAACACACGCTCTCTCTTTCTGAGTCTAAAGTAGGTACTAGTCGGTGTTGTCTGCTACACCTTCCTTACATGGGACCTTTTCCATGCTTCACCTGGCTTAGCTCCCCCACGCCGAACGTGGCCAGCCTGTCAGCCGCCCAGCCAAGCAACCAACCTCATCCACACCCAAACGCCCCCCAAGGGCCAATACTCACGATCCGTGCCTTTCCCCGGACGAGGGTCTCGACGATGCTGCACCTGAACTCCTCTCCTCCTGAGCTCCCCCTCGACACCCCACGCTCATTCCCCAGGGTCTCTGCCTGGTCGGTGAAACCTGCGAAAGCGGTGAGGCAGACATTCATCTACACCGCTCAAGGAATGGCGCATTGTGCTGACCGTGGTCGGCCGCTTCGGGCAACTTCCTCATCCTGGTCCAAGTCCAGCTTAGGAAGCAATAGAACCAGACCCCATGGCATGCCGCGCACGCAATTCGGCCTCGGATTGTGTGGTTGAAAGCCCGACTGGGATGGCAGTTGCGACGCCGTAGTCGGAGGTCCAAACGATGTTGCGAACGGAAGAGAGCCGCGGTGGTGGTTGCTACACTGACAGAAATGCAGCGGAGCCAAGCAGAATTCCATCGATTGATCATCAGGGACTAACACTTTCAGGGTCCGCCGCTTAGTCTGGTCCGTTGCCGCTGATCGGTACAATGGCCCCCGATCCAGAGTTCCAGACAATTTACATGCGAAGTAACATCTGCCACCGCCCAAGTTGACCCCCGTGCACTCGTGCACCTGCGACGGCATCTTACCCGGCTCCCACGGAGGTTTCGCGCTGGCGCTTCGACGTTCTTACCCCGGGCCCTTGGAAGCTGAAGGATGACAGACGGACACGGCGGGCGATCTGACGGATTGCGCTTCAATCCAATCTGCTAAAGGAGATCGGCATACGTCGATGGGAACTGTCAGATGTACCCATTGGCGCCGACCGTATTTACGGTACGGATACCCTTGTCACCCGAAAAAAAGCAACGCGATGGGGAGTTAAGAAAATTGGCATATGAAAAATCCGTTCTCGACGCCACCACGCCCGGACACTCCGTTCAACGACTCATCTTTGCCATGCGATGACAGCACCCCACCTGACGTCACCTGGCTTAACGTTGGTCAACAGCAGTCAGATAGTTACGCAGTACCTAGATGCATGCTGTCCATGCCGAAGTCGAGGTGGTAGGAAAGCGATTACAGATGGAGACACATGGTCAGCAGGTACGCAGAGGTGCTGACATAGCTGCAATGCAAGCCCGACAGAGCACAGAGACTCCGCACCCGGAGCGTTTGCTTGTTTTCTTCTCCTCGGCGTGGGGGCCCGTTCAGCCACTGCGACCGGCAGCGGAACGGGCTTTGCATGGCGCTTATTGTCTTGCATTCCATCTATCCCATTCACCAGGTTGCATGTATGCTTCTAGGTTGACTTGCGTTGCTGGACATGCTGGAGCACGTACATTTGAACTTAGCTGCATTTCTCAATCACTCCGGCCCATGGGGAAATCCCCATTTTTGTTGAAATGCTTGTGAGCGCCATGCCGCTGTTCATGGACAGGAATGTGGGCTGGCATTGTTAGATGTTGCAGTGGTCCGGTTTCGCAGACATGAGGTGAGGTTGGAATCGAATATGTAAGAATATCAGATGAATGCGAGCAACATGCCCAGCCACTCTACTTGTCTCGACTGCAATGGATATAATCTGGGGAAGAAGACACGACACTCAACGCGGCGATGAGATCTCAGATTTCATCGAACAATTCCTACCTACTTTACTTACTCAAAATACCTAGGCACTCCAACATCCGCTAGCCTCAACACTTGAGAGACCTGATAACAAATCCTTGGCCCATTGCATCCATGTCAGAGAGCTACAGACATGTTTCTGGACCTCCCCTTAGTCTCTATCCATCCTCCCCAGGTTTCAATAATCCCATGTCATCCAGATCGAGCCGTCACTTGCAAGGCCTCTAAGTACCACCAGCATCCGCGAACCAATCGGACGATGGCCGTCCGACCTCAGTCCCCCCACTCCGTCGTCAGTGCCGCATGCCAGAAACCCGCTTCCGCACCCTTGTCCCACCATCCCGAAACTCAACCTCTAGAACGAACTGCACCTCATTCTCACCTTAGTAACCTAGCCCTGTCCGATAGACTTTTTGTTGAAATCTAAACACCAAGCTCTCAAAAGTTCACGATGTCTCAACAACAGCAGCCTAAATATCTCACCGGTGACTCTGCCGCTACTCAAGAATTCCTCGACAAGTTTGACGTGAGCAGCAACCAACCCCCACCTCGTTGAGTCATTTTCACCAGTGGAGAATCTCACGATGTTCGGAAAATGAGACGAGGACTTTGCTGATCTCATGAGATATAGGTCTTCCTCATCGATTGTGACGGTAATTCTCATCGTCCTCGTTCCGGATGAAACAAGTGCTTCTTCTGAGCACAACTGACAACTCTTCTCCTACGCAAACAGGCGTCCTCTGGTCCGGAGACCACCTATTCGACGGCATTCGCGAGACGCTCGCCTTCCTTCGCTCAAGAGGTTGCTCACCCTGAACTTTTCCCCTTTAGAAAATCTCTTACAAATCGCATGTCTCGGCCCCTAACCTCTTGAGTGCTCGTTTCCCCCCACCAACAGGCAAGCGCACCGTCTTCGTAACAAACAACTCGACAAAGTCCCGCCAAGAATACCACAAAAAGTTCGCCGCCCTCGACATCCCCTCGGACGTGGAAGACATCTTTGGCTCAGCCTACTCCTCCGCCGTCTACGTCTCCCGCATCCTCGACCTCCCCGCCGACAAGCGCAAAGTCTTCGTCATTGGCGAAGCCGGAATCGAAGCCGAGCTCCGCGCCGAAGGCGTCGACTTCATCGGCGGCACCGACCCTGCTCTGCGCCGCGACATCGGCCCCGAGGACTTTGCCGCCATCGCCGACGGCTCCGCCCTCGACCCGGAAGTCGGCGTCGTGCTCGCGGGACTGGACTTCCACATCAACTACCTCAAGTTGAGCTTGGGGTACCAGTACCTCCGCCGCGGCGCCGTCTTCCTCGCGACCAACACGGACAGCACGCTGCCCATGTCGCACACGTTCTTCCCCGGCGCGGGCTCCATCTCGATCCCGCTCGTCAACATGAGCCAGCAGCAGCCCGTGGCGCTGGGAAAGCCGTCGCAGGCTATGATGGACGCTGTCGAGGGCAAGTTCCAGTTGAACCGCGAGCGGACGTGCATGATTGGCGACCGCCTCGACACGGACATCAAGTTCGGCATCGAGGGTAAGCTGGGCGGTACGCTTGCCGTCTTGACTGGCGTGCACAAGAAGGAGGATTGGGAGAAGGAGGGGGCCGCGGCCGTGCCGGCGTACTACGTTGACAGCCTTGCCAGCCTGAAGCTTGATGTTTGAGGGAGGGAGATGAGTCAGGCCGACTGGGTGGCAATGGTCGGGATGAGTTTGGTATGATTATTTTTCCTATGATTACATGCGTCGGATGCATAGATGAACTCCATAACGACCTCACCAGAAACTAGAAAAAGACCTTCTCTAGAAGAATACACAGATGCATTTCACCATCTATTCCAGCCCCCGGACCAGAAAAGATTCCCCGTTACGGCTGAATAGGCCGTGTCTTAACATGGACAAGCATGTTTCTAGTCTATTCCTTCTTTATTTATCCTTCTTGCTCTGGCGCTTGGCAAGCTCGCTCGTGCGGATGACCTTTGGCGGGGGCTTCTTGTACGGAAACAGCGACTTGGGCATAAACATGCCAACTTGGCTCTGGTACTCGGCGTACTCGTGATACTTGCCCGCAGTGATCAGCTCAGTGAGCCATGTCGAGCCCTGGAACAGCAGCACGAGGAACGCGGAGCCGGCAAAGGTGTAGCTGTACAGCACCTTGGTGGCGTAGCAGCTCCACTGGTAGAGCACGAACCAGACCATCTGCTCGGCGAAGAAGTTGGGGTGGCGGCTGTAGGCCCAGAGACCGTGCGTGACGAAGCCACGCTCGAGGTCCGCCTGAGCCCAGCCGCGGGGGACGGAGGCGGCGGCGCCGTTGCCCTTTTTGTAGGTGGCTTTGGCGGTCTGGTAGTCCCACTGCTGGCCGTCGCTGATGTACTCGCTGAGGACGAGGCCGGCGAGGATGGCGAAGAAGGAGTAGTCCGAGGCGGCGAGGTCGGGCTCGATGCGGCTGGCGAGGAGGAGGGAGTAGGCGGGCGCGGCGGAGAAGGCGAAGAGGAGGATGGACTGGATGAAGGAGATGAAGGTCACGTTGAAGAGGAAGAAGACCCAGGCGGGGACATATGCGCGGACAATTTCCCTACGTGGATGCACAATGTTAGAAAACTTGTTGGAGGGGCAATGTTCGATGGGGAGGAGATTCAGTACCATCTGTAGTCTTCACTTCCACGCTCGTAACCTCCTTTGCGCCAGTAGTTGAAGGTCAATCGGGACTATCGGCACAATGGTGTCAGCACTTCATCTCCTCGAGCTGCGTGGCCACTAGGTCGTTGTTGTTCTCCTTACGCTCCAGAGGGTGGTCGCGGCCCCGGCCAGCGCGACTCGCTGCCAAGGTTCGCCATTTAGGTACGCCCATGCCGCCGTGTGCAGGACATACCAGTTGGGCAGGAGACTCCACAGCCGGTCGATTTGGGAAAAGTTGCGGTGGTACTCTGACACGCCGAGAGTGAGGACGGCAATGAGCAGGGAAAAGGCGAAGCCGGAGACGAGGGGGTTCGTCTCGAGGTAGATCTGGGGCAGCGACTGCGGGCTCGCGATGATCTTGCCGGGGAGCTCGAGGAGCTGGGGGATGAAGGGTTCGACGACCTTGGCCCACTCGGAGCACTCCTCTAGAGACTTGACTGCGGGGAGCGCCATTGCGGACAGGTGAGGGTGTCTGAACTTGGCCTGGATTCTAGTGTAGCTGCGATTTTGCACCTCCAGACGTTTGAAAACTGCGAATGGCTTGCGAAAAGGTTGTCTCGAGGACCGTCTTTATTGACGACACAGCTTTGGTGGTGCAAATGGGAGCAGCAGTGAGGTGATGCAAACAAAGCGCGTCATAGATCCGCAGGGAGCTTAGGTCCCCGCCGCCAGCTCCGGTGACGTGCAGGGGTCTTCGGCCATTTTGAGACCGAAGATCCGTCCTCTGCGCAACCTAGAGATCCATACCTAGGGTAAGGTAAGGTAAGGTAGATGGAAAACCGTTGCTTACAGTACCTACTCTTTCTGTGAGAAGGTACTGAGCAGGGGAAATGTAACTTTGTAGTAAGAATAAGAACTTCTGGCAGTGAGATCTCAGATCTGTGCAATGGTGTCGATCAATCTGTACAATTTTCCCCGATGAGATGTAGAGTTGGACCGGTGGCTTACGTCAGTTTAGTCTTGCATGTGAGGTGGTGGCCACCATCTCGACAGGCTCAACTTTTGTATCAGTAGGTATCCACGTATTCAATTAGGTAGGTAATCCTATGTATTCACGATGCGTATATTCGTGGAGAGCAACGACCCCACCCCCATAGGGCCAGAATTGCAATGTTTGCTCTAAGGAAGCACCGCTCGTTGTCAACGACGGCCGAACGGTACAATTGTGCCTTTAACACTCTACTCTTAGAGTGCCTAGATGGGCAGCCTTGAGTGGCAAGCGGTACCAGATGTGACGCCATAGCGGGCAGCTTCCCTTTTTATCATTTCGGTTAGGAGATGCAATTTCCAAGAAGGATCCTGATGCCGTCACCAGAGGTACCTACCTGGCTGACCCTCGAGATCGAGGGGGGTCGCGGGTTCGAGACGACTTACTTTGCGACTTTTTCCCTCTTCTTCTTTTCATCCCAACTAAGGTAAGGTAGTTAACTCATAACCGTCCGTACATTTACGGGCAGCATTTCGATTGCCTGGGGATTCCAGCTTCGAGAGTCGAGGTACCGCTGCTTAGATAATCGATGGCACCTCAAGATCGCCAACCGGCCCAGGGGTTCCAGAGCTGAAGCCCAGAAGCACGGCGCGAATCAGCGCGGCAGCCCCGCTGTGGGGTTAAGCTAGGCATAGGTACCTTAGCGAGGAAGATGGTCTCGACTTCAATTCAACGACAACGACGTGCATTTCAAAATCTTTCATGTGTCGATGGGTGACATTAAAGTTGGGCAGAGCTTTTAGGATTTCTTCGCAATCACATACGCTGGATTCCTCAGCACGTGCTAGAGACACTGATTAGCTGCCGTATGAGGGTTTGACGCGCTCAAGCCCGTGAAGACGCGTCTCCGAGGCAAGGACGTAGATATCGCAAGATGCTCCTGCTCTCCCAGCAATAACATTTGTGACTGCACTCGCGGGAAGTGCCGGGGATCAAAGACCTACCGGGCCCCAAACCATCTACATGCAGTGAGCACCAGTTGTTCCTACACATCGAGAAGATGAAGGTCCTCTGCGTTGCCGAGAAACCATCCATTTCGAAAGCCGTTGCCGGCCATTTGGCAGGACGAAGCCCTGAAGTCGTGAGTATCGCATCAAGCAAGCCGCACTTTTCTGGCGAAAGCTGACACTTCTCAGCACAACACTCGTTCTCAATACATCAAAAACTATGGCTTCGACTTTGACTTTGGCGCCCCGTGGGGTTCGTGTGGTGTTACCATGACGGCCGTTCTGGGCCATCTTACGGGACTCGAGTTCACACCAGAGAACAAGAACTGGTCGCACCCGCCGCCAGAGAGCTTGTTCAGTGCACCAGTAGTAACAGTAGTGCCTCAGGTACGTCTTCTGCTTCTCGTTATAGGTTGCCTGGATTCTGATAGTCGCATGTGTAGGACAAGAAAACCGTTGCGGAGAACATTGAGCGGCAAGCTCGGTACTGCCAACTTCTTGTCATCTGGACTGATTGTGATCGAGAGGGAGAGCACATTGGAAAAGAAATCGTCAATGCTGCCAAGAAAGGCAACAGCCGAATCACCGTCAAGCGTGCCACTTTCAGCAACATCGAACGAGCGTAAGCCTGGCCCCTTTTTTGTTACATGCGAGTGTCTCTCTCTGACAGCTTGTAGCCACATTCTCACTGCTGCCCGACGCCTCACAGACCTTGATCAGAAACAAGTCGACGCCGTAGATGCGAGAATAGAGCTGGATCTTAGGATTGGGTATGCTTTTACGCGTTTCCTGACCATTAGCCTTCGCCCCCTGGGAGGTGCGCTGCAGGAACGAACAATCAGTTATGGTAAGCTTGCACGTATTCTGCTATTCGTCTTCTAACCAAACCTTAGGCTCCTGCCAATTTCCAACTCTAGGATTCGTCGTAGATCGGTACTTCCGGGTCCAAAACTTTGTCCCCGAGCCGTTCTGGAGCATCAAAGTCATGCACTCTCGTGAGGGCAAGAAAGTCAACTTCAGCTGGTCGCGAAACCGTCTCTTTGATCGGATGTCTGTTGTCATTCTCTACGAACGATGCCTCAACGCGAAAAAAGCCAGGGTTACAAAGGTCCAGGAGAAGCCAACGAGGAAATGGAAGCCTCTGCCGTTGACCACTGTCGAGCTGCAAAAGGCAGCAACTCGCCTTCTCCGGATGAGTGGTCAACAGGCCATGACAGTCGCCGAGGGTCTCTACAACAAAGGGTTTATCAGCTATCCTAGAACAGAAACAGATCGTTTCGACAAAGGCATGGACCTCAAGGCACTATGCAGGAAGCAGACGCCTGATTCTCAATGGGGCCAATACGCGCAGAGTCTTTTGGATGGGAGCTTCAGTCAGCCACGGGAGGGAAAACATGATGATAAGGCCCATCCACCCATTCATCCAGTCACGTACGCGGCGCCTACGGTACTGAGTGCAGATGAGAAGCAGCTTTACGAATATGTTGTACGGCGGTTCCTTGCTTGTTGCTCCGAAGATGCCAAAGGCCTGGCAACCGACGTGGAGATACTCTATGGTGAAGAGACCTTCCATACCCGTGGATTAGTCGTCCTAGAGCGCAACTACCTTGACGTCTTTGTCTACGAGAAGTGGAACGACTCTGCAGAATTACCGAAATTCACGCCAGACGAAACATTCCAGCCAACAGAAGCCTTGATGACGGATGGCAAGACAAGCCCGCCAAACTACCTCACAGAAGCAGATCTCATTGCGCTCATGGATGCCAACGGAATCGGAACCGATGCTACGATGGCGGAGCACATTCAAAAGATCCAAGACAGAGAATACGTCCAGCTAGCTGACGGGGGTCAACGTGGCCAGGATGGTGACGACGATGATGACGACCGGGATAGACCTCCTTCGCCGCCAGCTAGAGGCGGCCGAGGAGGCCGCGGCAATCGCGGTGGTCGCGGTGGCAGAGGGGGTCGCGGCGCGTCGTCGGCGGGACGGAGAGGGCTCAAGGTCTTCATCCCGACCCAGCTCGGTGTGGCACTCATCACGGGATTCGATCGCATGGAATTCGAAACTAGTCTGGGCAAGCCATTCTTGCGGAAAGAGATGGAGAACAAGATGAAGGCAATCTGCGACGGGCGCATGACCAAGGAGGCAGTCCTGCGGGAAAGTCTAGGCCAATATCGACAAGTATTCCGGGACTCGCAAGAACGGCTCAACGTTCTCAAGGCAGTAAGTCGGAGTTCCATCACTAACACGCTTACACGCGCTGACTTTACTAGGCGTGTCGCGAATACATGTCGATTCGCGAGTGAGCCCGGCAATTCGATGTTCGTGATAGCAAATAAGGGCTCAGCCCTTTCGTAGTATGCGAGACGCGAAAGTATCAAAATGAAGTGGGATAATCCCAAACATCGTCGTCGCGGTAGCATGGCTCCATACACAAACAAGGACCACGGGGCGAGGTTTCCTTATCGATGGTGGCCCACAGGAATTCAAGCGTGGGTGTGACGACTGGTGCGTTTGGAGAGACCACCTCGTTCCGAGAATCGGCGCCGTTGGCTATTCCACGTTGGCTAGCTCCGAACAAGCTGCGCGACATATCTACAAATTCCATCATCGTCTCATGGCGGCTAAGGTCAGATCAGCACGCACACCGGTGCCTTTGGTCGACCGGCCGTTCGGGACTAAGAGCAAGGCAAAACGGAAGAGGTCGGGAAAGGCGCAGTAATCATGAGCGCGGAGGGGTGTGATGGACCCCGCCGTGATATCTTGGACAAGAAGCGGGGTGAGGCGGCTACTGCAAGGTGCAGTGGTGGGTGTGCCGCCCGCGCGAAGGAGGGGGCAACCCGGGCAGAAATCGGCCCAAAGGCGGAGGATTTCCCTAGGATCATTGGAAGCTGAGAGAGGTTGCGTAAACAGAGGAGGCACATTGCGGCGACGCGGGATTGAATAACCCCACAGGACTTCCCGAGGGAGGATTAGGAACAAAAGATGGGCACACCGGCCATCGGGAGGAGGAGGGAGGGGGTGTCTGGTCTTGTGGGAAACGAGAGCCCGCCCTGGGAAGGCTAAGAGGGCTTTCTTAGAGCCCGAAGCCTCGACGATGCAGCATGTCACAACGTGGGGTTTCGTAAGTGGATGACAGTGACAGACCACGGGCTCACGATGGAGGAGCCTGATTCGACGACGAACATTGACGTAACTACCTCAATGTGAATACTGTGTAAGGTAGAGTTGTATAGTTGCGGGTTGAGAAGCATCAAAGTGCCCACATCGACGAGACGAGATGTACCGTGAAGTATACAAATCTAGAAACGGGTATTTGTTGTTGAAATGTTCCTTGCATTCTGGGTCGCTCAGAAACGTACTTAGATAGAAAGCGTTGCCCTAGAGAGGGTTCATCCGGAGGGGCGTGAGTGATTCTTTGCACGCAGATCACAAATGAGCACCATGACCAATCAGATCATGGCCTGGGCGCAACGTGATGGTTGCGCACGAGAGAGTTGGTTGGGCAAGCAAGTTGCGCGAATTCCGGGGGAGAGAGGAGAGAGAGAAAGAGACCTGAACCTTTTTTGCGTCAAAAGATGAACATGGTCTTATTCCATTCCAGGCTTGTAGCTGAAAGCTTGATGCAGCCAGCCACATAACCATTGCACGTATTCCTCTGAGGGGGAGTAAAGGTAGCGTAGCCAGGTACAGAGTCAACACTACGAGATTTCTGTTGAACCCCACGATACCTACTCTCTATTCGGATGTCACTACATTTTGTGGTCTTGACACCTCCGTATGCGGTACGTCCGACTGCAGGTTGAGTAAGGCCTTTTCCGAAACGCCGAATCCGCGCCAACGAAGTGATTACGGCGGTGCGGGAATGTTGCCCGGATGCATGCCGCATGGCATATCAGCACATCACCTTTGCATGAGGGTGGATGAAGGAAGAAAAAGAGGGGGTTGAAATCGTTTATAGATATCATATGGAATCCTCTATTAGGTATGTCATATTCTGTATTACCTGGTGAATTTGGTTGGTTGGACCGCTGCTCTTGGGTATAGAGCGGCCATTAGGGGGCGTGAAAGTTGAAAATCAGACCAGGTGAGATGCGATTGATTTGATTTGATTTGATTCTGGGCCAGCTGCAAGAAGTCAAGGCGGAAAGCAAAGCAGAGCGAGGCAAAAAGCACATGGACGGATTCGATCGAGTACAGAACACGGAGGGTGCGGCGATTGCTGAAGAAGGTCGTCAGCATGCCGCCCATCGCGAAAGAGGGCAAGGCGTACGCAGGACCTACCCACGCCGGTACGGGAAAGCGGAAAAAAATGCAGGTGTTACCTTGGGTACAAGTAGAAGCCTAGAACCACGGGTGGCTTTTGCTTGAGGTCATTGGGGCCAAGGAAAATCCGGGGAGGGGGGAAGGCGAAGATGGGATGAGGGGGAATTCACTGCGATGTGCCATTACACGGATACGGATTACCTTCTCAGAGATGCCGAATAAGGTATCCTTATACGAATAGGATAGGCGCCTCAGCCGACGCGGACGCGGTTCGGCCGGGTCTATGGGGTTCATGGTCAATACCTAACAGATCAGAAGTTGAGGCGCGCCTTGAGAGATAAGCCCACGCATCGCGATGTTCCATTCTGGCGGTTGATGGTCACCAATCTGGAAGATGATAGCGGATTACAGATAAGGCAGCTGCACCTGCGACCACCACAGTGTCCAAAATTGCAGAAGTTGGGTTTTGTGTATCTTTGATGTGGAGTTGGTCAGAGCCACAGGGCAGGGCGAGCAGGGCGAAAGAGAGAGGCGCGGGATGGGATGGATTTCAGCTGTACCGTGGGGTACAAAGCAGCTACTCAGACTCAAGAGCAGCTGGTTGATAGAGACACCCCACCCATTGGTCCAAGACGGTCCAGTTTCCAGTTGCTTTACCCGTCACGAAGCCATTGCTGGTGGACTCTGTGCGTGGTCACTGGTTGATGGTTGTAGTCTTGGCGCCCATTTCTTCGGAATGGCGCAGTGTGCGAGGTCAAAAGTAAAATAGATGTTCGGTACGATATTCGAAGAAAAGGAATTGCATTGAGAAGAAAGATGAGCGAAGGGGTAGGGGCAGTGCGTTGAACCGGCGATTTTCCAGCTGAAAGCTCGTGGTTGTGACTTTGGGACGCAGGTTTAGTCAGGTCTGGAGTGTCGATCATCTCTAACGCGACGGTTTTAGACCTGGTGTAAGAGGACACGTCGTCGCGTCGGCGACGTCGGACTAAGGCCTCTCTGTAAGAGAGTAGCCCGTGATATACGATACGTCTTCTTAGTTGTGAGATGGTTTGCTTGAGACTAGCTTCCTTGTCTCGATCTCATCCAAGGAAAGGAGGCCAGAAAAATGGACGATGACGGTTGAGTCCTCGTCTTGTTCCTTTCTTGGAAGTTGAGTGAGCGCGTGTCTCAGACATATCCGGTCTGGATCGTCCCGCCGGCATACGGATGCTCATTAACATTCGTAACCACCCAGAAATAATTAGGGGGAGAGCATGAAGAAAAACAGGAACCAGACATTTCGAACCTGTCATTGCTCAGGCTGCTGCTGCTGGAAATCTGCACGAAATTGCGCGTTGCCAAAGGCTCGGTTTGACTTACACGCCCCCTTGCACTTTCTCTGACCATGAAGGCATGGAGACATGGGATGGGTTCTATTCAGATTCCATCAAGACTTCCATTCCGCCATCTCCACGGCGCCGTCCGGGAAAAGGGGGTATTAAGGTCAAGGGAATAAGAGGCGCTCCAGGGTAAAGAGGAATGTCAATCTCGCCAAAGGGAAGAGTTTTCTCTGGCTTTCTTTTTCGAAGCATCTCGATCACTGCGATTGACCAAAGCGCCAGAAAGCTTTGGGAATCTCCTACGCCAAAATCAAAATTGCAACGTCCGAAAATAGGGGGATGATGGCGACAAAAAAATACAACATGAAAATGTGTGTGTGTGTTTCTGTGTTCTGTGCGGTGATGAAGGGCCCTCTCTAGCACTCTGGCCCCTGGTTGTTTTGACAAGGCCCCCGGTCTGTGTTGGTATGGTCGCACGTTGCTGGTTGCTGGGCTGAGAGTACATCGCACTAGGAAAGAAATGGACTGAGAGAGCGAAGCTGCGGGTTTGCGATTGATGACGACACTGTCGCATTCTCCAGTCTCCCGCAGCATCAGTAGCAGCAAAGCAAACTTGACGGCCGCCGAGGTATCCATTTCAAACCCCGTCCGTCCGTTTCTGCTGTTTTCGTCTGGGATAGCAGCAGCATTAGCAGCAGCAGGAAGAAGCACACTCCCACAGCTCTCCAGCGAGCCAACCATGGCAGTGCTTTGGTGCTTGCCTGCAAAGCTGCAGTTGCTTCAGTGGACACCGGTCCCGTGGTCGCGTCTCCTAGCGGCTTGCTGGCGGGAAAGACTTCAGACATGGATGGGACATGGGTACGGATACATGGGGGGTTTGACAGGGGGCAATGGCATTGGCACGGGATCCGGACAAAGGAAGCGGGTGGGTTTATTAGCGGGTACGGAACGGGTAATGAATCAGAGGTTGACAAAGCTTGACGATAATGAGATATGGATATATGTCAAACTGTGTGTGCGGTGTGGGAGGGAGCAGAGATCGCGATTGGGGTTCTCGAACCCTATCACCACAACCTCCTGATTGTGTGTGAATGAAGGGGGGAAGAGGAAAGGGCAAAGAGTCAAAATGCCATGAGTCGGAGTTCGTGTTATCGAGGGTGGATCTCCAAGGGGGCTTGGATGCCATGGATAGGAATGGATAGGAATGAGACGGGATAAACGGAAATGGAAACAGGGACAACTTGGAAGCAAAGTTTCATGGCTGAGCCTTTCGACACCGTACCTCAAAAATAAGGTACCGTGACAGAAGTGACAGACAAGTAAAAGAGTGAGAGAGATCCCCGACAGATTGGTAAGCTCTTAGGCTGCACGCTGTACCCGAGACGAAGGTTTCCATTTTACCGTGCCCAGTGTGCCATAGGACGGGATCACCGGTTGGGATACACTATGCGCGGTGGGCTTGACGGTGATGTTGTGGTTGACGCGGGCGCCGGCGACGCGAGTTTGATGCGCATCTAGAAGCAGCCCTTGGACCTTGGCTTGGCTCATGGGGTGAGTGGAAGGGGCGGGAGAAGGCAACTTCGAGAGCTTAATGACCTGTGTGCGTTGTTGTGTGTCTGTTTCGTCGACATTGATGCCCTGAGGCTGGCAGGGAATCGGTGACTTTGCTGCTCGCCTTGCGCTGCGGGTTTGTTGTAACTTGTGACTGGCAATCCATCATCTGCTTGACTCTTGGCTCCTGGCATAACCTCTCGATAGTGCGGCGTTTGACACGATGATCGGGTGTCCGTACTCTCTTCGTTTTCACCGTCGTTTCTCGATCCTTGTATCAAGCTTATTATGGACCTGTCTAAGGTGGAGAGTGGTCTGGACACTGAAGGTCGAACAGTTGGTTATTGGAATGGACTCCGAATGGAGAAGCGCGTTATGGGCTAGGCCGGGGATCAAGTGCGTGGGCTTGACTGCAATTCCGGAAGGCCACGGGTTGCTGTCCCCCTTCCCCTACCCTTGGCCCTGGGGCCTCTGGGGCCTTTTCTCCCAGGCCTTGGATCATCACACTTACCGGCCGACCCTATCGGCAGTCCGGGGAAGACAACGAGGTGGGAACTTCGTTTCAGTAGCTTCGGGTTCGGCATGGGGCATGGGTATGGGAACTTGAGAAGAAAGAAGACCAAAGTGAGCGGCGCCAACGCATGGGGGGACGTGTCTTCTGGGTCCGTCGCGGAACTGCTGTGTCGCGGACGCTTCAAATCATTCATGGATATGGATCGCATGGGACCTTGGACCTTGAAGGTGTGAACCTCTGTATCTCGAGGTATTCGCATCGATGGCTGGTTCGGCGGTCAAGCTCGGGGAC
This sequence comes from Colletotrichum tamarilloi, assembly GCF_030869305.1. Taxonomy (NCBI): domain Eukaryota; kingdom Fungi; phylum Ascomycota; class Sordariomycetes; order Glomerellales; family Glomerellaceae; genus Colletotrichum; species Colletotrichum tamarilloi. The sequence goes on from NW_026849398.1 coordinate 549,833, forward strand.
AGGAACGGGACAACGAGATGGAGCCCGCCCAAGCTCCGTTCATGTGGATTGTTTGGAGGTCTAGGATGGAGTTTAGAGCTGTCGATGAGTGGGTATTTTCCTTTTTGATGGGTTCCAGTTTGCGGTTTGTGTGCGGTGTGCGTTGAAGCTGTATGAGTATCCGTCGTTGAAATTGGGTATCGTATCTGCAAAGGTACTTTGATCAAAGGAAAAGCAATCAGTTGGATCAAAAGGTCATAGAGTCTAGGTAGGACCACTGGGGAAGTTGAGAGTTCTCTCCCCTTACCCAGCGCTGGACGTTAAGGTCGGCAGGTAGGATCATGAAAGAGTATCAGATCAAAGGTTGATAAGGATCTCTCGATGATAAGGTCAAGGCGGACGAGGCAAGTGTCTCTAGACCGTAAGAAGGTGGCAGGTAGTCTCTTCAACTCCTCATCTGCCTGGCCCGTCATCAGCAAGGGCGATGACTCCTACTCAGACCCAGGGGAAATGGAATCAAATGGGAAGGGAAGATACGGAAGCACAGGTTTGGAGGCATGAGGTACGAGGTGCACGAAGTGTGCGACACACTGTGTACAAGATGCCTCTGCGGACTGCAACAAGGTGAAGGTGGGAGTGTGAGAGAAAGTAGGAGGATAGCAACACCCCTCTTTCTCTCTCCTTGCCGGTTTCCCATCTCCTCTCGCAGCCGGGGATTCCTTATTTTGGTATCAGCGACCCAGCCACACATACCTCGTCCTTCAGACACACACACACACACACACACACACACACACACACACACACACACACACATACACCATCCACACTCAGATACCGTCAGTTGACACCTGGTGACCAAGACTTGACACCCGTGGCCGCAACTTGCCACCCCCAGGGTGTGTATCCAAGTGGTGTTGTTCTTGCTCATTGCCTAATGGTCCATCCGTCCTTCACCTGCGCCAACGCCAGCGGCGTCCGTCTCCTTGCTCCTTTCCTGTTGTCGCTGTAGTTGATGTTGCATTGTCGGGCCTTGTCTTACCTTTTTGCCTTGGTCTTGCTCTTTGGTGCTTGAGACTGGAGGGTGCCAGGTGCTCATCCATCCATGATCCGGCCATCCATCCATCGCCTTCCCTTCCTTTCGCCGCCACGGGCCTTTGTCTTCTGCAGGCGGTTGAGTTCGGTACGGGCGTCAGGTTTGGCTGCATGTTGCTGGAGAAAGCACCCGGGCTTGCCAAAGCCAAGCTGCACTGCATCAACATGCTCTCTGTCTATCCGTCAGTCATTCTCCTTCTCCTCTCCCTTTGTACTGGCTCTCTGGGGCTCTTTGCCTTGTACCAAAGGAGACTGGCCCGCCACAGAAAGCATGGAGGAGTCACCAGCATGAGAGGTACGGAGTAGATACCGAGGAAGTAGGAGAGAGAGCGAGGTACATGGATGTACCGCAGTTGACTGCGGATACCTTGGATCCTGGGTTGCATCCGTCCGGTACCGTGGGTACCTCCTGACCCCCGGTCGCCGTCTCTTGACATGCCCCAGGTCTTGCAATGTACCCCATGTACCTCCCTTTCTCCTACACACAAAACACATACACACACTTCCTCAGCCCAGCAAAGAGGAACAAGGTGAGAGAGCCGACACCAAATGATGGAGGTACCGCGTATGTCTGGTGTGTGTGTGTGTGTGTGTGTGTGTGTGTCGCTCTCAGTCATTCAACAGTTAGGTATGAGTCTGTCTGTCACTCCCATCCATCCCATCCCATCTCCGTATCCGTCCACCACCACGGTCCCTTTTACTTTAGCCCTGGCCGTCGCACTCATCTCACCCTCCCTTTCCTTTTCCTCTCTTCTCTTCTTCAACGCAAATACAACATCACGAAGAACCACAACCCAATACTGACGAGATTCTCTTGTCACAGTCACGATAATCGCAACAGCCACAGCAACGCCAGCCTGATCTGCCAACAAGTCTACTAGTCGACCCGTCGAACTGAGCCTACCTGCACAGTTCCACACTTGCATCGCATCTCTTCCGCTTCTAGCAGTACGTCAATAGTAAACCCTATCCTACCGCACAGCACCGCACTGAACTGCGTCACATCCTCCTCCTCCCTCTCCCACCTTGGTGACTCAACACCACCACTTCTCATCGTGGGATTCCTCCCACATACTCTACTAGTCTCATCACTATTCCTCTACTCAGCACCTGTAGCTAACCATCGATCGCTTACAGACACGTCTAGAAGCACCAGACACGTCTAAACGACATCATGGCGACCATGGCAGCTGCTGCTTGCGATATCCACCAGGCCTCCAACATGAGCCGAGACAACTTGACTGTTGTAGCGGCTCGGAGTGTTCCTGCGACGACTGTGACACGATCTCACCCCCTCCCTACTCCTCCCAACTCCATCTCTCCCGCCCTCCCGCCTCACGGCCTCAAGGCCCAGCTTCAGAAGGCCAGGCTCGAGCCCATCGACTCGGACCTCGACCTGCACGACGACCCGACTGGTCGCAGGCAAGCTTCGCGGTCACCCTCCTACGATGCCACCGGTGCTATCAGCACCACCCTGCTGGCCAAGCACCACCTCCCCGAGATCCTCCTCAACCACGGCCCTCTGGCTATCCGTCACATCATGGGCTACCTGACAACGTCTGTTCCGGGCTTCGCAGGAATCCCGCCGACAAAGGCGCGTCGCCTGGTCGTTGGTGCCTTGGAGGGTCGCGGAGGCGAGGGCGGCGGACCGGATGGCGATGTGGAATTTGAAAAGGTGGGCTGGGGTCGATGGGATGCCCGACGACGTGGTCAGGCCGCGCGCGGGTCTACACCCCCTACTGACTACCGATCTGGCATTCCCATCAACAAGACCAGTGGACGCGGCGCCGATAGGTCTCGCCTGAACGTCGCCTCGTCCAGCGCTGGAGATTCCATCGTCTTCTCTCACGACGACCGCGACGCCATGATGATGGAATGCGAAGCGGATAAGATGTCCCTGGATGGCTCGGCCTCCGCCTCGTGCTCCGAGGCTCCGGATGACGATGACATCGCTATGAATGATGATCCCGAGGACGCCACCGATGACGAGGATTGGGCTGCCGTTGGAGCTGCCGCTCTGCGCGCCGAGTCTTACAACACAGCCGGCGCAACCGCACAGTCTGCTGGACGCAGCTTCCTCTCCACCGGTGTATATAACTCGGGAGGAATGCGAACTGTCTCGACTGGCATGGCACGCTCACTCCAGCCCATGCCCTTCGACTTCACAGCGCTCCAGGGCCCGTCTGACGCGCAGGAGCGTGAGGCGGTCGAGGCTCTGTTGCGCCTGGGTTCTGTATAATACCTTTTTTTGCATAGCACGGCGTTGGGGGATGGAAGGTCTGCGCTGTGCGATCGGTCTGTTTGACCGATGAGAAAACATGTCTCCTATTTTCATTGGATTCGGACTGGTTGGCTGGGTTGGCTGGGTTGGCTGAACCAAGGATACCGTGTCATGACTTCCTTGACCGAGCCGGCGCGCTCTGGGTCATGCATCGCCATTCTCTGGCATTTGTCATGGCACGGCGGTTCTACACTACATGGGTTCGGCGTTCCTGGCATTGGAACGGTAAATAACGCCCTCGCGCGAAGGGCAATCATTGTGGCCTTGGGCACCACTTTGCATTACGATCAAGGCTCTACTGGAGGATACCCCGACATATTTGGTCATCAACACGTTTCGACTCACTACTACTTGGGCCGGCTGGCTATCTTGGGGACTGTCGTGTCATCTCCCCGCCTCTGCCTGTTTGGTCTCGTCTTGGTACCTGGTTCGGAGAATCTGAGCCCTTACCACAATCTTTGTTCGGCTTTCCCCAAGCATCGGTCTGGTTGAGACCAAGGCAACGCGGTGGTGTCGACGACAGGTTGGAATGGGCTGGCCTGACAACACCACCTCCCCACAGACACACTTCGATTCTTTCCCATTCATGCGTATACCACATTTTGCACATACCCCCTTTTGCTTTTTGTTCACACATCTGCATCTCCCCACTTCAACACGCCGTGGGGAATTACATCATCTGGCGCTGGGCGAGCTTCACCTCGTCAGCCATCACACTCCGCGCCCCTTTTTGCGCGCTTCACACCAACACCTGTTTAATTAGTTTTGGGGTTGACGAAGACGACGAAAAGATTATGGATATTCGTGTCACATGAACACTGAATACATACGACACATTGATTGTGTGTTTGCGAACTGGAAGAGTCAGCATGAGCTTGGCTGTTTGGCAACTCTCGCGGAGGACAGGACGCGCAGTTAGAAACGAGGAACCTTGGTGATGCTCGGCTCGCTGATATCGCCTACCTATACGATCGGCTTCAGAGCACTTTGTCTTTAGGACATGAGAAAGAGCAGAGGAATTGAAACCAAAATCAAAGAAAAAAAGGAATAAGAGAAATTACCTCCCTCTGGTTTTTTTTGTTTTTTTGGTGAACGGCGGGATCTGGGTTTTCCGGGATTGGGCGGCTAGGTCTAGCTCTCAAAGAATGGAACTCTTGATTGTTTCGTCCCATCCTAGCGGTGTTGACTGTCGCGTGATTACTCGGTGTGCTTTTGTGATTTATGTACGCTGACGTCTCCTCACAGTGGAACAGTACCCATGTCGAGATGGATCGTTTGTACCAGTCGAGACACTGCTCCCAAGGTGATCATCACCCTGAATTCCTGGTTGAAGGTCTGGTCAGAAGACAGCCTTGATGTTGCTAGTGAGCATGGTCTGCTTCTTGGGTTGATTGTGGCTACATGGTGTCGAGAGGCTTTCCAATATGCATTGTGGTCTTGAGACCTTCAGGGGGTTCCGCCGCCTCATGAAAAGTATCTCACGGCTTGCTCTGCATATATTGTTGGCAAAACTATATCTGCTATACCAAGCAGAACATGTGAGTTCTCACGAGCATTATGAGTTCGTAATCTGATAAGCTGAATGAATGGCATAGATAACCAAAGTGTTGGTTTACCAGAGTCAAAGCCAAAGTTCTCTGCCTCTTTTCACTTGATGAGCCCCTTTTGTGGGCTTTCGTCCTCTTTTCAACTTGGTCACTCGTGGGAAACCAAAACATCCACAGAGAAGTACTCGCACAAAAGATTTTTGTGTATGTATTGCAATTACTGCTACAGTGACCATACCTTCAAGCCACCGAAGAAGGCACTTCTAGACGAGAAACTCGTTGGGCACATACAACGGCATAGAATCCTCCCACAAACTATCCGTCAGCATCCGCTTATTCGACCCGTCCGCGTCCATGACGATGATCTGCCCGTACGGCTGGAACGTCTGGTCATAGATGGCCGCCTCGTCCCGGAACCCGTACATGCCGCTGGAATACAAGATCCGCCCGTCGTGCGACCACACGGCGTGCGCGTCGTTTGCGCCGCTGGACGTGAGCGTCTGCAGGTCCGTCCCGTCAGGCCGGATAGTGCAGACGTCAAAATTCGTTGCCGACGTCTTGCGCGTGAAGACGATGCGCTCGCCGTCGGGCGACCAGAAGGGCAGGTTGTCCGTCGCGTTGGTCAGGCTCCGCACCGTCTTGGTCTCGAGGTCGATGACGCGGAGGCCGTAGCGGACACCCCACTCGCGGAAGACGAGGCTGCGACCGTCCGGGCTGTAGGAGGGGAACCCGGAGTGGACGGTGCCGTCTGTCAAGGCCTCGTAGTAGCTGCCGTTGGAGGTTGTGCGGTAGACGCGGGCTTTGCCCGTCGCGCGGGACTGGAACCAGGAGCCTAGCCCGAAAGCGATCCACTGGCCGTCGCTGGACCAGGCTGGTTGGAAGGCGCCGGCGAGGCCCTTTGCGACGAGGGCGGCGTCGATCTCGCCCGTCTTGGAGGAGTCGAAGACGAGCTTGAGGTCGGTGCCGTCCGGGTTCATGGAGACGATGGAGGAGTTGCCGAGCTGCTTCTGGGTGATGACGAGGCGGCCCTGGAGGGAGAGCTGGGGGAAGACGTCGGTGGAGCGGTATTCCCAGTCCGCGTCCCAGCTGTAGAGGGGCTTCTCCATGGCGCGGGCGGTGAAGCCTACTTTCTCGTAGATGACGAAGCGGCCGTCTGGGGACCAGGCTGGCGAGCGGATCGCTGCTTTGACGGGTGCGTGGGCGCCGGAGGTGTAGTTGTACCCTTCGTTATCGCCGCCCTTGATCAGATAGGCGATGTTGTCGCTGCTGGATTCATCCGAGGTGCTGTCGTCATCAGCCAACCACTGCGGGAACATCTTGACGCTGGCGCCAGAGGTATGCTCGATGCGGTCTTCTCCCGTCTCGAAATCGACCGAGACGATCTGAGAGATGGCGGCGGCGAGGGACTCGGGCCGGTGCGCGTCCCACGTCTGCTCGGTGGTGATCTCATAGTAGAGGATGCGTTTCCCGTCGGGGCTCCATTTCGGCGAGCCGAGACAGTATCCCGTCTTTGTGGCGACCTGGCGGAACCCGGAGCCGTCCGGCCGGACAACGTAGACGGAGAGCTCTTGAGTGTGTTCCCAGCCGGTACCGTTGCCGTGACCCCTCCAGGCCGTGTTGCGGTCCGAGGCGAAGGCGATCCACTCGCCATCCGGGGACCAGCTGGGTCTGAAGTGGCCGTCGGGCAGCAGAGGGTCGCCGGCGATCTCGGGGGTGTTTGTGAGGTTGCGGCGGACGCCGGTGGCGATGTCGAGGACCCAGATGTTGGCGCGGTAGCCGTTCTCGGTGGAGACGTAGGCGAGTTTTGTTCCGTCTGGGGAGAGGGCGCCCGCGTCTTCGACAGCGGGAGTGGCGATGAGCTCTTCCAGATTGGAACACGAGGCAGATGTCGAGTTACCGGTGCCGGCAGAGGAGAAGCTGCACCGGTAGAGGTCCGAGTTGCCGTCGCCGTTGCGTTCGGTGGTGAAGGTGACGTATTTGCCGTCCGGAGAGAAGGCGGCGTGGTACTCGAAGTTCGAGGCGTTGCCGAGGAGCTTCTGCTCGTTTGTGCCGTCTGCGTTGGCGATGTAGAGCTCCGAGGTCGAGGGCCCAATGCGGTTCATGAGGAGGACGCCCTTCTTGCCGTCTGCGGCGGGGAGGCCGCGGGCCGAGTGGGCCTGCGGGAGGGAGGCGAGGTTGAAGTCGGCGCGGAGCTGGTGGACGTGGCGGGCCGAGGCCGACGAGGTGGCCAGGCAGAGGTAGACGAGGGAGGAAAGGAGTGACGACCGCATCTTGAGGGGCATGGGTGGCGAGGCACACCGCTTTGGAATGAACGAGAGAGAGGTGGTGGTGGGAGAGAGAGAGAGAAGAGAAACCCGAGGTCATCTACATTCTTTCGTCTGGTATTTGTCTTTCTCTAAGATGGCTCGACTTTGCCATCGCCAGCACTCTCGCACATAGTAGAAGTCCGAGAAGGACCTAGGAAGGAGAGGAGCTTTCACAGCAATAAACTAGGGCCCTGGACATCGGCACTGCAAGGTACTCTTCTCTGGGATATCGGGAAGTCTGAGTCTTTTCTCAGGAGAGAAATCTTATTGGCTTCCATGACGATTACGACGTATTCCTTCCCGCTCAATTGCCGCTTTCCGCCATGAGCAGCGGTTCAGAGTCTTGGCGGAGTGGAACATCGCGGTGTAAAAGAGCTTGTTTGGAGAAACTCCAAGAGTTATCCCCCGTTGGGGGTGACATCCTGGGTTCCTGAGCGGGTTGCCATTCGATCGGACCAGCCCCACCGAAGGGCTACTCTCGGATAGCTCCCGTAACATAACTTCTCTACTCCGTAATGCAAGACTGATCGGACCTATCTAACAGAGTCAATTGCCATTAAACACCGCATGAGGAAGGTTCTTCTCTTCCGGAGGGCGGTATCCAATGGTGGTGAAGGATTTTCTAACCCTTTCTCTTCCATGTGCGTTCTTCCCTAAGCCTCCGATGAAGAAAAAGTTTTAGTAAAACGTGGGTGCGTGGCTGCGGGGGAGATGCGAACGTTGCTGTACTGGGGTGGATGATCCCGTTCTCCTCCTCCTCCCATAGGCTATCCTGTAGGCTATCGAGCTAGTTGCATGACGTTAAAGTCATGTTAGGTTGTCTTATCAATCAATCGATTCCTTAAGGGGAGGCTCGATTTTTCTCAGACTCGCTATGCATAACTTCGGCAGAGATCGGTCAGAAATCGGCAACCGACATGTCAGTAAACGCAGAGGCCTCCTTGCATCCCATACTAGCAGGTAGGAGCCGAGGTTCTTTACTCGGTCTTAGGCATTTGATCAGACTGCAAGTAAGTCTATCGATATTTGGCTCTACCAAGTGGATAGTCAGGCGGTATAAGACTGGGGGTGCGGAATGGTGTCTCTAGAGGAAGTATAGCCGATGCAGGGCGACACTCGATTCGATGAACATCAAATTTTCCTTAGACTGTACCAGATTATCTGTTTTCCTTTACGAGAAACTCTCCTGCAAAGTGCGACAATCCTTGGGATACAGGAGCACTAGTATCTGCTTGTTTAAATCAACACTGTGACTTTCTTCGATGCAGACTTATGCAAGAAGTTCAGACCGGCGAACATACGACGTGTCGCTATCTAAAGAGTTGTCAAGCAGTCTGAACACTTCAACTCCGTGACGACCTGCATGCGCCACATCATTTTCCTCCCGCCGCTGACCTGCAAAACATCTGCAGTTCTGTTACCTTGACTGCCAATGGGCTCTCACCAGCGGACAAATCGGGCAAGTGGCGCTCGGGTTCGGGAGACCACATCCCTGCAGCATTCGGCTCCGGTGTCCTGGTCTCTGACCCCATCACCCAAGCAAAGTTTCTAAGTGCCATCCCTCCTATGATCACTAATTGCAGTTCGGATTGGTGAGATTCTCAGAGAAAACAGATAAAATCGAAGGCATGGAAATCATGACAAAATTCTAGCCCCGTAGGATTGTGCAAATTCGCGAACCTGCCAGGACACATCGTGGTTTCGCTTGTGAAGCATTCGCATTCAAGCATTTTGATTGTTACTCATAATTGGTGCAAGCCCGAACCGCTTTTCCTGACCTCTGACCTACTACGATACAATATAAACCAACTTGGTTCCGCTCACCTTGCCTTGTCTAACAAGATCAAGACCCTTCAGAACGCCTTCGAGGCCGCTTCCACCCTCATTCACAGTAGGCTTGTGAGCCACAATCTTGCCCTCCCCCAACAGCCGCTCGGTATCAGCCCAGAACTTGCTCCCAAACTCTAGATCCGCCGGGATCGCCGGCAAAGCCTGCGGGCCAAACTGGCACGGCTCACCGATGGCAGTATACGCCAGCGTCATCTTGGGCGTCACCTTGCTGTTGATCGCCGAGACGAGCTCCGCCGGCACGGGCCGCAGGGTGGAGTAGACGCCGCCGTCCTCCGCGATCGCCTTGACGCTGATGTCCGCAGACGATTCCGAGGAAATGCAGTCCAGCACGTGCTTCAGCTTGCCGCCCGCGCTCTTCTTGATGTCCTCCACGACGGTGGCAGACTTGTAATCCAAGATTTCATCGGCGCCCAGCTTCTTCAGGTAAGCAAAATTATGAGGCGAGGCCGTCGTGATGACGTACAGACCAGACAGCTTGGCGTACTGGATCGCCAGCGCGCCAGTCGCCGTGCTCCCGCCGTAGATGAGAACGGGCAGCTTCTCGGTGCTGGGCTGGTCAAAGTACGGCAGGCCGAGACTCTGGTACAGGCCCTGGCCCACGGTCGTCACGCTAACGCCGAGGGTGGCGGCCTCCTCGAACGTGACGTTGTCCGGGATGCGGAGCTGCAGGTCGCCCTTGACGGTGATGTACTCGGCAAAGGTGCCGTCCTCGTGGTGGACGGCATTGGACCCGTGCGCGACGCCGGCGATGCGGTCGCCCTTCTTGAAGGACTTTGCGACCTTGGAGCCGACCTCTTCGACGATGCCGGCGTAGTCGCAGCCCACGCGGGCTCCTGTGACGGCAAAGAGGTCGATGTGGAGGATGTCGGTGGGGTTCAGGGCGACGGCCTTGACTTTGACGATGAGGTAGTCGTCGCGGAGCTTGGGGATGGAAGCTTCGACGACTGAGGCCTTGCCTGCTCCCTGGATGACGATGGCGTGGTTGGAAGACATTTTTGTGTACATGTAATGGCTCCGTGTATTTGCTTGAAAGATTGATTGCAATTTGGTAGTAATGAAGAAGGATATCGGAATCTTTACGTAGACATCGTTCCTCAATTGTCATTTTATGCTCATCTCTCCGTATGCTTTCTCCCATGCTGAAACCCAAAACTGAACATTATTAAGCACGTTCCGTTCGCCATGATGCGCAATCACGAACCGCAAGTGGCCTGTTCGCCTTGCTGCTGTTGCGGAGTGGACAGCAGACGGACGATCAGCCAACGATTTGCGGATGGGACTAAAGCCCCACATTTGACGGGCTACGGATGCATTCAAATCGGCGCCGGAGAGTCCCCACTTTCTCGGAGGCGATTATTAAACAGCCCCCGGGATGATTATGGTTTACTCACCACACGCGAGCGGTATAGTAGACAAGGCGATAAAATGGGACCAAAACTTCTACGTGCTGGAAGCCAGTCTTTGTCATCCCGAGGCCCTGTCCGGCCCCTTCTTCCGGATAAAGACGTAGAGAGGGCGATGGCTTGCCCGGTCGCCTTTCAAGACGGCGGAGAATGGAGTATCTGAAGGCTCCGAAAGCACACGCCACTCGCTCTAATCTTCTAAAGTGCCTTTCTCTACGAGCTTACCAATAGTCTTCGACTTCGACGCACACAACTTGAGATCTGTCATCATGGCTAAAGTTTTGACTGTTTTTCTCGATTTTAATGGCTAAGATATATTGGTACTAATTGGGGGCCATTGTATTCCAAATTGCATCTATCGTCTAGTTACTTAAGTCGTACGCGATTTCCACCTCGAGATTGCATGGTTGGACAACCTATTCAACTCATCCAGCTTATTCAATCTTCCAAGCTCTCACCATTCATAGCCAATTTTCAGTTCCACCCTGCAATCATGTCATCGCCTACCAAGCGAACAGTCCTCATCACAGGGTAAGTGTGGTTGCCTCCGAGATACCTTCTATGCTCCTCTACTTTGCATTCCCCACGCTTGGAACGCTGACATGTCTCTGATAGATGCTCCCAAGGGGGTGTCGGTAACACGCTGGCACTCGCATTCGCAGCCCAAGGCCTACGCGTCTTCGCAACCGCCCGTTCGCTTAAGTCCGTGGCGAACCTCACAGAAAAGGGCATCGAAACGCTCACGCTCGACGTGACGAGCTCGGAGAGTATCGCTACCGTAAAAGAGGAGATTTCAAGACGTACAGGAGGTACCCTTGACATTCTGTACAACAATGCGGGTGCTCGTGAGTCCTTCTTCCCCATCTGACACTCCTCCCCAATAATAGAACCTGTGAAGCACGGAACAGCTAACATGGTATTTTTCGGCATCAAGTCTACGAAGCGCCAGCAGTAGAAGCAGACTCCTACCGCACCCGCCAAATGTTCGACGCCAACGTCTTCGGCCTCTTCGACATGGTGACAGCCTTCACCCCGCTCCTCCTCGCCGCCGTCTCCACCTCCCGATCCTCCCAGCAACCCACAATCGTCAACGTCGCCTCCGTGCTCGCCCGCCTCCCGGGGCCCTTCACGTCAGGCTACAACGCCACAAAGGCCGCCGTCGCGGCCTACTCTGACACCCTCCGTCTCGAGGTCGCGCCCCTCGGCCTGCGCGTGCTGACGGTCTACATGGGCGAGGTGGCCACCTCCATCATCCAGGCCAACAATATCAGCTTCGACAGGGACAGCCTGTACGTCGACGCCGAGGATAAGGTGCGGGAGCGCAGCGCCACGCACGAGAAGACGACGATGAAGCCTGATGAGTTTGCGAGGCAGGTCGTGCCGCTTGTGCTCAAGAGCGGCGGGAGCCCGTATGTGTGGAAGGGTACGAACGCGTGGCTTGTTTGGTTCTTAAATGCGTTTGGGCCAAGGACGGTGTTTGATGGGACCATGAATGCGGGGGCGGGGTTGGACGATGCGGTGATTAAGAAGAAGATTTTCCAAAGAGGCCAGGAAAAGGTTAAAAAGGCCTAGATTTTGGGTCTCAGGGGCGGGTGGTGTATGAGTGAATGAGACTGGGAGGTGATGTTACGTGATCTAGAGCGGCATCTTGATTTCATTTTTGACGCGTTTTTGGTTTTGGTTGTTAATTTTATTACTGAAATGAGCCGTAATCAGCAGGAGAGTGTAACCACTAGAGCGTAATCGAATCTTCGTTTCTTCGAATGTTTCACGGAGTACCTCAGTTCAAGAACCTCACGAGACTTCCCTCACATTCCCCAGGGCTTCCATCTTCTAACCTCGATACATGACAGGTTTCACTCCTGCATCTCTCGTGTCGAGGTTTAGGGGCGGCGAGCGCGTTGGAGGAGCTTGGCATGGAGGTGAGTCTGTACTCTCTGGAAACCTTTGGATTATAATCAAGCCGGAGATGAGAGGGGTCTTTGGGGAGAGAGATCATGTTGAAGCACACTCAACTGACGTCCATACAAGGCCACGACGGAACCTGCGCAACATGCCAGCTAGGCCAATCCCAATCCTGCCAAAACGGCCCAATCAACGGCGTCACCGTCTTCAACGGCATACGCAAGATGGTGATTCCCCAAGGAAGCCTCGTCGCCGTCCAAGGCCTCGGCGGCCTAGGCCACCTCGCCGTGCAGTACGCCACCAAGATGGGCTTCCGCGTCGCGGCCATCAGCTCGGGCGCCGCGAAAGCGGATTTCGCGTCTGAGCTGGGCGCCGACTACTTCATCGACAGCAGCGTCGAGGACCCCGTGGCGAGGCTCAAGGCTCTGGGCGGCGCCGAGTGCAAAGGCTATTAGCCCCCTTACGGGCGCGCTGCGGGTGCGCGGCAAGTTGATGGTGCTCGCGGCGGTTGGGAACATCGAAATCAGCTCGTTGCATTTGATCGCGGGCGGCTGTTCGGTTCATGGATGGCCTAGTGGGCACGCGCGGGATTCGGAGGACGCGATCGAGTTCTCGAGGAAGCAGGGCGTCAAGTGCCTGATTGAGAAGTTCCCATTGAGCGAGGCGCCTGAAGCGGTGGAGCGTATGATGTCGAATAAGGTGCGCTTTAGGAGCGTGCTGGTCATGGAGTGAAGATCTGTAGATTGCACCTTTGAGGCGCGGCCATTGTCAGGGGGTTAGCAAGATTACAAAGCCAAGAGTGTTCGAGGGTTGTTCGCCTTTGTTGTTGGGCAATAACCGATACCACATACGGTGACGAGACAGCATGACAAGAGGTCAATGACTATGCGTAGGCCGTCTCGCAAGTGGTGGACCATGGGCACGGCGTAGAGAAGGACTGTACTGTAAGATGGCTCGCATCCAGCATTAGCAGACGTGTTTGAAGCGTCCCGCGAGATGATTGTCGTGCTCAGCGTGGCTTCTTCAGGCATCTCAGTAGTCAAGTATAGCAGCTCGTAGAGTGTGGCGTGCCCAAATCTGCAAAAGATCCCGTTGGTTCTCTGGCTTGTGTCCAATGTCTACCATACAACACGAATGAGTGGCCATGATGCACAGAGGAAGGCACCATCGCCTTATTGTGGTCAAGGGCGTCTACGAGGAGACCGGCCTCCCCCAGAGAGCAGGGGCAGGGAGAATTGGTCCGAAGTAAGGGAACAACTAGGGATCAATGACCACTTCAAAGAAGATTCCGCACACGATTGCATAGCAGGAACGAAGATACTTCGACGGCCTCCACATGAGCTGGCAAGAATAGACATAGCAATAGCAATACTAGCGAGAGAGGATGTTAGACGCAAATGAGAACGGTGCGTTAATGTCATCGCCTTCGAAGCCTGCAAGACCACGAAAGCCACAGCGACGGACGCTCAAGCATTCTATCGACTCTTTCTGAACCAGGAACTGGAGCTCCCTCCTTACTTTTGCATCGAGCCCATGCAGCGGGAATTTGCCACTCGATAGTCCAGATCTATCCTTCAGTTGTCTACCCCACTCAGGAGCAAATCACTAGATTTCTTCTTCTGAAGACGTGACACACTGGACACTGCTTGTGTCGCGGAAGAAAGGGACAGGAGGCCTCATTGAGAAGGCGCCGTAACCTAGAACTGCATCATGCCGCAATCTGAGGGCGAAGGCGACAGTGGCCTGCATTACGCTGCCAAGTAGGTGACAAAATCGGTTGCCGCTCAATCGGTACCCTCCCTAACTCCTTTCCTGTTATTTCTATGCCTAATATCCATATCTCTTTTCTTTCATTTAAGGGTATTCTCATGGGAATTCACGAGAAACAAAACTTATAATAGTAACAACAAAAATGATAAGAAGATCAGGCATAGTAAACAGGCAAGCAAGCGTCAGAATCTTGTAAGCTAGCATCCTATTTTGCCGCCCACTTGGCTGCCATGTCCAGGCTAACGATGCACCGGACCTCTTTACTTCGACTTTGCTGAATGAGGGAAATTTGGTCCGCAGATTGAGGCGGAGACACCTTCAGTCGGTGACTTTGTTTATGTTGGTCAAGCATTGGGGCAAGTTCTGATTCTTGGCGTCTCATGGGGTGTGAACGGTCGGGTCATTTCGGAGGGTCGAATAGATCGATTTGATAAATGAACAGCGGGAAACAGAAATAGCTGGAAACAGCAATGGAAACAAACAAAACGACGATAAGGAGAAAGGGGGCCAGGGGTTGGGTTGCAGCTATTTTCTGCAAGTGGGGATTACCTCTGGCCACAGGCAAGATGGATATTCTGGTCCAGTACGACAGTAGCAGGCTTCTTGAACCGAAAACTACAGCATTGGAGCAGTCCGGAGGAAACGTCGTGTGCCAGGACCGACGCCTCGTCGGAAATTCTCACCATCGCCGTCGAACAGCGGCAGCTGTTGTCGGAGCTAGGTCGCATCTGCTCACCAAGACTCCGCTTCTGGTTGATCACGGGCATCTGGCCCGGATCTAGGTAGCTGCTTTGCCTACAGCATTGACGAGCGACTACTCGTAAGTCGCTTGATAGAACGCTGGTGAGGATGCTTGGCAAACAGGAGACAAATGGTCGCAATAGAGATCGTCGTTTGGCATGCAAACGCCAAGAAAAGATAGGTCGCTGCTCTCCCAATTGATAGCACGACTAATCGCCAGTTGACAACACGGCCCACTCGTCGATGTTCGTCTGTTGTCCACCCGGGTACCGGAGACCGGCAGACGTTTCAGTCCCCCGAAACTCAAGGCTTACTCTTGATCATCGTCAAAATTGCTCGGCCAAGATGGGGCCAAGATGGAGCCAAGGCCAAACCAAGGCGTTGCCGTCCTGGATTTGAGAGGCTCCGGATACTCTAAAATATCGCCTGAATTTCAAGATTGTTTCCGTAGGGTTGCGCTGAGATTTCAGAGCCTTTGAATAACGGGGGTTGATATGTGACCTGGCGTTCCCTTTCTGCGCTCTTTCTCTCCTGCATTGCCCATCAGCATCGATTACGGCAGGTAGAAGGGAGTACGGATGTGAAATTAGAAGATGGCTGTGGGCCTTGGCCACTCCACCTGTAAGCCAGTCGGTGCTGAGACTTGATGTAATCCAAGGCCAGACAGAAAGCGCTCAAGCTAAAGCCAAGACGCCGAGAGGTTCCAAAGAATTGTTGCACAACGCGATACCATGCCCACGCGCTTTACGGCCCATGGTCAGAAGCCAAGAAGGTCCTTCATAGTCTGGAGCTCGTAAGAGGAGGCCAAGAGTGCATGGGCAAGATGGGAATGGAGCAAAGCCCACTCTGCAAGAAGTCCTACTGGCATCTTGGCCTGATCCCGCCGAGCCAGGACACCACTTGCAGAGTCCTTCCTAATCTCAGCCTGGCGTCCGAACACAAGCACCCCATTCGACCCTCCGCATCTGGGGGTTTTCGGGGGACCACTCGTCCTTGAACTACCGGGGTTGTCGCGATTGTCTGGGGAGGCGAACACGGTGGTCTGATTGAGTCTGGAATAACTGCGACCAAACGTGGAGAGTTCCAGCGTGGATGATGGCTCAAAACTCGAAAGAGTCATTGTGGTCTGTAGCTGCATCTGGGGCGTGCGGGCAGTCATGTTGCTGATGGTGCGGTCGTTTTCTCGCTCGGGTGTCGTGCATCCAAGATTTCGCCGGAAAGCTTGGTAAATTCCCGTGGCATTGGCAGGCTCATCGGGCTCGTGGCACATCGGCGACCCTTCTGGCGGCACAGCCAATGGATGATGACCATGCAGGACTGCACAAAGTGTGCGGGTATTTCTTCCAGAACCTTAATTCTTCGAGCCATGTTAGTGAGAGTGTGGGACGAGCAATCACCGATTCGGGTAGAGGGAGTGAAAGTCAATCTGTTGATGGAGGAGGATGTGGTAAGACTCAAGCATCGTCGAGGCGGGCTAAACAAACTCACAAATCGCGCAAATAGAATGCATGTGGCGGCCAGTGAGTGTGAAAGGAGCAATGCCAAGACTTATTAAAGGCCTCGTTTTGATTGCTTCTCCTCTGATTGAGTGTAGAGCGCTGGCGATGTGGTCCCCCCCCTGGACTGGCGAGAGTTGAAGCCAGGGCGAAACCACCCATCCTCGTAGGTCTTGGCATTGCTTGCACAGCCTCATTGAACGGCGAAGCGGCGGGCGCAAGGTGGACAGGATGGAGGATACAGGCTGAAGGTGCTTGGTATCTGCAGCCAAGAACGCCTAGCTTTCGTCTGGCTGAGCTTTGAAGCGGCAAATTATCAGGTTTTGCTGATACTCGAGTTCTTGGGAATGGTCTGCAGCGAACACACCGTGCCAGTGAGGGATCCCGTGGACAGGCGGGGTCGGCCATGATGCGATGGCATGGTTTGTGAGACGGCTCGTCGTTCTTGGGCTCATGTCTTCTTTTTTCGACCAAGCTTGGCGCCGTAGCCAAGAGGGAGAAGGTCAAGTCGACCGGTCGACGAGACCGTTCACCAAGGGGATTAGGGGAGCAGTCTGACACCAATTGGCGTACCGCCATCGTGGGTCGAACTGCCAAGAGTTGAGCGACCCGCTCACCTGAATACTCGTGAATATGACACTACTATGTATGGACGGGCGTCAAGCCTCGGGCACGTTGGCACGTTGAGTGCATGTTTTAAGGTAATCGACGGGGCGACATCTGGCTGGATCGACCAACTTAAGAAAAAGATGGCTGTGTCGGTGCGTTTGCGATGCAGTGTATTACACAAATTGCTAAGTGCCGTGATGGGAACCCGACAACGAGAAGGCAAATTAGATAGTCGAAAGGCAAAATACAACGAAACCGTAGGGAATTGAGTGGTGGTTGAGTGTAAAGGGAGAAAGTGAACTGCCACACTGGGGAGGAATCTGTGGATGGCCAGTCAGGGACGGGATGATCTTGGGAAGGGGAAGGGGAAGGGGAGGGGGTCGAGAGGTACCTGCCATTACTAGAAATGAGTCTTGGCGGATCGAGGCTGGGTTGGTACTGCGTACTGTGGTAACTTCTATTGGTGTCGACTCGAGGCACGCAGTGCCACAGTACTCCGTACCGTACCTACCTACCTATTCGGAGGTACGTATCCCTCGGACCCCGACAGCTGCGTCGTTTTGGCACACGGCATCTCACCCTCCTCACCACGCCGCACGCCGCATCCTCGCCCACCACCCCAACCCAATCTTTTTCGATTTCCCATCTGTGCTTGCTTTCAAAGCTCTCGGTTTAGGGAAAACGTTCAAGTTCCCTCATCCACGTATTTAAAGCTTGGCGAGCTCCACCGCATCTCACCCGCACCGAATGCGATGACCAACGCCCGGCACATCGGCTTCCCTTGCGTGGGCCATAACAGGCGGTATTGCGCAACACTTTCTGGACGAGCCGGTTTGAACGGCTTCTGGCTGACCATAGGGGAGCGGCGACTGTATCGTGGACATGTCGAGAAGAGGGGGCGACAACCAGCCGACAACAGGCGAGGGCATTTGGATTGCGCGTAGCCCTTGGCGCTAAGGACTTGGCAGTCTTGGCTGCGGCGGAGAGGCCAAGAAGAGAGGAGCGGAAAGCTTCTTTTGGCTCTTGGGCATTGCCCCAAAACGTTGTCAGAATCTACAGCGTCCCCCCCGTCACCCGAAAGTCACCTGCCCCCCCGAGGGTGCCGTCCCCCAGCTTATCGAGGGTCCGGCGCCACTTGTGTGTCCGGACTGTCGAGTTTGTTCCACACACGCGCAACTTGCAAGTCGAAAAAGTGGAGGGCGAATCGCTCGGTTAAGCAACTGGGTTATTTGTTGCGGGTTTGCCATCCTTCGCAGCGTGGCAGTCTCGGTGTGGCCTGCGGAAATGACGAGCTGGCTGCATCCCGTCTTGCCGTGTGCGGATCGTTATTCTTGGGCCGGCTCCATGGGATGGAGAGTTATCAACATTTACGGGGTATGCGCTTATCGGAGCGTCCGAGGCCGCCGTCGCATCCTCGTCCCCACCCCGTGTCGTGTGTGTCTCTTTTCGCTTTCTGCTTCTTTTGGTACGAAGGCACGGAGACTTGGTCTCTTGGCTCTTGGGAGTCTGGGACTCGAAGCATGGAGGTCTTGGTATACGGAGTACTAAGAAAAAGCGTGGAAGGCTTGTCGTTCTCGCGCCCCTTACCCTGTCAATCGGACACCAGGCATCTCCCATGTCCTGTCAATCGTCCTATCTCTCTGGCTGGTCGCCTGAAAGTGTACTCCGTACTCCGTACTTCTCAGTGCGACGGCTGCTTTGCCCGTGACATCAGGTACGGGAGTACTTGGCGGCTTGTTTCTCAGGACAGGTCAGTCTTGGACTCTTGTCCCGTCTGGTCACCCCCCCCCCCCCCAAGACCCCCAGAGACCCCAAGCAATCCAAGGCCCAAAAATACTCGGCTCACCTGCTTGGCTGGAAACAGTGCTCCCTCATCTGAGACGGTCGCAGGCTTTTTCTTCAGACGACACAGAGTGTTGTGACCCGTACTCCGTAGACAGAAATACCTAATACATGGCCATTGTCTTGAGGAACATCCCCAACGAGCCGCATCGATGATGGGTGTGTGCCGCCGTTATTCCCATGAGCGTGGCAACCGGTGGCAGGGACAAAGAAGGCCAGATTTTCCCAGAAAGCTGGCAAGAACCATACCGGTACGAAGGCCGCCGCCGAGTAAAGGAGGACAGGAAATCAAACGCTGCGCTTGCGGTCATCAGCTGATGGCGAGCTATTGACCAACGTAAATGGACGCGGGTGCTCGCAGGATGAAGCAATAGGAGCCAAGTGCAAATGCCAAGGTCTCGGCGAAGGGAGAAAGAGTGAAAACTGGAGATTTGCCAAGACGCTCCAAGAGAGCCAGAGTCTTGGCATCGTATGCGCCCGGATGTTGCGGTGTTGGCGAGGTACTTGCGCTGTCAGTGGGTGCTGTCTGTTTTCTCATCAGGATTGGACTGTGCTGCTGAGCCTCAGCTATCTCTTTTATGTGTGTTTGCATGATAAAAGTGTTAGAGGGAAGTGTGCTGACTACAGTGTCATTCCAGGCAAGGCTTGACGCACCTTGCCTGCCTTGTTGTCTCCCCCCATCATCCGCGACATCAGCTCGGCAGCCCTCGCCACCTCGGACCAATCAAAAGTCGGCTGGTCTCACAAGCCCCGGTCGCCAAGACTTTTGCCAAGACTCTTGGAAGGGTAGGAAGAGCGGAGAGGAAATGTGATTCATGAATAAAGAGAAGAGCCCATCGTCCATGCCCCCCAGATCAGACTGATTGATTTCCCTCGAAAACACCCAGTCTTGTGAGAGTCGGCAGAAAAACATAAAAGCATTGCTGACCGTCTCTTTTTTTCCCCGTTCAGCTTTGTAGTATCCCAAGTATACTCTCGCCTGTTCTCGGCAATCTACAACCTGAAGCATCAAGAAGGACCCCACTCCTACTTACACAACCATCCAATCCCAACGCGCCTCACGGGACCCGGCACATTCTAATCTTCCGGACTCTCTTCACCGAGCCCGCCAGCTCGGTCAACACTCACGCACACATACACACACCCCGGTCACCCACCATGTCCGCCAAACAAGAGAATGAGAGCTCTGCGAGCAACTCTCCCAAGAGCAGCACCCCCGCTCCCTCAACAACAACCAGCAACACTTCCCAGTCCGCCAACAGCACCAGTGCAGAGGACAACCTCATCTGCAAGTGGAACGCCTGCAACCTGAAGTTTGTCTCACCCGAGGCTCTCTACGTAAGTGGTGGCAATGCCACACTAAATCTTTATTTCACCCGAAACATCTCACTAACAAAATTAACAGGAGCACATCTGCGAACGCCATGTTGGCCGCAAGAGCACCAACAACCTCAACCTCACTTGCCAATGGAACTCCTGCAGGACGACCACTGTGAAGCGTGACCACATCACTTCTCACATTCGCGTGCACGTTCCTCTCAAGCCTCACAAGTGTGAGTTCTGCGGCAAGTCATTCAAGCGCCCTCAGGACTTGAAGAAGCACGTCAAGGTAAATCAACCAACAAACCACTTTCGCCATCTTCTTCAATCATGCTCACACACATCGACAGACCCACGCCGATGACTCGGTGCTCGTCCGCTCGCCCCAGGACCAAGGTCTCAATGGCTATCGGGCGCAGCCTGGCAAAGGTATGTAGAGCTCAGTTTGCACACCCCTCCAAAGTCTGTCCTCTATTTTCTCCAACTAGAGGCTAATTTGCCTCCAGCTTCTTCTAGCTACTATGATCATAATGGCCACATTCGGACTAACTCCGCCGCCTTCGCACACCAGGCTGGGCATGCTAGCTACTATGCACCCCAACCATCTACAAACTATGGACTGTACTTCAACCAACAACCCTTGAACCCTCCCCGAACTGAGTACATTGGCCACCACGGCGGCTATGACAACCGCAGCAAGCGCGCTTTCGACATGGTTGACGACTTCTTCGCCCACGCCAAGCGTCGCCAGGTCGACCCCACCTCCTATCAACAAGTCGGCCGATCCCTTCTCCCCCTTCACGGCGCTCTCGGCCTGCACGCCGGTCCCATGCCCGGCTCCGACTACATGGCAGCCCCGCCTCAGCAGCACGTTCACCACCAACAGGCCGGCGGACCTCCTTCCGGCCCCGGACCCATGTCCCAGCAGTACTACCTGCCGCCCATGCCCAACGCCCGCACCAAGAACGACCTGGTCCAGATCGATCAGATCTTGGAGCAGATGCAGAGCACTGTCTACGAAAACTCGCACCAGGCCACGCAAGGAATCCACATCCACGGCCAGAACACTTTCGATCTCCGCCACAGCCCCTCGCCCCCGGGTGTTCACAGAGGCTCTCACGCCGGCATTCCAGTCACCCAAGACGGTTACCCCGTGTCCGCTGCTCACATGGCGTCCCCGTTGACCGCAGTCTCATCGACTGGAACCCCCGCCGTCACTCCTCCCTCAAGCACCATGTCATACACATCTGGTCACTCGCCCAGCCCCTCTTCCTCCGGCATGTCTCCCCAGTCGAGACACAGCTCCACAGCTTCTTCAGTCATGTACCCCAATCTCCCGGCGGTCAGCTCCGTCTTCCCCGGCCAGTCCACTGCCTCCACGCTCGGACCCAGCTTCGACAGCAACGAGCGCAGACGCTACTCGGGAGGTATGCTCCAGCGTGCCGCGCCCTCCTCGCCAAAGTCCCCCATCATCTACGAGGACTCCTCCAGCGTCACCACTCCCAAGGCCGAGTCCGTCGCCTCATCCGTCGGCTCTCCCTCATCCGAGTCGGACACTAGCGAGGGCGCCCGCGAGCGCGAGGAGAAGTACGACCAGTGGCTCGAGAACATGCGTACCATCGAGGCACTCCGTGAGTACATCCGCGATCGCATCGACCGCAGAGAGTACTCCGACGAGCCCGCCGAGAAGGCCGCTGCTGCTCCCGCTCCCAAGTCTCCTGAGGCTAGCCGTCTCAAGTCTCCGGAGCCGATGGAGGTTGACGCCAAGCCCGCTCCGGCCGCGCCGTTGTACCCCATCTTGCGCATGGCGAACTGAAGAAAGCTAGACAACTCTGCTGTCTGTGTCGAAGAGAGGCCTCGTCTTGGCGCGTGTACCAATAGCTGTGTGTGTCCTATAAGCGTGTCTTTTCAAAAAGTTTTTCTTCAACCTTTGAATTGAGGGAAAAGTGATCGGTTTCACCAAAAACTGGTTCGTATATCATTCTACTGCAAAACTTTTTTTCTCTTCTTTTATCATCAAATGCGCTTTTGGCAAAATACCTCCCAAGGCCTGTCGAAGCCTCTTTGTTACGTTTACATACCCTGGTCGGTGGAAGTTGAAAGGGGGAAAGTCGGATTTGAATCAACGCAGTCTTCAAAACGCAGATGGATTGGAGTGGACATACTCCCATCAACAATAACCAAACAACACTTTTGATTTTCACACCAAGCATTTTAACATGTCGACGGGAAGAGGGCGAGTTTGAAACATTCGGGAGGGTGCTTTGCGAGTTCAAAGCATGATTGCTATGAGTGCGAAACATCTTGTTCTTTCTACTTCCCATCAACGAACGGTTACGCGGTTTTTATTACAACGGAAATTATCGGAACGGGGAAATGATGAGATCATGAAAAGAAAACCAAACCAACCAAAACAAAGTCATGTTGCTTCGCCGCCTATGTAGTCAGTCTCCTTGGCCTTGAACGCAAAAGGGTCGAAATGAATGCTTATTGTTACCTCTGAATAATTTTGATCATCTGAACTTGACCATCTTGGCAACTGTGATATCGTAGACAAGCAACATTCCGAGGTCGAACTAGATCGTTTGGCAAGCTGTCTTGGGGTGTAAGTCAAGTCTTGTCTTCAACTGAACAGCCCTTCCCATGCGGGCCGTCCAGCCGAACATGTGTCGGAAAACCCAAGCCCCGTCTTGAGTCCTAAACCACCGGAACCGCCCCAAGGCCCCGACCCTCCTCGCTGCCGCTTTCGCTCCCCCGGATGGGATGGTTGGGGCCGCAAAGATCTACAGTCTTTAAACTTTACCCATCATCTTAAAAAGTTCCGGCCTATGAAATTGCTTGCAAAAGCCCGCAAGCCATGTCATCCACAAGAAACCCTCTTCTCCGCACGCCCAAATTCTAAGAATAGAAACCGGCACCAACGGTCTCTTCGCGAATTGATTCCTCGATACGGCCATTCGAGCCGTTTTGCATCCGTAGAGACGGTCTCCGAATATCCCGTCGTCGCCCGTCCTTAGCCGAGAAAAGCCTACAGATACAGAATAGAGAATGAAGTTGTCTTGCCAGGATGACCGGATCCGGAGCTTTGTACACCAGGGGGCCGGGGGCCGGGCTGCAGATCGTCATTCTCACGTCTGCCCAGGACGCCTTCTTCCTCAGTCACCCAACCCTAAAATTCTTCCTTCACCCTTTGAGGAATGTCACCGGAGCCCCGTGGCCTTCTTTGCGAGCCCTTTGAATGTTGTTCCAGCTCCAAGGCTTAGGTACAGCAGAGCGAGAGTCTGATTCAGGGCCCATGGAGTGGGCCTTCACGAAGGCCTTGGACCCCATTGACCAGCGTACCCGGCTTTTCTTAGAGAGTCAAGGTAGAATCAAATAGCCTAGATCATCAGAGAGCCAGGATTGCCAGTACTGCTGTCTGTTCGTGTGATATTATCGACCCTACGCGAGCCCGAGTCTGTCGAGTGCTTCGACTGAGACATGAGCTGACGGGTGAGCACCTGCCAAGCTTTCCGGCTTACAGACAACAGCCAGGTCGAGGACGAAAACGCTCTCTCTTAATTCTTGGCGAGGTGATGTATAGCTCATACCTAAACTTTTCTCCCTTCAACACTTTGCAACACTTACACGAGTGTCTCACGGTCTACTTGAATTCTCCACATTGAATCCGACATCACATTGATCGAGACATTTTTGTTAGCTTGTCAACCCTGTGATCGGCCCTTTTCTCGGCGGGATCCGAGATCTCGCGGGGGGGAATAGGGCACTGACAAGCCCGCATCGCAATGGCAAAGCAGCACACCGGGGTCCATGAGCACCAAGCCAACGACTCGCCTGTTCTGGATCCTTTACGTCAAGACGATGAACCTGCGATGCCTACCTAATAATCACACGATTCCAGACTTTTCAGCATACAACCAGTCTTGCATATGCAAAAAAAAATCTCGCTTAACAGCGGCGGACTAATTCCCCTGGTGAACCGAAATAACAATAAACTCAAAAAAGCTCAAATCATCCTACCCGTCATAAGATCTTAACAGACAAGGTCGCACTCCGTAGGTAACCGACCATAAAACTTTTTTCTCCCTTCTCTTGTCTTCGACCGAATGATCCGCAATTATCTGCGCAGATCCGGGGGTTTTTGGTGCGAATTCTCGCAGGTGGCTTAAGATCCGCGCGACGAAGCTAAGCGGTTCGTGCTACTGCCCAATTCAGGTCAAACAAACCTCACCGGTCGCGGGTGGTGCCGGCTTGAGGCTTGAAGGGGTCTCAGTCTGACATCGTCGTGTCTCTCTTTTTGGATGTGGAACTTTTTTCTCGACTACGGAAGGGTATTGAAGTAAGTCTAGGGAGGGTAGATATGGCTCATCTAGGTGACCAATCAGGTTCTTGAGGTCAGAGATTTGGTGCGATGTTGTCATCGTTGCGGTATAGCTGGATAGACTCTCACAAGCACGAGGAACAGTCAAGGGGGTGTTATACGAAATGGAAAGTGTATATAAGTCACCGAAGAGCCTCGAAGGACTGATGATCATTACCAGAGATCACCAAACACCCATACCTCAACTATCAAACCACAAATATCAGAACACTTCCCACATCTAACCAACCACCTCAAAACTTCATATCAAACAACCTACCAACAATGCAATTCTCCATCAACACCCTCCTCTTCGCCCTCGCTGGCACCCTCAGCCTCGTCCACGCCTCCCCAGCCGGCGTCGCCTCCGGTGACCTCATCACCCCTCGCGAAGCGATCCCGTTCCCCGAGCCCAAGGCCAACTGCTGCTCCTGCGACCTCGAGGACCGCGGCGCCGGAAACTACGTCTGCAAGGTCGCCAAGAAGAGCATCTGCGCCGTGCCGCTCATCGCGTGCCCGCTCGACCCGGCCACCCAGGAGCAGTGCTGCTGCTGTGACCCCAAGACGCCCGCCATGCGCTGCAAGGCGATCCCCAAGGGTAGCGGCTGTATATGCACCGCTGTCAAGTGCCCTTTCCAGTTTGACATGTCGTTCTTGCCGGCGGGCGCTGTCTGAAGTCTCTACGGATAGAGTTGTGGGAATTTGATGAGATCGTCATGAGACGGGTTCAGGGATGAAGGGCTGGTTGGTGGTTCGGTTCAAGGGAGTCGTTAATGTGCACGATCTTGCGGGGATAACCAGATGAACAGACCAGCTTTCAGGGGGGGATTTAATGAATGTGACGAGAAACTAAAGAATAAATTGTTCCAATGTACTCATTGTTAGTGAATTGATCGATATAAGTGACGTCTTCCGCTGGTGATAAGTTCATCTCATCGAGGCTACGGTTTCGGAATGCAAATCTGGCTAAAAGATCTTGGCAGACCACATTGGTTTTCCATAGCTCAGGTATCCCTGCATGATTGCTTTCGAAGGGAGTTTGTGAATATTGAACGTGCTGGGGATCAAGAACTTGCATTTTCGGACAGAGTCCAAAGTCCGCAGCCCACGGGGCATCCCTCGCCTCATCTCGGCAGATGGAGCAAAACAAAGTTTTTCCGTTGTTCGCTGGCATTTGCCTCGACTCGAGGGTCAGCGAGATGAACGAGACGTTGGTTCGGCAGCAGATGGTGATCCACAATCTATTTCCCCGATATCCTTGACAGACTTTCTTTGGCTAAACTATCTTTGGCCAGGGGTCCTTCGGGTTCACCACGCTACCCTTATCCTGCTATCTTTATCCGTCTTTGGTATTCGAGTAGATTTTGATAACCCCGCGTGACTAACAAGCGACTGCTGACCACAAGCGCGACTAACTTTGACTGAGACGGGGAAAGGAGAGAGGGGGCTTAAGGGACGAAGGATATCAGCGGAGGCGGAGGCGGAGGCGGCGGCGGAGTGAAGGCCGCGGGTTGGTGTAGTGAAGCTGAGCGCGATTGCAAGGTGTGGGGATGATGGTTTAGGATGGCGCTATGCAGCAGCGGAGCTCCGCTATACATGGAGGCATGATAATACGCGTGAGCTTAACGGGTTACTGTGTGCGCGTGGAAACTTGGAGATGTCATATAAGAGCGCAATTTCCATATTCAATGTCACAAAACTCAAGCTCAGAGGCATTGGCGATCCAAGACACCCATAGTCTAGTCCCCATCACTCGGCCTTGACAGCTCCCCAACGTCGTTGGAACTCGACTTCTGCTCACTCAGACTTGATCACAAGTAAAGCACACAGATCTCTTGTTATTACCCCAACTTTACTACCCCCTGTCTCCCGTTCTTTGCCCCGAACTCACCGCAAGCATGGGTTCTCTCCCCGCACCCCCGGCCCAAGCCGAGTACCAGATCTTGGAGAAGCCAAGCCGAAGCGGAAGAAAGCTCCGCATCGTATGTCTCGGCGGCGGCGCCAGCGCTCTCAACTTAGCCCATGAAATCGATACCTGCAAGACCCTCGACCTGGACCTCGTCTGCTACGAAAAGAACCCTTCCATCGGCGGCACCTGGTATGAGAACCGCTATCCAGGCTGCGGATGCGACATCCCCTCTGTCAACTACCAGTTCTCATGGGCGCCGTCCCCAGAGTGGACGAAATTGTGAGTTTGAGCGTCTTCTTACGTCTCCGGCGTTCGCGTGCGGATACTGACATTGTTTTTGGTAAAGCTACTCGAGTGCTCCGGAGATCCTGCAGTATTTTAAGGACATCGCGGAGAAGTATGATCTCAACAAGTACATCCGCCTCAACCACACCGTGACGGGAGCGCTCTGGAACGAGGGGAAACAGAAGTGGAGCATCCAGATCCAAAAGGCAGACGGCACCACGATCGAAGACTCAGCCGATATCTTTGTCAACGCCAGCGGCGTGCTCAAGTACGTGACATTCTTCCCTGATTGTTGTATGTCTATGGCTAACGCGGAATCTGCAGCAAGTGGAAATGGCCCGCCATCAAGGGCAGAGAAACTTTCAAAGGCAAGATGATGCACAGTGCCAACTGGGATAACAGCATCGATCTTACGGGCAAGAAGGTTGGCGTGATTGGCTCTGGTTCTTCTGCAGTTCAAATCGTTCCCAATATCCAGCCGAGTATGTCTTTTAACAATCCTTACCCCATATTTCCACAAGAAATCAATCTAACAGGTCTGAAGTCGTCGGTAGTCTGAGTTGTTTCATCAGAAGTTCTTCCTGGGTCGTCGGCGGCTTCGGTCAGCGCTTTGCTGGAAAGAAGGGCAGCAACTTCGAGTGTAAGTCGTCAGATCACAACCCAGAACTCTTGACAATCTTCTGACGCATGTAACTGTAGACAGCGAAGAACAACACGAGATCCTTCGAAAAGACCCCAAGAAATACCTCGCATACAGGAAGAAGATTGAGTCCGAGTTGAACTCCCGCTTCCGCTTCATTCTCAATGGCTCAAAGGAACAGGCCGATGCCAAAGCGGTAGGTTCTATTCCAGTTTCGTCTCCCCAGATCTTTGATTGACAAGTCACAAGTTCGCGGCCGAAGATATGCGCAGCAAGCTCGCCAGCAGACCGGATCTCCAAGACCTCATCATCCCGAAAGACTTCGCCGTCGGCTGCAGGAGGCCAACTCCTGGAAACGGATACCTCGAGGCGCTCTGCGAAGACAACGTGAACGTCGTCTCTTCAAGTATCCAGGAAATCACACCCAACGGAATGAAGACTGCAGATGGAGTGGAACACGAGTTCGACATTATTGTCTGCGCTACGGGCTTCGACGTTAGCTGGAGGCCGCACTACCCTACGATAGGCCGCGATGGTGTTAGTCTCAGCGAGTACTGGCGGGATACACCAAACACCTACCTCTCCATGACAGTCGCCAACATGCCGAACTACATCAGTCAGTCAACCACCCTCCTCTTGAGTCTAATGCGAGAACTGGGGCTAACATCTGCATCAAAGTCTTCAACGGTCCTTACGGTCCCTACGGCCACGGAAGTTTCCTCCCCATCACCGAAACGGTGGCGAGATACGTGATGCAAATGCTCCACAAGATGTCAGAAGAAGAGATATCCTCCTTCTGCCCAAAGCAGGAGGCCGTCAACGACTTTGCCGAGCACCGGCGCAAGTTCCTGCCGCGTACGGCATGGACCTCACCATGCCGATCCTGGTTCAAGAGCGGCACTGTGGACAAGGAGCCCATGATGTGGCCAGGCTCGCGTATCCAGTTCTTCGAGACAATTGCCACACCGCGCTGGGAGGACTACGATCTCAAGTATACGACGAGCAATCGGTTCGGATACTGGGGCAACGGCTTTGCGCAACGCGAGCAGGATGGCCGAGATTTGACCTGGTACCTTGGACTGATTGATGGCGTTGATGAGCAGCCTGCGCTGCCTGACGAGGATTTTGAGGAGTTTCTCATGAACAAATAGAATGTGGATATAAATACCGTGTTTGAGTAATTGAAATAATTTAACGCACAATCCTTTCCAACAGGTTTGTTATGTTGCCTGCAGGTCAAAGATCAGTGATTCAGCTAATTCGTAGTGACTCTTTTGCAAGCAATTGTTCTGATAATTCTCTTCCTGTTGCGATTGTGACCCAGAGCAATTGCTTGCAAACCGGCGGTCTCTTTGTCCCGGTGAGTGCGAGATGGCTTCAACACAAATATGCGTAGACTTACGAGGCGTCGTAATGAAGCCTAAGTTTTCTAAGCCTCCTCTTTCTGACATCCCTGAACAAAACTTCATATAAGGAGCCTATATAAAGGTTTGGAAAACAACCAAGAACGTGGTTTCTGATCCCATCGAGCGCTTGATGAATCTATCTGCTGTTTTCAAAAGTCGATAAAAAGTGTGTAATGCAATTATTCCAGGCTCAGTCTAATAATGAACTATATCACATGCTTCCCTACGATGTGCGGTATCAAGACTGACTGGCAGCTTGCGGAGTCAAAGCTGACAGGATTGAGTTGGTATCACGCAGTTATTTGGCTCAATCATACACGAGAGATGTAATGTCTGGTGTCATAAGGATACGGGGTGGCCGGCTGGTGATGCATGTCCATTCTGTAATAATTCCTGGAGATGGAAAAGACATGTCTGCATTTACCTTTTCAATCTCAATATTCTAGAACATTACAAACTCAAGCCGGCAAGTATCTCAATGATAAAAGTGAGCCAGTGCATCCCTCTATGGCGCTCTCAGACAAGAGTACTTGACACTCCTAAAGAACATATCGGAAGGCAGGCTGCTCAAAATCCGTCAAATCCAAAAACTCAGTTCCTGATGCGATGACCTCCGGCTCCTCCGCCGCCTTCTTATCCCGCCGCTTGTTTTCCCAGATGTTGACAAGCCGAATAGCAACGATGGTGCAGGCGGCAAGGCCATACATGATGGCGACCATGAGCTTGCCGTTGTGATAGTTGGGCGCTTCGTTGGAACGGAAAGTCTGCGGGCCGATCCAGTTACCAGCTCCGTAAGCGAGGATCTGGAGTCCGTTGACAGTGGCCTTCTTCGTGTAGCCGAGAGTGTTGTTTGAGATCATGACCATGACGAGGCACCATGATGAGCCCGCGGCTCCGATGAGGTAGTAGCCGACGAGCAAGGCACCTTGAGCTGAGAGGGGGATGACGATCATCATGATGCCGCCAATCATCGGGATGAGGATGGCGATGAAGGCGAAGAGGGATCGATCCATGAATTTGTCCGAGAGGTACGTGAAGAGGAGCTTGCAGGTAATATCAACAACGCCTGTTGGCATGTTGAGAAGGAGGGACAGGCGGGAGTTGAAGCCAAAAGAGTTGATAATGATGGATCCAAAGGCAGTGATACCTCCGTTGGGAATGTTCATGAGCAGCGAGAAGAGAACGTAGAGGTACGTTCGGGGGTCCTTGAAAGCCTCGTAAAACTGATCCCACTTCCACTTGCGACTTCCGATACCCTGGAAATTGCCACGGATGCGCTCGATGGCAATTGTCTTCTCTCGGTGGTTGAGGAACTTGGCATTGGTTTGGTTGTCGGGCATGAACCACCAACAATAGACGCCAGTGATGACGGTAGGCAAGCCAAGGACCAGGTACAGAACCTTCCAAGTTGCCAGGACTGTGTTATGGGCACCAGAAAGGCCGTAGGCGATGGGACCAAGGGTCAACAGGGCAACACCATTGCAGCTGAGCCAGTAACCCATGCGCTTTGCCTGCTCGTTCTGCTTATACCACGCCGAGGTCAAGATGACGAAAGCTGGTGTCACGGTGGCTTCGAGGGCGCCGAGGAAGAAGCGGACCGAGAGGAGGCCGGCGTAGTTGAAAGCGAAGACGTGGCAGACTAGGACAACACCCCAAAGGATGATGTTGGCCGATGTGTACTTGCCGAGAGGCAGGCGTCGAAGGAGATATGTCGTAGGGAACCTTGAAGTAATCAGCAACATAGTCTTTAGTTCTGAGATGGTAATGAAACTCACTCCCAGAGGAGGTAGCCGGCGTAGAAGATGGAAGAAGCCCAGCTGTACTCCTGACTTTTGGGGTTGAGGCCCGTATCCTCACGAATGCCCATCAACGAGGCATAGTTTAGGGACGTCTTGTCAGCGAATTGAAGAGCATAAATCCACATCAGAAGGGGCAAGATGGCTCTGTCAATCTTCCATAGGACTTTTCGTTCCTCTTCAGGGGTGAAGGTGACTTCCTCTCCATTGGCAAATGCCAGGGCCGGATCAACTTCGCCATGCTTGAGCTTCTCCATGCTGCCGTCCTCGAAATCGGTATGGGTTCGGATGACATCGCCACCGTCTGGCTGTGCTGTCTTCTTGTTGATTTCAGAAGACATTATTGGGAACTTTGACCGAGTGAGGTACTGATGAACGGTCTCTGTAGTGGGTGTCTGGAGATGCGCTGGTCGAAGACCCTCACGACACAGGACTTCCTCTTGATATGTGAGAGTGAAAGAGAGGGAAGGTCCAAGTAGAGGTCTACCTCAAAGTCGAAGAGCCAAAAGTTTTGTCGAGGTTGGCCTGATCAGGTTGGGAGTAGCTAAAAGCAGATGCCAGGAGGTCTCAAGGGACTGGTTGGGAAAGCTCGGGGTTTATAGGTGTCCTGTGCTGAGCAATAGCAGCAGTAAGTCCTCTCTTTCTCATCTTCATTGAGGCTGATCTTGGAGCGATTGGCATGGGGTGGCCTTTGTGGTAGTAGCAACCCCAGCTACGCTCGACTTGAGCGTGGCTTGGGCTGGTTATCGCTGAGATAGGGGATTTTCACATCAAGGTCGGTCATGCTGCTATCTTGGATCCACCGTCGTCTCATGCATGCCAACGGAGCTCCGCCCCCGCATTTTGGGGTTGGCCCGGTCGACGCAGCGAGCTCCGCAATCTTGGGGTACGACGGGATGAGACATCCATATCCCGGCTGAGTGCCGTTGCCGTTATCTCCGAGTCTTTCCTCGCTCCTTGACACACACTCTAACACATGGCGCTAGATAACATGACAGTTGTCTATGGAGCTAGTATCCAGCTGGATGGATCAGCGGAGCCCCGTTCCCTCTCCCCGGATCCGGGTCAGTAGGTCATGGTTAGCTGGCTTTGTGGGATATGTACACCTAGTCATGTAATTTGGAGTGACGCAAATCCCTGTACCAGTACACTGTCTGGTGTTACTGGGAAAGGTTTGGGCTATCCGTGATATCTGGTTGTTCAATATTGAACTTTGTAGAGGTATAAGGGGCAGTGAATCGTCAATCATGACAGCAGGAATGATTTCTTGCCTTCGTGCACTATTTTGACAAATTTTCCGTCTGAAGAACGGTCCAAGTGACTGACTTCAAAGACAAATTCATTCTAATTAGACTGTCTGCTATTCTCGTTCCAAAAAGGCAATGAGGCTTCGAGCCGAGCTGCACCATAGATTGACGAGCTATCCAATGATTCTCCTGCATACTTCCTAGCGGCCTCCATACGGCACAACGCTGTTTCGATAGTCGGTATTCTTGTACCATGCTCCTCGGCGATCCTCACCGCGTGTCCGGCATCCTTGGCCGCCAGGGACACTGCGAAGCCAGGGGGTGTCCCCAAGGGTGGCGCGTATGCGCCCGTTGTCATGCGCTTCGAGTAGCTCTCGATAACGGGGCCGTACATGTCCCTGATGAACTGTTCCATCTGGCGGGTACCGAGCCCGGTTTTCTCGGCAAAGACTTGCGCTTCGGCAGTCAACTCCTGGAAGCCAATGACAAAGATGTTTCTGTTCCAGAAAGATGTGATTAGTATTGTGGGCAAATTCCAATCTCGGACCGATTTGGTTCAACAATGGCCAATAATAAAACGCAATGCTCACCCTGATATCTTGAGCAAGCTTGATTTACGGACATCTTCGCCCATATCTATTATGCTTTTTCCCATGACACCAACCACAAACGGCCTCAGCTTTTCGATAGCAGTGGGGGGGCCGGCCATGGCAAAGATGAGCTGACCAGCCGCCGCCATAGGGCTAGCTCCAAAGACAGGGGACGCAACGAATGTAGCGCCCACTTTAGCAAGACGTTCGGAGCACCTCGCTGCAGTATCTGGATGGACTGTTGATGTATCAACCCATATCTTGCCTTCGAGTATGGCGCTGCTCCAAGTGTCGAGAGCCTTCGATACAAGACTGTCCAGGACCTCATCGTTTGAGATCTGTGATGGTCAATAAGCAATTGCGGAAATGCCACGAAATTACAAGCACGATTAGAAACTACCATTGTGAATATGACGGATGACTTGAGGACCAAAGTCTCGAAGTCTCGTTGAGGAAGTCCCCCGGCTTCCCGCAGAGATTCACCTCGCGAAAGCGTTCGGTTGCTGTACCGAAGAGGCGGTAGACCCTTCGATGCAAGGTGTTTCTGCAGATTCAGTGCCATGCCAATTCCCATTGACCCCAGACCAAACTAGAGTCACGTGTGAGTGAACAAGGGAATGATGACTATAGTAGGGGAAGTAATACCCATCCAAAATTCTCCTGTGCAGCCATGATTTTCTTGGCGTCTGTTTGACGGGGACACAATCAACGTTGACTTTGTGTAGGATATAGCCGGTGGTAAGCCCCTTTGGAAGATTGAAACGACTCGGGAAATTCGGGATGTCACAGACTACTCCAGGTGACAATTCAAGTGCCTCTTGAAAGTGTAGATATACAGTTCGAGATAAGTGGTGGCTGCGGCGGAGCTCCGCAGCAACCCTAGTCCGGGGCAGCGGCCTACTCGCCGCGCACTAGTCCGCACACCCTTACTCATAAGCCATACCACCAGCCGAGATGACCTCCTCGAGCACCGTTGTCATGAAGGACCCCATTGCCCAAACAGGTCTCCCCTTCCAGAACTGCAATACAGTTTCCATGAAGCGTACCTCGCTCGCCTCCGACGCCATGCCTAATGCGGTAGACTCCCGAACCGAGAGGCGCCGAGTTTGGCCATCGATGTCCTCTTGTCGCTGCAAGACTTCAAGGATGGAATTGAAGACAATGGTGGAGGCCTCAAACCGAGTGCGGACGGTCGGCTGGGTCTCTGACTTCCGTCGCATCTCTCCCGTTGCCCATCGCAGTAATCTCCATATTGCCAGGAGGATCTTGTATGAAGCCACCGTCGCCCACGGCGCTTCTCGCAACGGATCTTGCCTCTCGATGCTTGTCACACTTGACAGGACGTCCATCAAGTCATCAAGGAAGATCAACATCCCGTCATCGCCGGAGTTGTATCTGAGGAGGTTTTGCAACGATCTGCGAGCTCCAACTTGAAGTCCCATGGTGAGATGTGTCGCGGTGGTGAGGCCAGCAACGACGCTATTCTCCACGATACCACCAATCAGAAGATCATCGGGTTTGCAGAGCGCAAGCTTAACAGATAGCGCGATACGCTCAGCAAAGTTCAAGATGTGCCAGTTCAAGCTATCTACCGCTGCGATTTGCGTTGTGATGATCTCAGAGACGTATCGTAAAGCTGCACTGACCTGTCGGTTTTGAGATTGAGTGAGAATGTGGTACGCGTTTGGGTCGGCCAAAGCCGGTGGGAGTTGATAGTAGCACCGGGTAAAATCCCTGACGAGTGAATCGAGACTGGTGAGAACGAAGAGTGTTGCCATCGGCGAAGCACGTAGCGCCGCTAAAAGTTGCGGACTCGGTGTGTCCGTCATCAATGATTGCATGGCAAGGTTTAGTGATTTTGTTGTTGGGCAAGTCATGCCAGGCGTGTCGTGAGACCGGGTCAGTCCGACGGTTCGGGGTTCGTCTCCGAGCCGTTGAGCCCATGCTAACGATGTGTCCGCTTCCCATAATGATGAAGCAAGGGGCAGCTCCCAATCGAGCTCGGTGGGAGTGGTAAGCGGGCGAATGTTGCAAGGGGAGAAAACATGAAAGTCGAGAAACAGCAGAGTGTACATGGATAGCTTCATGGACTCCGACTCAACGTATGAAAACCAGTGATCGTGTAATGTCTGTTCTTCCGAGTCTCTGAACCTGGATGTTGACTGGAAAACGTTTTGACGGAGGAGACCGAGGTCTCGGGCGGCCTATTCAGGTCAGGTTAATGAGAAATTAGCCAGCACCTATCAGTATGAACATCTTACGTCTACAATCCATCGCAACATCTTCTTTGATTTGTCGAAGTCAGATGCATTGCCAGTGAAGGCCCCATAGATTATATGCAGGAGCCATGCTTGCATAACCCATGTCCTGCGGATTTCTCTCCAGTCCGCCTCAACCTAGCATAGGTGAGCATAGTACTAAAACAGTCAATGCTTGACTTGATATCGCAGTTCAGACTTACAACTCGCCAAAGTTCATCATGGCCATGATTCCATAGGGTTTGGCTCTTCCGCGTCAAAGATGCCGTTTCCTCCTCAGACACATTCCTAGAAGCATATAGCATGCCAATTGAAACGATGATCTGCTTCGATAACTTGGGTAACTCATTCCCTAGGCTTTGTCGATGCACAAGTGGGAATGATGGATGGAAATTCTCGAAATACGTTGATACGTAAGTTTCTGTTCCGCTCGTCATAATCCTGAGGAATCAGTTAGTTGTGAAATGAGACCGTATCTTTGGATAACCTACTCCGTCACTAGAAGCTCATCCGCGTCAGGCACTTCTGCAGCTTCTGGTGGGCTATTTTGGTAGATGGTGTCATCTCCAACTCCAGCGATAACGCCTTCCTGAGAAGTTGAAAAGGGCGAATCATCCTGGTCGTCTGGTGAAAGAGCAGTGTCTTCAAAGGCCGGTGCCGGTTGCTCCGCTCCGTTCTGAATACCGGCGACCATCAACACACGGCTGAACGTGCCTCTACATCTTTCGGCGTGTCTCTTGCACACATCCTTTCTGGTGAACCTGGCTTTACAATTTTCGCATTTGAACGGCCTGCGGCTATCGCTACCATGTCCTGGCAAGTGTGAGCTTCGCAACTTTGAAATTTTGGGGCTGACACATACTTGAGCGTTTATGTCGTTCCAAGTTTTCCTTTGACGTGTCTTAGTCACCATGATTGAGTGGAGGTTTAAGGATACCTACATTTCTCGTAAATGTCTGCGTGCACTCTGTGCAGGTGAAGGGCCGCGAACTCATCATGGGCGCAATGCTGCTTTTGATGTTCGGGTGGACGTTGAGGACCCCGGCAAACGGAGAAGTAGCTAAAGGGGTGATGGGCCCGTGCGTCTATGCTTATCGATTCGTCTTGTTGCATACTACAACTGAGGGTCTGCCTATTGGCATACTCCTCTACACTAGACTCCTACGCCACACAGGCGAGGGCGAATACAATTGAAAATGAAGCTGAAACTTTATTTCATAACGTTTCCAATTAATAAATACTTTATTTCTTATGATGAAACACTTCATGAGTCGTTATCAATCTCACAGACTCTACAGCCAGAGAGTTGTCAGTCTTGAGTCTAGATTCTTAGCGATTTGCGAATGAGGCGGGCAAATTCTCAGTTCCCCATAGGTAGAAGTTTTCAGTCATGAATGCATGAAGTATTGAGAAATACATCCTATAAACTGTGTTTCAAGGAGCGACTCAGCGATTAAGGTGTAAAGATCTGTCACGATGTCCTTTGTAAATGGTAGGGTTGAGTACCTACAGTTACTACTAAGTCTTCGCAGTTTATTTAGGTTTCACTCGAACGAAACTACAAAGGTAGGTAGCAAAAGGAGGTCAATTTTCGTCTCTAGAAAGAAGAAAAAATAACAAAGAAACGCTTTAGGCTCGTCGAGAGCTGTTTCGAAAATCCAATCACATCTCAAGCTTGATGTTTTTGTCAATAGCACCCGACTCAAACGTCCGAATCATAACTCCAGTAGCCGTATCATTCCACGCAGTTGTTTCTCCTTGTACGAATCCGCTACTTGTGCAGTAATCCATGATCCTTCCCGCAGTTCTTGCGATTTCCTGGCTATGGTTCGGGAGTATCTTGTCAGTCAAAGTAGCTTTGAGGAGCGAGGAGGCCTAAGTTGAGGACGAGAGCGAGCGCTTACCAAGTTGACTGGTGCAGAGATTTCTTGTTCTTCCTCCATCCGAGAATGAAAGTTTGCCCATTTGAGCGGCAGAACCCTGTCACCTCCTTTTCCATAACAATGCACTTGTTGTCATCTTGGTTTGCAAGCCACTGAATGCACCAGGCGGCGTTCTCAATCTGCAGTACAGTAAAATAGAATGCAGACTGTCAGCCAGATGAACTGTTTTGTGACCCACTGAGATAGAGTGGATAGACATCAAGACATACCGGTGCCATATTTGTGGGGAAGCCGTTGCATCGAACGGTGTTGATATCAATGATCTTGCCACTTTCAGAAGTCTTGGATTTGAGGAAGACTTTATCGCGCTTATTTGATTGACTTCCATTGGATTCTTCAGACCAAGAAGTGTTGCGAGGGGTTGTAGATTGCCAGCCTATTGCGGAGAGTGGGATGTTAGCAGATAATTCAGCACCTTTCTTGGTCCCATACCACAAATTTACACGAAGTCATGGGCAGTTGAAGAACACACCGATGATGTTCCGAGATCTAATTGAAGCTTCTGCTGCCTCTTTAGCAGATATGTGCTGAGCCGTGGGGTTGTTGATAATATCATCAGCCCATTGCTCGAAGGTGAAAGGTGGGGACGAGCGTGGCGGACTAGGTGATCGAACATCAGTCGGAGCCGCAGCTATCAAAGGAGCAGTTGCCAGGGCAAAGATTGCAATTCTGAGTAGAAGAACCATCTTGGATAATTCTGGATGACGAGATGATCATGGCCTGTCGATACGGAAACGGAAGCTGTAGTGCTGGAATTCCAATCGACTGCTGAGATCTGTCCATATGTAGAAAGGGTAGAAGCCTGTTATATAGAGATGGTGGACCGACTGGACAACATGAGTCAAATTCTGGATGTCGTTTTGCTTTGACTGTTGATTGACCGCATTGGGACCGCAGTGTTCGTCGTGGTACTACGGTACCAAGATGCCCACTCCCTTGCTCCCTTGGCTCTTTATTCTCTTCTGCCCTGCGAGCCAAAGCATGTTTTCTAAAAAGGATTTGACACAAAGTCTCCTTTCGATTTAATCAAAGAGAATGCTGGAAGTCTTACCCCTTGATGGCGCCAAATGGCGTACAGGCCTTGGGCCACTACGTAAGCTGCGTGAAATTGAAATCACCCTCGCCTCAGGTCATCGATACCGTCAAGCAACACCTGATCTTTCAGAGCACTTTAGATAGCTTTGTCGTACCTACGAGAAGAGAACAGATTCGTTTCAAAATGAAGATCTGACGCTGTGGTGCCTTTGATATCTCGAAGAGCTGATATCCTCCAGCTCGGCGCACTTCAGTCAGTCAGGGAAACGCTCGTACCACTGGTAAATACATGGCGCTGATAGCATGGATACTCATGTGTAATCCATGCGACTTAACTTGTTTCCTTTTACTTAAGAACTGAACTCATAGATCGAGTAAGCCCTCATTCGCTCAATATCAATGTCTCCTTCTTCAGAGTGTGATCTTGCGATCCTCGCGAATATTTGTCTCGAATGTCACCGCTGCCACGGCCCCACCGACCCCACTGGCTCCGGCGATCAAACGGCCCCTCATCAATATCCCTGCCCGCCCGCCGTTTCAGGAGTCTCGGCCGCACCCTCCGATCTTGCACCAATCAGACGGCCACCCATCCCCCGTCAGGAGGCACCCGCCACGAGAGCCACGGCGAGTCAAAAACCCAATTCAACACCTTACATGGGGTAGCTACCTCCCCTGATCCGGAGCTTGCCGTCCTCTTTTTCGCGCCAATCTTTCATCCTTCTCTTCGGATCTTGCCTCCTTTTAAGCTTCTTTTCCACCCCCACCACCACTCACTTGACAGGTGCCGATCGCATAGGTAGCGTAGGGCACATTTTGTTCTCACCAAAGCTCCTCACCATGTCTCTAAAGACTCTCTTGCCGTTGCTCGCACTTACCGGCGCGGGCCTGGGTTGGCAGCACAAGACCGACACCGAAGTCCGCGATGCCCTCAAGGCGAACGAGCACAGCCTAGTAGCGTGTAAGTTGTACCAGTCTCACGAGACCTCTCTCCGACAGCATGCTGACGCCATGTACAGTTATTGAGGTAAGCCGAGCCTCTGGTCCTTGAGCTGATGCCCTTGCGAATACTCTCACGAGTTCGATGCTGCCGCCACATATTAGCAACGCGCTGACCTTAACAAAGCCCTCAACGTACGACATTCTGCACCTCTACAGCAACATTCGTTAACACGGACAACAGCGACGCCAGCACAGCCCTCGAAAAGCACTGGTCCGCCGTCGAAGATGCCGTCCCGGCCGCTCTTTCAGTAGACTGCTCGACTTCAGCCTCGCTCTGCTCCGAACACGACGTCGCTTCCTACCCCGCCATCCGTCTCTACCGCCAAGGCGGCATGAAGCACCACTACCGCGGCCCCAGAAAGGCCTCTGAGTATGTTCATCATCATCGCCCCCCCCCCCCCCCCCCCCCCCCCCCCCCACCCCACCCCCCCCCCCCCCCCCCCCCCCCCCCCTCCCCCCCCCTCCCCCCCCCCCCCCCCCCCCCCCCACTCCCCCCCCCCCCCCCCCCCTGATCACCTCACAAAGGAGCTTCAGCTAAGCCGCCCGCGTCTCTCTTTTTTGCAGAATCACCGCCTTCGTCCGCCGCATGCTCCGCCCCGCCGTGGTCCCTCTCGACAGCAAGGCCGCGAAATCCTTCAACAAGGACGACGACGTGGTGTTGATCGCGCACATGGCCGAGTCCGAGACCAGCCTGCGCGAGCGCTTCACCGAGATGGCCGGGCGCTACCGCGATCGCTACGTCTTTGGGCTGACGACGATTGACGAGGCGCCCGGGCGGATCGCGTGCTATAACAACGCCGACGGCGCATTCCACATGACGTCCGAGCTGGACGAGGTCGACTCGATGGAGAAGATGCTGAAAAAGTGCGCGTCGCAGCTCGTGCCGCGGTTGACGAGGAGAAATGAGGCCGAGTATTTAAGCGTCAGTTGGCAACCCTTTTGCAGTCTTACAGATGTTTTTCATGTAACGTCCAAGAGGCAAACTACTAACGTATGAGATGTCCACAGTCCGGCAAGTCGTTGACCTACTTCTTCTCGACGGTCGAAGAGAACCTAGACTCTTGGACATCGGCTGTGAAACCCATGGCAAAGCAGTACCACGAGTACATCACCTTCGTGACGGTCGACCTCGGCGAGTACCCCGATATGCCGTCGCTCTTTGGTCTGCCGCCGGATGCCACCGAGGGCGTGGCGGTCTATAACCCGGCTGTGGGCTTGGCGTTCCCGTTCAACGGTGACAAGATCACGGTAGACGCGGTCGCGCAGCACATCGCCGATATCTCTGAAGGTAACGCCGATGCCTGGCAGGTGGGTGAGCCGACTGCGGATGAGGAGATTGTGGAGCAGATCATGGAGGAGGTCCCAGTGAAGGGGCGAGACGGTTCCAAGGTGGAGACTGAGGAGACCAAGGAGGCAACCAAGGAGACTGGAGAAGAGAAGCGTGAGATCCACGACGAGCTCTAGGCAAGCAATCTTATCGTGGTTGTGCGCTGTTCACACTCAACGGTTGTTTCCGGGGTTCCGATCACTGGTCCGATAGTAGGACAACATCCAAGACATCGCTCGAAACAGGGTCGCTGCCCACTATTGCTGATCCGAAGAGAAATCAAAGATACCAAAGCAAGCCGGCTTGTAGTCTTAATGAAACTGATATCTGCATCCAGAACCTGAGGATTGGCATTCTCGACGTTGGCAGAAAACCAGTTGCCTCAAAATCACAGCAGCAAACTTGGCT
This sequence comes from Colletotrichum tamarilloi, assembly GCF_030869305.1. Taxonomy (NCBI): domain Eukaryota; kingdom Fungi; phylum Ascomycota; class Sordariomycetes; order Glomerellales; family Glomerellaceae; genus Colletotrichum; species Colletotrichum tamarilloi. The sequence goes on from NW_026849398.1 coordinate 590,181, forward strand.
GCGTATGGCAAAGGAAAGAAGGCAGCCAGACAAGAGGATCAGCTGGCAGTGAAGGAAGGGGGTGGCAGCAGAGCCCGTCCGTCTTCTGCTTACCCAAGCCCTCTGGGCTAGGCGAATTTCACACCATCTCGAGCGCAATAGACGCCCTTATATAGAAACAGACATCAACGTCGATATGATTGCTTCGCGGAGCCGGGCACCGCTCCGTCGTTACCATTTCTGTTCTCAAGCCACCGAACAATGATCAGATTGTACGTGAAAGCTGCTTCGGCGGCGACGGACTATGCCCCGCCAGCCAGCCTTCGTGATAAGTAACCCCGAACACGCATCGCGCGCACCGCGGAGGAAAAGAACCGGAATGAGGGTGGGACGGACCTGCGTTGCCTGCCAGCGTAATACGTTACACAGGCCGCCAAAAAAGAAAAAAGTCAACAAAATCGCCACCATTTCGGAGCCGGATGAAGCTCCGTTAGGGGTTTGTCTACGTTGAACCAAACGTTCTTAGCACGTTGTTCGTTCTTGTTCCAATCAGCGACTCCAGGACCTCGTACAGTGACCCAAAGACCACTGTTTCTCACTATTCCCGTATCCAAGATTCGAGTTAGTCCAAGACCCTTGGCTTTCTCTATCCCGCGGAGGCGGGCTGCCCCTCCGCTGCCTGCCGCCGCCTCGGCTCTCAACTGAGTCAACTGAGTCAACTCGGCTTCTTCCTTGGGATCAACATCCCCTCTCCCAGACTCCAGAGAGGTTCGGAGCGGGCTCCGTGTTGATTTGAGCCAATCAGTTTGCTGAGCCGCGGAGGCGGACGAGGCCCCGTCTTCAATCCCGAACCGAGACACTAGAGAGAGAGGTGCCACTCCCGCGGTCCGCGGAGGCGGGCATTTCCTCCGTCGCGGCCGTCCCAAATCTCAGACTTCAGGCCTATAAGTTTCGCTGCTCAATCGGGACTATAAATCCACTCTGAATCCTCCAATTTGTATACTCGGGTCACATGACGCGAGTTTTCTCAACTTCACGTCTACATCGCGATGCTAATTTCCAACTCAGCGGGCCATTCGAGCCCAGCTGACTCCTACCTTGCGGATTTTAGAGGAATATCTTCAAAGTAGCAGCAGTAGCAGCGGTTCGTCCTTCTGTAGCTTTTGATAAAGCAAGTGTCAAGAAAAGTCCCCAAACCGAATGCCTAGTCACTGTGCTCCCGCTATACCACGTATTCTTGCGATTCACGGTCTTTTCCATCGTATGTTGCATTCGATTGACCTGAACGACAAGAGGATGCAGATCCACTCAAACCAAGCACATCCTTCACGTAAACAAAATCGCCACAAAGAATCAAGAGACAAGAATTCAATACAATCACCTTCTGCATCGAGTATTCAACCCTGAACTCAACCCGCATTAGACTCAATTCCTTCCTTCTTGGCACCTTCCGGATTGTCAGCTCAGATAAGGCCTTTTCAAGGTATCTATAAAGCCCCGCGATCACCAGATTGCTGTGCCGCAAATCCTTCTACGCCCGAAGACTCCTTCAGCTCGCTTACTCAAGATACGAGAGCTTGAAAACGCTGTAAGTCTTTCGTATAAGACAGAGAGGGGTTTCTGAGAACCGATGATTTCACTCGTTGCCTTACTCAACCCCCTCCCCCGCTTCTTGTCAGCTCCTGGTGCCCCCCGATACTGTCAATTAAGACAGTGATCACTCGAGGTTTAACGAATCCTATCGGTGGATGACTCCATAATAGGAATGTAGATAACATCCTCTCTCTTCATCACCTCGAATCTCCCAGCAAAAATGCCACATACCTTTGAATGCCAAACCTACATAAAGCATCACCAATTCTTTCAGTGAAGCACGTCAATCTCAAAGACAAAGGCACCATACTCCATCCACACAGAAGCCTAAATCCCACTTCTCCAAACACTTCCCCCCCCCCCCCCCCCCCCCCCCCCCCCCCCCCCCCCCCCCCCCCCCCCCCCCCCCCCCCCCCCCCCCCCCCCCCCCCCCCCCCCCCCCCCCCCCCCCCCCCCAAAATCAAAATGCAACTCAAATCTCTCTTCGCCCTCGCCCTCGCCGCCGCCGTCACAGCAGCAGCCGCCACCACCCCAGGCGGAACCGAGACCACCACCCTCGACAAGCGCGCCCCCACAAAGGCAGAGTGCTGCTGCTGCTACGGCGGCCCTTCCGTCGGCTGCGCCGCGGACCTCAACTGCGCGGGCTACACGCCCAGCATCGGCGTCTGCCTCGACACGCGGTGCCCGTTCAAATGAAACGGTGCGATTCGCAATGAGTAGTCTCTCGACTGGAACGGCGGATCTGTGCAGAAGGGGAGAAAAACAATAGGCTTGTGAGGACGGGTTTCCTCCAGAAGGCTTAGCAAGGTGCTGGGTGTGTATGCCGCCTAGATGGCCCATGGGGTGGTCTACTCAATTGTGTCGTTCCGATCCTTCCGGCACACGGAACCCGTTGCGAGGGAAACCCTGGTATTGTTCAGAGTGAGTTCCTCAGCTTTGGAGGAGCAGACTTGGGTGCCTTTGTTTCCAACTTGATAACTGTTCAATGACGTCATCAATAAAAGAACGCATTTCTCAAAATAATCTTTTATATTGGATCATCACCATGGGTTGCGTCGTGCTGTGACATCCAATATTACATGCCTGAGACTAGGCAACCATTTGCCTTGTCATCGGTATTCCGATCCTGGCGTCATCTTGCATGCGGCATCGTTATGTTGTCTGCCCTGCACGTTCGCATCGCCCTGCCCAACTGCAGCGCCGGTTCCCAGCATGGAAGCCAACGACATCGATTTTTCAAAGTCTATTCAATATTTTTCCTACCGCCTGCTCCTGATACGCTTTAAGGAGAATAGAACATTGGCGTCGAGTAGTTGCGTGGCTAACCTAGAGGAAGTCGACTCAGGGTACTTGGCTTGATTGCGATAGTGCGACATCTTGGGGATATCGCTCTCGGCAACCTCAACCTCAGCCTCTCCAAAGAAGTCGCCATTCGTGCATTACCCAAATGATACATGTAGCGCTGTGTTTATCACTGTGTGCTCTGCGCATATCAATCAAACCATTGAGACACAGGCTGGATAGGCATCTTTGTCTGTAGCCTGTAGCCTGTCTTACACGCTGTAGCAACACCTACTCCCAAGACCATCAGGGCTGAGTGCTAATACCAAAAGGTATACAGAAATACCCGTAAGAGCTCAAGACCTGGATCCATCAGTGTTCACAGATGCCAGTATATACTTTCGAGCTTCTCTAGAACGCTGTGGACGAATGCTTCTAACATGCGAATGGCCTCGAGGGGTAGGCCTGGTGGTATCGCAGATAGAAGAAAGACGGAGGCGATAAAGCGTAGGGTGTATGTGAACTAGAAATTGTCCACAGTAGTATGCATAAAAAAGGACGTTTCGCGATTATTTTGTCGTGTATGTCTCCCTCTCTCCCCCAAGTCCATGACCAGGGGGCTCGTGTACAAGCATATCCTAAGGTAGGTATCCCTAACCTAGTGGACGTAAAAAATGGATCTTCCTGTTGCCTCGACCCCGAATTCCGACCCCTCCAATGATATAATCTCTAATGGTATGTTTCCTCTAATTCCCCGTAAATCGCTCGCTAATCGCAAGTTTTCCGAGGTTCAAAAATCGCCGGTCGAAAGTAGGCAGTGTAGACTGTCAAGTCTCTGGTAGGTCTTCAAATCTTGCGGTTGATGATGAGCAAGGTTCAGGATGCTTGCGGCTCGGCAGCAGCAGCTTCGTCTCGGCATCTTTGGCACATGCACCATCCGCCGAGACTTCCCTTTGCCCAAGCCCTTCGTTGATCGACGGGCATTGTTACGTCGCAGTAGTGGTTCAAGACCTCTTCACCAGCCTTGAGCCCTCCTGGAGCGCCGCCCACAACCTTTGTCTTCCGCGCCCAAAGTGTCATCTGTCCTCCCCAATCCCATGTGACGTTCGGATCGCAGTCGTGGTTGGCTAAGCACCAAAGGGGGTGTACTGCAGCGACATCGGGTCGACCATCGCGTGGGTTCTTACGGGCTGATGCCGTTCCGCGGAATTTGCTGTAGAGGGTATTCAGAACCCACAAATCGTGTTCTTGAATAGTGCTATAAATGTCGACGTCCATCTTTTCGAGGATGTGGAAGGGTGTCTCGATATTGTACTTGAACGAGAAGGGCAGCGTCCATTCCGGCGGCGGATTCGCACTCGGTGAGATCTCGATATCGTTCGATGCGGAAGGCACAAAGTCACCCCAGATGTACTTGATCTGTGTCACATCCAAGGGATGTATTTCTTGGTGGTTGGACATGGCCAAGACACGCGCAAGAAGAAGCAGGTGTAATGTCTCATCGGCTTCCGAAGCTTCAGGGTCCTTGGCGATGGCGTCGACATCCTTCTCGCATACAGCAGGGTGGTAAAGTTCTTGCGCCATATCGTGACAGTGTTGGCTACAGAAAACTGTGTCGTAACATTCGTCGCAGCTGACAGCGGCCGGCTCGCTGCCCAACGGTGGCAGTTCCGCACTACACGCATCGCAGACTGGTTCCTTGAGGCGATTATTGGCGGTCAAAAGCGAATATTCTTCCAAGACGGCCTCTCCTGGCGCAATGTCTTGCGTCGCAAAGAGGCCCAGCTGATTGCAAGTGGGTATGATATCGTAGTCATCCATATCGCTGGCTGCCTCTAAAAGGACCGGGAGCTTAGACAATTGTACCGCACACTTGGGTGCAGACTTTGATAGTTCGGCGTTCAGAAATTCGAGGGACTCGGGAGCAAAACGGTCAGGCTCGTATGTGTTCCAGGGGTAGACTTCCCTCCGAACAAGCCCCCATTCCGGAAGAACGTTGATGTTGAAGTCGTCTCTGCGACATCTCCGACTCGCCACATGCTTGATGTATCCCATCGTTTGAAGGAGTTCGTCGTTCTCGGGAGCGATCAGCAGACCTCGGTCGCAAAACTCGTGCGCGCTTTTCAGGCATCCGCACAACAGAAGACTGAGGGCAAGAATCTGAAAGGCGCGAACAGAGGATAGTTTGGCTACATGAGCGACGAGGCTTGCTTGGTCTCTGGCCTCGTCTGTCAGATAGTCGCTTCCGAGCTTCGACAGAATGCCATGGTCCAGGACAATAGGTAGTGGGTCCAGAGGGCGGGATCCAAGAGCCTCGATAGCTTGCTCGTGATACTCAGAGCCCTCGTGGAGGACGTCGTCGGTCAAAAGAAGAGCTTTATAGGCATCGCCAGCGGCCAAGTCGGGGTAGCCCAATTCAGAGTGGACAACGGCACGTTCGAGGTAAGTGATCAAGTCGTATGGGTTATCGACCAAAGTCTCTGTGAGACGTCGGCGATGCTCGAGTAGACCTTCTGAGCGTCGAGTGTTTTCATCCTCCAAGGGCGACTCATTGCCCGTGGTAGTGGTGCTTGCTGTCGACATGGTGAAGAAAAGGAAGCTAGTAGCAAAGCGCTTGGGCAGCACTGTTCGGGGCTAGCATCCAACAAGGTGCAGGCAGGGCTGCTGATAAAAAGAAGGGAAACAAGGCAAAAGAAGGGAGATGCCGCCCAGGAATCGAGATCGAAATTGGATGCAAGTGACACTGACGTCAGTGAGGAGAATAACGATCCTGGTATTGCTGGGCTCAAGGTCCAAGTCGAGCGGACGTGTTGTGGTACCTTAATGGAACACCGTCTCGGGAACGGAACGGTGAGATGAACCTGAACCCTAGGAGGAAAAAGCCCGGCACACGGCTGCGCGCGGTTGTGTCTCGAGGTCTTTTTTTTTTTTTTTTTTAATTGTTTTATTTTTTTCGACTGAGAGGGGGTTTTTTTTGGGCAAAGAGAACGGGGCAAGCCCACAACTGGTCAGACCACTTTATGGCAACCCTGCCCGGGCTGTATCCGTTGGAAGTCGTTGAATTACAGCGTAAAGAAAGAGCCCGGGGAAAACGGATTTGAAAAATGGGGGAAACGAGAGTAAGTAGATTTGAAGGGGGGGGAAGGGCCGATGAAGGAAAAGAGGCGAGAATGAGATGGCAGGACTGGAAGGAAGGAAGGCGTCCTTATTCGTCAATCAGACGGAAATGAAGGTGATGCGATGGTGTTGGTCTGGCGGGTGATGGCGCGCCCTGATGCCTCTCTGGTTTTAGTCGTGCTTGATCCTGTGCTGCTCTTCTCTCTGATTCTCCTCGATTGGCGTTTGCTGCCTGTCTTGACAGTTGTAGCCGGAGGTGACTAGCCCGGTTTGTTTAGCTTGGTCCCAGTAAGACGGAGACCCTATTTTTGGTTGATGGCCGGTCCGTCCAAGTATGCCGTTTTTTAAAAGGGGGCAACAAGATGGAAATTAAACACAGACGCAAGTCGTCGTCGACCTTGACCTCGAAAGGGAAGGGGAAGAAATTTGCAACTCATCAATTGGATATTGGCCGCGGATTGGGGTCCGTTGGTGCGTGGTGACAAGTGGGGGGTTCTGGACTGGACCCTTGAAAACTGGAACTTCAGGGTCCTTCGCGTGGAGGGGTAAAACTGCCCTACCTGGTCTTTGTGACTTGCGGACAACCGCTCCCAAGACCGCAAGCGCATTCAACCCGGAACGTCTTGACGTTGAACCGCCAGGCGCAACGGCGTGACTGGCTGAGAGACCATCGCATACCCATGCTGCGTCCTCTAAGGGGGGGAAAGTTAGATGTACGGATAGGTTGCGACCCTTGATTTGCCTTGAAGTCCGTGGTCCATGGTTCCTGGTAAGATGACCCTTCGATGGACGGTTGAGACGGGGCAGTGGCAGTGAAAACATGGTTTCGTACCACTTGGCTTTGCGACTCAGCAACAAGGGGACTCGACCCTGTCAGCCTCACGTACCACGCGCTTGCCCGAGCTCTTCTCCCGTGGATACTGGGGATTGCGACTTGTCGCGAATTGGCTTGAGACCTGGGAACCCTCTTCAAGGAACCGCATGTCTAGTGACGTCAGTGTCTAGTCTCCCCGTTGCTTTCATCCCGTCATTTCCGTTTTGACTTTTTTGCCTTTTATGGGTTCTCGTTTCTTCCGCATGAACCTTTTTTTCCTCGTAACAATTCACATGCCGGCGCAATCCTATGCAGTACGGTATTCGTGCCTTGTTCGTACTGATACATTCGACAAGAAATAGACGCGGCCGATGGAGCATTTGACGCCCGTTGGGCCGATCAGATACCTTTTCTGTCCAGTTGCCTGCCTTTCTGTACGAAGTCTGGAAAGGGGCCTCCATTTTTTTACCGCAGTGCCGGAGTTATTCCTGTCCTTTGTTTCTTCGACAAGTCCTTGCCAGTGCCTGATCGCCATCTGGGGCAGCAAGGGATAGCTGGAGCAGCAGGGCAAAACGCAGAATGAGGCTTACTTGCAAGGGCCCTGGCACCCTACCTAGCACTGGGTCGCCCCGAGGATACTGCCTTCCCGTCCCATTCGTGATTAAGGGTCCAGTTGATTGACACTTTTCGTCGCATCTGCTGCAACCCGGTCCCCACCGTTTGTCGCTCGATATCAGCTGTGGCATTGTCGTATGTAGGTAGTATATCAAACACGGGAATAGCTCCGCGTGCTCCGGCCTGGTCGCGACGAACGAACCAACAGCATGCGCCGTCAAGTGTGGATTCGAGGCCTTGGGCACACCGCCGACGTGAATCATGTCCACTTCCTGCAGCGCACTGCTGTAAATCGGACGCCTCTTACACATACATCGGCGATTGCCTGGTCTTGATCGTTGCTCCCCCCGCGGGCCATCACGCGCGTAATTTTGCTGAATTGACATCCGGACCGTTTGTGGATGATGATATCGCGGGATTCCGTTTCAGAAAGCGGCGCTTCACTTCAAGCGCTGCGACCCGCCAACACCCCTCCTTTTTTGGTATTCGAGTCAACATTATGACGACAGCGTCCCCGCAGTAGCTGGACCAGGTTTCTGCTGAACCCCCGTCCGCCCGGTGGTTCGTGATGGTTCCCTTGAATTGGAGATGGACGACTTCCGAGTCAGTTCGTCGCAGTGACGTCATTGTCGAGATGCATCGATGCCCGGCGCAACATCCTGATGCACCGTCAAGTTTGCACCGGCTGTGATCGTTTAATCCACCGAGTTTATCAACCGCCTGGTGGTTGATTTTGTCGAGTCATGCAGGGGTCTATCAAACGCACCGCGAACAATGACGCACTCCGGACTCGTTCATGTAAAGACTCGTAAAATCTGTCAAGTTTCTTCAAGATGAATCAAACGCTATTGCTGACGTGAGTGATAATGCAGAAGAGAGGTGACGAAGCTTTCGAGGTAGCGACTTGTAGAGATGTCACTCATCAGCCTCTGTACCTGTGCCCGCACTGGCGATATTGACAGGCACGCAGAGACCAATAGTGGATACCGAAGTATATCGTCGATTTGGCATAACAAATGTGTTCTTGGATAGCGAATAAGGCACCGATGCTCGACAGTATTATTCCTCGTGTATCTTCTTGTGTAACGCAGCAGAGACGCGGAACTTGGACTGCGATTTCGCACATTTTGGAGAATTGAGGGCGCACTGCAAATCAGGCATTTGCCGGTGGCCCGCGATCTATAGGACACCAGGCATCAAAAGATCGGACTGTTGTCCTTTGACGTGGAAATAGCATAATAGAGTTGATTCTGATATTGGATTCGGCCGGTAGTTCGCAGGAGGCGCGCCGGTTCGGGCCAGTGGTCTAGGCGTCTTCCCCAGACTCGCTGGCACATGCCAAAGGCTGGCAGCACAATAGCAACGTGGGAGTGACAACGTGGATAAATCGGTGGTCTCGTCCATTGAGGTGTATCGTGGTGTCGATCCCACGTTCAACATGAGGCTGGCGGTTTCCTGATGTCTGTCCGCAGCGCTGCATTGCATGCGACGAACCAGCAGAAGGGCGATTGGCTTGATGGACAAGTGTGGAGTTGACACTGCAAATGGTGTCAGTCATGTCTATTTTGAGGTATATACGGATACAGCGAATGAACTTGGATCAGTAACTCCTGTCAGGCGAGCACTAATTCTGAGCATCGAGTCGACCACAATCGCACACTCGTAGGTGTGAAAGCGTAACTTGGAGCTAATGGCGTTTGCTTCGGAAGCAATTGAACAAGCTAATAGTTGGCATGCTTCTTGAATAGGTATGTGGTCGCGCTGCATTCGGGTACACTGCCGCAGCAGTGCTTGAGGTGAGGTAGGTGGTTGAGGAGGGGCATGTGGGCGGGCTAATGGCTCCAGGAGCGTTTCCTCCGGCAGGTTGTTGGAATGCGAGAAGCGATTGTGCCTGGCGCTCGCTCTTCATGGGTTGACGACATGCATGACATTCGCAACGATGCTCGCAGTCCGAATTGCCCACCCCGGACAGACTTTGTCTACTTTTCCAAAGCAGAAGCGCTGCATTTCGCAAATTGAAAGTAATATTAACAAAAAGGAGTTTGTGGTATAATTCCTGCCATCTAGTCTTGTCTGCTTTCTTACTACCAGTCGGTGCTTCACTCCGGGCAAGTGCTGCCCTAGGTACCTTAGCTGAGAACGGAAGCCTGCTATTACCTCAGTTCACATTAGATTCGGCAGGAACGCTGAGACCAGCAATGCGGAAAGGTAGGAAGGCAGGAAGGATCCTTCCACCTTCTGTGCTTGGTGCTTAGGCTAAATCCCTCTTTCCGCTCATCCTTCCGTTGCGCTTCAACTTTGCCGTTTCTTATCGAAATCCATGGACCCCACGGGATGCATACAAAAATGCACCCGAGCAATCAATTTCAGATGCTTCCATGCTCTAGCTCTGAGGCAGCGGCGCTGCTTCCCGACCGCCGGGCAGCTCGGTCAGGGGCCGTGAGCCGTCATGGTCGTCCTTCCTTGGCTGGATCTACCAGCTGCGCTCTCACTGCAGTGGGTTCACGACTTGGTTCGCCACAAAATCATCCCGCCAAACTTGTTCTACTTCCAGCCATCTCATCGCCCTAAATCCTCCAGCCACCAGCCACCCGACACGCCGACTCGATCTACAACAGTAGTGCTGCATCAGCGCCATGCCGGACAATGAGTGTCCATTCCCGGAACTGCAATGGTCCCTTGACCCTTGAGGGCAGCGCAACTGCTTCGGCAAATCATCAATGTGTACCTTACGGAAGCACTAACGGACCAACGACAACTACAGTTAGCTTTGCGGACAAATCATTCATCATCACTCAGTCTGACTCTGCTGATTGCATCCAGCTTTGTGGCATTCAAAACGGGCTCTTCATCTCTTGATTGTCAAGAATGAAGCATATTATGGATAGTAACGACTGCCACCACCGACGTTATCTGGCGAGTCAACAGCTCAAGGCTTTCAAAATATCCTTATTAAAAGTCCGGACTCTACGGCAGGTCAACAATGAAGCTAGGAAAAGGCATTCGAGATACAGATTACCACCTCACAGCCGGTCCACTGGAAACATGGCAACCCCGCCATTTTACACAGTACACGCACTTGCGTACCTGAGGTAAAGAATAAGGAATAGAGTATAGTGAGGTGCCGCAGCAAGTGCTCTGATCAAGGCCTGACTTGCCTTTTGCCCGCCGTTATCGATCACGAATCCATGGTGAAACGGTGCAAATTTACCTGCAGCCCGCATACATCCGCCCGCCCTCGTCCTACGCTATCTCACATGAGACTATTACCACCAACCATCAAGCACCAAGCACTGGCTACTCATTGACCTTTGAGCCAAACAAATCGTTTGGATTGCAGCTCCAGAGCACAGCCGGCAGAGAATAATTGGGTCGAGCCACACTCAAATTGCTCAACTGCAGCCTGCCCAAGCTGCTGGACTGAGGTGAGGTGCTCTTTGCGTCTTTCGACTTCCAATCTGTGCCAAACGTAAGGTGTATGAATACGTACCTGGCCTCACTGTGTGAACTGCACTTTCTGCCCCGATTAAAAAATAAAAATAAAAAAAAGGTGACACAGATACAAAATATTCAATCATCTGCCCCGCTATCGGTTTTGGGTCTACCTATCTTTTGTGGTTTTTTGGCCCTTAACATCTGGAAACATCCATGACCCATCCCGCCGCTTGATTCTTAGACCGACGCTATTTATCTCCTCGGTCCTTATTACGTCCCTCCCGTGTGCAGACTGACAGACGGCTCTCTCAAAGCTTCCATCTTCGTCTGAACCTCCAACTTTCAACCAACCACACGGAACACGCAAGCATATTCGCCCTGCCTAGCAAAACGCAGTACATCCCGCAGCAAGAAGCCGGAGTTTGTGCGCACCTTCTCCAATTTCGGACCGCCCCTCATTCTGCACCGACAGCAGACCGTTTTCCTTCACATCCTCCTCTTCGCCCCCCTTCGCAACGTAAACCTCGCTTCCGACATCACACTTCTCCGCCCCCCGCCTTCCGCCTTCCACCAACCTACCTCCAGCTTACTTTACCCCACCATGAGCAACAAACAGCCAAATCTCTTCGCCTACCCGTCGGTTGACGAACTCGCGCCCGCCCTGCGATCCTACGTCATCCAGGCACAAAATGCAGGTCTGAATCGTCACGGTGCCTTCAAGGTCGCCGTCTCTGGCGGCTCGCTGCCAAAGGCTTTGGCCCAGGCACTGCTCACACCCTCCACCGGCCCCGAAGACCAGGTTCACTTTGGAAAGTGGGAAATCTTCTTCGCCGACGAGCGCGCTGTTCCCCTCGACCACGAGGACTCCAACTATGCTCTCCTCAAGAGCCAGCTGCTCGACAAGATCCCCGAGGACCTCGGTGCCCCGACCGTCCATCCCATCGACACCACCTACCTGAACGACACTCAGGAGCTGGCCGATCAGTACGAAAAGACCCTCGTCACCAGCTTTGCCAGCCGCGACAGCGTGCGTCTCCCCATCTTCGACTTGTTGCTCCTCGGCTCCGGTCCCGACGGACACACCTGCAGTCTGTTCCCCGGTCACGAACTGCTGCGCGAGACGACTGCCTGGGTTGCTCCCATCGAGGACTCCCCCAAGCCCCCGCCCAAGCGCATCACTCTCACTCTTCCCGTCGTGAACCACGGCGTCAAGATTGCCTTTGTCGCCACTGGTGGCGGTAAGAAGGAGATCATGAAGAGGATTTTTGAGCACGGCGATGGACTTCCCTGCGCCCTGGTCAACGAGGGCGCCGGCGACCGCGTCAGCTGGTTCGTCGATAACGCCGCCGTTGAGGGCGTCAGCTTCCCCCGCCGTTCGTTCTTGTAAACACCAAAGAACCACGGTGAGGAGAGACGGTGGATAGATCTGATGATGTGGAGGACGATTGCGAAATAAAAAGAATAACCATTGCTCGTTCCAGATAGACAGAGACTCAACGAACGGCACATCTCTCAAAGGGATGGAAATTACGAAGGGAAAAAAAAGGACTGTACCGACAATCGCTGGCTTGGTCGCGAGCTTCAGAGACCTGGCGTCCATGCCCAGTTTACCTCGTCTTGGGTTGCCCCCGGAACTCTTTCCCACCACCCCTTTTTCAGGATTTGCTATCTGTTCGCTGGGCCTCGAACTTTTGATATCCATTCACGTCAGACTTTATGATTTCACGATACAAAGGAACGAGACGAGAGACTTTGGGAGGGAAACTTTGCCAGGCGGATCGGCGGGTACAGTTTTTCAACCGCCGTGACGCACAACTGTGGGTAGATAGCTCGACGGTTCTCCTCTCTCACCAAGGAGAAGGGGCCAAGCAAATGCAAAAAAGACATATATTCCCATCAACGCCCCATCAACGAGTAATCGAATGTATCGTGATTTAGTACCATTCTCAGTCCTCTCCTCATTTCCCAAGCACGTGGGGGGGTTGGTGGCGAGCAGTGCCTTTGCGTTTTTGCCTTCGTTTCCTGCATCCCGCATGAAAGTCGCATCTGCCTACGTCTACCTTGGTAATAGGACGCCACATGACCTCACCCCGCCGATGAAGATCCATGTAGGGCTGAGGATATGAACTTTTTCTCCAGTCATGCATTGCTGACGTGGGGGAAGATGAGAAAACGGTAGAGGTCTTCCCCCTCAGGCCCTCACCGAGCCTGCCTACCCAAAATCTCGGGCCGAGTAAGGTATGTGAGAAGGAAATCCAATTCCTGCCTTATGATTAGAAAGAAGTCCAAGTCGTCTAGATCCCCTCAGCCATGCTCCTGTTGCCAGCCGGAAGGCGCCTGTCTGACTAATTGGGTGATGGCGTGAGCAAAGCTCCAACAACAAGGAACAATCACATTAATACACAGACAGCCTACTCAATGACAGGCTACGAGTTCGAATCACAGCATTTGAACTGAGAGATTCAGTCCTCAGGTTGAGTTTCTTTTTCCGATTTGTTTTTGAGACGATACGACCGACCCCCGTATTACGCGTCTCCGTTCTATGCTGATCAAGGCAGTCATTCTAACGGACATTCGAGACTTGCTCGAGATGTTTTCTTTCTACTCCGGATCTTGAAAATAGGACATCTAACGGAGAATCAGGGGTGTTAAGCTACGCGTTCCTCTTTTACCCTGTTGTCCGGTGCCATTGCTCTTCTGATGATTCACGCACCTCTTGCTTACCACTTCCTTCTCCATCCTTGATGAGAAATGAGGGTCGGCGTAATAGAGCCGGAATGGGAGGGTTAAGGTGCCCGCTTCATCAATAATACGAACAAGAAAGGCTTGCAGAGACGCCTTGGCGTCTCAATGGTCCGTGTGCGCGTGTACCCAGAGTTCTCTTTTCGATGACCGCATTGGTCTGACTGCCACACTGACTGGACCCGTGGGAGTCCCTCGCGGTTGTTCATCAAGGTATAACTTCAGAGACCATGAATTTCAGGACCTGGCGAGAAAATGAGCACCTCCCTGATGTTTTATAATAGTACCTGTTCTGATTCTTGTCTTCTGGTTCGTGTTCCTGTATACTGGGGGCACGGAGTTGAAGAAGTAGCAGTTGAAGATGGGGGCAGCGAAGACGGGCTGGTGGATCCCTTCATAATTCTCACAAGAGCACGACGAGATGAATTGAAATGGACAAGTTACACTCTCTCCCTTCTTCTGCTACTGCAACGGCTGGTCACGAGGAAGGACAAACATCCGGACACTATTATAGTCAATGTCGTTGACCTATGCCTACCAAGACCTTACACTTTCCCTGGGCCCTAGAAATACGCCGCCGCATCAATTGCATACTAGAAATGTGCCTGTCAGCCTGAGGCGCAGGGCAATCTCTGCTTCAGTTTGAATACCCCGGCATTCTTGCTGACAAGTGTCTTATGTCGCCCCTTTCTCCTCTGCTCTATTCTCTAATTGGATGAGGCAATCTGCTCTCTACCTCAGTTGTCCAGGATTGCTTTGGACACCTGATTCCTGAGCACAGCTGCAAAATATATCTTGCCCACCCGTTTCCGAGTCTAGGTTGCAGCAGCTTCTAAATTTCTTCAAATCTCTTTACATGTTTGTTTGTGATACAAGCCCAAGCACTAGTATCTAGAGGCGACGAGTGTGAGGGAATCCCCGCTCTCTTTCGCCCTTTCTCTACTTAGAAGGCGCTGCGTATCTGCTTCGGTGGAAAGAAGCTTAGCTTTCTTATGAACCTCTTCAATAGACTCACCAAGAACTAACCCTTGCCGCGCTGATTACCTTAGTGGTATCGGAAATCGGGTGCTTATACTACTTAGCCTATGCAGAAAACGAAGCACTCAAACCTAATCTATCGATCAACCGACTTAGTAACACGAATTGGGCGCGTCTAAGAACCCTTGAAATTAAGCAGCAGACTCATCCGCTCAATGAATCCCCAAGAGCCTAGGCTGGAGATATCTCTTTTTGGAAGTCTATGCTTTTAGCGATGGCATCTCTTTTGGCAGACAGACTTCTTCTTAGGGAGTTTATAGACTTTAAGATCTATACAGTAACATGACCATTCTCTGTTCTCCTCTCTCTCACTCAGAGGAAATTCAAATGAGAATACAATATATACGGGCATTGGTATGAGAAGAGCAGGATATATAGAGCTTTAGAACCTTACCATCTGTCTACTGGCTCGTCGCTCCAGCCAGTCAACTAGCGATTTGGCTAGAAACCAGCGACATCATCGTCCGTCTGCTTCTCACCCGTCAAGAAGCACGTGCTCACGGACCAGCCCGAAAGCCCGCGGGATTTGTCTTTTCAGAATTGAATCCGAGATACCTCTGGATGGGGCTTATGTACGGTAAAAATGAGTCTCCCAGCAGATTCCTCCCACACAATGACTACCCAGCCACCTTACGCGGCCCGGTATTCATATTATACAGATACAAAAGCCGTACAAGTCACCTTGAGAGGGAGAGAAAAAAAATGCACAGCTGCAAATTCCACACACAAATCATGGCATGAAAACATACTCTGTATTCTCTCTCCGTGACACCGTTCTCACATGTCCCTCAGTGCCGGCTTCAAGCCACAGGTGTTGGCCTACAACCTCTGTTCTTTACGCTGAAGTGCGTGGCAATTTGCCACGTTTAGAGATCAGGTCTTGGGTTCGAGACCTCTGCATGAGGTATTTATATACAGGATATGAACGCGCTTCCAAGCCGACCCATTCATTACCTTACGCAGAGGAAATATGTCCAGCCGGTAAGTGTACAGCAAACCTCTCACCTCTCCGTAAAGTTTGTATCACAACAGAATCTACCTCATGAGTGTATAGATGACACCAGATCGCAGATCTACACCTCGCAGTGAACCTTCCACCCCAAGAGAGAAAATTCCTCTCTCCCAACTCCTCTCCCTCACACTCTCTACTTTTTCCCCAAAGCCTTCTCCTTGATAAAAAACGTACTCAAAAAAGCAAGCACAAGCAACGCCGCCATAGGCACCATGGCCCCCAACGTCGCAACCTGATAACTCGCCCTCACCTCCCCGGCAACAGCAGGCGGCAGCTCCCGAATATAATCCAAACTCTCCCGAACCCGCTCCTCAACGCGCCTCGCCTCGTCCCCGTCCCGCAGCCGCGCCGCCAGCTGCGTCCGCAGCACCTGCTGCAGCACAGACGAGCACACACTAATCCCGATGCTCGACCCGAGGCTCCGGAACAGGTACGAGCACGCCACCACCACCGCAGAATCCCGGGACGCGGCGTTAGCCAGCAGCGCCACCAGCGTCGTCGTGATGCCCGCGCCGCCGCCGAGCGCGAGCAGCGCCATGCCGCCCACCACGCCCGCCGAGGAGCGGAAGTACAGCGCCGCGACCGTGGGAGCCACGGCGACGACCATGAGACCGTAGGCGAGCACCGTGAGGGTGTAGTACCGGCCTTTGCGCTTCATAAAGTAGCCCGAGCTGACGCTCGCCGTGACGGAGGTGATCATGGCCGGCACGAGCGCCGCGCCCGCGAGGGTGGCCGAGGCGCCCTGCACGGCCTGGAAGAAGAGCGGGATGAAGAAGATGGAGGCGATGTGGCCCGCTATGCCGAAGAAGTTTGCGAGGTAGCACGCGAACAGCGAGCGGTCAAAGATGATATGGCCCGGCGCAAAGGGGTGCGACGCGACGCGCATCTCGACGTATACAAAGACGGAGAACAGGACGGGCGTGGCGGCGAGCGCGGCGACGGTAAGCTTACTCGACCACCCGTTGTTAGAGCCCGAATCCAGGCCCACGAGCAGGGCCACGACGGCGGCGACGAGGGTAGCGGCGCCGAGGAAGTCGATGCGCTTCACCTTTTCGCGCCAGTGCGCGTGGTCCGTCTTGGGCACGTCGAGGACAAAGTACACCGCCAAGAACGCGAGTACGCAGAGCGGGACCTGGCCCGTGAAGGACCAGCGCCAGCCGACCGAGTCTGCGAGGAGGCCGCCGAGGGGCGCGCCGGTGGAGGTGCCGGCGGCGAAGATGATGTTGAGGTACCCTTGCCAGACGCCGCGGTCGCGGAGCGGGACGATGTCGCTGAGGAGGATGGCGACAACGCTGTTCATGCCGCCGCCGCCAATGCCGGCTATGGCGCGGGCGACGCAGAGCTGGGTGAAGGACTGTGCTAGGCCGCAGCCCAGAGAACCGAGTGCGAAGACTGTGTAAGCGAAGAGGAGGCACTCTTTGCGGCCGAAGATGTCGCTGAGTTTGCCGTAGAGGGGTTGGAAGCTGGTGAGGGTGATGTAGTAGCTGTGGGCATCATGTTAGTACTTCGCTCTTCGTTGTCTTACATCGGGCATGAAGCCGGATGAGATGAGTTTCTCTGAGGGTGAGGGAGGGCGTGTTACTCACGATGTTGCGAGCCAGCTCGTATAATTCAGCGCGTGAAGCTCGCTCCCAATCTTGGCGTACGTCGCCACGGTGAGCAGCTGGTCGACAGCGCAGAGATAGATCTAGAAAAACACCAGTTAGTCCCTGCCGAGTTCTGAGCGGTCGACCTGAGCCGCTGCCGGAGGCCTTGCGCCGAGGAAGGGACCCGGGCTGGAGTGGAACCTACGCCGATACCGACGGCCGGAAGAAGAAAGTGCATCTTCTTGGCCATCTCCGGGTTGCCGTCCCGATTTTCACCGGCGTCAGTGTCGTTGCCGTTGCCATTGGCCGCCTCCGAGTCGGAGTTGCGCAGTAGCGGCGACGTCTCCGTCGGAACGGAGGTGCCATTGACGGAGCCGGTCATCTTTGCGGAAACGAAGTAACGGCCGAAACTAATGCTGCTGCTGTGCTTTGGGAACCTGATGGAAATTACTGGCGAGACTTCTGCTGTCTTTCCCCCCTTTTGCCAAAACGTTGAAATCGCTCTAAGAGCAGGATAGACAATACCAATTGCCGGTCGTTTATGAAGTCAATTGATTTTCCCTATCTCTCCCCCGCTATCTCTCCGACTTTCGCATTGTGGCCGACGAGGATTTCTAATCTGCCTCCTGCATACAGTTAAGCTCCGTTTCTGTCGGGGTCCTCATCGGATGGTTGGCCGCCCGATAAGCCCAGGCCGGGCCTTATCGCCTCTGACGACACTCCCGCAGCGAAGCACGTGATCGCAAAAGTCTCTTCAAGAGTGGAGCCTGAAGAGCATTTTGGCTCAAATTGTCTCCCGTCCCGAGTCCTACAAACAAAAATCAAGACAGCAAAAGAGATGTTGATCTGAACCCTAGTTCGTGATTTGGTTCGGATCCAGGTCGTACTGGAACAGAGACTTTCTGCAGTCAAGTCCTCGATGCGAAACCTTCATCGACAACGGCGAACCAAAAAAACAAGAATGCGAAGACACGGCCACCGGGCCAGACTGTGACGGAACCAGGGTTGTTAGCCGGTAAGGTGGAAATGTAACGGCGTCGGAGATCAAATCGGCCTGGTGTGCTTGGCAACCCGTTCACCCGCTTCACTGCTCCCAAAACCCATAACCTCGTAGGGGGAAAACTCCTCATATCGCCCGGCCTTCGACCGAATCGCCCCGAGCTTCCCGGACATCAACTGACCAGTCACCTCGTTAATCAAATCAATCGACCGGCAGAGTAGGTAAGCAGCGCCAGAGAGATCAATGAACTGTAGTGTGAGTGTGTGACCGAGGGAGCTCACCATGATGTGGAATGGGGACGGATCGAATCTCATCTTAAAAATCCTGCCGGTGTGAAACAAACCGTCGCGTCTCTGCTCCATCCTTCCACAAAGGCTGCCCCAAAAGTCATTTTAATGTTAATCTATATTTTCCGCAATGCGGGTTCCCGCAAGAACGTAACCTGCGTGCTGCGATGCGAACCATTCGAGGGCGGGCTAGACTTGGACCAACAGGAACAAGGCCTTTGTCGTTGGTCCGCTGCAATGCGTCCTTTTTCGTGCCAAGCCCGCGGATGTCGCTCCTCAATCAAACGGCCACTTGTCTCATTCGAATCGACTCATTGAGTGCGGAGTACCTGACAGCGTGGGAAGCACTTTGGAATAGCGTCGGCGATTCTCGTGTGCTGTACCACATCTTTGAATAGGTTCCAGTCGATGTCGTCTCACGATCCAACACTCCTCCTCGCGAATGTAAGCTTTCAATAGTCAAAGGTCGACGGATGGCAGAGTGGTACGCAGTGCGACCATGGCACATCAGACCCCTTATGTCGTCCCAACTTTGTGCGTCTGCAAGGCGGGAGACTGGAGTTGGACAACTTGTCGTCATCAAAAAAGCCCTCTGGCGTTCAAGGGGGGGCACAGGCCACAGGGGAAGCCCGGCGGAGGCACGGCACCCCTCGGTCTGAAGTGCTTGCAAGGTCATCCCAGGAGCAGGCGTGTGAGACTCGGATGGCCGAGGAACTCAAAATGGCTCAAACCTGCTGTTCATGCGAGCGACAAGGGCATTGCGCTGTTATGTGTAGGCACTCACGTAGGGTTCCCTCCGGGGCACTACTCCGGTAATAAAGCCAGTTTTGCAGCCGCAGTATACTCTTTCGACACCAGGCGCAGCTCTCAGGGGGTTTGATCCGATGTTCATCAGACTTGTATTTCACGTCGTCTTTGCTGAACCGATCCCGCGTCAGGGGGGACGCGGGCAGCGCGGGCTCCTGGGCTTAGCGAGCCGCAAGGCACCCACATATCTCTGATGCCGGACGGGGATTTGAACGTGAGATGTGACTCCGCCCTCGACCCAGCAGCCGTAAGGCTCTGAAGTCTGGTTGGCTTCCCTGATGCAGATCGCTATATGGCAGGCTCGGGTCGCTACGATTTCCTGTGAATGGGCGTTCATGGCGGCGGACCTAGAAACGCGAGCGGCGAACGCAGACCAGCTGTCAATGATCGTACACGGTCTAGAAGGCACAGTTAGTTGACAGATTGCAAGGCTAGAGCTCGAGATCGTAATAGTCTAATCGCGTGCGTCGCGCTATGTCTACGCACGGGCGAGACATCATGCGGGTTTAACCTCTGCCACGTCGAGGGTGGCTGGACGGCGGCCTCTGTTCAGCTTCAACGAGACTGTGCGTGGGCTGCGATTGGTGACTTTTGTGACCTCAGTTCTCCCTGCTTCGAGTCTGCAACGGTGCATTCCATTAGGTCCCACATCCCACTGGACAGGCCATGATGCTAGTAAGGTAATTTCGATTCCGCAAACAGGCGTTGCGGGCAGAAACGGCGGCCCACCAGTAGTTTAGCTTGAGTGCAATCCTCTGTTTCTTTGAGGGAATCGTTCGTGATGGCGCACATAATAGCATGGATAGGTAGGTAGCCATGGTAGCGCAGAAGAAATCGAGCGTTCTGGTAGCGATGCCGATACCGACTCGAGCCAAGTGCGAAACGAGGTGCATGTCGCCTCAACACGCGGCATGGCGGCTGAGGCGCAGGTAGGGTGCCATCCATCACGAGCATCATGGAGGACGTATCCATATACGCGCCGCAAACGAATTGTCGTACAGATACGCCGGAACAAATCATCGGATGAGGGAGACGAGATTCTTGTCGTAGGGGCCCTGTAGGTACCTCATCTTGGATACTCGGCTGGCCTCGCCATTTGGACTCTGTAGACAGCTGACGAACGAGGCCATGGCGTCATTTGGCGAACCCTTCAGAAGTTGAGAACGAAGGAGTGAGGAGAAGCCCATGTTGTACAGTCAACTCGTAACAAGATGCATTCTCGGCCATTGGGATGTACGATCCGTAGTGATTAAACGCGGGCCTGGGTCGAAGGAATACTGGCAGTCCCCTCCATCAGCGGGCTGAAACAGCCTACTAACAATCGAGATGGGAATTGGGGACGAGTGGTCATTGGTGACGAAGAGGGCAGGGGTAGTGGTCGAGTGGTGTGTTGGAGGCACGCCTGTCTTGTCTTCTGATTAATGTCTCGAAGCTGCCGCGACCGAGGCATGCAGGATAAGATTAAAGATGGGATTGAATCAGGAGCCGCATGCGCATGTGCGTGAAAGCGAAAGCCAGTGGGCTTTTGGGTTGCGTGAATGCAGACTGTAGGTATTCGCTCGAGAGAATGGATGCGTTCGGGAAGAGGTCGATTGTGAGAGAAGAGTGGCTGGCTGTTGTGTTGCTGAGTGATTCGTAGTCGTAGACTCGTGGTAGCGGTACGAAGTAGTGCGCTTTGGAGTCTGGAGAGTAAGCACAGCCCGGATTGCGCATGGGAGGGATTGACATTGACAGCTGAAGCCTGAAGAGGTGGCCCCGTCTCGGCCTCCGTTGCCCGTGAGTAGAGGTAGGTTGATGATGCAGGTGCCGATGGTGGTGGACTGGTGAGGTGGTTACCTAGGTACCTTGAGGTGGGTGCGCTGTCAAAGTCGTTGTCCATAGTGAAATTGGTGGTGGGGTACATGGGGACGTGTCAAGACAACTGCGAGCCGCCACTCCACCAGCCCCAGCCGGCCAAGCAGTGCTGCCAGACTGCCAGTGTGCACGCACAAGCCAGCCCCCAAAGAATAACCCAGCCCCGAACAACCCCGGCAAGTGTTGTTCTGTTCCTGAATCCTGCTTGCAATGCCTGCTTTCATTGCAGGGCTGCCGATGTCTGCTGGGACGCTGAGGAGGGTTGCAACTGCCAATTGCTCCGCACTTTGAGATGGGAGGGGCCGGATCCAGTCTGACGGAGCCAATGACGGACATTGTGGTGCCACGGTGCCGTAGTCGTCCAGGCAGGCAGGCACGCTAGCAAAAATAAAATAGTGCCTTTTGTCGCGAAGTAAATGGAAGGATTGCGATGCTTTACCTTACCTAAGGTACTTCAAGTAGTTACCTAAGTAGCTTTTGGCTGCTGACAACACACTCAAGATACTTCACCCAGCATGTCTTCCGTCCAATTATTGAGGTGACCTTTGGTGCTTACCTTAGGTACCTAGTAAAGGTAGGCAGGCAGATACCATGGTAGACACGCCTACATGTTAGGCACGCCGCGTATCCGGACCCCTTGGTACTAACGCATCTGAGGTCCAGTGCCTTTTTGCATTGCTGACGAGGTGGGCAATCCACAAGGTACTTTTCCACCTTGAACATATCGATGACATCTTTGTCAATCCCATCCCAACTTTCCCAACTTCCCAACCACAGAGAGAGGGAAGACAAGGTCAATGTTCAGACACCCGGCCCCGTCGCAGGGTTCTCCGTGGCTGCCAGCTTTAAACTTGAAGCCGAACTTACACCCCCCTCCCCCCCCTCTACGCACTACGCACTACACTTCCTTACCACCTCACCTATTACCCTGTACTCTCTCTTCCGTCTCCCATCTCTTCCGGTGTCATTCACTCATTGTTCTGCTTCTGCCACCCCGTCAAGTTACATTCTTATCCAACCAACTCCTGGACACTCCTCTCAAGTTTCTTCTTTCTCCTTACCAAGGTACTCCTTATCCTACAGGCATATGCTGCGGTCCTCGTCGCGGAATCCTCGTCTACTCCTCCCTACTCCTCAATTCTCAAGACCCTTGATGCTTGTTTCTCCTAGCATCGCAACACTGCGGCACTGAAAATACTCAACGTCGTGGCAAAGGCAAACCCACCCCTCGAACTTCATCGCTCCAATCAACCTGTTCAAACCGTCGTCCCACGTTCTCGAGTCCCACCAGCCCTCCGTGGTCAGCTTCCGGTGCCTTGACCCCCCCTGGCCCTACCTCCTTGGTGATTTCCTCTAGCCAGCCGATTGGTGAGAGTCTAAGCAGACCAAAAACTACATCCGCAGTCAAGCCAAAGAGAAGTGAGGCAAGGTAGCAAAGGGGAAGGGGTAACGGAGTACGCAGTACGGATACTGCGCCGTCATCCCAATTATAGGGTAACCCACCGCCATCCCATCCGGGGGCCCTCGTTCAAAATGGACTTCCTCCGTTCTCACAGTCGCAAGGGAAGATCCCGCTTCTCAAAAGCCCTACCCACCCCTCCGTCTCCAAAGGCCGAATCTCTTCCCAAGTCTAAGCAGCTCCCTTCGATACCTCCCGTTCCTCCCCTCCCGTCCAAGAAGACGAAGACATTCGCCATGTCAGACAAACCGCTTCCACCACCGCAACCCCTCAACCAGTCTCTCCCTCCCCTCCCTCCTCTCGAGACAAAAGCGTTGCCCCCGGTACATATACCTCGCCGCCCAGTTGCAAAGCAAGCACCACCGCCCTCCGCCCCGGCGAACCAGCAGAAGCAGCAAGAGCAGTATTCTCCCGAGGACGAAAGGAACTCCATCGGCAGTCTGCTCTCGGCCTATTCAAGAAGCTCAGGGGAATCCCTCATCATGTCGCCGGATGGAAGCGCAAGTCAGAGAGATTCGAGCCAGGCATACAACTCTGAACAGTATGGGACAAGGGAAAACAAGATTTTGACGCCAACCTCGTTGTCATCCGGTGACAATGACCACTACGGCGCACAAAAGTTCACATCCAACAAGGGCCTACCACCTCACCCGGCCTACTACAATGAGCAGGCCGGCGCCGCTCCGGTCAACTCGGCACCCGCCCCGACTGCTGGCAGCCCGACAAGCTATGTATCGGCAGCATCGCCTCAGCAACAACAGCGACCACTATGGAGGAGGAGATCCGTAAAATCTGATCGTAATATAGAGGTGCCAGATCTACACCTAACAGTCAGCCACGGGTCAACCGCTGCTTCTTCTCAGCCGAACACCGCGCAATCATCTTACACAGCAACTCCTCCTCCGGCCCAGCAGCAACAGTTTCCTCCTCGCAGCACATCAAATCTTCCCGGCAGAAATATTCGCCCAGTTCCCTCTCAAAGTCAGGCGGCTCAGACGAACAACATGGGCCAAGAGGTCTCGCGGTTGAAGGAGAAAGTCCATCATTTGCGCGATGGTCAAAATGGCGCAAATGTGGGAACGTCTCATAGCGACACTGCGCTCTCGCCAACTCAACGCCTGCCGACTCCCGATTATGAGAAGGAAGACGTCAAAACGCCGGTTGTCGAAACAATCGTATCGCCCGTCTCACCCGCTTCCTCTCCCGAGCCTGGCCGCGAGCAATCGAACGAGTCCAAGCCTCCTATCCCCCGCAAAGCGGTCACGGCCCGCAACTTACACAACGCTCAAAGCTTGCCTCAAATGCGCGCAGATGGGCCTGTGACCAGCAACGAGGCTCCCCCGACAATCACGAGAGACTTTGCAGTCAGCCCTGTTAGTCCCGATCCTCAGAACCAGCTGCCGCCTCGGGCCGCCTCCAACAAGCAGCAGCAGCAGCAGCAGCAGCGGGAGTATGTACCCTATGCGCCAGCACCCGGATTCGCGCAGGGAGATATGCGACCTGCCTCGAGAGATCAGCGCCCCAACCAAGAACCCGTCGAGTACCGCGAGCTCAAGGTCAAGGACCTGCCGCCTGCCGACCCTCGCGCGTCGTTCTTCCCCATGCAGGGTTCCGAGCCTCCCAGCCCCGGCATGATCTACAAGGCTCTGCCGTTAAAAGAGAGCATGTTCGATTGCTACGTCAAGCACCGCACCATGGACCGAACTCGCAACCGCAACTACGCCCTAACATGCCAGACGTGCGGCAAGGCCGATACCGAGGATCGTTACAAGTGCCAGTTCTGCTACGTACGCATGTGCGCTTCCTGCCTGCAAATCTTCAACAGCAACCGCAGAGACCTCCGGAAGCTTATGGCTCACTTGGAGGGCAACCCTCAGAGCGGCGGCTCCCAGGAGCGTCCTCCCACGGCAGCTGGCATCGAGGCCCCCGAGAAGGAAGAGCAGCGTACAGACGCTCAACAACAGCAACAGAACCAGCAATCAGTCACAGCCTGATTGCCTTCAAATTCACATTTTTCCAATTCTCTTCTTGTTTGCTTGGTATAGGGAAATCACATGGTCATTTTCACTTCCAAGCGGTTTTTCAACATTTTCCCCGGCGGCCGGACTTTCACGGATCTTCGTCACCAAGGGAAAATGATCAACTTTCTGCATTGCGAAATTAGATAGAGAGGTCGATTGGCTGATACCCCTTCTCGACCCCAAGATACCAATGTTTGTCTATAGGAAGTCGTGGCCCCCAGGGAAAAGGATGGAAAAGGGTCACGCGCACATTTTTCTTGTTTGTTGGAAGGGATCACTACTACTACTACTACTTGCTTGATGCAAGCTCTGAGCATACGAAAACGAAGCTTGATAACGAGAAAGGACAATACAGGCAAATGGGGAAAGACAGGTTAACTCCAGATTTTGGAAGGGTGGGCTCTCAGAGAGCCAGAATTGAAGCCCGACTACTTTTTTCAAAAAAGAAGAAAAGGAAATTCAAAGTAAAGATCTTCAAGCTCGTATATGCGGTGAACTGTGGTGCTATATACGTCCCAGAACTCAGGGACACACCAACGAGAAGCGCAACGCTTCGTGTAATAAGCAAAGACGCGCAGGAACTGTTTCCTCGACTTGCCCATCTGCAAATGTGTCGGGGCACGACGTTCAGCGAGAAGGGGGGAGAAATCAGGCAGGTTGAGTTATTTACCGGATGTACCGGAAATTACTGCATCGCGTTGGCGGACACACGAGGGATGTTACGAAGTACGGAGTATCCATACGGACTGGTAGGGAGGGGTCTCATCGGAGAAAATAAACGGAAGGAAATAAAAAGACACCAGCTGAGATTCGCGAACAGACGGGGTGCCACTGTTCGGCTCAGCCCGCCGACGTTGGAGTCGAGGAGATCCAAGCGCCGGCGCTAGAAGACTCCTTGGAGTCCTGCAGGGCGATGGCTGGACCGGCCCGCTACTGCAATACTTTTGTTGTGGCCAGTTCTAACCATTAGCCATAAGTACCGTTCTATCTTAATGCAAACTCCCATCTGAACCTGGTCCTGATCCTCACCCATCATCGGCCCCCCACCGTCGCCCGGGCCCCTAGCAACCCCCACACCGCAAAGAAACCGTACGGCGCGGCCCCTGACGTCGAAAATCAACATCAACATCGCGAACCCGGCGGCCCTTTGGCGAAGATACCCACCGATTTCGCTGCGACCCTCATCAATCTCGCATTGGCGACTCTTTCGCTAACTCACCAATTGACCGAACAACCGACCGCGAGCGCGGGGTCCCCGCAGAGACCTCGAAACCGGGCCGCGACTCGCGCCGAGACCAGCGGGACCATCGAGCATCGGGAGAGAACCACCGACCTCCAGAACCGCATGATCACCACACACATACCAGAGACCCCGGCGTAGTCATGTCCTCGTCGCTAGCCCGCACCCGCTCCCTGCGAAAGCCAACGCAGGGCTCCTCGACCGATCTTCCCCCTACGACCGCAACCTCCGTATCCTCCTCGGCTTCAATCACGGCAGCTAGAGGCCCCGCGAGCTCGACCACAGGAGGAGCAGCAGCAGCGCCATCAGCGTCGGCGTCCACATCCCACCGCCCCGTATCCCCGAGTAGACTACCCGCGCCCCGGTCCCTCGCCGCAACACGTCCCACAACACGCACCGTCTCCGGCGTCAGCGTCGCGAGCAGTACAGCGGCGGCGGCCACAACCGCCTCCGAGGCGCCCAAGAAGAAGAGGCCGAACCCCTTATCGTCGCTGCTGAGCAGAAGCTCTTCGACGCGCCAACCAGCGTCCGTGACAACGTCGATTTCGACGAGACAGAGAGATGTGGTAGCAGGTGCTGGAGCAGGAGGAGGACTAGCTAGCTCGGGACCAATAAGCGCCCCTTTAAGCAGGACAAGCGCGCTCTCGGGCCTTACAAGGACGACTTCGACGAGGGAACCGGGACTGACACGGACGCGATATCCCGCAAACGCCTCGACGAGCAACCTCAGCCTCGTCTCGTCATCCAATGCTGCTGCAGGTAGAACCGGCGCTGGTTCCGGACCGTCGACGCCTACGACAGCGAGACCGACCACCTCGGGCGGTCTACCATCCTCAAGACGCGCCGGTGCACCAACGACGACTTCAACAGGAGCAGCAGCAACAGCGGTAGGAGCTGGGAGTCCAACAAAGGGCCACGCGCGCGCAAGGAGCGTCGCGACCCTGAACAACAGCACCGTCCTCCGACCCCCAAGCCAGACGTCGTCTACCGGGGCCACTGGCGCCGCACCGAGATCACGCCCGACGTCCCTATACGGCGCACCTCCGACGTCTTCCTACCCATCCTCAACAGCATCCACGACCACAAGACCCCGTCCCCCCTCAGCAACAGACCGCCTCTCCTCGAAACCATCCGTATCCTCCCTCTCCTCCGCAACAACCACAACATCAACGCGCACAGCCCGAGCAGGCAGCACAACAACAGCACCAACCCGCCAGCCCCTCAAACAACCTCAAAAACCGCCACCATCCCACCAAGCAGCAACAACAGCACCACCACACCTCGCCCGCCAACAAGCCCAACAACGACACCCCTCCCCAACCTCACCACCCAGAACCACAAAACCAGTCCTCCGCCCAGCCTTCTCGACCTTGCAACAGCACTACTCCCCCGCCAAATCCCTCGCCCCGAAACCCCTGACGGCAACCTACCTCGCCGCCCCGTCCCCGTCAAAACTCCCCGCCAACATCGCCCTCACGGCAGAGACCTCCCGCCTCCAAACAGAGCTCCTCCAGCTCCACCTCCTCCACCGCGACCTGCCGCAGGTCACGTCCCAATGGCACGCCAGCGCCCGCTCCAAACTCGCCGCGCGCCACGCCGACCTCGCGGCCTCGGCGAGAAGCCTCGCAGCCCTCGAATCCGACGCCGCGGAGCGCCGTAACCTCGCAGCCCTAAGTAGCTGGGGAGCATCCACCGGCAAAAGCGGCAAGGCAGCAACATCATCCCTACCGCTGGAAGACCGCGTCCAGCGCCTAGACGCCCTCCTCACATCCCTCTGGTCCCTCGACGACCCAGGCGGAAAACACCACCGCCTCGTCCGCGCCTTCGAGCGCTGGGCCTCTTCCCTCGCCGACCTCGAAGCCGCCCGCGCCCGCGCAGAAGACGGCGCCGACCCCTCCGCCCTCCTAGACGACAACGCGGACGTCCGTTTCGGCGGCGGCCTCGACGCGCGGTGGAAAGACGACGCCGCGGCGTTGGTAAGGCGTCTCGAGGGGTGGGATGCGCAGCTCAGGGAGCTAGAGTATCGCGGTGATGATGACGAGGACGCGGCCTATAGTACTACTACGACACAAGCGTCGAGCTTGAAGCGCATGTTGGACGGATGCAGCAGTCTCGTCAGGGACATGCTCGACGAGCTGGCCGTCATGGAAGACATTGAGGCAGCGGCGGTGCAGAGGGAGAACGAGTGGATTAAGAAGATGAATAGAGAGGGAGACGACGGCCGCGGCAGAGATACCCAGAGAGCCGGTGCCATTTGGAGAGTGATTTAAGAAGACAGACTGTGTTCTGACCGATCCCGTATAAATGTACGTCACATACAGTAAGCCAGCAGGCAAGCAAGCGATGATTCCCGGAGAGGCACCCTGGACAGAGCAAAGGTGTCTCGGCGTCAAATTCATCAAATATCAATGTCTGTTTTGATGCTCTCTCTCAACGCAACTTCTGTTTTCCGCTGTTATCCACCACTTCCGCTGTTGGTAATCGATTCATCGTCCATAACGATACTTTCCACACCCCATTACCTAATTGTACAAATCAAAAGTTGTTTTGTTCTGACTGCAACCTCCGGTGCTTTGCAATTTCGGCCCGCACACACCCTTCCCATCTCTGTGTGACCCATCAGATCAATGCTTCAAGCCAGGTCAAGTCGCCGCCCATGGCGAACTTCCACCATGCAACTCCTACAACGATGGCAGCCGTGCTCGTGGCCAGCATCCTGCGGACAAAAGTCAACCTGTCAGATATTGTGAGGAATAATGACAAACAAAGGAAAAGGTAATGAGAAGAACACGAGCAACCGATCCACTGTGCTATGCGAACCGGAATAGAGAGATGACCTTACGCCTTTCTCTTGCTGCCGAACAACCGGCTAAACAGTCCACCAATCCAGTCTACGAACAATACGCGGAAGAAGGCCTGGAGCCAGCCTCCTTTGCTGTCTGCGACGCTGTGTATCGAGGAAGGTGTTCCAGGACGCTCGGTCGATGCAGGCCCGCGCTTTTTGAGCTGGCCTTTGTGACCACCATCGCGGCCGGAGGTCGTTGCCTCGCCGCCGGGGCTCGAAGCAGAAGCCCTTGCCAGTTCGCCGTCCTGACTGACACT
Organism: Colletotrichum tamarilloi; assembly: GCF_030869305.1. Lineage (NCBI taxonomy): Eukaryota > Fungi > Ascomycota > Sordariomycetes > Glomerellales > Glomerellaceae > Colletotrichum > Colletotrichum tamarilloi. The sequence goes on from NW_026849398.1 coordinate 619,163, forward strand.
GGAGCTTGCTCTGTCTTGGGGCGGCTCAACGCGGATGGCAGGGCTCAAAGGCTCGGCGGGGCGAGTCTTAGGCGACAGATCCCTTGACTGCTTGCCGTTGGACTGGCCGTTGGCAGCAGGTGAATCTGAGCTTGACGACTCTGAGCTTTTCCTGGATTTGGAGCCTTTCATAACGACTCCCTCGTCATCATCACTCCCGGGAGATGTAAAAGCATGCGGCGTTGGCCGTACCGCGGGGCTCGGAACTCTGACCAAGCCCTCATCCTCGCGATTGGCCTCCTCGGCATTCGGAGTCTCCTTATCCTCTTCGGCGATTGATCCCAGAGAAAGGAGTGATCTGTCCGAGACCATGGAGCCGTGTGACTTTCGCGGAAGCTCCAGCCTCTTGGTGGAGCCCGGACTAGAGGGGCCAGACGAAAGGACAGCTTCATCGAAGTATTGATCAGAACTGGCCCGGCGTGTTCCATTTATAGGTGAAATGGGCGCGCCATAGAAAGCAGTCTGATCCTCGTTGCGCCCAGTCTCGACCTTGCGCACGGCATCGATGATTCCGTCCCTGTTAGAGGGCCACCGCTCGAGGGTGGGATCATTGAGGTCATACTCGTCGACATCGTACTCCACAGTGCCATGATGATCGTAGTCCTTTGGAATTTCATCTTCGTCATCAGCTGAAGGCTCGTAGGGTCCAAGAGCTTCGTGAGCGAATAAAGGTGCAGGACAGTCGTCCGAGTCCTCTTCCTTAAGATCCTATCATACTGTCAGTCATGGCTCTACAATTATGAGTCTGCCGCTTGTTTGGCACATACCTCATCAGCGTCTAGCTTCTGAGCAGAATCGGCAACCTCAGCCGCAGTGCTCGCAACTTGTTCAATCGGCGTCGAAGACAGACGCCCCCTTTCCTCGTCCTTAAGGTGCTCCACGCCCTTGGGGAGCGCTGCAAGTCTAGACATGTCGACCTCGGCGTCAAGTTTCTCGGCGGTATCAGCGACCTCTGCGGCGGTGTCCGCAACTTGGCCGATCGGGGTCGACGAAAGTCTTTGCCGCTCCTCGTCCTTGAGATAATCTTGGAGCTTTGTTTTCGGCTCAAGCTGGGCAGCAGTATACTCTCTGGCAGCTTTTGACGCGTTCACGTCTTCGGAAGTTGAGGCGTTTTCGCTTGCAGGTTGGCTGTCGCCGTTCACACCGTTGAGTTCCTTCAACTCTTGAGACGCAGGTGCTGTCAGGAGGTTGTTACGATTGCCAGATCCGTCGGTGACTGTAGATTACGTCCATGTTAGACGAGCTTGCTGAAAACGCAGCATTGCGCAACTTGGGGGCAAACATACCTATAGCTGCAGTCTCGTTAAGAACCCACCAGTCCCCTAGACCAACACGGAACTTGTACTCGATCTGCGTGTTTGGCCGAACTTCAATGTTCTTGTAGAACGTGTGTTCTCCACCATCTTCGGTGGTGAAGTCCATCTCCTGGGGCTCCCATTTTGGATTTGAGAAGGAGCCGGCGACAAAGATGGGAGGCTGCGTCCCGGGCTGCTTGTAGGTGATGGTCACGGAAACCATTGTCGACGACGGCCTCCGCGGCGAAGTAGGTTGAAGTTGGGTAGCTTAACTCTCGTCGTCACTCGGCCAACTCAATCGCACAAGGACGAGCGTTTGAAAAGGTGGATTCTCTTCGTCGGCTGCCCTTCTATCACGGCTCAAGTCAGCACAGGTAAGAGAAACCTTTCGGGAAGGAAAACTCGATGAAAATGGCAGAGAAGGAAGCCGTTCCCTTGGAACCCACAGCGAGGGTGGCGGGTTGAGATGGGCAACAACGCTGACGAATGCGGCTGTCTCTGGGCGATACCTTAAAATGCGGCGCTAGGCGTAGGAAGCAAGAAGGCGTCAAAGGTGATGGGATTGACTTTTGGTGAAGGAAAAAAAGAAATGGAAGAACACCAAAGGGTGCGAGACAATTCTACGGGAGGAATCTGGAGTGTGGAGTCTCCGGATGAGTGTTTCACGCAACGACGCCAACGAGGAAGATTCGGGGGCTGCGTATTTTGTGCGAGTGAAACGGCTTTGAGGGAACGAGCTGGTTGGGGTTTGGAAGAGTACGAGGAGAATGGGGCAGAGCTTACTGCAGCAAGGCCATACGGAGGCCGAAGGAGAAACGTAACGTGCAGATGCTTCGAGCTGGGTGAGAGGAGCTCAGATAGCAGAGAGATCAAGAAGCCCGTACCTTGTTCTGGGTGAGGTGGGTGGGAGGTGCAGCAGCTCAGAACAGGGAAGCTGCGGCACAGGAGGGGTTCATTGCATGATTATTCCGTATGTCGTATGTGCCATGTCAAAGGTTGGGGTGTGCCGGCCGGAGAGGAAGGAGACTGTGAAAGAGGTTGGGAAGGACGAGGTCATGGAGGAGGCTAATTGCTATGTAAGCCTTCTAAGGTGGTAGGAAAAGTTGAGGCAAAGCACTTGCTCACTTTCAGCTTCCTTACTTGCCCGAGTTTGAATGCAATCTGGTTTGCGACCTGCAGTCGGGTACTTTGTTTGCCATGGCTTCTAACGCTATGAGAAATAATACCCGGACTTGTCAGCAATTGAGCTGGATTGCACCATCTATTTTGTATGGCACATGGCGATTGCTGGTCCCTGATGAGACGAGAATGGACCATAGAAGTAGAAGCCTACCTATGCTGAGGCATGAGATGAGATCGCCGCTTCCTCTCTTTCACCAACATTACCCATTCCTCCCCCGTTTGATCCAAGTTTTGTTGGCGGTTTAGCTCCCGACGCAACGCTCAATGCGCGACCTGAAGCTCCCGCAAATCATTGCCCCAGCATAAAGTAGCGGTTATCAGCACCGCAGTCAAAGGCCACCCAGCTGCTCCATCTCAGCGCCGGCATGCTTTGTGCGTCATCATCCCTGATGCATCCCGAGAGCAGGGGAGTCGCTGGGACATGGCCATTGGCTATGTTTGCTCCCGTTTCCAAAGTATCGGAGACTTTCTAGCACCGCACGAGCCATGCAGCTCCACAGTCGCTGGGCTAAGGTAAGCTGATCGTGGGTCCCAGTGGATGAAGTTGGAACTGGAGGGCCTGGCCCAGACCGGGACGGCAACTTCAGACATTGAGCTAACAGCCACCTCCATCATGCCAAACAAGCTCCGTGGAATGGGTATTTCTCTGGCAATCAGCTACAATTCCATCTCAAATGTTTATTTATCAACGAAGTTGCAGCCTACGAAACCTACGCAGTACACAACAATACCATAGACCTTTTATCTCAGCACCACTGCCTTGAGATCCATACGCAGGCGTGGTGGCTGAGGTGGTCGCGTGCAAAACTCCAAAGTAGCGTCTCCTGTCCAAAGGCTACACAAGTGAGGAAGGGTATCTAGATGCTGCAGAGGTTTCGAATGTCGCCAAGCTCACCGAGAGCGGGGACCAGCTCCCCATGTCTCAGTCATCTGGAAATTTTCAAAAACCAACATGATAGCACTCAAGATGCTTGGGAAGCGTTCCTGGATGATTTCAGACGCTCAATTGGCCGTATCTCATCCAGCATCTAGAACCTTGACGCTTGTGCTGCTCAAAAAAGGTGGGAAACTCAACCGTGATCGGAAATGGCGGGGCTTCCATTTCCCCCATCCTCAGCCCGGCGTATTTTCTGCCGGAAGCGGTGAGATTCTTGGCCAATGACGTGATAAGGTACTGCGATAAGAATTTCTTATCGCAGCTCTACGGGCAGCACACTGTCACGACCTAGGTGTGCTCGACATGTGGTTGCCGTGTGCCTTAGCGGCTGCTTCCAGAAAAACCCACCTTCCAGAAAAACCATCGTCAACCAGAACTGCATGAATTGCGACGTCGCAACAGATCCAGTCTAATTCAGGAACTGTCTATGCAACTTCTGAGCGCTTGGTTTCTTTCTCGGCATCCACAACAAATCATTCACGACCCCGATAACACCCCCATTCCTTACGTTTTTCTGACTTTGCAGTCTATTATTCTCTCTAGCCCATCATGTCTGCCCCTCCTCAACTGATCCACATCAAGAGGAAGCGGGGCGATGAAGATGCTCCGGTCACCTACCTTCGTACGACCGCTCTTCCCTTTTTACAATCAACGGACGGACAAATTGACAGGAGACAGAACTCGAGCCGGGATCCAAACGACATCTAGCCGGCAGCAGCTGGGTCTACCAGAGGCGCCTCGCCAAAGCCACCGCAAGATCCGCTGGCGCTGCCGCCGCAGCACAGCACCCATCGCAACCCTCCATACCGGTCATCCAGACGTCGAAGCCCGGTGACGAGATCTCGAGCCCGCATCGCCCACCTCACTCGAGCAGCCATGCTCTTCCGACAGGAACGGCACCGGCAGTGGCGCCGCCGCCACGGACCCAGCTCGATGCACAGAAGCCCCTGCCGCAGACCGCCTCCGATCAGCAACGCCCTCAGAACCCCGCCACCGAGCCGAGACGATTCCACATGTCCAGGTCGGCCATGAGTTCGCCTGGGGGCAGCACTATACTCAAGGCCGGCGGTGTCTCCAAGCGGGGACGCTACGGGACAGCCGTGTTCGTGGAGCGGGGGAAGAAGAAGAGCGCACGCCGGGTCGCCACGGCGTCTGGCGGCACCACACCGACGACGATGACCACGGAGGGTCTGCCAGCTGATGTTGAGATGAAGGAGGACCACAAGCCGGCGCCTAAGAAGCCACTTGCCAAACGCCCCCCTCCCTCGCGTGCAGCCTCCGAGGCGACGACAGGGCCGGAGACGCCTAGCGGAGAGCCGCAGCGCAAGCCCATGCCCGGCGCGGCTCCCACGCAGGATATGAGCAAGATCGCGGCCGACATGGACCAATGGGTTCTCCACGAGATCGGGCTGAATCTCCAGGCTATGGAGCAGCAGCCGCCGCAGCAGCCGCCGCGCTCGCCGTCCGCCGTTGCGTCGCCTTCACGCTTCAAGCCCAAGGCGCCAGCCAAACGCTTTGCCGAGCGCCACCCGGAAATGGTCAAGAAGCTCAATGGCGGCGACGAAGCCATGACGGAGGCGAGCGAAGACGACGACGAGAGCGACGACGACTACGTTATTGAGGTGTACGAGCTCGCGCCTTCGAAGTCGGTGCTGGCGGAGATTCCGCCCGAGCAGATTGGTGTGCTCAGGTTCGATTCGCAAGAGGATTTGGAACTGTTTTACGGTAACGAGGACGACGATTCGGATCTTGACGATGATGAAGACGAGAATGGTAAGTCTGTGGACCGAACAAAGCTCTGTTTCTCATTTACTGACATGAATGTGCGCATAGCCGAGAATCACTACACGGCGGATTACCCCGAAGATGAGGTCGATTCCGAGGACGAGTACGATCGCCACGCCTACTTGTTCCGCAACGCCAATGCCTCGGATGAGGAGGAGTTTGACACCCGCGATCCGTACGAGGACGAGGACGACGATATGTACGTCATGGAGGGTGATGAGCGGCGGGACGAGGACGACGTCTTTCAGGACAAGATTCGGCGTTACATTCGCCAGCACGGCGACATGTAAAAGCACGGCGACATGTAAAGTGTCCGACCTAATTGCTGGGTGGATTAGCCTCTGAACTTTTTCGAGAATAATACCAAAAGGGTAGCTTTCAATATTCAGTCTATGTTCACACTACTGCGTGAAAAGCTAAGTGAGGTTATGGCTCCGATGACATTTGTACTGAGGAAATGTATGGTGTGTGTGCAATTGAAGTAGCCTATTTATCCAACCTTGAAGTGGAGTCAAGAGAGAGTGCTTCTCCTTCACGTAAGTACAAGAGGTAAATTCCTCGATTCCACATCCAAAGACCCCCTTGGAATAGGCCAATATCTCCTCCGAACCCAGATTCCCATCTAATACTCCAGCTGTAAAAGGAAAAAAATAAATAAATACAGAATATGCTGCATAAAAGCGCCTTTGCTGATGCGAGACGCCGGGTTTCAATTCCGTTCCACGGGCTTGAAGATGATGCTGCATCCCAGATCTAGTAATGGAAGTTAAGAGTGTTTGCTGTCTCTTGTATGTGTGTGTGTGTGTGTGTGATGGCTCCAGAACGCCAAGTAAATATGTGAGCCATGTGACGAAGAAATCGTCGGAAAGAATGTGGCTGGCTGGAAAGACTTCTTCCCCAAGTGAGACCCTGAAGTCTCACTTACACGATCACGAGCTGAAGAATTGTCTCCCACTACATAATCGTGCACGCCCCGACGGTTCGACCCCGCCTCCGACCGCCGTTACCGCCCTCCTCCTCGTCGGCATGCAACATTTGCGCCTCCCTCGCTCTTCGTCTGCGCCGGCGGTGACCGGCGCCCGTGGTCCCGGCTTCCTCGCTCGCCTGCATGTAATCCGCCCACCGGTGCTCGAGGCGGTTGGCGGCAGCGAGGTCCCCGCGGAGCACGCGCTTCATGTGCTCGTCGACGGTCATCTGGAACTTGTAAAAGCACTTGAGGCCAATGGCCTCGGACGCGTAGGCGAACTTGCCAATCTCGGCCATGGACGGCTTGGACTGCGCGTTGCGGAAGAGGACCTCGCGGATGCCGGTCCAGGTGACGTTTTGACAGTCGTAGACGACCATATGCAGGCCGACCTTGGGTTTTGGCTTGACGGCGTTGCTCTGGGAGCGGTTGCTGACCATGAAGGCCGCCTCGGCGAGGACAAGGTCGCTGATGCGGGTGTTGTCGAGATCGATGGCCCGGAGGCTGACGCAGTGCTTGACGATGGGGAGGACGCCGCTGTCGCCGAGGTTCTCGCAGTAGCTGATGGAGAGGTGCTCCAGCCACGGCGCGCAGGGTGCCTTGGCCAGGTGTTCTGAGAAGAGGGCGTTTGTGAGGTCGGAGAGGTCTTCGAGCTCAATGTGTGTGAGGCGCGGAGTCGATGCGAAGATTGGCTCCAGCGCGGCGTCCGTGAGGGCGGTGCAGCCGGACAGGCGCAGGCCCTGGAGTTCCGGGACGTTGTATCCCAGAGCCTTGACGCCCTGGGAAGTCAGACGGGCGCAGCGGCTAAGGTCGAGATGACGCCATTTCCTCGGGGGAACGATCGGTCGGTCGGTGAGGATATCGATTTCGGGGTCTTCGCCGTGAACCATGACCTTGAGCGCGCGGTCGTTGAGCTCGGCACAGCCGTTCAGAACCAGTCTTTCCAGCCTGTTCGTCTTGTATATCGTTTCGGCGACCTCAAGATTGTCGAATCCTCTGACCTCTCCCGCTCTCAAATCCTTCAACCTCGGACACCCTTCGATTACTGCCTTGATACCTCTCGCGTCCATATGTACGCACCATGAGACGTTGAACATCTCCAGCTGCGGACATGACTCGGCAATGATTTTGCACGACATGTTGGTAACCGCTGTCAAACCAGTCAAATTGAGCTGAGCGAGCTTATCGTTCGTTCTCAACAGGCTGTGTAACGTGTTGCGCTGGAAGTTGCGGCATCCCTCGAGCGTCGCGTTGACTAAGTTCTTGCAGGCCTTGACGACTACCTCGGCCCTCTTATAGTGTTCGACCTGAACGCAGCCCCTGAGGTTGAGGTCCTTGATGAAGGGCCCAGCGGCTACGATGATTCTTGCAAGAGATTCGGCAGGGATGATTTGGTAAAATTCCGTGGCGTCAAAAGACGTCCAAAGCTGTCCATCAAAGCAGATCTTGTGGAAAGTCTTGCTAACTCGTGAAGCTCGTACAAGCTGTTTGGGTGATAGATAGGAGAAGATGTGCACGCGCATCTCGTGTGGCATGTTCTCCCAGAAGTTGAAGCCACGCTTGGGAACCGCGGGGTTGGCAACCTGGGCTTTAATCGTCGTCCTTAAATCGGATGGGAGTCCAATGGTTTGGGCTCCCGGTGATTGCGTAGTAGGGAAGACATTGTCGACCCGGCGAATAGCAAGTCGGCCATCAATGCCTACGAACTGAATGATTTCGCTAGATGGTGTTCCTGGAACGGAAGATGAGGCACTGGCATAGCCTGATGCTGTTGCGCCTGCGGGGAAATAAGAGTCGCCAGTGAACGAGGTCCCCGCGGTTGAGGGTCCTGCCAAGCTCACGCAGGAAACGTTGCCCCTCGGACGTTGAGGATTGCTGTGTGATCTAGTGCGGCCACTCCTCGCCAACGAAGGCGTGGACGACATTCGTTGCACACCACAGAGCACGCGGTGCCGGCCTTTGGCTTTTCCTGAGGGATTTGAAAGGCCTGGGCCTTGCTCATCAACGACTTCCATAGGAGCCGGACCGGCGGGGATTTCGATGTCAGCCATAGCGAAGACTTGACCAAGTGAGATAGCTGGTTGAAGGACAAAACGCCTCTAGACAAGGAACAGAAGACGTCGAATAATGCTGTAATTTTTTGCCACAGTCAAATTGCGACCGAGTCCGTTTTCTCAAAGTTGCGCAATTTCTCCCAGTATCGTCTTTGTTGGCGAGGTTTGGTAGCGCGGGGCAGTGAAGCTGAGCTCGGTGGTCCACGTCTTAGTCCCGGTGAGTTGGGAAAAGGCTCGGAACGGTCGGCGGATGGTCCTATTTCATATTCGACGTCGCAAGAGATGATCGCAGGCACACAGAGAAACAGACGAAAGACAGGCCAAGTCTCTAGGAAGACGGATGAGACATGAAGCGCGAGTGCTCGGGGAGAGGTTATGGTCTTGAAGGCTGTCGGCTCTCTTAGAAGGGGGGTCAGGATGGAGGGGTGGCCAGGGTCTAGGGATTTTTGGTGGAGATCTGCTATCTGAACGGGTGTGAGCCGGCTATCGATAATGGAGGTCAGCCGGTGCAGGTAGCGGGGTGTGGAGCCTCAGAAGGCTGGAGGAAGGGGTCCTTACGGGTTGGGGCGGAGCACATGGCACACGGAAGACTCAAGATATCATGGCCTCTGATTCCTGTGTGGAAGGTCACACGAGCAGGATGTGTCTGGGACACGAACAAGGCTGCGAAGAGTGAGAGAGGGGATGGTGAGAGGGTGGCAGTTGAAGAAGAAGAGAAGAGGTCGGCGGATGGGGGGGCTAAAAGAGAAAGAACAAGAGAAAAGTTGTCGAGTCGAGCGGAAACAAAACCACTCACACATGGAACGACCGACACAATACCTTACTGTGGTAGACCGCACCGAAGGCCGGGTAAGGGGAGTAAGTAGAAGCTTAAAACGCGCTCTGGACGGAAGCACAAAACGGCCCTCACACCCCCCCCCCCCCAATCCCATCCCATCCCATCCCACCATCCATCCCCTTTGTGTCGGCGAAACAAGGACCCTCCTTATCGATGGACACCGATGGGTCCCGGGTTCGCCATACATAATGCCCATCACTCACACCAACGGGTCAGTCTGACGGTCGACAGTGCTCGTAAATGCCTCCAGGGCCAAGGGTCTGAAGATGGCTACTGGCGATGTTCTCATGTCTCTCTACCTTGCTTTACTATGCACATACAGCAGGCTGTTCGGGATTTCGGCTGCTTGGAGCCAAGACTTGGGAAACAAAGTCCCCGCCGAAACGAATGGAGCTGGCTGGGATATTCTCACCTTCCTTTCTAGCCGGATCCAATAGCTCTGTATAGCTGGGGGAAAGGCATGGCGGCGGAAAAGAGTCTGGAAGCAGAAGCCACCGCCAGTACGAGCAAAGAGGCACAGTGAGGGCCAGGCCAGACCAGAGGAGGCAAAAAAAAAAACGAGGCAAGACATGGGAACTCAGAGAAGTCGACAGTAGCGGCCGAAACGCAAGAAAGATACCTCTGCCGTGAGGTATCCACATGGTGCATCGTGCGGGGCCCGTGGTCCGGCGCAAAGAGCGGGCAGGTGGGGGAAGGACGAGGGGGGAAGAAGGAGGGGTCCGCCCGGAGTGCAGACAGGAAAGCCCTCTTCTTCCTCGATGTTACCCTCTCCAATCGTTACGGCTGCTGGTGAATAAAAATGGATCACAGAAGATCCTGGCTCCACTTTACACAGCCATTCAGACCGCTGCTGACTGACACCGCACTTGCCCCCCCAAGACCCCCAAGAGGCGGGAGCGAGAGCATGACATGAGCACTTGTCCAAGTCACCTTCTTCCTTTTCGTGGTACCATCACCATCCCTCATCCCGCCATTCTTTCAGTCAACTGACGTGCAATCCGACGAGACAAATTCCCAGAAGCAATCTATCTGCCTTATCATCACCGCCAGGTCATGGTACGTCAGGCACAACACGGCTCGTCGACCATACCTCGTTCATGCTCCGAAAAAGACACACTATGTCCTGCTGCATTCAGCAACATATCGCAGGGTCCTCCGCCTCTTGAGGGTCTACAATAAGCAGGGACCTGAACACCAGATCTGCAGGACGAATCCTGAGCGGTACCCAACAGTCTCTAGCTCGCTAGCGTGTTGGCTGGACCCTTGAACTCTTGAACGCACTTGGTGTGGTGTATCTGAACCGACTAGCAAGTTGCAGCACGGCTTCGCCGTTTCTATCATCGCTCATTGGAGGAACTTGCTCCTCACTTCTCCAACCGCCATCGCCCTCGCCGGGACGTTCAAGGCGTCTTTCCGCTCACTGTCTGCACGGCCGCGGCGCCGTCTCTCGAGCCTGTCAGAGCATTCCCACAGTCCTTCCTGGGACCACTTGCGTTGCGGATACTTTTGTCTCTTCTCCATCTGAAGTCGTTGTTGGGAATAAGTTGCCGATTGTCCGACTCGGGGAAACAACTGCACTCGAAACTGGCGGGAGCGAACTGACTCGTCAAGATACAAGGTCAAATAAGGTACGGATATGCCAAGCTCAGATTTGGCAGGACGTTCTTGTTTCTGATCGATTTCGGTCAAGGAACATGTGGTTGGGTGCGAGGCAAGCACCTGGGTCGGTTGCTGCTCTTAGATACCTTTCCTCGTGCCAAAGCTGACATGGAGCATGTCTTTGGTGTCCCAGCCTCCCCGCAGACGGCATTCGATCCGACTTTTGCCTGTCGGAGGAGAATGCCATGTTGGCGGCCGAACCCCGTCTTTTTCTCTCTCCCTCGCTCTTTGCCGTAGCTGCATCCGAACAACCTTAGACGGGGAACATTCTCTGGAACCCGAATTCGGAGGTTTTGGCGGGGCTGGCACTCCCGCTCCACGTTTACGAGAGACACGGTGACAATCGAATCTGTCTTCAGAATCCTTTCTTTCTGAAGATCCTCGCCACAGCTCTTTCGAGAGCTCCAAGAAAGCCGTGCGGCTGGTAGGTAGCTGCTTAAGAGGCAAGCGCTGCAAATCTTCCGCCATGATCGGTCCGGATTCTGACCCGTCAGTGGGACCAGCACTGTTCGTCTGAAGCTTGGCCGAAGCTGACATCGCCGCGCTCTGTTTGGAAGGCACATGTTCTTCTTTCTAGCCGGTTGATTTTGCAGTCTTGGCAGGGTCGCGAGTCTTTGGCAGATCTGCATTCAGATCCGTCATGGCAATCTGATACTACGATCCTGAACACGTTTACGAGTTTTCCACGCCCTAGCCCCGTTTTGTCAATGCAGCGGCTCTAGCACCACTAGACACACATTCGCTTGGTCGCCTGATGCAGCTCAACCCGAAAATCGGAATTCTGCGTACCGTCATGACATATCATGCGACCCGGGTACGAGATAAGAACGTAGCAAGCGGTGAGCCACGCGACACCTCGTCACAGACTCTGGTTATCTAAGAAGATCGCAAAGTATGCCCTAGTACAGAGAGAACGCTCTTCTCATGCCGCTCTCTTGTCTCGGTACCCTCCACAAGATACGACTCTACCGCTCATCGACTCCTTGCCAAGTGATCTCCATTATGTAGTCTGGTGACCGGCTGTCTCAAACCCCATCCGTACAAGAGCTACACTTTGAGGCAGATTGACAGTTTCTCGGCTACGCAAATCGCGAATTTGTCAAACTAAACGGACAATGCTTCGTTGTCTTGGATGCGACAGAGACAAATCGCATCCGCTCACCCATACCTGGATAGCGAGTGTCACAGCTTTGATGCAGAACCCGAGCCGTAGGTCGGTCGTGCACTTACTTTCTCAGCTTACCTTGCCTCGGGACGAAAGGAAAGTTTTACTACTAGCTGCTGTGGTCAATATAAACCACGTGCTGCTCAAGTACTTAAGGTACCTTTCGATTGCCGATAGCTTCCGATAAGATAACAGGTACGCATGTGTTCTGGACCGGCCGCCAAAGGTACCAGGAGCTTAGGTAGGTATGTAGAGCAGCTCATCGCTAATATGTTCCGGTAACTTGGTTACAACGGGAAACGACCTCGAACCCTGCTGATATCTTGGCAGATAATGCCAGCTCGTTCACTTGATTTCCGACTCTCCTGCGGCGTCGTCAAGGTTGTGTAGACTTGTTGGTGGTACATGCGAGACCGAGAAGGAGACTAAAGAAAGTCGCTGTGCTGTCATAGCAAGCTCGATGGGATTGGAATTCTTCGATTCCAGCAAAGAGAACGCCAAATGCGGGGTTGCCGGCAAGCCTGGAAAGCGACCATGTCGCCGAAATTCTCGTCAACAAACTGCGCGTGTTGCTCACCTAGCTATCGTGCCAATCACGATTCACTGAGACCACAACCTACCTAAAGTAACAAGAGGATCAATGAGTTGCCGTCACGATTCCAGCAATGCTGCGTTCGCAAATGACATTATCCAACCAGTCAAGACCATGGCCTTGTCTCTGTTCGTACCTTGAGCCTACTTTCCGTAAAGACGGAAGTACGGCTCAAGCGTAGACAAAGATAACTTGGGGAAGGGCACTGACGAGGCGCCGCTTATTCATTGACTCTAGAATCGTCCTGATCCAAACGGCCAGCTTGCCAATGTTTTCCTTCCTGGTTTTGCTCAGAGACGGGTAAGCAAGACCTGATAATGTCAGGGAGGCACATCAACTGCTCAGTCGCTCTGACGGGGTTGTTTGCAACGACCCCGACTCTCTTATTTCCGGCTTTTGCGGTTCGAATCGATGGTGTTGATGAAGAGGCTCACAGATACCTCAATTGGAGAACACGCTACTCTGTGCTTGATATGTAAAGCATGGTAGATGACAACTTGGGTCTGGGCAGTTAGCAGGAGGTTGCGTTGCCACTGATGCTACGCCTTGAAAAAAGATATCTACAGGGATTTGCCCCGTTGTTCTGGTGGTTGGTGGGCGGACGACGGAATGTGTGTTTTTTTCATCGTCGGCAGCTATTAGCTGGCTTATCTTTTCCCTGCTCGTCCGTTTTCTCGTCTCAATTCCGGCGGTTCGGCAGGAGAAGAGCGTCGATAACGTTTGTTTCGGATGGCGAGTAGGGCAAGTCGAACATGGAGAGTCTACGGATAAGAGGCATTGCCCAATGAGTATCAAGCATGTTTGGGAAGCGTTGGGCGGCGGGCCACTCTAGGCGATGATGGCTCAACAGCGGCTTCAGTCAGGCACTGTAATGCCGGCCTTGGCTGCGGCAATGTGACGTATCCCAGGATAAGGTATGCTGTCCCTTTCTTCGCTGGTGTTCTCCCCGGGAGATTGGGGCCGCTCAATGTTGACGTGGTGGGTCCGCCGCCGGTCCAGCTGAAGAGCTTTGCTGCTTCACGTGCATGTCCCCTCCAGGTCTGCTTCAGGTGAGGTGGTGGATAAAGTGAGTGAGTGAGTGAGTGAGTGAGTGAATGTGTGATGAGACTGAGCTTCAGCATGAAGTGAGGAGTGAGATAGGTACAGCTCGATGAATGTGAAGGGTACGGGCTTCAGGCGTGCCCCCCACTTTGCAGCCATGTTTTCCAGGGCCACTGCCGCATATTAAGCCCCCCAATCAGTGATGCGTTTGCTTTTCGAAGCTGTAAGTCAAGCTTGCAACTCATGTTGTGCGCCCACCAAAGCTGCAAATAACTGCGCGAGGTTCGGAATTCGAGGGGAGGGTTTTTCTGGAGAGGGAACAAGGGGTTTTACGAGGTTACTTGACGCCAAAGGTGGGCGGTGCCGTGTATGATAAAGTAGAGAGAAATAGGCAGATTTGGTAGCAAAAGTTGTGTACTCCGTACGCAGATGCATCTCAAAATTTTCGATGACTGGAGGCAGAAAGTGGACTTGTGTTTTTTTCCCTCCCCCGCCCTCTCTTCCTATCCCTCAGTCTTTATGGTTTTCCATCCCTCGTCCCCATTCCCTAAACTTATTCCTCTTCTACTTGTTCATCAAACATACTCATCCTGAAGCGAACCATCTCAACTTTGGCACCGAGCGAGCTTGTGCTGCCCTCTGTCCCGTCGTCCTTTCCCTCGTCTTCATCGCCCGCCAGCTCCGCCGCCCACGCCGCTCCCTCGTCCGTGACGTGCCACCACCCACTGTTACCTACAAGGCCCTCCGGCATCATTGGATTCGCTTGACGAGTGGGAATTTTCCAAGCATTCGAAGGACCGCCCCTCACTTTTCGGACAAGCATCTGCCGCAACATTGTGGACTTTGGACTGAACCGCCCAGGACCGTGGACGCCACAGAAAACCAATCCCGGGGGCTTTCTGTCACTTTTCCAGCTTGTTGTCTTAGGTCATCTTGTATGATTACGGCAGACGATTCTTTCACGAGGCCAGCTGCACGTGGGTGTTAAAGCCAGTCACTCGCCTTGCCTTGGAAGACGGACGACCACTCGCTTCTCTACGCCCCTCCCGCCCGTTCTCCTCTGCCTGACTCTCTGTCTTGTTGCGCTTGTCAACGGCACAGAACCAGAGTGGGATTTTCGAGTGATTAAGGGAAGAGCCAAGAGACACATAGAGAAAGGGTAAAACAGATTGTACCCGAGGCAGCCCAGCAACACCTAGCACTCTGCACTCTATCCGCACCGGTACTACAGCACTCCTGAATCCAGAGTCCAGAGTCCAGCACCACCAAGCAGGGACATCCGGTTGCGGCATTGACACCGGCACTGACACTGGCATTGGCATTCTGGCATTGGCGCGCTGGCACTGAGGTGGCACTAGCACGGGACGGCGAGACGACTCACGTTCCCTTTCCTGGCCGTTCGGTGAGTTGAATTGGACCGGACTGGACCACCGCCAGAGCAGGTCCGCGTCTCTGCTTCCTGCTCCTGCTGCTGCTCCTGCTCCGTCTGTCTGTCTACCTGACTACGTTATTGCCGGATTTGCTGCTACTTACTTGCTTGCATTTTGCCTGCTCTACGGATACCTTACCTTACCGCACCTGACTAGTACCACAACTGCTTTGCTGCTCGCTACACGGACCAGCTTCTTCAGCTTCACCTTTACCTACAATCTCTCTCTCTCTCTCTCTATCTCTCCCCGACCGCTTGTTGCTGGATCGGTCCATCAATCCTTCCTGAAAAGTCTCCCTCCCTCGTTCGCCTTACTCTATTCTGGTCGGACCACCAGCATTGCAGCACCAGCGCCAACGCCAGCACCACCAGCAACCAAAGCAGAAGAACAAAAACGTTCCTTACCGCACACCCACCCGTCGAAGACTCCCACACTCTCATCCTTGTGGCAAACCTTGCCCACCGAGCCTGATCGATCTACCTAACTTACCTCACCACTGATTGACTCCCTGCCTCACCTTAACTGCCCGAGGTATCTTCTGGGCAGCAGTTGCATCCGTACCTCATTTACCTCCCACCTTAGCCGGAACGGCCACTGTCGTACAGCAGCACCATACCTTAACTACCTTACCTTTCGGCCAGCAACACACCTACCTACCGCCGGTACTGCCATTTGCTCCCTCCCACCACCACGTCCCAGAGCAGACGAGACCGCACCCCGATACCTCCCAGAACGAATCTCGCTCCTCGACCCCGCCGAATCCGAGCCTGCATCGTCGAATCCGCCTCTTGCCCGCATTTACTTAACCCTGACATTTGTCTGAGTCGACTGCCTATCTTTCTTCAACTATGCTACAGACGCATGGGGGACCTCACAACAATGGTACGTCCTTCGGCCACCCAACACAGAGCCCGCCTCCCGTCTCTCTCTCCCCTCAGACCCACGAAATGTTCCTCCCTCTCTAACACAGGCCTTTCCATGGCTCGCAGGCACCGATTCACATCACGAAGAACCTCGCGGAAGGAGCAGAACCCCAACAACACAGCTGCAACTCCCCAAGAACCGAAGCACCGGAAACCTCGCCGTTATAACCGACGACAACAACACTGGCCGCGGTCGAATGCGGTTTTCCTTCGATGCCGGATCTGTCGCAGACGGCAGCGACCATGTGCCACCAAGGTTGGTTCTTTCCCAACGATTACACCGTGATATTCCTTGAACGGTAAAGCTGTTGAGCTGATTGCGAGCTCATGGAAGAGTCGGGCGTTGAAGAATGCCAAGGCAAGCGTCTCGGCGACGAAACAGAGGGAGCTTTAATGTTTGGGATGCGCCAGGTCCGCGTGAGCGCATCACGGCATGGCTCATGCCAATGGCCAAACCAAGTGGGAGTCGAGCGTGAAAACAACCCGAGATATGGTATTTCGGCAAAAGAGGCAGCAACAATTTGAGTGTGGCTTTGCTTGGCGACAAGCTCGAAGGATGTCACTTACGGGTGCGGCTGCACCATAAAAGATGTCACCAGGTGGCAACTGGGCCATCACATGGCAGTCTATAGTCATTTGAGGCATCATCGTGCTGACAGGCCTTTTTCCAGTCATAGATCCTCCATTGTAACAGACCACGACCATGGCCTCGGTCTATCCGGATTGCGACGAATTCGACAACAACCGTCTTCGCGAGCTCCCTCCGCAGCCCCTTCCAGAAGCTCCTCCATCGGTCTATCGAGATCAACATCTATGACAACACTACTCGCGAACCCTCCCGGCATGCCGTTTAGCTCTCATCCATCGTCACCTAACTTCTCCGAAGACCTCTCCCGCTTCCCCTCCGAGTCATTACACTCCTTCTCTTTCGCCCACCAGTCCGAGGAGTATATACACAACCGGCAAAATGTCCTCAAGCGATCCATAGAATTCATGAAAGACCGGATGGGATGGTCCGTTTCACCCTCCAACGTTGCGCTTGCGAGCGCCCAGGCAAGGGCCTCCGGGGACGTCGAGACTCAGAACATGCTGGACTTGCTGGCTAGGGCACAGCTTGTCGGAGCGGGCAACCTTCCATCCATGGATCAATCCATCCTCGGTCCTTTGACGGGCCCCCCGCAAGTTTCGGGGGAGAATCTCTTTGAAGCGAACTTCATTCCTCGAACATCAAGCCCTGAACCCTTTCAGTCTCCCAGTCAGTCTCCAACTGCGACCCAGTTTGCAACATTTGCCCCGAACGACCGACCGTCAATAAAGCAGCAAGATGAAAATCAGAAAGTCGCCACGGGAGACAGTGAATCGGAAAACTCGAGCAGGACGCCGACGAACGAGAGTGGAACAACTGCAAAGACATCCCCGCCGCCATCTCGAAGACTTAGCCTGAAGCGAACGCTCACAGATACACTACCGGTCTCGGTTCACCAGCAGCTCATCGACACCATGGCACAACCCTATCTGGCAGCTCAAGAGATGCTAGCTTCACCAACAACCGCGAACATGCCAAGTGCACTTGGCCCGGCTGTGCATGGACACTCGACACGGTGGGTCCCAGCAGCGCAGGCCATTTTCACAACAGAGTCAAAACCGCCATGGACGATTATCGCGGCCAACGACCTTGCTTGCTTGGTTTTCGGGGTCACAAAGGCTGAAGTGCGGCGGATGGGTATTCTAGAGGTCGTTCAAGAAGAGCGGAGAGATTGGTTGGAGAAGAAACTGCTGCAGATGGATCCTGAAGACACTACCAAAGAGGCGGAAGATATTCCGAAAACAGCGACACCTGCACCAACGGTTTCTGCTGCTTCGACAACGTCAACGTCACTTCTGGGCGGACGAGGTGGGATTACGGCACAGCTCTTGAGCAAGCCAAACTCCAGATCACAGCCCCCGAAAGTTGTCACTCGCAAGGCACAAACCGTTCACAGTGGAGATCCCAGCCCGCCCAAACTCAGGGGAAGCTCACGGCACCAAAGCAGTCGGTCGAGAGGCGTCCTTTTATGCGGTGATGTGGTTCCAATCCAGAAACGAAACGGTGCGACGGGTTCCGCCAGTTTGTGGGTAAAGGAGAAGCGGGTTGGTCTCATTTGGGTCCTTGAGGAAATCCACGAAGATGTAGCTCAGATTGAGCTGGACGACGACGGCATTGTCCAGAAAATTTCAGGAGCCACAGCACCAATTTGGGGCTTTGAGTCACTGAGACCTGGCGTGGATATCGGCAAGCTGATCCCACGCATTCCTCGGCAAGGCATCGACCCTCGCACTGGCGAAGTAGACTTTGCGCAGATTGCGAGGCGTAAGTTTTTCACATGCCCAAACCCAAGCAAAGTCAACATTCCCTGCAGCGTCGAGCAAGTACGGGGCAAGACAGAGCTACGCGTCTCGAGCTTCCCGCATATTGCAGGGATCATCGTCGTGGACCCAGAGACTCTGAAGATTCAAAGCTCAAATTCGGTCTTCTGCGGCGCTCTGTTTGGCTACGAAAAGCCCGACGGCATGGCCATTGACTCTTTGGTGCCCGACTTTGAAAAGATTCTCCATATTCTGACGGAAGAGGATGGTGTTCAACTGCAGGATGGGATTGTGGTGCCAGAGCACAGCTTCCGCCGGGCGTCGGCGATTCTGGGTCTTCGGGAAAATCGCCCGGATGCGGCTGCGAGTTTCTTGCGGCCGGACGGCGTACCCGGAAAGCACAGGGATGGGTCAGAGCTCAAGGTTGACGTGCAGATGCGGGTGGTCAGAAGCGCAAAACAATCCACCATAATCCAAGAGACCGTCATCGAGGACGAGGACGAAGACAAGGACGGGGACAACCAGGACGACTCTTTCTCTGTCACCCACTCAGAAATGGTCTTCGCTCTCTGGATTACTTACTCCAGGCACATGCACGCCGCCCGGTCAACGCTCGGTGTGACGTCGGCGTCCGCCTCTGGAACGACAACTCCCTTGCATCAGCCATCTCCTGGGCAGACACCGGCGCACACCCCACTGGAGATTAGCTCGGATTCCGATGAGCCAAAACCTCGAGAGTCTTCGTCGTCGACGGCATCTGCCATCACCAAACAACTCAAGGAAGTCGCGATGACGGCCGCTGCAAAGTTGACCGGCTCACAGCGTCCCACGGACAAGAAGCAGGAAAAACCATCCGTGCCAAAGGTTATTGAGCCAGCACAGCAGAAAAAGTCCATCAATGACTTCCAGATCCTCGAAGACATGGGCCAGGGCGCTTACGGTCAGGTCAAATTGGCCAAAGATAAGAAGACGCAGAAGAAGGTGGTTCTCAAGTACGTGACCAAGCGACGTATTCTTGTAGACACGTGGACGAGAGATCGCAAGCTCGGCACAGTGCCTCTGGAGATTCACGTTCTCGACTACCTGCGCCGGCCCGATCTGCAACATCCTAATATTGTCGAAATGGAATCCTTCTTCGAGGATGAGGTCAATTACTACATCGAGATGGTGCCTCATGGATTACCGGGCATGGATCTATTTGATTATATTGAGCTCCGCAGCAACATGGAGGAGGCTGAGTGCCGTAGTATCTTCGTCCAGGTTGCCAAGGCTATTGGCCATCTACACACCAAGGCACTGGTGGTCCATAGAGACATCAAGGACGAGAATGTGGTCTTGGACGGCGAGGGTAACATCAAGTTGATTGACTTTGGAAGCGCAGCGTACATCAAGAACGGCCCCTTTGACGTATTTGTCGGCACTATTGGTAAGTCTTATAGCTTCCCCTATATCGTGATTGAAACTGACTGGTCAGATTACGCTGCTCCCGAGGTACTCGCTGGCAAGCCATACGGTGGCAAGGAGCAAGATGTTTGGGCGCTCGGAATTTTGCTCTACACGATCATCTATAAGGAGAACCCGTTCTACAGCATTGACGAAATCATGGACCGAGACCTTCGAGTCCCGTGGACGATGAGCGACGAGAGCATTGACCTGGTGCGGTGCATGCTCAACCGGGATGTGGCTGCGAGATATGACATTAACCAGGTTCTCGCGCATCCTTGGTGCCAGGAGGTTGACGAGGAGTGAAGGAAGCAAACGAATTGATGATGGGGGGAAGAGACATGAGGGACTGGTGGAAAGGGGCCGGCCGTACGGTACGGCCATGGAGTAAAATTTGGTCAAGATACCCTAAAGAGCAATCTTGAACAGCACGGCTTTTCGTTCTGAGGCGGAGCCGGATGTGCTTAGAGAGAGAGCCATTTGACGCAACAAGACGAAATTTTCTTTCTACCTTTTTTGTTTTTTTTTTTGGGTTGTTGTTTTTCGATCCGGGTCCATGTGACTGACGACTCTGAGGGTAAAGTTAAAACGACGACAACCGACCCCACCTTCGGTCATGGGTCTGCATGGAGCTCCCGGTGTGGTCTGGGGACAAATTTCAGCGCAAAGAACAGAGAGCTTTTAGAAAGATACTACCTATGGCTTGGGGGCCTGAACTGGGGAAATGGAGAGAATGGCGTTATGAATAGGAAATACAAAGTATGCTTTTTTTTTGTTCATGATACGGAAACCTTGTGGATGTCGACGTGTTGGTAGTGGTCGAGTGGGTAATGTGTATATATCAGTCAGGCCTATAATTATGGTTTAATTTTGCCCCCTTTCTTGATCGCCCTTGATTATGGTGGTGTCAATCAAATCCCATGGTGCCGATATGTGTGTCACTTGCCAGAATCGGGCAGATGTAGCCTGTGTATGTATCCGTAGTGCAATTTGTGAAGCTGCATCCGAATCCCTCTTCATAGGGCCCAGTTGAGACTTCGCGCGTTCCCTATATATATATATATACTCCTGACTGTTGAGGATGTCCTACGGTGGTTCAAGCGGAACTTTACCCAGTCTGGGATCGGGCCGAGTGAAACTGCAAGAGGTCTGCTGTTGCTCATCCACGTATACCAGGGATGTTCAAGAGAGAGTAGCCTTTGCAAATGAACGGGGAAGGTGAGATTGGTGAATTTACATTTCGGTGTGGTTTCTAGCATCGATAATTGACTATGGTGTATTCACATGTGAATATCATCTGACGGGCGGAGAGGAAGGAGGGCCGGAGGTTGGATCTGAGGCAGACTGCGGAGGGGGTTTGGTGTCGGTACATAGAATCTGGGCGGTGTTCGAAATGATGATGAACAAGGCACTAGGGAACTGTTGAAACAGACAGCAGAACCTTCGACGCTGCTCTACATCATTTGTTAGTTGGTGAGGTTCTGTATGAATGAGCCTGGGATTCGAGTTTAAATAGCAATCTCTGGGATGTCATGTGGATTCTGATTATCTTCCAGGCTCACCGATACTGTAGATAGAAGCCCGTAGCTGAGATAGGAAACGCCGAGATTCTATGATGCCTTGGCCACGAGAACACCTCCGATGGGATTTGGGCATTAGAAGCGAGCCAAAAATTGTTATGATGAGTTGACCCGTGGGGTCTTGGTTGGTACTTACTCACCTGGCGAGCACTTCGGAGGTCGGCAGTATGCGAAAGCGAGATGCAGGGGTGTGGGAGAGCTTGGTTTCGATCCTAATTTCGTTCCGACGTTCGTTCTTCTATGAAGTTCTGAGAGATGACAATATGGTGCTTGGGATGGGGGGCTGGCCAGAGGGAGCTTTTGGATCTTGTGTTCTGAGAACCTGGTCGTGGGAGAGTCGTGTGAGAGCCATGGTAAACCGCTGTCCGAAAAGCCTAGCTCTGAGAGTCACATTTTCAAGGTTTTCATTCACCATTGGCGCTTTTCAAACGTTAGACTAGGCACGGAGATTTAGTGAGTCTTGCATGGCTGAGAATCAACCTCGAATTGAGGTCAGATCGCACTCACAGCTACCAGAAGCTGACGGAAGTCGTACTGACGGAAGTCTTGTGGAGCATCGTTGAAAACGAGGTCATTTATCAAACAGTGGCAGGATTCCGTGAGATTTTCAAGCATCTTGTGGTATAATATCGGTCCTGAAACCCTCAAATCTTTCCGCTCTTCATCCTCAGACAGACAAGACTATTAACCACCATAGTAGCCACCACCAATGGGCCTTCCAATATATCCGCCTCCAACTCTACCACCACCATTACCTCCACAAGCTCGCCTTCCAAACCCGTTATGCTCCATGTCTCTAGTCTCAAACTTGGCCTCGTCAACCTCGAAAGGGAACCTGGCATTTTGTCTCTCGATCGGGTCGGCGCTGTCATACAGATCCGTCTTGAGAGGGTCGACGGCACTGCCGACGGGGATGGAGTCCTCTTCGCTGAAGAACATGAAGAAGGTGTCTGCGGGCTTGGTGCCGTCGCAGTTGGCGTCCGCCACGACGACGTTGTTTTGGTCGGCGCAGTAGGTTTTGGCACCCTCGGTGACGCGGGCGACGAGGATGGCGGCGGCCAGGGACTTTAGGCCCGGTAGGGCCACGTGTTGCCGCTTCATTGCGAAAAGAATGTAGTTGCTGTGTGTGTCTCTCTCTTTGAGATGTAATGAATGTGAGAGAGTTGGCCTTTTAAAAGAGAGTCGTGAGCTGGAGGGAGGTCTTGCTGGCTCAGCTGGGGAAGGAAGACATCGGGGTTATAGATGTGGATGCTGAGCGCTTCAGCCTGTCACTTATAATGCTGATCCTCACTTGTAAAAGATACGAGCCGCTCGCAACTCGAAGAGTTGAAGTTCATAATACAACAAGCTTTAGTAAAAGTGGCAACCAAGTTTCCAAACTAGACACAGAGCTGTAATACTCGCTTCATCATGGGAGCCTATACTTAAAATCATCAATTAGACACACCGGGGGAAATTTGACTACGGAGCCTCCGAGTGCGGTTTCATCGGCCTCATCGGCCTTAATGATCAGTCTCGACTTCCGCCGGACACTTCGGCAGCCGGTGGGTTGGTTGTTGAGGCTGACAAGTGACCTCGTAATTAGCGTGGTAAGTTTGACGGTTTCCCACGTATTCGCGCGAACAAGCCAACCGGTATGCTGTTCTCTAATGAGGTTGGGCAGTGGAAACGTGAGCACGGTTTCTTTCACACTTTTGAGTTGAGCGTGAATAAGGTAAATTCGGCGCGCAACCGATCAATTAAGCTTTTAGCTACGCCTCTGCTCCAACCACTTACACGACTCAGGCAAGGGGGGATCGTCATTTCCGAATATACGACGAACGACTCAAGGAAGGATTTGTATTTGAGTTGATTTCTAGGGAACCCATTCAAGGGTAATTGTGGTAACTCAAGACCTACAACTCTAATTCAAGAGTCGACTATTCGTCTTAATCATGGGATGAACACCAATCGTGCCAATCTCGTTCACGCACATATATACTTGTCGACGAGCGCAACTGCTCTCGTTTGACGGATGTCCCCTCTACGTTGATCCCCACCTAGTCTTGAAAACCGTTCAAGTCCAAGGCCTACCATAAAGCAGACCCAACTTCACAGTCAGTTCCCGCCTACCCTTCTACGCAAGAACACATGAGAAGAAAAGAAAAAGCAACACCATCCCAAAAAAAACCCCCAATAACTAACACGTGAATCACCCAACACAGATGCGTCTCGCCTCACTCCTCTCCGCCACAGCAGCGGCCATGGCCGTCTCCGTCCAAGCAGGAGGACAATGCGCCGACAGGACGGCCAGCGGAGACGCCATCACGGGGTTCCGCTTCTCGCCCGGCTGCAACACCTGGCAGTGGTACTCCCGCGACAAGGGCACGACCATCACGCTCAACCCGGACTGCCAGCTGCGGCAGGCGTGGCCGAACCCGACGGCCGTCGGGTACGTGTGCATCCGGAACAAGTCGGGCGGCAACAAGTGCTTCGCGGCGCCGACGGCCGCCGATCAGAACTTTTGCGGGATCCCGGCGGACTGGTGTAACAATATCGAGAACATGTGGGGGTGGGCGTAGTTGTTCTGGGAGAGAGAATAGAATTTCCGTGGATTATGTTGCTTGGTGCCTTTTATGTTGTTACCTTCTTGACTACCTTGTGATACTTTTCATGTTCTTAGCATAGCGTCACACTGATAATAAAGATCACTTGGTCTCCAACGATCCGTAAATCCCAGTCTATATTTTCCTGTTTCTCCTGCGAGACGCAATCATAAACGATTTTTGGTAGCACGTGCGGCAGCCGTATGAACAGCCAGACCTCTAAAGCGCTTTTTTTCATCCCCTCTCATATCAACCTAAAGCGAGTGAACCCCCAACTCAGAGCCGACTTGATTGCCAGCCATGGTCACCGTCCGAGAAAACATACTACACTGACACGGCCCACCTCAACTTAGACGTTGAGCTCGGCAGCGCCAGTGTTCTTGATGTACTCGGCGTAGGGCTTGATCTGCTCCTGGACAGGACCGCCCTCGCCGCAGTAGCGCTGGACCATGGTCGCGGAACGACCGGTGAACAGGTTGGGGTCCAGGAGCTGGTCGATGGAGTCCCAGACGGGCTTGAAGTACTCGGTGGCCTTGATGCGCTCGATGAGGTCGTTCTTGCCGCCCTGCTTCTTGACGACGTCGGCGGCCTGGTGGGACAGAACGCGGATCTCCTCGTGGGCCTCCTGGCGCGAGCCGCCCTTGGCGACGATCTTCATGATGATGTTCTCGGTTGCCTTTTGTCGCCATGGTTAGTAGCCGATCTGTGCGCGACTAACATACTTTCCAGGGGATGTTTTGGGGCTTACCATGAAGGGGAGCTCTTCCATCACGTGGGCGCGGATGACCTCAGGGTAGATGACCTGTGAACTGTAAGTGATTTACTCCATAGTGATTGGGGTAGGCAAGCGTGGTGTTTTCCAGTCTGAAGGCGTGGAGAAGAAGGACTTACCAGGCCGGACGTGACGTTGTCGAGTCCGAGAAGGATGGCATCTAGGCATGTTAGCACAACTTCTTCAGCAGAGCGGTGGCTGTGGCGTCTAGAGCCGCTCAAAACTCACCGGCCAAGAGGAACATCTACTACTGATTAGCGCCGCGTCTCCATACTTCCAGCGGGGTCAACTTACCTCGGGGATATCTATTCTCCGAATAGCAGAGTCGTCGAGCGTGCGCTCAACTAGCCAGGTGTTAGCACGTTAAAAAATCACTTGGGGGCCCGGGGTGTTGAGTGACTTACACCACTGGTCCGCGTACGTATCCGCGAAGTTGGCCGGCAAAGAGCGCAGCTAGGTGGTGTCAGCATCAATACTCTTCCACGCTGTGTAGTCGACTAACCTTGCGTCCGAGAGAGCAGATGCGCTCGCTGCGCATGGGGTTTCTAGTAGTGGTGTCAGCTCGTTGAAATGTGTCTTGGTCGCTGGTTAAGGCCGCCTGTGCGAGCATCCAGTGTGAAGACGTGTGCCATCTGCTGAGCCCCTATAAGGACGAAATAGGGGGAAGAGAAAACGCGGGATGTTTCTACCTCTTGTACGCCCTGTGGTGAAGTCAGCATATCATTTCTTAAGCCAGTTAGGAATTAAACATACATTGCCGAAGAACCGATTTGGTCCTTCTCTGGAGACATTGTCAGCTCGATATTCAAACAAAAGCCGCATCCCCCTTTTTGGACTCTCGACTTAAATGTTCCTTGAGTATGCAGGGCTTCAGGGGTAGGAGAGCCTATCAGTCACTCACCAAAAGGCTCTTCCATCTCCTTGGAGTGGGCGAGGTGACGGATGTCATTGGTGATGTGCATGGCAGTCGCGCCCAGGCCGCAAATAGCGTTGCTGACGTCGAGATCGGTCTTGCGGGTGTATGTCTGGGTTGAGATGTCGTAAGTCTTAGGGAAGCCAGCCTTCTCACAGAGAAGGTCGTTGAGCTTGTCGATCTTGGCACCGTCACCCTGGAAGATCTCCATGAAGGAAGCTTGGGTTCCGGTGGTGCCCATCGCACCACGGAAGGCCAGACGCTCGCGCGCGGTCTCGATGTTCTTCAAGTCCATGCACAAGTCCTGGATCCATTGTGCGGCGCGGCGTCCCACGGTAATGAGTCTGGACGGAGTTCAGTGTGTGTTACTTGTGCAGGAACAGGGTGGAGGCTCACTGTGCGGCCTGGTAGTGGGTGAATCCCAGAGTTGCGAGCCTGTAGGTTGTGTTAGTCATTATCTTAAGACGGAAGACTTCGCAGACGGATCGTCCAAGAGGTCGTGCCGGTCCAACTGCTCTACAAAGCCTTAACTTACTCCTTGTGCTGAAGAGCGAACTGAGAGAGGTTGTGAATGACCTTGGCCAGCTTGGGCAAAAGAAGGTCCATAGCATTTCTGTTGGGTGTTAGTTCTTAGCCTCTGAAGTCATATTTCTTGCATTACCTCATCAGGATGAGCTCTGCGTTGTCCTGTAGTATAATATGTCAGTCCTTGTTCCAAATGAAGTCTCGGAGAATTTTCTATCTGTTCCAAAGTGTCCCAGAATCATGGAAGGCGGCTCCCTTGATGCGAGAGGACTTAAGCCAACTTACAGTGACGAAGCAGCTCGTCGCCCCTATACATAAGATTAGTACAAGGGAGATGACGCGCATCGCGCAATTGACTGGATTCTTACCGAGGTGAATAATGCCAGCGGCGGCAGGCGCAACTTGGCCGAAAGCGTGAACGTCTGCGACCGAATATGTCAATATCTCATCATGATCCGTGTAAGAGCCTACGCCCAAACCACTTACGAGCCATCTGTGAAGAGCCGGTCAACATCATGAGAAGTATTGACCCAAAATTGAACGAATTTACTCACCACGTCATGACGACGTCTCTTCTCCTCAACGGCAGCCACTTTGAAGTCCTCATCGGTCAATGTCAGGTGAGCTCTCATTTGCTCCAAAGCCTCCTCAGAGATTCCGTCGATGCCAAGCTCCTTCTCGCCTATAGCAGCAAGATCAGCAATGAGTTTCACCCGGACACTGCGAGAGAGACTTTTTCACTCACTCTCGGCCAACCATAGCCAAAGCTGTCTCCAGGTGGAGTGACGGTTGCGCTGGGAGAACAGCTTCTTGGCCTCCTCGCTGGCATATCTGCCATCGAGGGGCGTCTTGTATGTGTCAAGTCCGGACATTTTGAGATTTGTGTGTGTGGTAGTTTCTGAGGATATTCACGCCTTACACAATGAAGGAAAAAACTTCGCTATAAAATAGTCACCCTCAGAAAGTAAATGCACGAAAATTGTCCGGCGACTGGCACTGACATGACTTGGACCGATCGCGGGGTACTTTTTAATTGGGCAGGCGGTCGCAGATTTCGCAGTGCCCCGCTGCCCCACACCAGGCCACCGACCCCTGCATTCTGTCCCTGCCCCTCCATCGCAGTTTCTGGGCTCTCTTACCTCATCAGGTACGACGAGCGGTACTTTGGCTTGGCCCAAGCTTCCGCCATCGCCCTGTTCCTCTCCAGCCACCTCCAACCACAACAAGAACTACATCCCAATCCATCGCCAACCTGATCTCTTCTTATCGCGGTGAAGCTTTGGGATCCTCGAAGCCTTGGGATGCCAGTCTCGCTGCTTCTGTTTGATTGTATTTTGCAGGTCTCAGGGGAGCATTGCCTCTTCTCTATAAGATGAGGACGCTCGATGAAGCCCAGTGAGTGCGAGTCGCACCATCCCAGCTGTGACATCATGTTCACCGACTGATCCAACTCATAGGAAACGATGGACCGAGACATTAAAACATGCTGGGAATCTGTCAGACTTGCAAAATGCAGTCAGATATAACGGGCCTTCCAGTCCGTGCATTTCGGGACTCCGATCAATTTGTTGGAAGGTCGGTGTGAACTTGGAAGTTGATTTCATCTCAACTTGGAGCTGACAGCTTCTTAGGCATTCTTGCTGATGCCAGATGTTCCATCATCGGACTGGGTGCCTCAGCTTGCCGAATCGCGAAGTTTCTATTTAGAAAGACGAGATCACTTCTTGAAGTTCATCAAGCACCCCGAGGAGCTGGCCCAAGTCGCCATTGATCCTTTGACGGACGATCCAAAGGTGAGTAGCATGAAGCCAGTGTCTCAGTTACAGATCTTTAGCTCACATGTTATCCAGTCACCGTGGAATACTGTTCGGCAGGACGAGATAATTAGGGCCGAGATTGCACAAGACGTTCGCCGATTGCCAGATGAGCCATTCTATCAAGAGGAGCAGACGCAGACAATGATTATTGATGCATTGTTCGTGTATTGTAAGCTCCATCCAAATAGTGGTGGGTATCGTCAGGGTATGCATGAACTTCTTGCGCCCATCCTCTTTGTTGTTAACAAGGACGCGCTTGATGCCGCGGCTATCTCGCCCATTGGCACCAATGTCGATACGAAAATGCTAGCTATGCTAGACTCTCTGTACGTTGAGCATGACGCCTTTGCCTTATTCTCTAAGATCATGGAAAGGGCAAGGGCGTTCTATGAAGTCCAAGACTCGATCTCAAGGGCAGCGATGTCGTCTGCTTCCAAAGACCGGGTGGAAACATCGGCCATTGTCGAGAAGAGCAAGCACATACATGAGGTTTGTTTGGCCAAGGTCGATCCTGAGCTGGCGAACCATCTCAAAGACATTGAAATTCTGCCACAAATCTTCCTAATGTGAGTTGAACCGTATCCAGCCACGTTGACTTTCGACTTACACCTTGCAGCCGTTGGATTCGTCTTCTCTTTGGACGGGAGTTTCCCTTTGATGAAACGCTCGTGCTATGGGATACCCTCTTCGCGGTCGATCCGTCTCTCAGTCTGATCGATCTAATTTGCGTCGCTATGCTTCTTCGCATCCGCTGGAGTTGTGAGTATTTTTCAGGATAACCCAACGTCACTGATGCTGATCAATGCCAGTGCTCGAGGCGGACTACTCCGTTTGTTTGCAACTGCTTCTCAAGTACCCGGCACCGGAAGCTCCTCACGGGCCGCATACATTTGTGGATGATGCGATGTATCTGAAGACACACCTCAATGTCTCAGGTGGCGTTTCGCTCCTCTTGAAATACACCGGGAAAATGCCCAGCACAACACAATCTGCTAGCAATTCGAGGCCCACGACACCAATGGGCCAAGCTTTCTCGTCCTTCAGAAATCGGACCAAGGGTGGCCAGTCACCAATTCCGTCTGCGAGTAGGTTTATTCAACAGCAAGGTGGTGTGGAAGCACTTTTTCAAGGCGCAGCCAAAAGCGTTTTGGAGCGAGGCGAGAAACTTGGCATCAACCAAGCAGTACGAGACGCCATGGGCGATATCAAGAGAAACATGCAAGGGCTGAACGAAGTACGCTATCCTCCTCGGATGGCAAGGCAACTGCTTGGCGATGACTCGGCAGCCCAGGCCATCGCTGCCATTGAGCAACGGAATAAACTGCTGGCCAACATGTTAGACGAGACAGTGACAAGTCTCAGGTCGTTGGCTACTACTAATCTAGAAGACAAGGTCAAGACGTTGGAGCTTGTCGAGGTAGCGGCTGCCAAGGTGCAATTTGTAAAGGTTTACTTGGAAGACCCGACGATTGAAGTACCAAATCTGGAGGGCTTTACCAGCCCACCGCCGGAGGAGGCGAATACCGAGACCCTGATGGAAATAGACGCGAACGACAGTGCTGTGCTAGGGGCGGCGGTTGCTGCAGAGAGTGTGGCAGGCGTCATTTCGACATTGTCTCTGGATGAGCATGAAAAGACAAAACCCACGACCTCGAAAACAGCCATTCCCGACGTCATGGACATTACACAAGAGGCACCCGCCGATAAACCAGCAGAACATCCGTCAGCACTGGTTTCAAGCCCAAAAGCTGACGCACCTCGCGTGAAGCCATTGGAACGACCTCAACCGCCTATCCCAACACGATCAACCCTCGCCCAGTCTTCCTTCTCTTGGATGCTAGAACCAGACCAGTCTGCCCAGTCCGCCTCACCACCCAAGTTGCCCAAGTCGAGCTCAGGAGGCGCACACCGCAAGAAGCCGTCTGGGAATATCAGCAGGGAGCGCAACGCCTTTCTGTTCGGTGAGGTCGTCGCTGACTCCGAGGATCAGACTATGCCAATCAAGTCTGACGACATATTCGGACTACAGCCCATGGACAAGCCCAAGTCTCCCTTCCCGTGACAATCACGAGTAGAGGTTTAGATGAAGAATTAATGATGATTAGTAGTGCTACAGGAGCCAGCTATACGATAACTACGATGTTATGCTCGCGCAGAGATGCGTCATTCTCATTAGATCGAGAGAAATAAGGCCTTTACAATATTGGACTATCGCCAGACTTTCCCAGTGAGAAGACATGCCATTGTTTTGAATTGTGAGACATGATGATACCGACTAGGTATTTGATAGGATAAGTCAGCCTGTTCTGTCGAAGTCAGTGAAAATAGACGTACATTCTCAATATCATCACACTTGAGATTTCTTTCACTTCTAGTGGAATCATACCAACGCAGAACCATCGACGAGGCAGATTGTGGTAACCACTGGGCCCCAAATGATCAAATTTTGATTCTCGTTGTACCTCAATGACTCGGACGGCTGCCTTGGGTAGGTAGGTAACAGTGTGATGGGAAAGAGCGTCCTGAACGACTGGAAATCATGCCTGAACCTTCCTCAACCTCCCGATGATACCGATATATTCTATCCCAACGTCCTTCCTGTCAACAGCACCCATCCGGCCAATTGGCCGGGTGGTTCACACTCTGACGTAGAGAAGTCAAAACAAATACTCCAATGAAGCCGTGCTAGCCTGAGGGGCGCGCTGTTCGATTCCGGGCAGGGGCGTGTATTCGAGAGTCAGTATCTCCCAGCCCACATTCCTTTCCTTTCCTTTTTCTTCTTTGTATTACTTTTAAGTCGTCACGGCTCTCTCTATTAGTCTTTTGGGGTCAGGAAGCGTTGAGGCTTTCGAAAATCTTAAGCCAGCACTAATATGTTTCCAGGTACTCAGCCGTGATTGTAACTTATCGGGCAGTCCCATATACCTCTCAGCGGGTATCAGAAGGAAAAGCCATTCATCATCACGTCTGCGAATACTTTTGCTCATATTCCCTCGAAAGGTCAAAACCTCAATGTTACACACCCATTTATTGTACGCTTACAGAATCAGCTTATCGGGAATAAATACTTTGAGATAAGCGTCAAATATATACTTCATCACGATGCGGACAGTCAGATACTCGCCCAGTCTCCAGAGCCTTGTACCAGCAAGGCCCCGACTGACTCCCGGGCTTCCTCCCGCGCGAGTGAAATGTGTGCCAACGGCACTGACGAGGATGCCGTTTCTACCTCAATTTTGATGGAGACGAAGGATCATAGTGATAACCGAGGAAGGAGCCTGTTGGTTTAGTTACGCCTACCCGGTTGATATTGGATGGACCACTCCACCCTGGAACTAACCCAGTGTGGATAAATTCTTCACGCCTTTGCAGAACCAACGACGGACCCGATGCCAGGACCAGTCTAGGTGAACCTGTCAATTTCAGCCTCCACTTTGTCACATCGTTCCAACACAGACTCTACTTTTGCCTCGGACGTTTCGCCTCTCGCGGAACGTTATCCTCGCATACCTGGCGAGCCAAGACCACTTCTTCACAAACACTGCATGGACCGACGTCCAACACAAGTCACAAGGTCATCATCTAACCGGCCCACTTTCATCCCAGAACAATGCTCAATGTTCACCATTCCCGTCTCTCCGGTCTTGGCGGTGGGGAGGGGCGTGGTTGTAGACAACGCCGGTTCAACGTCGAAAACACGACTGGGTCAAGCGTCGATGTTTGTTGGAGACACGCACTGTCAGCACCTTTTTTGGGAACATGTCGCTTCGATGAAGCTTCCACGCCGAATGAGGATGGCCCTCGCGGAGAGAGAGAACGCCAAGGCAAGCAAACCAGCCGCCCGACACTTCAAGTACTGAATGCTTTGGAGATGGAGTCTTCCGCTCCAACGGCCACCAGGCCAGATCAGCCTCTGACCCTGAAACCGCATGTTGGTTGCAAGATATTAGCTGTCCTGCCGTAGTGGAGAGCAAACATGCAGCGGGTCACCATCTTCACCAACTAATACTTCATTCGCCCCTGCAGGTCCACGAGGCCACACAGAGAGGCAAGAAAGGAGCCAGGATATTGAAATGGGAAAGGAAGGGGGGAACAAGGAGACCGTCGTCAAAGAAAGGGACGCTGCAGATCCGAGTCCGAACGTCCACCGCCTTGGGGCGTCTGACAAACAATAACCGCTGCACCCCTCAGGTGCGACTGGCAACTTCGAGAATATGCACCACACTGTGAAGAATCCGCCCTTCAACCCGCCGTTGCGTTTCTGTATAGCAATACGCAATTCTCCAAGACAACAATCAAGGGCGTGGAGTTGTCACATGAGGCCAGCAATCAACAGCAATCAATACTCCCTCTAGCTGGCTGAGCACAGCAACGGCAAGCAAACATTGCAGCAAACAAACAAGATACTTCCCTACACACTCTCTTGCCAACAAGCCTCGCTCGGATACTGGGTGACAGATTAGAACAGTACCTCCATACCCTGTCTTGTCACTTCCGTACAGAGAAATCACCAACATGACGGTCCCAACTGTCTGGTTCACCTCAGTCCCAGGTTGTTTGATAGGGGCAGAGCCGAGGCTAACATCCCATCTACGCCACCATCTCCAACATTCTTCATCACCACCGCCATCTTGCATCGATTCTACTAACATTTTCGTCACCCACGCCACCCCCAGCTTGTCACCATCTGCCAAACTTATTCACGAAGGGCCGACATGACGGTTCGCTGTCCCTGCGTTGGAAAAATTAGCCGCCGCAGAAAGAATGCTTCATCCCTTACGGCCGCTTGGTTTTGCTGCGCCCCTATCTTTGGCCGGAGATCATCATGCGGTCGACCTATACATAGCCTTCAAATGTACATCGGACTTTACGCATCACAGCCTCGTCAACTCACGTCACACTGTCCGCTGTAGCAAACCGGTGACAGCTGCGCATAACATGCGCCATGCCCGTCAGCCCGGTCAGAATCGATACATCTGAGCTCGCAAACACGCGTACGTACATTCGCCCTACCAAAAATGGGCAGAGGGTACAAAGCAGGCTGAGATACAGACAGACCGCCCAAACCACCCCCAAGTTCCAAAGATGCGCTTGCGTAAGAGTGATGCCATAGACTACGGACGAACATTTCTAGAATTCTCTACAGGCCAATACTCGCAGCATTCTCTTTACGGTTCGGTAGCACAGCACCAACACTGCAAGCAATGTTGGATGAGGAATTCCAAGCAAGTCCAAATTCCATGTCAATGGGCAATGTTTGTGGGATTCGACAATAGGTGCCCTTGGACACTTCGCCTAATCCCCCTTGGCTCAAGGGCAGTGATCACCCGGTTTCAGACGGGAGAAGGACAATGGTAACAACGGTCCAACGTTCAGAGACTACGAAACCCCCCACAAAGGTGTACAACCCTTTTTCTTTCCGTCCGCCTCGTCTGACCATGATTGAAATCTCCCTCGAAATCCCCATAAGGCGAATTCCGTCAAGAACAAGATCCGATGGCCCGTTTCCGTTGCCTTGTGCAAACCAAATAATGGGTTTCCAGAGCTCTGGAACGGGATGATGGAAGGGACGCACAAACTGCTCATCCCGGGTTCGGAGGATAACGTTGGATTATTTTTGAACTCGTGGTTTTGATTCGTAGTGATTTCTAAAATCTACTAATCCCTTTATTTCCGTCTTCCAGGAAAACCCCCAACCAACCAACCAACCGGCTGACCAACAATGCCTCTATGCGTGGCCCCCAGACGAGCAATCAGGAGCCCCCCCTCGTCTGCCCAACCAACCCATTCCCACCCTCTTTTGACGTTTCATAATCCCATTGTAAAATGCATTGTGGACACACTTCGTATATCGTAATCCCCACGTACCATGTATGAAGAACCGAAA
Organism: Colletotrichum tamarilloi; assembly: GCF_030869305.1. Taxonomy (NCBI): domain Eukaryota; kingdom Fungi; phylum Ascomycota; class Sordariomycetes; order Glomerellales; family Glomerellaceae; genus Colletotrichum; species Colletotrichum tamarilloi. The sequence goes on from NW_026849398.1 coordinate 652,935, forward strand.
GCAGCATGAAAAAGAAAAGAAATAGGTAGTTCCGAAGTCTTCGCCGACTACCTCAACCCGCAACCCCCCTTGCTTTCCCATTCCCATCTCATCCCACATAACGCACCACAACCAACTGGTATCTTCTTTTTTTTCGCCCCCCCCCCCCCCCAGATTGTTAGTTGCGGAAACCAAACACAACCAAAAAAAATGCATAATGCTTTCTCTTTCAACTCCTTGTCATCAACGTTTCCCTTTGATCCATTGTTCCCATGTTCCATACTATCTTGATCCATGCGCACCATTCACACCACATGCATCATCCCATTTCATAAGACTATCCCCCAGGAAAAAACTCCCTCTCTTGCTCTCGGCGTATCCTGCGCTTGTTGCTGTGCCGCCCTCAATGGTTAAAAAGAAAAAACCCTTGCCCAACCCTCCATTTTTGGTACCGTGACCATGATTGCAGGGAAGTTGGGGGAAACCGAGAAGTGAGGGGAATGGAAAAATGAATGAAACTCCCATGTTGCTTTGTTCAACGCCCCTGCCCCATCATCAGACGCAGATCTTCGTCATCGTACACTTCTGGAAAACCAAGTTTTTTTTGTGTGTCTCTTGCACTTTTGGATAGATGAATGATTACACGCTTCGTGTAGCGTGATGTTTTGTGTATTCCCTTTTTTTTCTTTTGGCAAAGTTGTGAGGGGAGCTGCTTCTTGCAGCTTTTCCTCAAAGTGTGTAGTATATAGGTTCTCATAGGAATGAGAAAATGAAGAGTAAAGAAATGGATATCATGAGTAGAAGTAAAGTGCAAACTTGGGAGGGAGAGAAAGGTAAAAGGAGAAAATCAAAGACGGCTGTTTTGAATTGCTCGTCTCCTCTTCTTCCGTGCCTCCGCGGCGTCGAGCTGAGCTTGTCTTGCGCGACCTGGTATAGAAATTAGTTTCCATTGCTCTCGTCACCACTTTACAGTAAGGTAAACCTACCAAGCTTGTCGTATTGCCGCTTGTGCTCTTCCGAAACCCACGCGTAGGTGATGGCGCGCTCGGGGTGCATGCCCAGCAGGCCAATCGAGTTGTTCATCTTCTTCCCTTGCTCGCGGACGTCGCACTGGAACGTCTTTGGGTTATCGTCCTCGTCAAAGACGAGCAGGTTGTTGGGATCCGTGGCGGGGATCTGCTTGTTCTTGCGGTAGTAGACGCCCTGCAAGCCTTGAGGCCCACGCTTGTGGCCCTTTGCGGCGTCCTCGGGGAAGACGGAGGCGTACTTGGCCTCGACCTCCTTCCAGGACAGGTGGTGGTCGACGCGGAAGTAGTCGATGAAGTCGACCTGCTGGATCGTGTACTTTACGTTGCAGCGGGACCCCGTGGGCGAGCGGCGGGGTCTCCGGCTGGGGCTGCAGCCGGTCCGTAGAGTCACTGGTAACCTGTGCTGGAGACGGCGGCTGGGTGGCGAGAGGGGGTTGCGGTGTGAGTTGCTGAAGGTGGGCGAGGGGAGGGCGTCAGGGTAGGCCATCGGTGGCATCGGTGGCATCGGGATTCGGTAGGCGGTTGGTGAGGAGAGGTCCATCCTGGGTTCTTGGAAGGAGCCGAGGGATTCGATACTGCTTCGGCGAGGCCCTCCAGTCATAGCGGAAGGCATGAAGCTCGGGCTGGGGACGAACTCGGGCTCGGGGAGCCGCAGATCCAGTTCACGAAGGCGGGGGAGCGTAATCTGTGCCGTGCTATCCTTGGTGAAGGAAAGCTGGCTGTTGACGGAAGGGAGATCTGGTGACCGCGGCTCAGGGGATGAGAACTGAGAGTTTGTTGATCTCGTCATGGCTGGAGGTTGATGTAAGCTTCAAAGCCCATCTTGGATGACACTTGTAGTGGAAAGATTGTCCTACCATCTGACTTGATTGAGGTGAAGCTCTGAGTGGGAGAAGGAAGAGTAGGCGACTTGATGTTGAATGATGCCATGGAGGCCAAGGTTGTTGCCACTTCCACCTCATGACGCTGGCCCGGCTTTGTATCGGTACGAGCGTCCACGTCCATCCTGTCGTCGAAGCTGAATGATGAGAGGCTTGGTAACACCCTTGGTACGTCGTCGGTGCGGCTCTGGTGGTAACTCATAGCTGGCGGAGGCGGCAGTCTGTCCATGCCGTCCTGGTGATCTTGTAACCTGACAAACATGTTGTTTGATGTTGTAGGTAGTAGACGTCGAGGTCCGGAGTGATGATGGTATCCAGATCAAGAGTGTGTAAGCCAGCAAAGAGAAGAAAGGCAGAAATGATGCCTAACACTTGCCGAGATCTTGATCAAGTAACAACAACGTTGAAAAATGTGAGATCTTTGGGGGCGAAAGGTGTGTGTTGATCGGGAGGAAGAAACAAGACGAGTCATCGACAACGGGTCAGACCCTGATTATCAAGTTCCCGGCCGCGATGGATCTCTGTCTCTGTTATATCTCTTTTTGCTCCGGGACCTCTCTCTCTCTCTCTCTTTCAAGTTTCCACACGCGGTTGAGAAAGAAAAGAGCCAGGACCCCGGTTCGATGGGGTTGAGTTGAAGACCAGGTTTATCTCTATAGCTCCAAGCAAGGGCCAGGGAGATCGGGGCTCCGCTCGGAGGCTTCTGACAGCGAAAAGCCGTTTCTTATTTTTTCTTCGGTGCTAAAGCAGGCAATGTGCAGACGCAACCAAATGTGTAGATCCATGGCATGTATCATGCAGGTCGCCCAATCTGTCAGGTCTGGCTGGCGCCGAGCGCCCCTCATCCAGGGTCAAGATCCTGGCTCGTCACCTGGGGGAGAGACTGCGAGAGACTTGGAGTGAGAGGAGATGGGCGCTTCTCGTCCAAGTACATAGTGACCTAGCCGTGGGTGTGTCAATGTGTGGCTTTCCTCCCATGCTCCCCCCTCAATTGTGTAATGCATGCCGTTGCAGGAGAACCATCTTCCTTACGCCACCGTCTTTGAATGGAGGCATGTAGCAAACAGGGTCGTGGCCTGTTTGGGAATGACGAGGATGGAGCGTGGGCATGCAACTGATGGCAGCGGCATCAATAGAAAGCAGCAGCAACAGCAGTACCTATCTACCTAGCAAGAGGAGGAGAGAGTGAGAGAGTGAGACGGGGAGGCGTGAATGAGGGAATCGAAGGAACCAGCAGCGCCCGCAGATAGCAGGTGGGGTGGTTTGCGAGATCACAGCTTGCAAGGGAGAGAGGAAGTCGCTCCAGTCGACGAAGCAGCCCAATAGTCGAGATGAGAGTGCATCACAGTATCCATCCATACCTACTACTTACAGTCTTCCGTGGAGGGCCCGGGTAATGAAGGGGAATAGTGCCATCTGTAGTGCAGCCGCTGCCCGATGCCCCCCCCCCCCCCGGGTCCCCCAGTGCAGTGCAGTGCAAGCTTGCAAGCCCAGCTAGCAACCTAGACACTCCAGGCCGTGCCAGCAGCCTAGACTCAAAGCGAGAGGCAAGCGAGCGAGGGCGAGCCCGAGCCCCGTGTGGATGCCAGTGAGTGCAGGTGGTATTCGGGACCTGCTGCACAGTCGATATTCTCCTCCAGGGGCGCTAGTCTTAGATCGAGCTGCGCGTCACAACTGGTGCGTGAGGTGGTAGTCGCTCGGGGGCCAAGCCGCGAGTTCCACTGTCTTCCGGACGTAGCAGAGACGAAGAACGAACGATTAGATACTCGATCGGGACACTCGAGGTGTGGGTATAAGGTGGAGATAAAAACACCCGCACACAACACAACTCCATCGTCGTCCGTGCCTCTTTTCGCTGGCTCCGCCCCTGTCGGGTAGGGATACCTTCTCACAGACTCACGCTCTTTACACTGTCGTGACGGTAAAGACTGAGTGAAGTGAACAGGGAACCGCCAGGCATATGCCATGTCTTCTTTGCTTCGTGTGACTTCAATCCCCATTTACTGTTGGACCAACACAAGGCTGCCATTGGATCGACTCGGGGCCCCCAAAAGCTGACTCCAAAGTTTGGCAGCCGTGCACCGGTTGGACCATCTGTTGTCGTCCATGGTCCCGGGACTTTGGAACTCATGATTGCAATAATAGATGATCCTTCTGCTCCTCCATCCCTCTCATCTGGAATCGGAGACAGGCTGTGTCCAACAGTGTTTGCTCTGATTGTTGTTCATGGCTCATTGTCGTTGTCGTTGTCGTTTTGTAACGGCCATCCCCCCAATCCCATACCCATGACATACCGCCCACATCTACCTCACCGAACAGCCATCCATGTGTTGTGTTTGCAGAATGGCTTGCTCACTTCACGGCAAGTCCTCGGCGTCAAGTCAAAGTCGGTGTGATTCTGAGATGCAGAATTGAGTGTCCTTTTGGCTAACCCACCCGCCTCTCCCCACACACACTCACATACCCGCCTCAAATCTCGCAGGAAATGCTCATCGTAATCTTTCAGGTTGTTGCTCGAGATACCTTTCTGATTTGGGAGAGACACACACTGAGTTGTACCCGCTGATGAGATGGAGGGATCGATAAATGGCCGCCCATGGATGGCCACGCGGTAGTCGTCGACTGCAGCCGCCTTACCGCCGCATTCTAGGGTCAGGAAAGACGGTTTGTGGGGCCGCCGTCGTGTCGAGTCTCTACTGCGTACAACCCGCTCACTCTCTTGCGGGGGCCCGCCCGACGAGGGTGCCAAAGTCTGGTGAAGAGGCGGGAAAGGTTGGCAGTCTGGCAGGATTGTGTACGCTTAGTTTGGCGCTGACCGGGGGGAGGGGTGTAATGGTGTCAAGAGCCCCCCCCCCCCCCCCAAAGTACGTAGTCATGTTCCATAATGAACAATCTGGATCTTCACCATGATTCGAGTCGGTAGGAATAAGAAACCACTGGCCGCCGCAGATTTCGATGGCCACAGATGGCGGCTGGGCTGGCGAAGACACTTGTCTTTAGGTGGAGAACCCGCTGCCACCCGGACTCTCCGCAAGACTCGGTCTATGGTAAGCATAATGCCGTAACGGTCTTCTTGTGTTGACTTGCAGCTCTGCTGCCCACTCATCTGCGAACCTGCTGCCGGCCGGATCACCGTCTGGCCAACCAACGGACCCCAGGTTTCTTATTCCATACAGCCAGAGAGGTATCTCATTACCCTGCCTGTCTCGTCTCGTCTGGACTCTTTACTAGACTCAACTCAAGCTTGCCGTCAAATTCAGGGATCTCCCTCCCTTTGTTAAAGCCACGCGACGATGCCTTGTCGAGGGTGAAATGCAGGAGGGTTCGCCACGCTGCATCTATCGTTCCTTTTTCTCTTTGCAGTTGCCTTTTACCGCTCAAAAGCTCTGACGACTTTGCGACTCGAACCAGCCGAGTCGTTAATGAGAAGACCCTTTGTGCTCCAGAAATACATCTCGAACCCATGTAATTGCTTGATTCTTGTTGGACCACCTTGAATCGCGGGCACGTTTCTGACTTGTTGGAGTTGGTTCTGCAAACCGTCGCATCGGGCAGCTTGCTCATCTCACAGCCTCCTACTCTGCGCCGTAAATCGCCCAACGTGCCACATATGATTGCAGGAGGCCCCTTATGATGCTGGCTCATTTTGAATGGTACTGAAGTTAGAAGATGCGCTTGCCGGTTGATGGCAGCATTCGTACTACCCCACGCAAAATGCCTGTATGTAAATCATTTGCGGAGAACGAGCAAAGAAGCCTTGTGAACGGAACGTAAGCCACGAAATATGTGTTAGCAACCTTTATCCGTTGTACCCGGTGTATCCGTCGAAACCTTCGCATTCTCTCCAGTATTCGTATCAGCCCTGGTGCTAATGAGAGGAGCTCCGTGGAGCTATTCGGCCGAAATATTTTGGGTTGCCCGTTTCTGTACGTTGCATACGGTTTTGCCAGCCCAGCGCGTGTTTTGTTGGCAATAATACCACGTCAACCTATTCGCCCTGCGGATGTGTGGCTAACCGCAGTTGTTATTCTCCTGTTTCCTTTTGGAACCTGACCATCAACCTCGTCAAGCCAATACCCGCATTGAAATTCCGAAACAGACAAGCTCGCGGCTGGCTATGGGCCATGATCGACAGAAGCATGCCGCCCGATTAAGAATCCTCTCCTTGGTTAGCACTGTCTGCCGCCTTGGTAACACCCTGAGAGTTCAGCAATTCCCAAGCACGTCACACACCCCTCCATCATCACCTCTTCTGCAGCCGAACCAAGGCTGTACTTTCCTTTCCCTGCAAGAGACACATGCAGACTAAACAATATCGCCATCCCCAGTCGTACACATGGCAATAGACCCTCGAGGCCTGGTCCATGACCGAGCTCTTCACAAGGACGGTGAGCCCTATCCGACCCTCCTATCTCGCGCTGACGCAAAGCTGCCTTTGTCCACCGCTCTTTTGACACATGCGAGATGATCATGAGCTCCTCAAGAACTGCAGCTTGGCGAAATCGATGGTGTTGTGAAGGACTTGAGAGTTGCCGTGGCCACTGGCAGTACGCCCCGTGTACGATGTACTTGCTAGACTCAACAGGAACGCTCCTCGTTGACCAGCTGAGTCAAATAGTGTGAACCTACACCGCTAGGGAGGCCAACTTCGAGCCAGATCCGAAGATGATGCTAGGGGCTCGGCAAGGACACTAGGTGAGCGATTCGGAAGATGCATCCGGCACCGATCGGACCCCACGCAGACGCTAGACTAAACCTTCTACGTAGTAGGAGAATGGTAATTCGAAATCGACCGAAAAGCTGAGCTTGACAATGGCAAGCGGGCGTTTGATGTTGTTGCGTGTCCGTCCTTTGACCGTATCGTGACAGAAAAACAATTGTGCCAAATTTAGAGAGATTGCTTTGTAGGTATGCCTGCGGCAAGGTCTGCCAAGGTCAGTTTTCTTCAGCAAAGCGTCGTACCAGATCTGATACTCATTTCGTTATTGCTATTATTCTGTATGCAAATATCCACTTCCCGGGGCCCAAGCAGGGGCCGAGCAATGAGCGAGCGAGCGAGGCTGCGTAGCCTGGAGGTGGCGGGCACGGAAGCGGACACGGATCCGCGATGTTGAGCTGCACTGTGATAAGGAATCAGCCGATATTCGAGCTCTCGCCAGTAGACCCCGCGCAACCCTTCAGGAGCCAAGATGTCAAGGGATCGAAACCAGATTACCTGTTAGTGAACGGCAGCGGCGAGGCAAGGCGAGGCGAGGCGAGGCGAGACGCAAGATACAGGCACGTCAAGCGTCTTGCATGTGCTCATGACACAGGATAGACATTGAGCACCAATGGCTGCCTCAGATACGAAATTGGATTTCTTCAGCTGAAGGAGCCGATCTCGGTTGACAAAGATCAGACGGTGAAGGTTAGGAGGAGCCATGTGCTTGCGGCGAGATTTCAGGCGCGAATTCGTGTACTGAAGGCATTCAATGGAGAGCAATGGGTGAGCAGTTGAAGTTGAAGAGATGGAACGATGAAATGGTGTGGCAGCTGTAAGATGAAAGTGACAGGGGTCTTTCTGTCATGGATTCGGGGCTAGCCGCTGCGCTGACTGGCTCGCAGATTTGATGGCACCCAGCCCGTGCCAGAGACATGCAGATGATGCATCCCGCAGCAGCTAGGCAAGTCTATCCGGCATTAGCTGCCATCGTATATCGGCCGCAAGGACGGATGGTGCGGATCGGTTTTAGTCAGGCTGGAGGACCTAGAACTTTGTTGCAGCCTTCGACCCTTCTGAGCGACCCGTCGAGGAACTGTCCTTTGTAGAATCCTGAGAATGAAAAGAAGAAAAACTGCAATGCAAATGACGAAGCACGCCGCCAATGAGCCAATTCCTAGAGACGATGATGACCTGCAGCTCTGTGGGGAGAGACCTTGTCAGGTTTCACTTTTCCTTCCACCACCACGCCGAGCGCCACTCCAGCGTCGGCCTGCGAAGAGTTTTCGGCCGTGGAAAAGGACTCGTCGCCAGAGAATCGCCTGTAGATTGTTTTCTCAAGTCAGCATACTTCCGAGGACAGCATCCGAAGATTCTCGGGCGGTGGTAGAGGAATACGAGTAGGGAAAAGAAAAGATAGGGAGGGGCGGCCCCTCGGTGGGTGTCGGGCAAAAGCAAGGGTGAGGGCCGGCCAAGGTCCCATTGGATTGATCTCAGCCAGGGCGGGCGCGCGAGAGTGCGGGTTGGAGCGGGAAGTCCATCTGAGTACTTACCATCCCCTCTCTTCTCCTCCGCTCAGAAAGCTGCAATCGCTGTTGAGCTCACATATCCACCCGCCTGCGACTCCCCGACCATTCCTCCACGACTTGGTATCCGCGATTGGGCCTGTTGGTTCCATTGTCAACCGTGAGCCCCAATAGCCTGATGATGACGTAGGGGTTCGAATCCTACCATCGGTTCCTGGAGTTTTTGCTGAAGAAGAGGGTGATTTTCTCCGGTACATGCTTAATCCACAGGTAAAGGCTCGGAAATCTTCCGCATCAATACTCTCGGGCATTTCGCCAGTAAGGACTCGGCCAAGAGCAATAATCGAGGCAGCGTGGGAGCACAGAATAACTGCACGGTGGCCCTGGGCGTCGCATTGCTCAATGATGGCTTGAACACCAGCAGCGACACGGTCGTGCAATTGAGCGATAGTCTCACCGTTGCGGGCGGGATAGACGCGGCTTTGATACGTGTCATCGATGTGAGGGAACATTGGCTTCAAGACGTCTTTCGAGGCTGGAGTCGGGTGCTCGAATGGAGCGGCGCCATACCATTCGCAGAGGCCGTGTTCGGGACGAATGGTGACAGCATCGGCTTTAGCGCCAACGTCTTTTTCCCGAAGGCGGTTGAGGTTTTCCTGGTTGAGAGTAACAAAGGGCGTGATAGTTTGCAGACAGCGATAGTAGGGGCTGGAATAAACTGCGTCGATTGGAGGCTCAACGGTCAGGAGGTGGGCGCCCAGCTCCTTGGCCTGGTCGACGCCATGGGCAGTCAATTCCGGATCCGCAGGTATACCTGTCGGTGACGGGATGGAGGCCGTGTAGCTTCCCGTGGCAGGGTCGACAAGCCAGTTTGACCGGAACTGAAGAACGCCAAGGCCGTTGTCAGAATTAAGTCTCTTGCTCAAAACCAGCAGGGCCAGCATCAACTGACAAATTCAAGAGAATTGCCCGCGGATCTTTATCAAGTACCAGGGTGTGTGGGTTTGGCGATGAATAGGTTGAAGAAGGTTTCATGAGTGAAACTTTTCCCCAAGCCCTCATCTTCTCAGCCATTCTCGTTCTCGTTGGAACGTTGGTCTCGAAGATGAAGCCGGATACGAAAGGAGACTGGACAGAAACGGGCAGGGGGAAACGGATACTTACTCCATGGCGGGTGATGTAGATTACTTCCAATGACATGTTGGAGACTAAAGAGCAAAGCGGAGCGTCGCAAGTTGTATCCCTGGAAGAGGACCGACCAAATGGGGATAGAAAACGGGTAAGCAACGATGGGGTCGGCCGGGCGTATAGTGTTTGTCGTCGTGTGTCTCGTGTGTGTGTGTGTGTACGTGTGCGTGGTGCTTGTTGGTTCCAGGATAAGGTGAGGACCGTGAGGCGTGAGGCAGAACCGGGCAGGGTTCTGTGGCTGTGGGCAGGTCAGTATCCGTATGGAGTCATGGATGTTCGGTGTCTGGTCCAGGTCTCGGTAAATTGGGACAGGATGTGATGGAGGAGTAAGAGGAGTAGGAGAGGTTGGGTGTGCGTACGTCTGAGAGTGTTTGCGTGTGAATGAGTTTCCGTATGCGTGTGTGTGGGATGTGTGCGGGAGAAGACGTGGTGGCGGTTGGTTGAAGATGTCGTTCAACTAAGAGTGCGTAAAGAGCCCGGACCAGTTCCCCGTGCGCTTTGTGTTCCCCCAAACCAACGCAGTCACCCTGCCGAGGCAAATGGGACGGCAAGAGTGACCTGCCACGGGCTGGGAAGGAAGGGACCACTGGGCCAGGGCAGGGCACTCGGGGCAGGCAGGGTAGGGCAGGCAGGGCCAAACCTGGAAAGAGCCTACCTACCTACTCAGACCAAAGTGCCCTGGGAATACATTGGGAATACCTACACGCTCCTGCTTACCACCCTTACCTGGTTAGAGTGCCTGGGAAGGGGACTCTCGGTGCACCGTGATTACCTTGGTATCGTACGGATAATCAAGTACCTTTCCTAGCGAAGCTACGCCATTGGACACCTTACGCCAGTCCTCCCTAGCTTACCTCACGGGTGCGAAATACAACCACCTAGGTTGCCTTAGGTAAGTGGGGCCCACATCCTTCAGCACCTCATGGCATCCGAACACCCTCACAAGTGACGATCCTCAATGATATCCATCCATCCATCCCTCCACCGCACTACTGCTCAGGCACTCTTCTCCCGGTTCCGCCCCTGCCAGCCCGCGTTCGGGGCAGGTCACATCTCACTTTTACACCCGACACCATTGTCGAGTCCGGTCTGCGGATACTGGGTGACTGGATACGGAACCATGGGCGGCGGCTGCTCAGGGCTTGGGTAGGTAGGCTTGGGGCGACGGATGCCTGCCTGCCACGCACCACCTCACGCACCACGCACTTGTGGGTTGTCAAGAGAATCGACGAGCGTGTCAGGCAGACGACACACATTACGGAGTACCTACACACATCACACATCATCAAAACAGGGTGTGGACAGGCCGCTGACCGGGACACTGCAATGGGCATCACCCGGGAATCCCAACGTAGTATTCCACCGACCGGTCAAAGTCCCCGCAACCTGGAAGATGCGCAGGTGATCGATCAACCTGCAGCACGGGCGCCGAATGTGACAAGTCCAGGCCTCACCGAGTCCCAGCCCAATTCTGCATTCGAATCCGTACAAGGCAATCCAGCGCCAATATCGTGTCGCTATTGGTATCGTCTGTGGCTGTGATTGCACGGAAAGGGGCTGCGGGAGTACTCGATGTGTACCTACACATTCTTTTTCTCACACACACGCACACACTCCCTTGCGGACTACACACACGCTCGCACGCACCGTTGAAGGAAGGCTATGCGGCAACGCATGCTGCTGACCAGGGCCTGGTCAAATCTCCGCAACACCCTTTCCGCACCCGTTGCAGAATGTCAAAGAGTCCAGAATCCATCTGCAAGAGTCCATGAATGCAGATACATAATCATGTCATAAGTATTCCGTCACAACCACCCGACGGGACATAATAAGAAACAACCCCAGCAAAACACGGGGCACATCGTCGTCGGCCGCCCGTCGCCCGTCAGCAGTCATGCTTGCAGTCGGGGCCCTTGTTCATGATGCGCCCTCTCTTCTCCTCTCCTCTCCTCCCCTTGCCTCCTTCCAATCCGCCGCATCCTGTGTACCAAATCCTGATCCCGACTCCATCTCACCAACCAGGCTGCCCGCTCATAAGTAATCAGTGGTAGTTCAGCTCTGGGTTCGCCCTGAAATTGCATCGACAACGGCACTCGGGTACCGGACACTCAACGTGCCTCGTGAACCACTGCCTCGCATGGTCCAGATGCAGAACGTGTTCGCATTTCAAGCAAAACGTTGGGAAGTTGGCTGCCATCCACCTCTCCGGCTCACCGTTGTGCTCCGGTCGGTCAGACCTCGGAACGCCCACCACCTCAAGACACACAACACACCGCGGCAGATGCCGACCGCAGTTGGGACAGCTGATTCCCGCATTTATGCTCGTCGCCATAAGGGGGTTACGTGAATCAGGCGCCCCAGGCGGCGGTCCCGACCCGACTCCTCCCTGTCCAGCGAGAGTCGTCTCCGCGTCGCAGTACACGCACCGGAGCGCAATCTGGCGCGAGGGCGGCTTGATCGTTGGGCGCCCACCACGCTTGCTCTTCTTCGTGCTCTCCACCTCGAACTTGGTCCTCTGGAGGAAGGCCTTGTGCCGCTGTAGATATGTCCTGTACGCATTCCTCCAAGCCAGGCAACGGTAGTCGTCAATGTAACGTGGCGCACATATCGACATGACTAGCGTCGCCGTCTGGAAGTCGTTGAACTTCTCAACGTATTTGGCGAAAATGTCCACCAGCCTGTCCGTTATGCCCGTGAGAACAATGCCCTCAATATCTCCCGTACTCACAGCCATTGAGACCTGTTCGTTGAGCCACTTGGTGAGTTGCTCGTCGCTAAAGTTCCGCACTGCAACGTAGGCCCGGTCTGACAGGGGCAGGGACTTTTGGTTTGCAATGGCGAACCAGTCTCCCGTGGCAATTAGTGACGAGATTGCCCTTAGATAGGGGTCCGTTTTCGATGCCACGGCCTCGTCGAAATCAAGCTGCTCCTTGTTAAGGTGATGATTGCTCTTTCCGATGAGTTGCAGGGCGAGAGAGACAAATAACAACTCTGGGTGTGTTACGCTCGCCGTCTTCAGAATTCCAATCGCCTCCTGCGTGTTGCCCTTGAAGAGAGCCCGAGCTGCTGCCATCGTGTGTGCCGTTGTCGGATAGTCTTGGCTGGGATCGTGCGTCGCTGCTCCCCTGGCTTCATGTGCCGCCGTATCCCCCCATTCGCAGATATCTAGACACAGCTGTCTGTGGAAAGGCTTCTTGGTGTGGATGCCTTCGTACTTTGGTAGTCGCCGCTTCTTACAAATGCTTCCAATACACTTCTCCCACAACGTCGTTTCGGGGATCGGAGATGCCTCTGGAAGTCTGGATGATGGCTTCCGGCCTGCTACATGTTAGTCACGGATCTGGTGATAGCAGCGGACTCTTTACGGACCCAAATCATCACACCAGATGGTACAGACGCCCATATAACTAAGGTCGAGCGGCGACAACTTCATGCCTCCATCCGCTGCAGCATCTTCGGCGTCTGCTCAGGATTAGCAACAATAACCCTGGTGCGTTCGTCCTGCTCACCTGAAATCCAATCCCACATATACCGCAACCACGGATCATCGGCTACCACGACACGATTGACATTGCAATCGAAAAGGTACTTCTCCTTCGCACGAAGAAGCATGACGTGGTCTAGGAGACACTGTGCCTTCGTCGACAAGTCCTGAGCCTTCAGGGGCAGCGAAAGAAGAGATTCATGCATGTGACGACACGAGACCGGCCCATCGGTAGATAGTGATAACTGGGCGAGCGAGCTGACTGATTCTTCCATGATGGAGCTCTCGCCGCCATTCGCATCTGCTTTCCTTGCCTTCTCCTTAAGTTCCGTTCTCAGAGCTCGCATCTTTTCTGCAGTAGACTTGGACTTATCGATGGGCGACGAGGAGCTGGCATCATTGCCCGTCAACCTACTGTTGAGATCTGCTGCAGAGAACTGTGACTGCAATGTCTGATCCACGATAGTCTGAACATCGGCCTTGTCGGGGCCAAAAATAGGAATGTCGGACAGTGCTTCCTCAACAAACAAGGGACCGAGCATGTCAGAAGACTGGGACGGCTCGAATTCCATAATCTCGTGGTAAGGTCCTCCTTCTGTATGGTGTGAGCGGTCTTTATCTCTCTAAACAGTCTGGCACACGTACCTTCTAGTCCACGATGTGGTGGTTGCCAAGGTGTCAGCTTATACAGATAATCAGAGGTATACGACGGTTGTTCGAGGATCTCAAAGGACCCATTGGCCCGCAAGACGAGGAGACGAGGCTGCAGGACCGAAGAGTCGAGCGTCACCCAGTCAAAAGAGACAATTCTGTCATTCTTCCTGCCGCTATCGCCGTATTGAACATCCATGTCGTGGGATTTGTGGACCTCGAGAAGCTCTGGGCTACCTTCAAGGGCCATGTCGCGATGCGTTATCTCCTTGTTCGTCTCCAAGACCTTGAGCTGGCCGGATCGAGACAGCACAGCCAGGAGACCCCGTCGGTCTCGACAGTAGCGCAATGAACGGACGATGGAGTGCTTGCTTTCGCTCAATGAGGAATCGTCATCCATCTCAACCACTCTGTCGAGTCTCAAGGCTCCACCCCACGGAAGGTCGTCCTCGTCAACGGCGCCCAGATAAGATGGCGAGGCAACTGGACGAGACGTTGCTCGTCTATCCCAAATCATGATGCCAGGTTGATCCAGTGCGGATGATGCGAAGTAGTTCTGGTCAGCGTAATCGATGGCCAGGTTGTTGTTACACTTGGTCTGAAAGGTCACAACAGCGCCAGGTTCTGCAGTCAGATTAAATTAGCAGGTTTCTTCCGACAAATTGTGCGGTTGCTATTTACCTCGCAGGTCATGGATGTGTAGACCTTGGGCTTTGATACCGACCACCAGCGTCTTTGGGTTATCTTCAAAGAATTTAACGCTCGACACTGACACGCTGTGTTCCAGTCGATATGCTGGGTCTGAGAAAGCGTGGAGATCCTTGGGAAAGCCTTTGGCGGCCGTATTCATCGTCGACAACCTGTTTACGTCCCAAATGTGTAGACACTGATCCATGCGCACTCTATCCAAGCCAACTGCAAGAAGACCCTCGGTGTTGAATGCCACCGCCTGACATGTTCTTGTCATTTTGAGGTTCAATTCAATATAGGCGTTGGAGTTGTCGTCCATCCTGAGCAAGTTGACGACGCCCGTTTGAGTGCCGACGGCCAGGAGACCTGGGACCGTTGGCGACCAGTCATAGGTAGTGAGCGTTGGGAAATCATCATGCTTTGAAAGTCTTGTGTAATCGAAGCGGTTCCTCTGTGCAAGTCCGGTGGGCTCATATAGCTGCACGACGCGATGTTGCAGGTTTATGTGGATAAAGCTGTCGAAGCCGGGTATCTGCGACCATTTGATCAGTCCAGGCTCCGGGCGGTCCATGGCGACCGCACGCGCCTGAATATCGTAATGAGCTCGGATTTCCCCTTTCTAAGTCGAATAGCGAGAGAGAGACACCTATATCAACAATGAAAGTCGAAAGAGCGCTCATCCATGAGCTGCCTGAACAAGCCCGTGAGTGATGTGAGCCGTACTGGATGAACTGGTTCGCTATAAGCTGCGCGGTAATGGCGTTTTGCCTGAGAAATTCCGAGATTGTTATGGTCCCAACACCGATTAATGAATGATCTTGAAGATGAGGTATGCAAAGAGAAGTTCCATGCCAGTAGTCGCTTTCAATCAGGTATCATCTGGAGTCGCTGGAGCTTTGGGTGGGACTACTTTACTTTGAGATCAGTGAGCCGTTGTAATTGGGACCTGTCATTGGCGCGCACAGACCAGTCACATTACCAGTCCCATTTGGGACTGATAAGCACCCCAGGTGGGGTCGGCAACTTCCTTGAGGCCGATAACGAGCCAAATTTTTGAAAGAGAAGTTCGCGATGCCATCGTCAGTTCTTCACCCTCCATACAGCATTCTGGCCGACCTCAACCGACCACATCACAACACCACAATTCAAACATAAATCACGCAGGATATTCACTACACAATCAATAGAAATGGGCACGAAACGAGCGTATTCTGAGGTCGCCGCGGAGGGTACAATCCCGGACGACACCCACGAGCAACAGCAGCAATCGGGCTCGGAAGACGGCGAGCACGAGAACAAGCGGTTCAAGACCACTAAGAAGAAGTCTAGGGCGAAAGAGGGCACAACAAACTGGAACAAGACGCGCTCGAGAGATATCAGAAGACTCTTGCAGAGCGGCAAGCAACTGCCCGCTACGAAACGCAATGAGCTGGAACAAGAGCTGGAGGCGCTGCAGGAGAGAGTCGAGGAGCACAACTTCAAGAAGAGGAGAGGCGACATGATTCAGAAGTACCACATGGTTCGATTTTTTGGTTCGTCTTCGTCATTCCTTGCATCAATGTCTATCAGCTAACCCCGTTTCTTTTTTTCCTTTGCAGAACGGAAAAAGGCAGAGAGACTACTGAAGCAGCTCCGCAAGAAGCTCCAGCAATCCGAGGATCCCGAAGAAAAGAAGCGCCTCGAGGCCGAGGCCCACGTGGCCGAAGTCGACGTCGCCTACGCCCGCTTCTTCCCCCTGATGGAGCGCTACGAGAGTCTGTACCCCAACAAGGACAAGAACGCCAAGGAGGAGGGAGACGAGGACAAGGCCGAGGAAGAGCAGCAGCAGCAGAAAGAGCAAGCGGAGGCGAATGCGGATGCAGATGTAGATGCGAAACCCTCCAAGCAACCCAAGGCCCTGCAGTTCCTCCACGCCGAACGACCTAAGATGTGGGCAACGATCGAAAAGGTCCTTCCGGAAGGCGAGGTGGCCCTGTACCGGCTGCGCGATCGCAGGTCACCGGCAGACGGCCCCGCCAAGCGCCAGGCCCGGCCGCAACGGCCCGCGAGACAGACGCAACAGACCCGGCCGCAGAGAGTCAAGGAGGAGGACCCTTGGGTGGCCAGGTCGAAGAAGACGTTCGAGAAGAAGAGGGATCCCAAGCAGCCGATGAACCGGAGGGAGCGCAGGGCGGCTGACAGGAAGGCCCCCGCGAAGGTGGAAGAGGAAGATGACGGCACGGGCTTCTTTGAGTGAGGCTCGGAAAAAGAAAGCAAGCAAGGTGTTGAGCGTTTTGGTAGTCAATAGTATACCCCCTAAAAGTTTTATGGGATCACGTCAATGGAAACCACACTTTGATAATATTGTCAGCTCGAGCACATTTACTGCTCGTCATATCGCGTATTCTACGGCTGCCCAGTGTTAGTTGATACATGTCGTTTGAAAGTCATCTGAAGTCATACTAAACCTGCAGTCTTAACATTAGGTATGCCGAAGACCAGGCTGCAATCATGTTTAAACCAACATCTATGATGGGCGGATAAACGACGAATCACGTTCGCCAGATTGAGTTGACTTCCATTGCAGGTGCGTCACGGTCGTCACCACGCAGAAGTGGCAGCCTCCTGCAGAACACCGTTTTGGCCCAGCCAAGAGAAGCAGCCACACTGGACAGAGCGGCCAGAAAACGCAACCCCACCAACGTGGTTAACCTTCACCCGTCTCAACCCCTCCGTTTCCTCCTTCTCATACATCAAGAAGAGAACATCTAATGGAATACAACATGATTCTCATTCATGTTCTTCAGCTTTAGATGCCACATAGACATCCTCTCATTTTCACTCATAACCTATCGTCACCCGTAAAACCAAAGACCATAGCGCGCACCATAGCCGCAGCCGCAGCAACTTTAACATACGGAAACGCACACTCACACCCACGCACGCAACATACACACGCAATGGCAGGAGACCCGTCATCAAACGGCACAGCCGTCCAGCGCGTAGACTGGTCGGCCCTCCGAGCCTACATTGCCGGCAAGGAAGCTTTCGAGGCAGAACACGGCCGCCCCGCCCCGCTCACGGATCACGAGGTCTCGGCCATCGCCATCCTCCTCCGTCCGGCCCCGCGACCGGAACCGGACTTGGGTAAAACGAACTGGCTCGGCCTGTTGAATCGTGAGTTGAAGCACTTTTCTTTATACACCAAACACTTCTCTTTACAATTCCCTCATTCTCCGCATCGGATCATGTATCTATTCGAGGCTGGGAAAGCAACGTCTTCCCCTTTAACCCCAGAGCATCAGAATTTCTCTCGATCCGAAGCATTAAACCACCTTCATCGAATTTAATTTCCTCAAACCCATACTAATCAAATATCCAAAACATGCAGATTTCCAACAGGTCAGAAACCAAAAAGTAACCTTCACCGACGAAGCCCGCCAGGAACAGGGCCTAGGCAAGGCCAAAGAGCTCCGCTGGGCCTGCTCAGCAACGTTTGACAGCACCGGCGACGTCTTCCCCCAGCCGGGCTACGGCATGGACGCCGGCGAAGACGTCTCCCGCGGCGGCGCCGGCCCGTCCTTTCCGGGCAAGAAGGACGCGAAGCAGTGGGCGGCCAAAGCAGCGTGCGAGTGGCTCATTGACAACGGGCACATGATGCCCTCGGGTGACCTGCCAAAGTTTCCCAAGCCGTTTGCCCCGGCTGCTAGTGCTGCCCTCGCTGCCGCCGCTGCTGCTTCCGCTCCAGCTCCAGCTCCAGCTCCTTCTCCCTCTCCTAGTCGTGGCGTCTCGTCCGGGTCAGTCCTACCCTCCAAGAGATCCCCGCCGAGCTCGCCGCCAACAGAAAGCAGTGCCGACGCGTCAAGGAAGAAGCAGGACACAAACCAACCTCCAAAGACATCTCCATCGCTACCAGCTCAGGCACCCAGCACCACCGCAAGCAACAGCACCAGCAGCAGTCTTCCCAGTCACCAAGCATCACCTCCCACATCCACTCAACCCTCCAGAGCGCCGGAATCAACTCTCCCCCTCAACGTGACAGCATCACCAACCTCTGCTGCCGCCCAAGACTCGACGACTACATCCACGGCGAGTACACCCTCTCTCGGCGGCGACGGCGTCCCCATCACCACCGCCGCCGCCGCCACGGCGCAGTCCCAGGTCCCCACGCCTGCCATCTCTCCCGTGCCAACCTCAACACCAGCACGGGTATCAACACCTGCAACGCCAGGGCAAGAGTCGGCAACAGCAACGACATCAGCAGAGAAGCGCGTCCGCGACCTCTGCGCGCAGCTCCACTTCCCCGTGCCGCGGTACGTCTTGACGCCGGACCCAGCGCTCGAGGACTTCTGGGAAGGCCGCGCCGACTTTGACGGCAACCCGCGGATCCCAGACGACCTGGGTACCGTCCGGCGGGTGTTGCATAAGAAGGCTGCGAGGGAGAGGATGGCGGATGCGATTGTGATTTGGTTGGAGGGGGAGGTCGTGAAGAGGGAGAGGACGGCTAAGCTTCTGCTAGGGAAGTGATTGTATGACGGATAGGGGCGATGGTTCGGGCGGTTTCATGGAAACTTGAGTGGTGATTATGAGCTTGTAGATGGATTCTTGCGAGTAACCTTTGTGGAAAGGGGGCATGTCAGATATGAGGAGCTTTGAACGCAGAGATACATAGGGGGTCGAGGTTCGTTGGCCAAAAGTATGCCAACAGCACAGCAACAATCGCTTCGCTTTCATGAGACTTGCTAAGGGGAAGTTGTGAAAGGACCGCCAGCTACCCATATCATAACTTATATCCTTCTTCACGTTTGACTAAAACGAGTAGTCTTATATATGGCCACGGTAGGACGTCTTCTGTACTCGCGGGTCCGGAGGTTCATCAAACTGAGGTTAGTGGGCCGTAGATCCTAAGAGTCCTCCTTTTGCAACTCGCGGAAACCACATGTCTATGCCTAACCCATCTGTCCCTCTGCAATGTGTCTAGGTCTTTCTTCCGCTTCACCATCACCACCTCAAGCCTTCCCTCCCCTTCTCTCACCACCACCACCACCCCTCCCGCCTCTCCCCTTCCCAGGCGGCGCCCTCATCCTCAACCCCTCAGGCAACTCACCAACCTTCTCCCCATCCCTCCAAAGCACACCAACCCCGCTCCCCTCGTCCCTCGCAACAACCTCCCTAAACAACCGGCACGGCACAACCCCCTCCCCATCCCCCTCCGTCAACACGACCCCGTTCTCACTCACCCACCACTTAATCCCCTCCTCCTCCCTCAACGCCCTCTCGACATCAACATACACCAACACCTCGGCATCCTTCCTCATCCCGCTGACGACGCCCTTCTCATCGCCGGGTAACCCCGTCGCAAAGTGGACGTGGTTCCGCCCCATCCTCTTCAACCCGCCCGACGCCTCAATCTGCTTCCAAAACGCAAAGTACGTCCCGTGCACCACCACCGCCGGCACGTTGCCCGCCTCGAGCGTGAGGGGGGTCAGCAGGCCCGCCGACTCGACTTTGATACTGTGGCCCTGGTTCGCGCGGATCAGCCAGTCCGAGGGCTCGGCCGATAGCTCCTCGCTCGTCTCCGCCGCCGCCGCCGTGGGGTTGAGCTTGAGTGCGAAGCGCTGCTTGTCCGACGTCGTGACCGCGGCTTGGATGTCGGAAAAGGTTACCTTGAGAGACTTGATGGGACCGTATGCGAGCTTTTTGTATCCTCGTTAGTAGCTGTTGATGAGTTTGACCATGAGACGGGAGAACCATCATGTCTACCCTCCAAGAAGACAAATTCTTCCCTGATTCTTATCATCTCTCATTTATGAAAAGGGAAGTTAGAATCCTTCAAGACTCACCACCTTGTCCAGAGGCGCATACCCGCCCTCGTCAAGCTTGAGACCCGCGTTCTCAGCCTGGTGCCTCAAAAGCTTCGAAAGCGCCTTGGAAACCAATACCTCCCTCGGCTGACCCCCTCCTCGACCACCGCCGCCTCCCCTTCCGCCTCTGCGTCCCCCTCCCCCTCTCTTCTGTTGCTGCGCACTGTCGCCAGCCGCGGGGGCAGTCTCTTCAAATTGGTCGGCCATTTCTCCGTTTTTCTGGGCCCACGATGATCTAAAGTGAGCCGGAAACAAAAGTGAACCGGTGAACCTTTGAGGTTCAAAAGTCGTCTTCCACCTGGTGTAATTTCTGGTGTTCCCTCTCGCGGTCGAGGAAGGTGGTGCAAGTGGGGTCCGCGACTGAGTAGCAAACGTCGCTGAGGAGCGTAAACTCAGCGGTCTCCTTGAACTGAAGCCACGAGAAGCGAGCTGTTTGATTCGTCTGGAAGAAGAAGAAGATCCAAAGAGGCGGTTTGGCATGTGTGAAGACGTTGGATGAGAAGAAAGCGTGTAAGACGACTTGTGTATAAAACCTCAGTGTATGCAGGTAAGGTCGGTCGATGTGTGAAGTCGGAGTTGGGTTGGGCCCAAGACCCGCTTAAAAAAACAGCCTCCTTTCCATGGTGAGTGGCTCATCCAATGAACAAAGCCCCCCTTCACCTGTCAAACATACTTCCACTTCCTTTTGGTCTCGTCGCCGGTGAGTCAACTTGTCAGCTCAATCGACTGCCTCTCAATACAACGGATGCAATGGCGGCCTCGGACGCTCACGCATAAGGGCCCTGGCGTGTTTATGGCTGGTCCGCTGGCGATGTGACCAAACTCAATCGCAGCGCTAAGGCGTCCCAGATGTACATACTCACAGTTGCATGGAATCTACATCCTACCTTATGCGCAAAACGTCACATCTCTTACAACATCACGTAGTCTCAAGCTGAGAAAAAAAAATTGACCAAACAAGTCAGAAGCATCCTATGCTTCTGTCCTTGACCTTTTGTTTCCTATGGACTGCCCGATATACAAATGCTCTACTCCAGCCTGTTTTTTTTTTAACGGGAAAGGCGGATCCCAAGAAATCAATCGGCCTTCCCTCGTGGATTGTCATACAAGTACAGAGTAACCGCTGCCGAGCCCATGCGGTGTTACCATATGCAAAACAAGAATGACGCCAGCGTGAGAATAAGACATCTATGATACATTCATCCGTGTGACTGTGATTCGTAAAGACGTTATCGGTAACTGCCCGACTGAGCAGCCGTTGATGAATTCGTTATCGTGCTGTCGCGATTCGGTCTGCGGCTAATGCTGCTAGCCCGGTTCAGCAACGAAGTGTGACTGAGAGAGAAGTGTCGCGGCTGCGCAACAACCTGTTGCGGCCGTTCTTCGGTGACTTTCTCAGCCGAGGAAGGTTGTTCGCGTTCTGGAGTTCTTTCCAGATATCGGCGCGTCGCCAGCGATGGTGTGGAAGGCGCAACCAGCCGAGAAGTGATAGAGGAAGCTCCGAACCGTCTGCGAGGCAGGGCAGAAGAAGCTGGTGATGAGAGTTCGTTGGAGTTGGTGTTTGAGAGGTAGGTATGAGAGACTGCGCGGGCCGGTGTGGTGAGCTCTGTAGCAGCGCGGGACGGGGCACGAAATCTAGATTCATCTTCGTCTTCGCCGCCCACAGTTCCCCTCCGTGAGCGAAGAAGTGACGTTTGACGTCCATTCTCGCGGCCTGCTGCTTCGCGTGAATCCTCCGGCTCCTCTGTGCCTGCTCGTCGGGTCCTCAGCATAGAAGACCTGCGGCCATCCTCAGGCTCTTCGGTAACAGCACGGCGCGAACGGCCAATGAACAAGGATGACTTTCGGTTCGCCATTTTGCTGCTGTCGCCGGGGGTACTAGGAATGGTGCCGGGTGGAAGAGCAAACCTGGGACTGGGGAGCGAAACCGGGTTAAGCATGGTGTTGCGCCTCTCTTCGTATTTTGAGAGGGCCCTCGGGCTCGTGACCGTGGTAGCATTGGCCTTCGGGAGAGTCTGCTGCTCGGCGGACGTTATGCTAGGACGTCGCTGGCCAGATGATCCGCCGGTGAAGGTCTTGTTGATAGTTGGTGTGACTGGTGTCGTCGTTTCCTTTGGTGTAGGAACGTTGACTTGGAGAGTCTTGTTGCCAGCCGCTTCTTCGCTCAATGCCAGGACTAACTCTGTAAGGCTTCGGCAGATGCTGTCAGCCTTGCGTCGCAATTGACGATCCGTCAGGCTGGTGCCGACGCCAATTGTGCTGGCACCGCTGGAGATGGGCCCGGGCTGACCTGCCGTCCCCATCATGTTGGCCAGTGCCAGGGCGTCTGTTGCTGCCACCTCGAGTGCCTTGGCCACCTCTTCACTAAGGAATGGCTTGGACTTATTGACAGCAGAAAGAAGGATGGGTTGCTGGACCTCGCGTTGTGAAGACGTCGTGCTAATTGCGTCGGTGTGGGGATGCTGGCTTTCGGAAGCTCGTTTCGGCGAGGTGGACATGGTCGTGTTGGTTGCGGTCGGCGGGCGATCGTCTGAGGCTCTTGACATTGCGGCGCCCGACGTCTTGGGTAACTTGCCGGTCAATTCCAGGCGATGGATACGGGACTTGAGATCATCCAATTCATCCCACACTGTCGACGGTGCGTTTGTCGATGCTGTCGCCGTCGATTCGGTTCCCTCGACTGTCGTTGCTGCGTCTTGGTGCGTTTCGGTGCGTGGTGCTTCTATCGATTTAGGAACCAATGGCGAAGAGTTATACGTACGCGTTTGGCCATACGACAAGTTGGATTGTCTGTACGCCGAGCTGCGCGCAGAGTAGCCGGTGTTGCTGTCTGTCAAAGAAGGCCTTCTCCGTGCATATGGAGAGTTCTCTCCCATCGGATCTTGAAAGGTAAAGGACCGGGGTGTGTTGACGGTTGAGCGAGACGAAGATTGATGGAATGTCTTTACGCGACCAAGGTCTTCGCCGGGGTGCGCGGATGAAGGCCGGTCTCGGGTCAAAGGCGATCGGTACGCCAACGCGCGAGCCATTGGGTCAGCAGTGCTGTCGTCCTCTGACGATTGGCGTATTCTCTTCTTGGAGGTTTCTTGTTGATCGGACAGACGGCGACTGATTTGGGGTGGGGATACAGGATGATGATAAGACAATGGAACAGCAGCGGAGAGGGGTCGGCGATGCGAAGATCTTGCGACACGGGCCTGTTGTTCATCGTCAGTAAGCTCACGTTCATCCATGGCGAAACTCTATCAACATATCCAGTACGCCTGGATTAGCGTCACCGGAGCGTGGGAAATGAAGCAGCGCTAGAGAGGTGGTGGACTATCATATCCAAAAGGGGAATTTGAATAGGAAAATGTGGGAAGAGCGGGAAGATCAAGCAAAAAGATACGGGAAGACGGCTTGATATCGTGGCGAACAGACGCCAGCCATCGCAGGGCACGGCCGTTTGCATCGCGCTAACATATTTCCCGAAACAACAACGCAAACCCATGAAAGATGGCTAAACTTACTATGGCACTTGGCTGCTCCGCTGGCGCAACCTCTTTAGAGCCACGGCGCGTTGGTTCCTGTCTGGCGATTTTCATAAAGACGTCACCGGTCGTGTCGTCGGCGTCGGCTGACAACGGCGGTGTCATTTGCGAATAGTCATCGTCGCGTCGTCCTTCAAGGGCGCGCAGAGTGCGGTCGCGCTGATTGGAGTCGGCGTAGTCGTCGCCAAAGTCAAAAGAGCGCATGGTGGAGGTGCTACTGTCAAGTCCCAGACTTCGACGAGACCCGGATGAGCGAAAGGAACGGATGGGAGCCACGCGCACCGAGGTGGTCGGGGTGCTGGCGGTGGTGGCTTTGAAGGATACGGGGGGTCGCGAGGCTATCGACTTTCGTTTTTCATCTGTCGGGCTTGCGTTCTCCAAAGTCTTTGGCAGTATCAGCTCACGCTGTCCCTTGGCCCAGTCCTTTGTTGTTTTGTCGCCTTGGGGTTGAGCGACGTCGTCGGGAGTGTCGGGGGCTTGCGAGTGATCGGTATCTGCGGATGGTGACTCGCTATCGGTCGCATTCGACTCGCGGGATCGGTATGCAGCCGCACGTCGAGTTTGCAGTCGGGAGAGAGGGGCAGCAGGTGTCTTGAGATCTGCGACGTTGCTGTGGGATGAGATGGACTGCACGATGACGGGGCGGTCGGGATAAGACGCGGGCCGTCTTGGTGAGGTGGCTGAAGCTGCAGGGGTGGACTGAGTAGCAACCTGATACGTTGATGCGCGGGAGCGAGGGCTGAGTTTTGGAGGCGACTCGGGCAGTTCGTGGATAGGACTCGAAATCCGAGGTGGGAGCTGGGACAATTGGCGATGGGAGGGACGCCGATCGTGTAGTCGAAGTGAAGTCGAGTGGGTGCTTTGGGGTGGGATGTTGTTTTCCGGGTCGACGTTGTGTTGTTGTGGCTGCTGATGGTGCAGCTGCAAGTCTGACGTTGTTGGCAGGGTGGTGGGAGAGGCGGTGTCAGTGTCGGTGGTTATGCCAATGCCAATGTCAGTGTCAGTGAGGGCGCCTGTGTCGGTGAAAGTGATTGTGTCGGTGGCAGTGCCAATCGCAGGTGCCGAGTGAAATTCGTTGGATGTTGGAGTCGATTTAGGCGAGACAGGCGACGGCGGGATGTGGTGCAGTAGTGAGGGGAGCACTAGGCGTGGGGATTGGTATTGCTTGTGTAAGTCGGCGAATCGAAAAGCGGGAAGCTTGGACGAGTTGTGGCTCAGCCGATGTGCGTGATAAGGTGAAGAAGGTGAATTTGCTGAAGATGTCGCAGAAAGTGAGGGAGTATGGAATGCAACAGCACTTTGCGAAGAGAATGAGGATGAAGGAGACGCGGACGCGGACGCGGATGCGGATACCGTAGCAGAAGAGAGCTGTGTGGGATTCAGAGTCGGGGCATGGCCCGCAGCTTCGAAACCACCATCTGCTGGTACTGGTGCTGCTGTTGCGGGTGCGGGTGCGGGTGCTGGTGCTGGCGGTGCTGCTGTGGCCGTGGCCATGTTCGCGTCGGGGGGGGGGGGGCTGTTAGGGGTCGGGTGGTGCCTCTGCTCTCTCTCAGTCAGGAAATCCAGGTTCGGGGTCCGCTTTCAATTCGCTTCGGTCGCTGCGCCTGCGAGGAGTCTGGCCGGGCTCCTTTGTTTTTCTTCCCCTTCTTTTTTTTCGTCCTCGCCCTCTTTTTTTTTTTTCGTCAGTTTCCCTGGGCCGGGGGTGAGCTTTTTGCGCTGTTTGTCTCTGACTGACCCCAGTCCACCAAAGTCGAGGGCCAGTTCCTATGGGAATCCACCCCGTCCAATGAGCAACCGGTCGCGTTCTGTGGCTCACGGGTCGATTAGTGGTGTGTGCACGCCTGCAGGCGTTTGTTTGCTGATAAGCGTTATCGTTATTTCTTTTTTTCGTCTCCCAACGGTTACTCTTTTTTGTGGTTCTGCAATGCTGCAGATTTTGTGACTCTGGGATGTTCGTTGTTGCTGTCCCCTCTGGGCCTCTAGCGGTTCGTGCGTGTGTCTAATTTCCAGATGTCGAAGCAACCTTTCTCCCCTGCCACGTCTTGCTGGTTCTCCTCCTGGTGAAGTCGTGTGTAGGTAGTTTCGCGGGCAGTATGAGTAGATCGTTGCTCTCGTTAATTAGCAATTAGCAGTTGATGTACTACAATGTGTATGTTCCGATCGTCCATCAGGTGTTCGTTCGGATGATTTGGATGGGCGTATGCACGTCGGCGTCTAGCGGGAAGTGTCTCACTGGCTCGTCGGGTGATACGTGGGAGTAGTGTGCGAGTGTGCGAATTAGCGGCGTGGGAGCTTTGCGGTATTCGTGAGTTGCAAGTGGGAGAGCAGATGCATGCGTGTGCGTGTGCGTGTGTTTTATTAGAAGTTGTCGCTGTTGTCGAAGAGTAGGAAATCCAAGGAGTGTTTGGTGGTGGACGCCCGGCGTTCTCGATGCGATGGACAACTCAGTTGTGTGTGGGAAAGGGTGGAATTGGACGAAAATGAGTGAGCGATGGGGCTGGTGGCAGATGGTAGACGGCAGAGAGCGTTGTGAGAGCGGGAGCTCGAAATTAGTATTAGAATCGGCAGGAAGGAGCGTCGTGAACAAGTCCAGTGCGAATGCGGATCGAGGAAGCAGGAAGGAGGGGTGTGAAAGCAACGGCTTCCTCGCCTGGTGTCTTGTTTTCTGGTGTGTGGTGTGTGGTTTTTGCCTCAAAAGGTTAAGTCTGGCCCAATCCAGACAGTCGGATAGACAAATGGGAGAAGGAAAGTTGCAGTCGATCCGGGGACTGGACGGGACAAGAAGAAGATGGGACAGAAGCTAAAAAAGGGCAAAGGTAAAAATTGAAGTAAGATCAGAAAGAAAGAGGAAGTTTGGTCATGGATCGTCGTCTCTACCTTACCTGACTGACTACATGTTTTTCCCACTCACACCTCCTTCCTGCTCCTCTTCTTCCTTTGCTCTTTCTGTCGTCTTCTCTGCCTTCTGCGGGGAGAGAGAGAAACAGACCCGGCAAAGCAAGGTACCTCAGGTATCTCGTCGGCCACCGCAACTTTACTTTACTTTACCTTACCTTGCCATATGGCATCATCCAGTACCTGGTATCCAGGTTGCGTGCTCCAGATACCCGTCTATACGAACGGGTATGGATGTGGATATGGATGCCTCATCCCATCACTTTCAACCTGCAGCTACAAGACCTGAACAGCTCGGACCTCTTCTCAAGTCCCTCCGGTACCTCTGCCCGTACACTGGTATCCCACTCTACTGGAAACCTCAACTGGCCTGTGGATAATGCTGCGTACCTTGAGTACTTACAAATACGTATTTGTTCGTCCGTTCCCATTTGATCATGTCCCTTCTGTTCTCGCCGACTGGGTGACGATATTCCTCAGGGGCCTGCCATTTACGACAGATTCTTGCGGAAAGAGTGAATAGCTAAGACCGGAACCTCCCGTTTAACGATACATCTATTCGCACCTCACTTACAGTCACACCTCTTCAAGATGCAAAGCAAAGCGTGTTTCGTACTTCGATCCGGCATAGCAGATACTACCGCTCATTTGTAACTCTGTTCAACCTCGTCTCAAACTTTCTGCTTCTAGATGCTACGGATACTACCCTCTCGAAGACCTGGCATACAGAAAGTACAGCACATCTTACCTCGTCACAATTCCACGCCTGCCCCGGTTCCTGAGTCCTGAGTCCTGACTGATGCCCATGTGCTTCAGGCTTCAGCCGTGATCCTCGCCTGACGACCCCGGCCACCAAAAGCGGCATACATATCAACCGCATCCACAATGCACCACTTCAACGCGGCAGACAACCATCCAGAAGCCGCCAGCAGATGGGTTTCGTGGATCCCTATGGCGGGCCGTATGCGCTCCCGCCACCTCTCCGGTAAACCTGTCCCTCTGATTTCGTTGCCGAGCAGTGAAATGGGTCGAGGCACCAATCATCAACACACCGCCCTCTTCCCTCACTCCGCTTAACCTCGACATCCACCAGCCATAGATTTTGTTTATAGACCCATGGACAGGCACTGTCAGGAGTACGGAATACTGGCACCATATTTCTACTTCACGGCGTACTCCGTACGTATGATCCAGATCTTCAGCCGCGACTGCTTCGACTGCTTCTTATCATCTCTAAAGATATCGTATGCTCGAAACCTGGGTTCTCCCTCTCTCTCCCTCTCACAGGTACGGATACCAGACAGACCAAAGGCCCCGAGTCCCGCCGTTGAGAAAACAAAAAGGCCAAGACCATTTTGGTGGAGATGCCGCAGGGAAGTCCAGCACCTTAATCAGGACAAATGAGCTGTGAGGACAGGGATTTGCGGCTCTCGGGCAACAAGCCTCCAGGGGTCTTTGATGTCACTCACAGCTCGACCATTCGAGGTGGCTGGTTGGCCCAGCTGAAATAGGGGATGGCTCCTCGACCGGTTCCAAGCCAGCCTCTAGCTTCGGTCAAACCATCGCTGACGGTCGTCTTAGCGTTTCTCAACTTCAGCTGCAAACCAAGCCAAAGAGGTCACGGGCTTTGGACTCGTGCCTGTCTCAAACATGGAACATCGATGCTGCAGCGCTGCTACTCTGTCCGTACTGCTCCAAGATTCCGGGTCGCAGAATCTGGATCCTGTCTACTCCGTACCAATCTCTGTATAAGAGCAGGAGAAAACACTCGCAATAGAGAGCTGAGTATAACGCTGGCAGAATTTGCAAACCCTTCTCAACGGCCGGCAAGATAGGGGGATCAGGTGATAGGTAATTTGTGCCAAATTCGATCGAAAGAACATAAGCATTCCGAGGCATGAGGCGGCACTCCACTCGTTTATGGCTAGGTATACGAAGATTAGTCACATCGGGCTCGTCTCTTGAGATGATCTACCCGTATGAACAGACAACAGACGAAACCTCGCAGCCAAATCTTTTGGATTCACACTCGGACTCGTGGGGGCACGACGGCCGCAAATGCAGACGTCTGATTGACAGCTGCCTGCCAAAGGGTGCCTCTGTCATTTTGCGCTCAGTGCTCCCCAACTAATTTCTGTTTCCTCCAAGCTAGTCGGCACCAATGCAACATGGGACGAGGCTCGAGCTCCTCTCCTCGCAATCCACCTGCGACGGCGCCGACCTGTCACTTTGCAGTTTTCCACTTCCTCGAGATCCGAGTCCTCGACTCCTCGCCACGGCAGAGAAATGACATTACGGAATGCAGACCCCCGGATATGCAGTCACAAGGGGTCTGCAGGTCATCACCAGTGACTTGACTCCCAACATGCAGGAGGAGCGAAACACCCGCCACTGTGTTATCCGCGCCAACGCGCAGCCAGTTTTATTCTTTGTGCTACCACTCGAGTGCTTGCAGCCTCTCCGACGGCCTTTCTTCTGGACTAATTGTTGCTGCTGGGGAGGTGTCCAAATGGCATAGTTGGCTTCCACGCAAAGCAAACATGGATTCAACCTGGGTGATATTTGCTGTCCCTATGAGATGGAGACGCTAGCGATGCCGATCACCGTCAAACCGGGGCTCGACGACCAGGATACTAGAATGAGACTTCGATGAGGTGCAGAATTGCCAGCCACGCAAACCTCAAGCAGGAAACGCAATACCGCTCGCCCGTTCGTATATCTGAACTGGATACGGATACAGCTGGGGCGATCAACTAATTTCCTAGGTTCCAGAACTTAGAAGTACTGAGTCGTGTGAAAGATCGGCTGCAATATCACATTCTAGAGAAAGTCGGTTTCCTGTGGCTCCAAAGCCACATCGCACTCCGCATCGAGTGTGTCTCAACCTTTCCAACCACATCAAACGAGACATGCATTGCATTTCTTCAGTCGTGCGACACTAAACCAAACCATGCTCTCTAAACTATTTCTGCTACCACCCAAGAAGCAGTGATAGAACTTATCAAATGCATCAGCACGCATGTCCCATCACTTCTTCGGCCAAAGATTATTCTACCTTCACCATCGCCAGGGTCCTAAAAGTAGTTTGAGCGGCTACCGCTGTCCGCGGCATTCCACGGTCACAGCGGATACATTGCCTTCTCCCGACCATATTCTGACATCGAAAGGAAGAGCCTTGCCGTAGTGGTGTATTGCCCCTTTACACTGCTTGAAAAGAAAGTTTCCCTTTGCTTGTCATAACACGCAGGGGTGCACTTGATCGTCGCTAATGAGCATCACATATCGACATAGAATCACTTGGGTCGTTTGGCAATCCTCTCCCTTGGGTTCGAAACCAGCAGCACAACAAGAACACTATGGGCCCATCAGCCGCGTTCGCAATGGTCCGGTTCTTCCTCCTCTCGTACGGATACGAGCAGGGATACTTGCAGCCGCACGGTCTTCCCGCCTGATGGTTGCGCGTCAGCAAAATGAGTTGGAAGTCCAATGAAGTCGGGAAGACCTGTGAATAAGCTCACCTAGCGGTCTTTGACGAAGCGGGTGCTTGAACAGGGCGCAGTAATTTTCTATGTATCCAAGTCTGATGGGCGTCAGATTCCAGTAAGCCCTAGTTGAGAATAGACCCCGGAACACTTCGGTAAACGTTCCGGTGAACATAGACAACCTCACATATAGTCGGCAAACATATCCCGAGGAAAGGCAGTCACGGCCGAAGAGTGGCTATGGCCTCATAACGCTAGCCAGCATCCACGGATCTCGAATGCGCGGAACCAAACGAAACATTTATGTGGTCCTCCTATATCTCTTGAGTCGTATGTCTGGAGGCGGGCACTCTGGACGAACCATGGGTTCGATCTCACGGTTGAGAGTTCAACTTGTTTGAGGCTTGCGTGGCCGGGCATCTTCCCCCTTTTCTTGTCAAGCATATCCAAGTATTGGATTATGCGATGCTCTTTGTTGCGTCTATTCCCTACGAAGTAATCGTTATCATTGCGTGATACTCTCGAATGATGGACGTCTCTTGGAGTGCAGTTGACCAACGCATCTTCATATTCTGATACGCGATTTGCTTGCCGTCAAGTCGCCGGCTGAGTCCTTGATTGCTCTCCAATGATGACTGCAACAAAGGGTAAGAAGCCTTGCAACTTGAATCGGATGTCATAAGTCCGAAGGCTAGATTTGAGGAAAGGGTCAAGAGAGAGCCTTATTCTGAGGCTCGATCCGAGATATCATGTCCTCTGAAGCTCGCGGATGGACGGGCGGGTAGGCAGTCATCCCGTCTCCAAAAGTTTATTCGCAGGGCGAAGTTTAATCATGAGAGCCATCGGTTGATTGGACGCATTATCTGACATCCGGCTCTTGTGAGTACTTTCTTGGCTGGTTTGAAGCCCATCTTCGTTGCTCGGTCGTGGTTCTCCTCGATCACCCAGCCACCCTCACCAGCCCTGTATGTCTCTTCTTCCTTGACCTACCTGAAGGGAATGGTATACGGATGTTCCATCCCAACTCTGCATCCCTCCTTTGGATTCCCGATGCGTGCGTGAATGATGAGGACGTTATCCCCCCTCCATCCTTTCCTATTACTCTGGGACTTTATTCACCATCATGCGTGATTGGGATTTTGTGTTGATGGTGCCGAATATGATGTTCCTCTCAGTAGATTCCCATCTGATATGGGAAGGGCGGTTTTCGTCCGCCAAGGAACTGCCAACATCCATACGATATTTGTTCGCGAGAGAATCGTAAGTATCCATTCGATCTGTGAACTCCTACAAGTTCTGTTGGTCTTGGTACGCTTGGCTCTTCCGGTATCCGAGGTTTCTTGTCCGGGCCAAGCTTTTCGGAGACACGGCGAGCGAAGAAAAACCTCGTGAGAAGAGCATCTAGATCTTGGCTTGTTCTCAGTTCAAGGTTTGTCCGCCTTGAATCTACAGAGCTGAGGAAATCTCCGGAGAGGTGTAGAGCTGATCAGGCTGGTGGGTGGGCTTGCTTACTGGAGGTATCCAAGGGCCCGTGTTGTCCAAGGAGCGGTAGTATTGATGCCGAGGACGGTGGCACTGCTGATTGATCCAAGATAGCCGTTTTTGCGGTGTTTCTGACATTCTGGTGGCGATGGAATTAATTGCGAGCTTAGATGGCCTTGCTAAGAAACCATCCCCCAAATGCCATTGATAACAGGCTTGCCACATCGGCCTTTGCAAAGGTCAACTCCGTGGTAGCCCAGGGTTGGCTCAAAGGGCGGAAACATACAGGCTTTTGGAGGTCCTTCAACTGCAGCGTATTGATTCATAGTGAGATTGACGAACACTAGTGTCGTGATAGTTGAGGATGTTGGATCGAGCGTGTGATTTTCCCTCTCTGGTCACCGCGTTTTGTGGTTTGCTCGTGTTCGTCGAGGTTTTTCGAGTCTCGAGGCGTTTCTGTCGTCCTTTAGGGTGTTTGAAATTGGTATCTCTGAGAAAAATGATGAAGAATTTGTCGTATGATAGAGCCTTGAGTTCATATCTTATGGGAATAGGGGCGCTTTCCTAGTTCTATACACGTATTGTCTTCTTCTCCATTAGTTCTACCGCTGTGCGGAGTGGCGGTACCTTCTAGTACGTGAGTTGATTCATAGAGAAACTGGGTCATTCGAACTCACCTTGCCGAATGCCAGATATCGGGTCAAGTCACCGTGGAAATCAAGGGGCATATAAAGGTTTTCATAGTATCTCAAGCCGGCAGGGAAAATGTTCTTCCCGTCTCCGACCTGATCTTGTGAGCCTGAAAGTTAGTTCTCAACAGCACTATCGTAACTAGTTTTACTTCCGATTTGTCATAGATCATAATTGCGTTCACACAGAGAACAAAAGAGCCGGATCAAAAGGTAGCCAGGTGTTCCGAGGGTAGTAAAACATGCGTGTCGATCCACATCAGCATCAGAACAGATGTGTGTAGTCTGGGTATCCGATGTGATGCAACGCAGAATTCTTACTCTTCCCGATCTCAAGAGTCTTTTATAGCATTCTCTTCGCCGAGTGAAGAGCCACAGATGAATGACACTGGGGAGAGAGGCAGAGGGAAGGAAGATAAGCATGAAGAGGAAACTTGTAGGAGAGGCAGGTAATCACTGGTCCATATAAGTGCTCATCCAAGGGGGATTTTCGTTTCTTGATCAAAAATGACAATCACAATTGCTTTGTGTTACAACCACTGGCAGGGTTCCTGTGCTGTAAGAACCAGGACGATTGGAACTCAACCTCTGACTGGCAGTTTTCCCAGGCAGACACTGTCAAAATTACTTCTACATCGTCACACCTCGTCAGCCTGGTGTAAGAACTCCCGACATCTTCCAACTCCGTTGAGTATCGTCTACCGGGCAGTAGTCTCTTGGGATAGATCTTTGTCAACAAGACTTATTGAGGGCCAGTTACACCCCTCTTAAAACGGCGCAAAATCTTTGACAGATTCAAGACCGCCAAATTTTCAAATATTGAGGGAGAACTATAGAAAAAAAGACTGTTTTATCCTTAGTATTAATGGTTGCCAAGGGTGTTTGGTTGGAAAGCTTGACTGCCTTCATGTGATGGAAGACGGATATTGGCGAGGCAGGTCTCCGTCATGAATGGTACTGTATCAGGGCAGTGATCACTCATACTCCTTCTCTATTCTTTAAAATAGACATCTAGTCTCTCCACCGTATGTGCTTTCATCAGAGTTTTCGCTTGAGACAGGCCGTAGAAGGCCTGCAGAGACCAGGCAAAAGTGCTCGTGGCCAGGCTTCTGGTCTCTCCTGCCCTGTGACTCTTATCAACAAAATGCAAAGGGGGAACTCAACAACCTTGTAGCCGATCCTGCATTCTCGGGCTTCAGGCCAGTCCATCGCAAGACTACCTACGCGGGCTAGGGGGAGGGGGGGTTCAACAGTGCTCCAACAGACTGCACGCTCAATGACCTTATGCCTCATAGGCACCTCCCGGAACATGTAGTAACCACATCAGTATGTGTGTTTAGTACAACCCGAGCACAATGCTCCTTCGTCCTTCTATTTTCTTTGTTCAGAATCGACCCACCCTGTACTCATATGATCATTCTGAATACTTGAACAGAGAATTAGAACAGATGCTTCAGAGTATCGTGGTTTTGAATAATAATGCTGACCTCAGAGGTCATATTACTATTGGTACAGACTCTCTCGATTATACGGGCAGAAGGATGCGTATACAGCATAGTACATTAATAGGCAGAAGCAAGGACCTCTTTTGAACCCCCCCCCCCCCCCCCCCACCAACCCGCATAGGTAGGTTCGGGCCCCCAGAGGGTATCTAGGGTATAGACGTCGTTATGAGGTTTGGGACTTTCATAGCTCTCTGATTGTGATCTAACTTGAGCATTGTAGTTGATGAGATCATTGAGGCCTCCCGTAAGACCGCTGAATAGGGCTCTTGTTAGTTGAATGAGGCTGGAGTTTGGCCACTTTGGCAATGATCGTATGACGCAAGCTATAGCTATTCACCAAGAATCTGGCAAAATGTAACCGAGTTCTGTGCATGACTCCTTAGAAAAGCTACTGGGTCGAGTAACACTGCTAAAGACTACAAAAGATACCTGGAAAGAGTTCAGAGATGATGTCTTCCCAATGGCATCAGAAACGGCACGCACTTCGTGGTCAAGTACGTTATGTCTTGCGAATGTGTGCGCAGACGCCTTATCAGGAGCGACCCTCAGCGAATCCCTCCTGCTTTCAGATTAATCTCGGCATAGTTTGAGTTGTGTTTTGACTATAGGCAATGGACTCGTACAATCGTTTGACAGCCTCGCAGCCCCAGAGTTCCAGTCGAGTCCTCGCGAACCACACAAAGCGCAATGAATGATAGACACCTAGGTGATGGGCACGCTCAATTCAGATTTTACGGAGGGATCTGAGATAATTTTGACAGCAGGCAGCTTTTCCAACATTTGTAAACTGACACATCATGATTTATTCCCCTCACGTCCCTAGATATGGCATGTGGCGATAGATTGGGCCAAAACTTCTGACGCTGCGTACGGACTTCGCACCCACGTAGTCAAGAATACCTGAGCATCGTGATACAATAGCAAAACATTCACGATTTTGTACGAGGACCGCTGAAAATCTGGCTGTACGCCTTCAGGCGATGCCAGTTTTACACGGGTTCAGCCCCTTATAAGAGCACGTGAGGATTTCATGGTTATGAAGAAGTCCATAGATAAGTAACCTACTCAGAGCAGACTCAAAGTAAAAGCCAGTCAAGATTCAAAGGCAGGAGAATCGAAGGGGATAAAGCATCATATACCAGTCGAAACTTCACAATATTCATGCTCAATTGAGCTCATTGTTCATCATGAAAAGGAAGGTAGTGAAATTCCCATCAGACCTACCGTCTCTAAAACTATAGCCACTAGGTACCCAGAGACTCGTCATTACCAGAGTACATGTTCATGAGAAGTATATACCATCAATACCACCGCTGCCTCCGCCGCCGCCTTAACGTCTAAGCTGCACTTTGCTCCTTTCGACCAGATTTTCACGAACCCTCTCGAACGACCCCGGCCCCTTACGACTCGAGGTCGAAATCGAAGAACACAAAGGGTTCGCCCTATGCGCGCGCTTGAGGTACACAAAGACTGTAAACTTGCTCGAAAGTCTGTAGAAAGATCAATTGTAACCGACCTCACCGGCCGGCTAACAGAAAAAAAGCTTTGGCTAACCCCCCCCCCCCCCTCGCGCGTAGTCAAAGAGAACACGATAACCAATCAAGGCAGACAAGGAGACAAAGCCTAGCCGCCGATACCTCATCGCTTACGGGCAGTTATTATAAAAATTTGCTTGCTGTTTACCGCCATCGTCTATTTGAAAGTAAGGTATTCATATCCTATCCGCCCTGGTCCTCCATGACGTACCTAGCTCTTTAACCAAAGCAGAACCAGAATGAACACTCAGTCTCATCAAAGAAGGAATGCAATAACTAAAAATAAGCGACACGACAAAGACCTCTTCCGCCAGAGAATGATGACATCGAGGACAGCTGCAAAATATCTTCAAACTCATGCATGACCCGACGGCGGCGGGCCAGGCCGGCGCATCCAAACGTAAAAAGCGGGGATACTGGCCGGCGCGCACCACCCGGTGGTCAAACCCCCTCCCCTCCGAGCCCCGCCTCAGCAAGATCGGCGTCGGGGATACGGGGGACAGAGCCACTTGATAGTTCACCTCCCCTCACCTCGCCTCAGTTTACCTTTTAACAGACCACGGCTCTTGAACGAGCTATTACTCTCAAGGAACTATAAACATGATTTGACTTGGCTTGTTCCCGGGGGCGTATAAAGTGAACTTGTTCACCAGGTATTAATGGCACCTCGAGGGACAATACTCATTACGGGCAATTCACACGACTCTATGTAGTATCTATTATGAAGGAATATGATGACCTACGTAACAATTGATGGGACAATATTGATCCAGCCGTTGGATGAGGAGAGAAACTCGACTCGATCCCTCATATACTCAATGAACTCTCCATCCTCACTACCCCCCGATCCATACTGAGTTATCGCCATCCGCCGCTCGCTGGAAGCAAGACTTTCCGCATTCGGTAGGTAAATCGCAACAAAAAGCCTCCTCCAAACACTCTCACCGATACCAAACAGGTCTAACGCAGAGCTGGCGCGGCCGAGGGCGCGGGGGGCGCATGGGCGGGCGTACGGGCGGAGAGCGAAGAATCAGGACTCTTAATCGGACACGGGACTTTCCACACACGCCGTCTACGAAGACTACTACTACAGCACCTACTCTCTTTTCCACTTGTCGCCGCCGTCGCCAGCGGACGGGACATTTCCCACGCACTAGTCGATTCTGAACCAGATTCCGGGGATATGCCAGGCCGTGGCTCGAATTCGTATGGTCTCGACTTCGTATGGTCTCGACTTCGTATGGTCTCGACTTCGTATGGTCTCGACTTCGTTGATCTTGGGAAAAGGACCCTTGATTTCCCGAGTCGCTTGGTGGCGCCCTTTCTCCCTTTCTACCCGAGCTAAGTCGGCTAGCTTCACCCTTCTAACTATCCCTTTTACTTTTCGAGCTCGATCTCACCGGAGCGGGCTCCTGGGGAGAGAGCTTGAGAGCTCTGCGAGAGGAGAGAGGAGATTGGGTGGAAGAGGGGCCGCGCGTGGTAAAGCTCAGCTTAAGTGTGGCATATTCCACCACCTTCACCCAGGTTTCTACGTCAGGCAGCAGAGAAAAGTCAGTAGAACCTCCAGAGTATGCCTTGCCCGTCCCGCCTCGTGTGTTGCGCGCAGCGCCGGGCAGAAAGAGGGGTTGTCCGGCCGTGGATCACTCCCTGTAAATGATTGTCGTGATCGGGTTACAGATGTCAACCTTAAAAAAGTCCACATCATACACCATACATACATAGTACACTACACCGGAGCAACACGCAGCAACAAGCACACAAGGCACGGCACTGCCAGACTAAAGTTCTCAAGCAGTGGTGTTACCAGGAGAGTGGTTTGGTGTGGTGGGAAGGTTCAAGTGGACGCATCGACAAAAGTCAGAGGTACCTTGCCTTGCCTTGCCTTGTAGTCTCGGGCAGCAGCGGCGGCAACGGACGAAGGACAACTGCGTCCCAAGAAAAGATTCAATAGTGAGGAGGGCTAGGATCACGTAGTGGAGGGAGCGTCCCGGAAACAACCACCTCACTGCCCGCGCCCGATATCACGCCCCGTCTTGATCAAGTATGTTGGACCTCGCGTTGTATCATTACCCATTGTGCCATGTCTTTCTCGACGGATTCACGAGCAAGGGGAGGCACTGTTACCGAACCGAGTGAGCTTGCGTTACTGTTGTTCTCGGAAACTCACGTGCATAGTCGCTAGGGCGACGTGGTCGTGAACGAAGTGGACGAAAGGTGGACGCTGAAACAGCATGTCGCCGGTTTCGTGTCCGTGCCTGTGCCTGGGGTGGTTGTCTTCAAGGGGGGCTGGGGGCTGGGGGCTGGGGCTGGGAGGGGATAGGGAAGAGGGACCACAGTCATGCTAGCAAACCGCGTGTTTGATCCGCAACTTCAAGTTTGGCGAAAGAGAAATCGTCAAACTTTTTTTGGGATGGCAGACGACAGACACAGACCAGTGCTTTCAACGGAGCTGAGACGAGGAGGATCCTCGACCAAGAAATGTAGAGAGCCCTTTTTGAGAGAGGAAGACCGACGAGTAAAACGTCGCCCGGGTGGCTTCAGTGTCGTTTGATGATACGGCCCGTGGTGGGACGATTGGGAATTCGTTGCTGTCAACCTCTGACGCGGTATCTGTTCGAAACCGTAAAGGTGACGAGGCCCAACGCGACCCTCAACGGCAAAGAGCCCAAGGCTGGGACAATGGGACTTGATGGAGAGTGGCGTTGTACGTATCTGAACACTATATCTGTGGTCCAGCGATGGTGATCGGGGAGACGTGGATGAGATAGAGTTGGCTGCAGGGTTGCAAGGAGCCGCAGACAGAGGGCAGACAAGCTGGGATGGCCCGACCAAATTCTGGACTGGAAAAAGAACCGTGAATGCATGAAGTAACAGCGCCATGTTTGCGTGTGCCTTTCAGGGCTGAGCAAGCAGACGCGGCGTGCGTTGTGTTGGTGCAATGCTGCGCGGTCGGTGAGACGAGACGGAGACGGAGGGCGGGAACGATCCCAGCGTCGTCTCCGTCTTGACAATAGCGAGTTCGAGAACTGGAGCACGAGGCTCTGACGAGGCGCGAGTTGCAACGACGTCGACAAAAGAGGACAGCAATGGGCGCGTTCGCTACGCATCCAGAACTTGGGAGAGCGGCTCAGGGCTGGCTGGTCAATGCCTATTGCCTGAACGTCCGTCTTGCATTGCTGGGGCGACGGGGCATCAGAATTAGGAGCAATAACACAGTCTTCGGGGCAGGCACCGTCCTAAAACGGCAATGAATTTGAGGCTCGGCTGAGTAGGGCCCCTTTGGCAAATTAAAACGGACTGGGGGGGGCCTTCAGAAGTTCAGACTCTCGAGACATGGGTGCGCGTTGTTGGAGAGTTGAAGCAGAGTTCCGGCGTAGATTGATATTAGGGAAGACACCCGAAGACGGTGGAGATGGCAGGTCCAAGGTCGTCGAATGAAGGATCGAGATCGGGCGGAGATATTGTCATGGGCCTTGATATACACTAGGTAGAGATGTGAACGCGAGAGGTTCGCCTGATGGTCCAAGGTCCTTCCCACGGTTCCCACCCGTGACAGCACAGCGTACCGTGACGACGGACGTGGAGGGGGCACCGGCTGGAAATGGGGGGCTTGACTTTGAATGCCTTATTGATATTAACCGTTATGCGTTGAAAGGAACGCACGTACTCTGTACGCGCTGGCACAAGCTTTATCTGTACGAAGGATACGCGTCGCCCGGTATCCGTGGACCGTACGGGACGAAATGAGGTGACGGTTTATTTCGGGAGCCGGGAGAGCTAAGCCCACCGACCGAAATGGCGGACGGGACGGAGTGGGCGGGAATGGCATAGTTGGATGCGAACTGGATGATGTGCATCGTGCCATCGTCTTCATCGCGCACGGTGGGGGAGAGACGGAGACGAGAAGTTTGTCGTGCCCTTTTGCGCCTGGTGTTTCTTCGTGACGCTCAGGATGGCAGTGACATAATTGGGTAGCAATAGCCACTAGGTTCAAACAAGATTTCTTGTTAGATTACTTGGTGCTGCTCGACAAGATTTGGATGTGCGCTGGAAAAAATGTCCCTTATTTTCTGCTCATTCTCATTCTGGGCCGGCGAGCCCTAAGCTGGTGAGGCTCATCATTAAACGGGAATTCCGAACGAGGCTTAAACTGGCACTGACTTGAGCATGTATCAACGGCCGGCTGTCCTTTTGCAGATGAGTCCGGGCAGCTAAAACAGCCCCGGATTTACTGGGCAGAAGGGTCACACAGACTGTGACCAGGGGAAGGGGTCTGGGTTAACGACATTTGAGGGTTCTTGTAGGCCCCATTTCCTCTTCAGGTGGAAGATCTGCCGGGGCGCCAGTGGCTCGTTTTGAAACTTGAGAGAGAGCCCTGGAGCAGTAGAAAGAAGCAAGAATGCTCGCCTGTGGCAGGATTGTACATGAGGCGCGCAGAGAGTTGATAGCATCTGTAGCCTGTACTTAGGTAATGAGTATCGGTGGTACGCCGGAAAGGGTCACCTGCAGAGTCGTAATTTGCGGAAGATAGACGCCTAAAATAGACGCGGGCATGGCGCATGCTGCAGAGGAGAGAAGTGAGTAAGTTGTGAAGAAAGATGATGAAGCAATGTCGCATGCGTACTGCGGTAGGTGAGTTAAGGGAAGAGATGGCAGAATGGGATGTTCCCTGTGGAAAAGCAGGGCATGGGAGTGTTGGCGGGATGAACAGACCGACTTTTCGATATCCCATCCTTGGTTGCCCTTTCCATGCATCCCCCCCCCCCCCCTCTGGCGCAGTTGCCGCTCCTTCTTTTTGCCACTATTTTGTTACAAAATACGGATAGGAAACTGGTGATCATTGGATCTTCCCTTCCTGCTTCGCTCCGAGGAAGGGGGCCTGGCTGGGTCTGTGGTGATCAGGGCTCCGTCCCCCGGACTCTCCATTCTAGTGCTTCTGGGCCTGCCTTCCGAAGCCGAGGTGCTCGCCGATGGTTCTTGGTGTTTTCCCAGGTTGTTGGTGATGAAGACTGCACCTCAGAGACGAAGTGGAAGTGGTTGCCAGCTGGCGGTGATTCTCCTTCCCAAGTACTCCGTAACGCAACCGTCAACCTTGCGACCAATCAGAGCTCTGGCGCAGGTTGCCGCTGCCACTTCTTTTTTCGGACTCGCGGGAGTGGATCAAACCCAAGGCGCACGCCCCCTGACGACTCAGGGGGTGTTCAATCCCTGTTCGTTTCAGATTCTGCCAAGACGTCGAGGAAAATAGCTTCAAATTTCACACCAAGGGCCCGACGCTCCCAATCTCCCATGCAGCGCCAGATTGGAAAGCTGCAGGATGTGGGGGCGGCGACTCGCAACAGACTCGTTTCTGCCTCTCTCTCCCTCTTAAAACTCTCGACCGTGGGAACACTGTACACTTACACCCAAGAGAGGCAAGGCAGCACAGTATGAACGAGGCAAAAGCCAACCTGAATCATTTGCTGCAGTGCTCCTTCAGCGGGATGAGCAAGCCACAAAAAACAAAAACAAAAACCATAGGGAAAAGCTCTCATAGTATATCCTATGGCTAAAAGGGTTTGGAGGGAATGCAAGATCGATCGCACACTACTACGCTGTTGTGTCCGTACCTAGTCTCGTGATTTTACTTTGTCGCAGACTCGCAGGTCGTTCCCGCTAACAGTTTTTTTTTACCGAGTTTTATTTTCCTGATCTACGATCGCGAAATTGCGATGAGTTGGTTCAAGTCTGAGAATGTTTTAGGGATGAGCTGGCTGGGCGCCCGCGCCGTGTTACGTTGCCGCTTGCCGAATGTCTGCCGCAAACATGACCCTGCTGTGTTGCGAGCGTCCAACCCGTTGTCAAGAAACAAAAAAAAGACGGGGTTACCATCTGGAGTTCATGCGGTGATCCAACAAGGGGAAGGGGGAAAAACAGGAGGCTCTGCTTGTAGTTCAGGACCACGATGTTGTATCAGCATCCGAGCGTTCTTTATTTCTCCGTTTTCCATGTGACCAACGCGTCCAGGCTCTTCAACGTCAACGTCGTTTCTTTCAACTGCTTTGTTGTCGCGATGATGCAAATGATGACGCCGGTGTCCTCCCCCCCTCTTCTCCCCACCATCACCGCCGTTATAGTATGAGACGGGGGGGGGGGGGGGGGCATGGAGGAGGATGGGTGAGTCAATACATGGGACGAAGAGGGACGGTGGATATCCCATCTATCTTGCGAGAGATTGACGAACGGTGAGCGTGGGTAAATAGAGGAACACACATATACGAGCCGCCGGCTATAGTGTTCCTAATTCTGGCAAAAGGAAGAAGAAAAAGAGACAATATCGATCATTATAGCCGTCCCTCCGTCAGGTAGAGGTATCATCCATGGAGGAGCCACGATGGCTCTGCCCTGCCTCGGCATCTCCCATACGAGGACGCGCAGGGATCTGGCTGGCAAGACTGGAGGAGGGATGTCTCTGGTTGTCAAGAACGGGATTTTCGCCCTCACTTGAATGAAAAAGAGCAGTTCAAAGGGAAAAAGGTTTCCTGACAAGACAACCCGACCACCCCCCGTCTGCCCCTGAGTGCCCCCCTTCGGCTTCTCTTTCTCTCTGGTAGGCCTGCCGCCCTGGGAGACTCTGGAATGTTGCCTTTAGGTGTGGCTTGTCAATCTTGTCTCTGGTTCCTAGTATTGCCACGAGGCCAGAGTCGATCGAATTCCCTAGCCGCTTCCAACCTGTCAAGCGATAAACCTTGGGTGCCAGCTGGGAGATTGGCCCTTTTTCTTTCTTTCTCATAATCAGCCTACCGGAAAAGAGAGTATCTTTTCCATGTGACTCGTGATGTCGATCCTCTCTACTCGAGAAAGATGTAGCGAGCCGTTATCCTGTGAGAAGTGTGAATTGGGGTGACTGGCAACCTAATCCCTGGCAAGACGAGGGTCACAGAATGGAGACGAACGTCGAACTATCCCACGGGACTGGCTACGACGCGTCTCCCCCCTCTGCTCGGTCAGCCGCCGACAGATAAAAGCCTGCGCCTACAGAGTGGGTGGGCGGTTCTTTGTACGTGGAACGGAATATCCGTAGTATAGGTCAACTGAGCCCCAAAGTCGGATACCTCCATTTTCGTTCGTCCAAAAGGTCCCTTGATTTAGGAGAGAGAATGGACTCTATGGAGAAGTTGCAAAATTCTAGATCGGGTGTAGCTCTATAGTGGCTCTTACCGACTTAGGTAGGGGGGGGCCATCAACTTCCAACGGATACTGAGCCCTCTGTACCTGTTTCCGACAAATGAAATAAAGGTCTCCATCCTGCCTTGCTTGCCTGGCCGCGCGCAACTGAATACCGCAATTGGGGGTCCGGCGGCGAGACCGAGGGACAAACTCGAGCTGATGAGTGCAAATAGAGAGAGATAATGGACTCGAGGGGGAGGAGGAGGACACACTACAGGCGGCCGCAGCGTTTCGTTGCCGCCGAGGGAAGGAGCCACAAAGAAGGCTGTGTTCAGTTACGGCGTGTTCAGAAGGGCAAAGACAGCGAAAGGACAGCGTGTATCCCGAGCATGTTTTGGCGGCTAAGGCCGGAGCCGCGGGCACCACAAAGGGCGGCGGCGGCTTTTCTTGCTCGAAAAGATGGTGGTTCAAACTGAAACCGGTGGTTGGCTGGTGATGGCCGCATCTAGAAAAGGGCACGAACGGGCAAACGCAGGCTGTGGCCGTGGCATGTCGCGCAAGCCGTCGGTACTCTGTGGGTAGTAACCGCAGACGTACGAAGTATGGTTCAGAAACATCATGTTCTAGACTAGGGCAGTTCAGGTCGGTGGGCTTGGGTTTAATGATCGAAGACCCAGTTGTCGGTAAGGATATTGGCCTGGTTCAACAGATTGGCTACATGTCAATTGTCAAATGAGAAGCACGGCCCGGCGATGATGATGTTCTATAGTGGGCTTGGAATGATGGAATGATCTGCAATCGACATTTGCCAGACTGACTCTCAACGAACCCACGGAAACCCACGATCCCGGCCGAGAGTCGGTCGGAATTTGCCTATACAAATTTGAGTGGAGGGTATTTTGGGTTCTCGTGAGGAATGTGCTATGTGGACTGGAAATGCTGACTGTACAGAGTGCACGAATATCCGGAGAGCCACTTAGGCAAGGAACCCAAGAAGCACAGCACCGCAGGGCACAAGCAGCACCAGAGTCTCGGTATTTCGTTGCAAGGGTGGAGGGGGAGCAAGGCAGGGAAAGACAAGCAAGAAAAAAAAGCACAGGACGCCAGGAGGCTCTCGCCTCCAGAGATGAGCCAGCCCTCTGCGCCAAAAGTAGTAGCAGGCAATTACTGGGAACAGCCGGGATATGGGTCACCCAGGGCGAG
The DNA here is from genome assembly GCF_030869305.1 of Colletotrichum tamarilloi. Lineage (NCBI taxonomy): Eukaryota > Fungi > Ascomycota > Sordariomycetes > Glomerellales > Glomerellaceae > Colletotrichum > Colletotrichum tamarilloi. The sequence continues at coordinate 696,374 of NW_026849398.1, forward strand.
ATCTGACAGCCCAGAGACGAGGCCGCCGCCGAGGGCAGGACAGGACGACGGCGGCTGTTCGGTTACAGAGTTCAGACTCTTTTCTTCGGTATCACAGCCTCAGCGAGGCAGAGAGCAGAAAGACGGAAACTTCCATTGGATAGGGCAAGACAAGACAAGGGGCTCGGGAGTTCGCGCTGGCACTCGGGGTTGCTAAGAGGAAATAATAGTGGTGATTGGGCGTTGCGCACCGCAACTTTGCGCCCAGTCCTGGCGGCGTTGAGCTATATTCCTTTTTGACATGCCTGTCATTTTCTTTCTAGTCTTTGGATTACTCCGTACGGTAATAATGACTCCCCGTATTACGGATACAGATGGCTTGAGAGCCCGTGTCTGCGTGTTGTACTAGTGTGTATGATCGCTGTGACCGTTTGTGTGTAAGTGCGTGCGTGTGATGTGTAGACATGCCACTGCATGTCACTGAGAAGCCAGCTTGATAGGTTGATTAGGAGTTCTCAGGTCAGCAATTTCAAACTCATGGCGTTCTCTTCGTAGCGAAGTGGAACAACCAACGCAACCGGAGGAGGAGGAAGTGCAGAGAGGTATTTCGCTGAGCCTTGAGGCACAGAAACAAACACTAGACTGACAGTGAGCCGGAAATAAGCACCCATCAATGGAAGACGGAATCCCGCCGCCACTGCGACGGCGCATTGCTAGGTATTACTGCGTGTATGGAGTGTGTAGATGTTCCCCTGGCAGATCTTTTTCCTCTCTGGAGATTAAGACGCGGCACCAACGCCGGCAGCAGCTTCATCAGGGACAAGAACTCCAAACAGTGGCGAGAAATGACGGAACACTTCATATGTGCAGCAGGTCAGCATCTTTAGTGTTGAATAGCTTTTGATCGACAACTCTACTTTCGTGACTACAACTCTGACTGAGGCAAGCAATTGCAACAGACATATATGTAGGCAAACGGATCTGGGACACACATTGGGCAGATCCATGAGACCATGAACCATGAACCCGAACCAGCAGTGGTGAAGAGGGCAAGAGGCAAAAAGATTGAAATGAACTGAATCCAACAGGCCAGGTACGTACCGAGGCTGCACGGCAGGAGTGACCAAATTGGAACTCCCCGGCGTGCCATTGGTCCAAAATTGGCGCCGACCTCCAGACGACGGGCGACTACGAAGTACAAGGCGCATGCACGCGACTGGGACTGCGGACCTTTTCTTTTCTTTCCTTCTTTCTCTATTCGTACTTGCTTAGTTGGTCCTGGAGGGCGGGCTATTAATAGACCCCGGTCATGTTTCGCAAAATACGCTCCAGTCACGACGAAGCCCCAGTGCCCCACTTCCTGGGGGTGACCCAGGCACACACAGGGACCCAGGGGATCACTCGCACCAAGCCCCAAGCCATGAACCCCACTTATTCCGTCCTGGGAAGTGGTGTGGTTGGGCGGCTCCACTTACGCTGGGCGGCCACTGGCCAATCCTCTCTTTCCCTCTCACACACACACAGTAGGTGCGCACCACACACACGCTCTCTCCTGCCGCTTTCTCAGTCGCGGGGGGACCATAGAAACTCGCACGGGGAGAAGGAGGAATTGGTTGAATTGGTGAATTGCAAGACCAAGCTGACAGAGATCTGACTCTGAGAGCACGGAAAGAGGAGGACACAGGGCCTAGAAGCCGGGTTTGGACCAGTCATTGCCGTTCCTCTGCATCTTGCAGCGCAGCAGCCGGCGGCAGCGGAACACCGGAATCTTGCCTTTGCCCCTCCACCCTCTTTTGCCCATCGGCATCAGTCAGTCCAGACAGACGACTCCCAACCAGACAGACGTGCTGATGTTCGGTTGCCTTCTGTGCTGCTTGTTCTCTGCATATTGCAGGTGTCAGGTCAGAGTCACCACATTGTGCCCGTCTGTCCGTTCGTTGCTTCGTACCCACAACAGCGGAGTGCCGTGTTGACGATGACAGAGCGGGCAGTTCGATACAGACTACTACTCTGATAGCCCGTGGACAATATACTAGGCTTGGTCGCGCGATGGTGCCCACGGCTCTAAAACAACAGTAAATCAACCCAAGGACGGGCACCAGTCCAAGTCCTCGTCAATGGCGGCGGGCTAGTCCACGGCTCTCACGTAGTAACCTCCGGCTACAGCCTACGCCCTCGCATACTGGAGCTAAGGGGGTAGCGCTTGCGCAGACGAGGCCGTAGACGAGGCCGCACTAACAATTCCCGATCTGACCCCTCCGCCAGCCAGCACTACCTACCTTGTTTTGTCGAGATGGGTTCCAGTTTGTGCCTGTCTGTGTCCCGTGCCTTGCTCTCTCCTCCTCATCTTGCCTTGCCTTGCCTTGCCTCGCTTTTGCAGCCTGCCTGGGCTGCCTTCACGTTCTAGGTATCCATACTCCGTACCCGTACGTGCGATGGGTTCTGGACAGCATTCTGTGACAAAAGGTGCTGGCCGGTGACTAGACAGGGAATTCTGTCACTTGCATCGAGCTCTCTCCACTACCTTAGCACTGGGTACTCCGTACGGGTCCAGACTTGCCAGTTGCTGGTGGTTCTTGTCCTTTCACCATCGTACGTCTACGTTGTGTGTCGACTACTATGCCAGATACATTGGCGAAAAGCGAATGCTTAGGGTATCCGTAGTCACTCTGGAGAGATCCAATGCTTGGTGTTCTATTCGTAGTAATTGCTACTTAATGTGATCCGTACTTTACCTTAACCTGAGGACATAAAAAGGCACAGGAAGGGCTCAGAGAAGGTACGTTCGTCGTCAATCCTTACCGGGCACTCAGACACTTTTGCCAGGTGAACCTCAGACAGAAGGCGACAGAGAGAGGGGGGACGAGGCATGGTAGGATAGGTACGTACCGAGGACCAGCCGCATAGGAAGTGGAAAGGCAGGTGCAATGTAAGGTTTCCATAGGTACCTCTTGCCGCAAACTTGCCTCCTGCGATACCTTGGTCTCTACTGCGTGGTACCTACTCCGTAGTATACCAGGGAAAGGAAGGACCCCTGTCCTGGTCGCCCTTCGCCCTCAGCCAGCAACTTGATCCTGGGCTGGGGGTACCCTCCCACCACCCGTTGGCCTTCCTTGAGACCTTGACTAGCATCTCCAGGCCAAACCCAGCCCGTCCATGTTCGACGAGGGCAACTGACTGGGCGACAGACGGCCTGCCTTTCACTCTCCAGTCGCTTGGTTGTCGCTTGCGTGCAGGCCTTCCTTCACCTTCAGGTTCTCACTTCTGCCCTCTCTGCTACGGCCCACACCCCCCCAAAGAGCAAGAGCAAGAGCCCCAAGGGCCCCAGTTCCTCTTTCCTTCCCCTTCCAGTTGTTGGCCCATCCCCAACTCTACCTTGCCTTAGGTACTCCTCTCTCGAACCCTTCCCACATCCGCCATTCACCTCAACTTTCAACCACTTCACGTCTCTCTTCCACCATTTTCCCTTCTTCCCACCCCAATCCCAAATCACCACAAACACCCCCTCTTCTCTTATTCACTACCTCCCCTTATTCTCAATTCTACGGATACTCTGCCGCCTTTCAAACCAAGCAAATCCAATCCAGCTTCAGTATCCTTCTTCCTTCAACCACCTTACCTTACACTCACCTTACGCATACCCGCCTGGCGATTTCCATGCATCCGTATTGACCGGACCGTGCCACATCTCTTTCCCACCAACAGCATGTGCTAACCCCGAGCCGCCGTTTTCGTCGTGACCACTAGCCATTGTTTTCTCTCTTCTCCATTTCTCTTCCATCACCAACCAAACTTACTACTCTTCTTCCCCTTCGTCTTCCTCTATCCTCCTTCCTACCTCACGAACCACCACCACGACGACCGTCCTACTACTCTTACCCACTATCCACCAGGGCCCCCGCCGCATACGAACCCTCGACTGACCTATTCCTGTCGCGAGACTGGTCACCTGCCCTGCGCACCCTGCGGCACCGCCCCGAGTACGAGGAGGAGTTAGAGAACAGAGAGACACTTCGGTCCTGCCGAGAGACTTGGACCACCACAACCACCCCGCCGACGACGAGGACACAAAACCATCCACGGGATTCAGCAGCGCTGTCCTCCGATCTACAATCAATCGCCCGCCCGCTCGCCTGCCAACCGGCCTTTTCTTTTCATTCTACAAACATCAACCGCGACTCCCGCTCCTTCCACGCCAAACGCCGCAACCATTTCTTTAATCATTACGCCAACGTTGCCCCTCGCGGCCTACACAGTCTCGTCCCCCGAGACTGCCGCCAACACGTTTCCCTCGCGCAAGAGAAGAGAAAGAGAGAAGGGATTCGGGCAGCCCATTCAAAAGGTACACAGAACCATGCCGTCAGCAGCGGCAAGAAGGATCTACGAAGATCAAATCCCCTCTTTCATGTCAGTCTTCGATCTTGACGCAGAGACAATCGCCGCTCAAGAGACCGTCACCCTCGTCGACCCCAAATTGATCGATATGGAGGCCACCGGAAAGCCCTTGGCCAGCCCGGTCCAGTCCTTGCGACCGACCATGGACCACTCTCACAAGCACCACGATAGCACCTCTACTCAGGCGTCCGAGTCTGCCGAGTCTTCGCCCACAACGACGCTCTCAACAAGTGACTGCTCCCCGCTGTCGGACCCGTCCCCTTCATCATCCCCCGATTCTCCCGTCAACTTGATACCCCTAAACTCTTTCCCGGCCACGTCCTTTGGCGGCCTTGGTCCATTGTCTTCAATGAACACCATGTCCGCAGCAGAAACCACTAGCTTCGGCCGTCCGATGACGTCTCCTTCGCCGCGTCGTCCTAAGAACATGAAGGGCCTGTCAATTCAGCCGCCTTTCATGGGAAATAGTGCCTCAACACTGGTTTCCGAGCCCGCATCGCCCTCTTTCATCAAGCCGACCATTCCAGCAATGAAGCGTAAGCCTAGTCAGCTCAGCCTCAAAACCCAAACGTCAGATCTGGTCATGCGAAATACCCTAGAGGTCCCCGGCACCCCTGGTATGGCACCCATTTTGCAGAGACGAGCCCTCAAGCACTCGACCTCGTCACCTCACATGCTGCCCTCGCTGAAGTCTGCGACTTTTGGCCCTCCGGGTGGAATGACTTTCCCCAAGGTTTTAGAAAGAAACGAGTCGGGTCTTTCGGAGTTTTTGAGGCCGACAAAGACTGGTATGGGCCAGTCGTTCGACACGACAATCGTTGAGGAGGATTCGCCCATTAGGACTCAGCTCGCGAGCCGCGCCACCCTCGACTTCGAACCCTACCACGAGAACGAGAACAATGAGGACCAGAAGACGCCGGGTTATCCGGATGGCCCCATTGCAATTTACGAAGACAATGTCTATCTGTACTTGGAGCCGACCGCCGACGAAGCCTCCAAATTTGACACCGTCATCAATGTCGCGCGGGAAGTTAACAACCCCTTCAACTTCTTGCCCAAGTCAGACGAGGTCATGTCAGACTCTCCAGCCGTCCTCAGCCCCATTCCCGACACGGCTGTGTCAAACGCTAGCTTTTCTACCGCCTTCGAGTTCCCAACCAACGACAAACCGGAAACACCGACAACGCCCAAGGCCATGTCATTCTCTATCAAGCGCCCAGAGTACATCCACATGCCCTGGGACCACAATACGGATATTGCGCAGGATCTGATGCACCTCTGCGAGACCATTGAGACACGGACGAAGGAGGGTAAGAAGGTGCTCGTCCACTGCCAGCAAGGCGCAAGTCGATCCGCCAGTCTCATTATTGCTTACGGCTTGTACCGCAACCCCGAGCTCAGCGTCAACGACGCTTACTACGCCGCCCAGGAGAAGAGCAAGTGGATCAGCCCCAACATGAAGCTCATGTACTGCTTGCAGGATTTCCAGAAGCAGATGTCGAAGAAGAAGACCTCGCCTGGATCAGCCTTCCGCCCTCGCACTGGACGAAGCCCTACGAAGCACCGCCTGACACTCTCTGCAGATGCGGCTATTGACATTGCACCCAAAGAGCCTTTGACCGCTCCTCTGCCTGGAGAGAAGGAAGGAAGCTCTGGAACTTCGAGCCCGAAGAAGGGCAGCCCTACCCGTGCCAGAGGCCTTTCAACACCCGGCAGTCAGCCAATCTCACCTGGTCCGTCTTCAGCGCCATCAAGCTTCTCCTGGTCCGAAAAGGAGAACGACAATTCTGCCAAGTTTGGGAACTTTGACGTTGATCGCTTGATGCCTTTCAAGCCTACGCCGCCAGTTTCGGGCCTTGCACCACCATCGTCATCATCGTTCTTTGCCAAGCCGCCGCCGTCGCCTGGCCCGCCCCCTTCTCCCGGATTTGGAGCTCACCGATTCGGTCCTGCCGCTGGCTTTGGATTTTCTAGTCTGAACCTTGGCCCATCACTGGAACGCGAAGAGGAGGCTACGGCTCCCAAAGATAGACACTTCATGGTTGGCGCAGTTCCTGACGACGCGGCTCTCCTGTCACCCCGGGCCGAGACGATGACGAAGAACCCGCTGCACGATTCCCATCACGGATTTCCAGGCATGCAATTTGTCGAGGTTCCGCCAACTCCAAGCGAAGGCCTGTTCTCGCCTAGAGAAACAATGTTCCCCAGGGATCCTTTCTACCCCTTCGGACGACCCACCCAGGTTGCCGACCCGCGCAGTCCGCCTACAAAAGGTGAAACGCCAATTGTGAGGTCTATTGATGAGCTGCTATGACCACAGCCAGGACGGAACACACCGCCACTAGTCACTAGCACCAAACGCCCCGGGACCGAACTACCTCGGCGGTACTCGGCCGAAATTTGACTATTGTTGCTATTTTTTGCGACATGGAACTAGTCAAATACGCGTGCATTGCAACAATGCAGCGACCGTCGTTGCAATCGATACGAGGTTGACGGACACCGAGGCTTTGGACGATTTCCGAAACAGGTGCATGGCAAACACTCGAATACCTTGATCTGCATCAATCGATCAAAAGGCAGTTGCATTAGTCGTATCGTCAATGGCAAAGGACCGAAAAGGAGGACAACAGTGGAACTTGCCGACCATTGTGTGGACGTGCCTACTTCCCAATTCATACAAACACCAGCCTAGCTCAATGGTGCATCCACCTGGAGTTGGCATCTCTTTTGTCGTTTTCAAGCCTTTTTTCAGAGCGCAGCGAGTGGCGAGACAACGGCTTTCGTCACGTAACCACTTTGCGGAAAAAGTACCCTACAACCATAAACCAAAATGTGTAATTTAGAATTGCGTTTTCACAACGCAAATATTGAAACGGGGGAGATGGGAGACACGTCTCTCATCGTTTGGACATGGACAGTCAAGGACTACCGGGGATCGGCCATCTTTCTTGCAATCGTTTATTGGCGTGCCCACTTTGGACGACGGAGTTGGAAGGGATTTTGGTACAGGCTTATATCTCATGAGGCACTTTCCCGACGGGGGCCGGCTCGCTTGGAAAGAGAGTACGGCCGTGAGGAACACTCACAAAGACACCATGCTATTTTCTTGTGTTTGAGGCTTGGGTTTTCTTTTTTTCTTTTCCTTTCAATGCGGTCCATCTACGGATGAGTCTACCGCAACGCATATGGAGTCCAAAGGGAAGCAGGAGAGGATGAGACGAGGATACCACAACTGCATGCATGGATGGGGTGGAGGGGGAGTGAGGTAGATGAATTGTAAAAAAACGAAGAGTCATACAAAGTATGCATTACCAAGTGTTTCTGATTGTTTCTGTGTGAATGTGATGATGCTATGCATAAGTGATTCACCAGCAAAACAAGGTGTGTGCTCACAAGTCCATGTCCTGCTGGTCTCTTCGTGGTACCGATGTAGGATAATTGTCAAAGACAAGGCTCAGAGCGGTGTTGGCAATATGTCTGACTTCCGTTCTCGTCTTGCTATACAAAGCGTTGGGTTTGCCTGACGTTCAACACTCCTTACAAAAGTCCCCAATAGCCTACACATTGTCGAACTTCTATACTCCCTCCAGCAGTCTCGGTGGAGTGTGTGTAAGGAAGACATTTTCTCGTCTTGGGGGGCTTTTTGTACATGAAGGATTTCCATATAGGCCCAGAGGAGTGAGTAAAAAGATTTGTAGTCCAACACGCATGACATGGCACACACTCTGACCCCAGTCTAATACCTGCTGGTTCTGATGATTACCTACTTACTTACACTATGAGCAGAGTGAGATGAGTTCGTAACGCGCGGGGTTGGCATTCAGGGGATTTGGGCAGAGTACTTTTTTTTTTTTTCCGCTGAGAAGTCTTCACCTGTCTAGCCGGGCTCTGCGCGTTCGTGGCGTGCCAGAGGGGCATATTTCAGGGTTCACGTTGAGCAAGGCCTTTATCATCACCTTTTGAAGCACACACACACACACATATAGATGTGTACATTCATACACTCCTTCTGCTGTAGATAAATGAAACAGACAGTATCTTAGTCTGCGAGGCTGGGGAGATAGGGCCGAGAGAGGTTAAGAAGCAGACGCGAGGCGATTCGATCAATGATCATCATGCTTGGTATCGAAAGAGGAAGAAGACATCTTTTATCAGAGAAAAAAGTCTCAGATCTTTGGTGTATACTCTCTGTATGTGTCTGTATCCTTGTATAATTCTATACTAGAAAAAAAAAAAAACGCCAACCAAACGCCGGCCCCCGACTTTGAGGCTTTCCCTTTTTTTTGAAGTCTTTTGTACGATGTGTGTTGTCATTTACAGGCTTTAGAGGGATGGGTAGTTCTGCTATTCTTATTTGGGCCCCCGCCTCGAGAAAGGAACAAGTGTGGCCTTTGTGTTGTGTACCACGGGGCTAAAAGGGTTTTGGGATATCTCGAAGAGGATGAGAAAGTGGTTCGATCAAGAAAGGGGGTTCAGATAGAAAAAAGGTTAACGTGAAGGAAGAAGAAGTTGCCGCCTTGCAGTCAAGATCTCTCTTAAAGCAAGAGTGCCGAATACAAAGCTAAACAACCTTGAAAGAACATTCCTTTCCATCCTTGCGTTTACTGCGTCTTCCCAGCAGCCGCCGCGCGCTTCGCAGCCTCCTTGGCCCTCTTCTCCTTGGTCGCAATCTGCGCCTCGGCGCCAATGGCGCCAAAGACGAGGGAGACGCCGGCCCACTGCATGCTCGTGAGGCTGTGGCCGAAGGCGAAGACGGAGAGGGCCATGGTGACCATCTTGCGGGTGACTGTGACGGTGACGAGGAGGACCGAGGAGAAGGTGGAGAGGGTGTAGACTACAAAAGGCCGGCAGTGTTAGTAGGGCTGTTGTTTCTCAGGTATCAGGAGGAAAATAGACCAATACATACAGATAAAGACCTGGCCGACGGCGCCGCACGCCGCGAAGCCGAGGACATCCCACCACACGGCGGGGTACCGCGCCATGAAACCCAGCGCCGCCGTCAGCTCGCCCGCGCTGCCGGCGACGTCCATGCCGAGATACTCGCCGAGACCGGTGTGGACGAGCCAGGGGCTGAGCACGAGGTAGCCCAGCGTGACGGCCGTGCTCATGAGGTTGTTGGCGCACATCATCTGCGGGCCGGTGTATCCCTTGAAGGTGCTAAAGATGTAGTCCTGGGTGCTGTTGGTGAGGCCGTCAAACAGCAGGTTGATGCTGAGAAGCAGCATGCCCCAGGGCATGTTGGCGTCCGGGTTGACGACGGATTTCTTCTTCTTGCTGCCCGAGTGCAAGGTAAAGACGGCGACGCCCGCCGTGACGCCCGCGACGACCAGGTACTTGTACAGCGGGTAGCGCTTGCCAAAGAGAGTCGTGTGAAGGAGCATGACGGGCACTAGCTTGCAGGACTTTGCGAGCAAAAAGGTGATGTAGTCAATGTGCGCCAAGGAGGCGTAGCCAAAGGGCGAGGCGAGGGAGGAGGTGACGGCGACGAGAGCGAGGGGCATGACGATGCCGCGCGAGGGGAAGACGGGCGGGAGGGAGGCGGCGTTGCGGGAGGAGAACCACAGGTAGAGGAGGCCCGTCGTCGCGGCGAAGAGAGACTGGATCGTGTTGAGGAAGACGGGGTACTTGAAGACTTCGGGTTTGGACGTTGGGCCGTAGGGCGTCGTCGTGAGCTTCTCTTGGAGGTAGGCCCATGTCAGACTGCGCGAGGTCTTTTGTCAGCAATGCGCCGAGCGAAGAGGTATTCGGAGAGGGCATGGGATTAGGGGAGTCAAGAGAATCACAGGACGTACAATGAGGCGTAGATACCGCCTACAGCAATCAGGATTTGGAGGGCGCCGGCCTCCTTTGCCTCAACAACCGCCGACGCAGGTGTGGCGACAACCTTGCCGTTGGCCTCCTTCGTAGTCACAGAAGTCGCGGCGCCATTGCTGTTGCTGGGCGTCCGCTTGAGGGCGTCCGCTTTGCTAAAGTATTCGGACGATGTCTGTCGACGGATAGGGGTGGCCTGCTTCGAGCGCGCCATTGCGTCGCTGTGTTTCTTTCTCCTGGGAATCGATTGGTGTGTCGTGTTGCAAAAAGCTGGTGTCGAAGGACGGGAAAAGAAAGCTCGAGTATGGGTGCGCGACTCAATACCCGTTGAGCGTGGACGGTGGGCGCGCGCAGCTAAGGGGCCGGAGAAACGGAACGCTGCAAGGGAGCGACAACGACTGGCTGCGAAGCTTCTAAAAATGCAAGCTTGAAAGGGAAAAGATGTTTGTTGAAGAGAACGAAAGTGCTACAATACCTCGAGCTTGAGCAGCAGCAAGATAGACACCCGAGATGGAGATGTGGACACGGAGACAAGCGAATGCAGACAGTAAACGTCAAAGGAGCAGCTGGGCAAATGACAGGTTGGCTTCATCCCAAAATAAAAATAAGGTGGACAGCTTACCCGTTGCATCTTACCCCCCAGGTCCCCCCCGAACCACACAACCCACGCACACCACGCTGCACCCATTCCGCCCAAGCCTCTTCAGGGTCCCTCCCCTCCACTGCTTACTTGCCGCCGCCCTAACCTTATCAGTAATCAGCCCAGCCCGGTGTCTCTTCTCCGGATCGGCATTGCAAACATTTGTCCCCAAGACCCCGCTTGACATTGGCCAATCACATCATGATCGCAAATTTATCCTGGAAGCAATTCGACACCTTCCAACCGTCCTTCTCAGCCTATGCTTACTTTTAGAGCGAATGTCTTTGGAAAATGACTAGCTACGTTTATGAGTACCCCATATGATAGAGACAAGAACGCTATGGACTCGGTCGCTTCGCCTTTGCCATTTCCAGTGATTGGACATCATAGGAGTGAACGCCATCATCTCCAGTAGACCATCCTTCCGACTACGTTCACGACAGGTTTCCAAGACACATCAATGACAACGAGACAAGAATTTTATGAGCGGCCTTGCTCAAACGTGTTAATTCGCCTAGCTATGGGTCGGATGTACTATCTAGAATCCCCCTGGCATCGGAAGTCAATACCAAGAGAGTAAAGAGTTCCATAGCCCAAAAAGCGGCTGGAAAACACAGGCCACTGAGGATATCTTCGGTCCAGTGAGAAATCGTGGCGGGTTGGGGATGGGTAAACAGGGTCGGGTGTAGAGTTGCTGGCCGATTTTCATTACTAATGTTTTTGAAGCAAGCAACTCTGCTTCAAAGAGGTATCCGCATGAGGTAATCATAAGTCGTGCCGTATGTTCGGTTTGGAAAGGCTGAATACAATCCCTGTCCGTAGACCTAGGGACCTCTGATGCCTGCCCAAACGTAGACCGGAGGACCATCCTCCCAAAAAGCAACTCGAAGCGTTCATGAAGACGGAAAGTGAAAGTTGTCGTGGTCCCATCCCGGCGACCATACTTGTGCGCGTGTCTGGGGATCCTTGGCCCAGATATTCGAAAGTCGAAGAAAAACAAAGCAATTGATAAAAGCGTTTTGTCGCGTCCCAGAGATGATGTGCTGAAGTAAGACACTCCTCATCTCAGATATTGAGCCTTGCGGCCATTGTCTGCAAGTACCGGCCCCTGAGGCCGGATGACGAACTGAAAAGGGACGATTCTGAAAACGCTTTTTTTACTCGGGAGAGTTGGCCGTCTGGCGGCGCATCTTCTCCGCCTCAAGGTTCTCGTAGAGCAGGAAAAGGGCAGACTCGTTAGCCTTGGCGGTACCCATGATGGTGAACATGCGTTCGCCACTCTCGTCGTGGGGAGCCTGGACAGATTAGTTATCTTGAGCATGAAGTTTTGTGGTAAATAGGTGTCATACCTTTGCGATAGAGATGCGGGCACCAGAGGTTTTGCGGATCTCGGAGATCTTGCTTCCAGCGCGGCCAATGATGCAACCGACCATATCAGCAGGAATGCTAATGTTCTGAGTCTGGAGCTCCTCGCCATTCTCGTCGTGGGTGGGAGGGCCTCGGGAAGCAGCATCAGAATCGGAACGACGGCCGTAAGGACGACCACCACTGCCGCCGTTGTTGGTAGTAGTGCTGAAGTCGGCACCGTTTCCAGTGCGCATGACGCGGGGGGCAGAGTACTCTGAGGCGCGACCGCCACCGGAAGAGTAGCTGTTTGAAGTGCCGCTGACGGTGGAGGTTGTGCCCGGCTGAGTGCGAACGACCGGGTTGTAGAGGACGGTACCAGTGCCTCTCTGCCAATCGTCGACGAGACACTTGCAGATTTCCCAAATCGCACCCTTGATGCCCTCGGGTGTGCCTTGGACCTCAACGATGCGCTCAGTGGACTGGGGTAGCATCTCCTTCTGGGCAACCATGCGAACGCCCGACACATCCTGGATGTGCTTAATCTTGAGACCTTGGCGACCGATGATGGTACCCATCTGGTTGTGGGAAATCAAGAGCTTGATGGCTGAGATTGCTATGTCAGCGATTTCTTCCTTGCGCACTACATGAGGTAGACTTACGATGGGTGCCAGTGTTGGAGACAACACCTCCCATGCCCATGGCGGGAGCGCCCTCGAGGAGAGCGCGCGCGACAATCGCATAGGCCTCAGAAATGGCCTGGCAGCCACCGGTGATGGTGAGAACACGATCGTGGACGCCCTGGACGACCTTGCTGACACCGGCCTTGACGCCAGTCTCGTCGCGAAGCTCGGCGACATTCTTGCCAGCCTTTCCAATAATGACACCGGCCTCCTTGGAGGAAACGATGGCTCTCAAAGTGAGCTGAGAGCCGGCGTACTCCTCGTCGGTGCGGGGTGCGGGCTCTCCGTCAGGGCCAAGACGGGTCTCGCCATCATCAAGCTTCAACTGGTCGAGGGAGCCGACGAGGTCGTTGCCGTTGGCAGCAATGTTATCCTGAGTAGCGGACATTTTGAGCGATTCGAAAAGTGCTTGGGGCAATTGATTCGAAAAGGATTCTAAAAGAAAGGCGCAATTAGTACAATAATCCAACAAATAACCCAAAAATGGGTGAAAAAGGAAGTGGTGTAGTGGGAGGAAAGAGTGAAAGGCAAGGGAGAGTAAGAGTTCAGATTTTGTAGAAGTTGTGGTTTTCCCGATAGTCCAGGGCAGGCACGTCGACTTCCCCACCCGAGGACGCGTAAAGGTGAACAGGAGAATCGAAACTACCTCCAAACCGTGGCCGTGGCACGTAACTTTGGTAGTCGGGATTTTTTATACCATATAGAGCGTGACGATTTTCAGGGTCAGCTATGCCTGACCCTGACCCGTCCTGATATGGTGGACGGATTGACGCCAGGAGCTCTTGCACGTTCAAAGTGGGGGTAATGATGGCGCGGGGTGGTAGTTTTGTGTGCTGCAACTTACTGTAGTATTTTCCTGAACTTTTGATCAGGAAGGTACTGGCTGCAAGTTAATGCGCTGACGTGGAAGCGTGAAACTTGTAGAAATTCAGCTGTCAAGCAATAAAGCAGGACGTTAGTGAATTGAAGCCGTAAAGCGGAAGCTTCGGTCTGTAGAGATTGGTAGGTTGGAGTGCGTTGGTGCAGCTCGTTTGCGGTGACGGATGTGTAGTTGCGTAGTGGGTGGCGGGGAGGATGAGGTGGTGGATTGAAGTGGGTGGTGGATCGGGAAAGTTGAGAAATGGAGGGGTAGAGGAGTAGATGGGAGAGAGGTAGAGGCGCTCGGGTGTGGGCGAGAGGTTGAGAGTGGGAGTGGAAGAGTTGAAGAGGCGGTCGTGAGAGGAATTGTTTTGGAAGAGTTGGTGAGGTGAAGAGGTGGAAGAGGTGAAGAGTTGGAGGCCGGGAGAGAGAAGTGAGGTCGGTCGTGGAGAAGTGAGGTGAAGGAAAAGAAGAGTGGGAGCGGAAAATGGGAGGAGAAAAAGTCGGTAGGTAAATGTGAGTGTGTGAGAGCGATGGGAGGGAAAGTGCGCCTCAGTATTTTTTTCAAACTCCTTCTTTTCTGGATGGGCTGGGAAAAGCAAAGGTAGAAGGTACTTACGATAATGTGAGTTGGAGCAGAAAGACAGGTGTACCCGGCCTGGCTATTGAAGGTGTCTGGTGGTGGTGGTTGTGTAAGGTACCTAAGCTGTGGTCGGGTGTAATGGAAGTTGTGGTGCAAGAGGTACCTTGCGGATACTTGAGTGGAAGTCTGTGGTCCAGAATGGGTCGCGTAAGGGAAGGTATGGTACTTAGGTGTGCTGGGGAAAGAATCGGGGGAGCTCGTCGCTGGAAGATGGAAGGGACTGATCTGTGAGGGGCTTGAGTGGGCAGGAAGACCGGGTAGGTACGACAGTGAATAGAGGAAAACGCATCCAGACCTCAACGCTGGCTACCCATGGCCCCACCCTGCAACAATTGATCACGTGTACCTTATCGGCGGAAGTTGGCCGTAGCAATACATGTCGCAACGCTAGGGCCATCGTCACAGCAAGTATCCTGCCCCTCCTGCACATGCTTCCCGAGTGGTATCTTGCCTGTACATCTTGAGGCATGGGAGGTGAGGTAGGTAAGGTAGGTAAGGTAGGTACTTCACCTTGGACGGGACCCCTCCACGCCACATGGAGCTTACCTAGCACTTGGGCTCCTTCCTTTCGAGGGACACTCACTCATGGAACCTTCAAGTTTCCGTCCGGGCGGGCTTCAAGAAGCTGGAAACACCCACCTCCTCCACCTCCTTGCCATTTCCCGTCTTCCCTGGTACTCACGGATGCGACTTTGGATATGCGGCAAGATCAGGTGTGAGGTAACGACGGAAGATGGAGCAGACGAGACACCAAGCGACCAGCTGTCTCGCATCCAAGCTCTGTCCCCTCCAAAACCCCTCGACTGCCTCAATCTTTCGCCTAGGTATCGGCCACTATTATAGGCACGCCATATTCACAAGGACTGCGATGCCTCTCTCAGCACACGAGCCTCGATAGACCTATTCATCCATCTCTTCCTCTGTCTCTCACACCACTTACACCTCCTCAATGGTGGGGTGCAAACTTTGGCTCGGGGCCCTCGTTCAGGCGGCCTCTTGAAGTACATGTCAGTAGTACTCTTACATAGTATTGTAGCTCTCCCTCGGACTGATCCCCGCCAGGGCACACGACAGGGAAGAAGCATTCCCGACCGTCTCGAATCGTCTTCCATTCCAGGGTTGAATCTTTCAAAGTAATGCGCATTGCTAGCCTACCTGGGATCTGCTGCCAGTGGTGCCTGACCCAGCCGCATCGGACCTTTCGCTGGCGAGCTTTCAGATCGAACAAGTGTCCAATCCAACTTGGCATATGTTGCCCAACTTGCGACACGCGACATGCGACCAAACGGCTCTTGTGGCCATCATCCGTCTCGCTCGGATCGCAATCGCAGTCTGCACCTCAGTGACAGATAAGTTCCTCAGAGCTGTCGCAGGCTCGAGTCGCTGCGCATCAGGCGTCCCAAGCTCCAGGAGCTGACCAATTCCCCAAAAAACCTCCTCGGCTCCTCCAGCATGGTACGGCAACGCCCCGATCAATAAGGGAACTTTGCTGCTCCACCCGTCACCACGCTGCGGCGCTGCAGTGTGCGTCAACGGTGATCCAGCGCGGGCACAAGTGACTTTGATTGCTTGGCTCCCCGCCATCTTTCCCTTATTTACACGTCGAGCGAGCGGCCGGCTAGTGCGGCCGACACTTTAGCGAAACGGCACCGACAGATCCAGCCTCCCACTCGTCCCGGTCTCAAAACGCCGTCCATCTGTCAAAATCGCATGTCAGGAATCCCATTGGAGTTTGCGCCTGCGCCGCATTGACTCAGCTCATACAACAGTACATGGCACCCAGCGCCCGTATATCTGTCAAGTTTCTCGACTTTCCTGCGACAGAAACAGAGCTCTTTATCTGGTGTAACTCGAAGCCACACACTTTACTACGCGGACTGCACGGGAAAAGCAATCACGCCCTGCTATTCGTTCAATGCCAGCCTCCCCGCTAGCCGGTCACCATACGATGCCGTTGCCGACATTTGACTAGTGTCCGGCCATCCGTCGCTGCTGAGACCCTAGCTCTCAGAGCCGCGATGCCAATGGACAGTCTCTGAAGACTTTGCACCTCCAGCACTCCGGATTGGCTGACCGAGGCAGCTCAACAGCGGGGTAGATCAAACCGTCAACAAATCCAAGAGCAGCCCTCCCGTGCCATTCACTAAACATGACTGCATTGTACCTCTTCCTTGCTCATTGATAAGCTACAGCTCACCCCGAGCTACCTTGCCTAGGTAAAGGCAGTAGGTATGCACAGCTGGAGCTGCTATAGAATTTTCGGTCAGGATCCCGCAGCTTTTTACCTGGCCCTCCTCTGAGAAATGGTCCACTGCCGCAGAGATAACTCAAGCCGATTTTGCACATTTTCAGTTCGAGTTGCCACTGTGCCTGAAGGCCTCGCCAGTCAAGCTTCACCTGTAGAATTGTTGAGTTGTCAATCTAGATGCCCTTGATATTTGGGAAAAGACCTTAGCCGGCCAATCCATGTAAATGAAGCACTCGAGGTATCATGTATGTGCAGTGCAATTATATACAAGATGCGAGGTAAATCGCATCATCCGCCCACTACGACAACCACTCCCCTCTCTGTCTCCCTTTACCTCTGACGCAGCTGCTTCTCGTGCTCGACCCAAAAGTTCTTGCAGGCCCTGTGACCCCAATGCTCAACCCACCACTCCCCAAAGCTGTCCTCGACCTCATGGTCCACCTTGCTCACCCGCTCGTCGCGCTTCAGCCCGCAGATGACGCACGGCTTGGGCGCAGTGGGCACCACCTTGGCCGTCGAGACGGGAATCGTCTCGTTGAGCTCGGGCACGCGGAGCTGGTCCCGCGGATTCTTGGCGCCGGCGGTGGAGTTGGCCGCCGCGACGGCTGACCGGAGCCTGCCGACGTGCTCCCTCCACACGCCTACCACGTCCGCCGCCTCGCGGTCCTCGCGCGCCGATTGCGCTTTGTCCACGCCCGCGAGCTTCATGCCCTTTGCGCCGGCCGCGGAGATGGCCATGCCCTGGGACAAGAACTTGTCGCGGTGCCAGCGGAGCTTGCGGCCCGCGATGACGCGGGCGGCGACGGTGGCGAGGAGAAGGTAGCCGCGGAGGAAGATCACCGTGCTCGGGTCTTCGAGGATGCGTTTCCGGATGGGTGCCGCTAGCTGGGACGTGGGTTTGAAGAGTGACGAGTTTGCAAGGTCGAGTAACTGCGGGAAGATGGAGAGGATAACGGAGGGAGGAGGAATGTTGATGGGCGGCGGGGCGTCGTCAGGGATTTCTGAGGCTGTTGCCAGTGATGCTTCTTTCTTGGTTTTAGGGGCTGCTTTCTTGGCGGTGCTAGTGGTGCTGGATTTAGGAGCTGGAGCTGGAGTGGACGACTTGACGCCGTCGACCGCGTCCCAATCCCAGCTCTCCGGGGGCCTGGAAGAATCAATCGCAGAAGGCTCGTCGTCGGGGAAATCCTCAAAGTCTGGCCACTCGTCCTCCTCCTGCGTCTTTTGAAGATTGGTGGTAGCAGAAGGCTTCTTAGCGGCGGAAGGCTTCGTGGGTGAGGTCTGTCCGAAAGCTGGCCAGGCTGTGACAGGCGTAGGCGACTCGGGCTTCTCGTCCTTCTTTTCCTCCTTCTTGAAGTCGCCATAAGTGGGTGTGGTGAGACCGAGCCCTGGAAAGGGGTTACGTTCCTGGAAGGAGGGCGACTTGGGAGCCTGGGGGTACGGCGATGTGGGCGCGTTGAGATTCAAAGAAGAGAGCTGAGGTCTCTTTTGTGGAGGCTGCGAGACTGGAGCGAAGTCATCGTCGAGAGAGAGGAGGTCCATGGAAGGTGGTTGTTGCTTTGCGGGCTGCGGTGATGGCTGTTGTTGGGTCGGCGGCCTTGGGTCCAGGGTCGGGCTCATGTCCGCGCCTGGGAAGGGAGTCTGAACAGTCTCGAAGTCTCCAAATTCATCATCGTCATCGTCATCGTTGTCTCCTTGAAGCTCGAACTCTTCAGCATCAAAGAGAATGTTAGGATCCGACTGTTTAGCTGGCTTCGGACTCGACTTCTTCTGAGTTCCGTACATTTGACTGGAGAATCCAGGGCTCGGCTGCGGCTTGGCCGAGGACGCCTGAGATGAGAACCCTGGGCTAATTGCCGGTTTGGTGTTCGCAGTCTGCCACGATAATCCGGGACTAGGTTGTCGGTTTGTCTGCTGCCATGAAGGTCCTGAACTGGCCCCGGGTTGCTGGTTCGGCGACGGGAGGCCAGGACTGGGTATGGGCGACAGGCCCGAGCCATAGGGCATGTCGACGACATTGACGAGGTTGTTGGTCATGAGATCAAACGTCGAGGCGCGCGCGATACGGTTCCTAGGCGGCGGTGATGACCTCGCCTTGTTCGTCTGCGGGGGTAGCACGAAAGAGCGCTGAGTGGGTGTAGGTTCCGCAACCTCAAAGTCACCCCATCCGTCATCGTCCTCGACGTTCTGCAGATTCTGCTTCGGCTGCTGGTTTGATGTCGACGAGGAGGTGAAGCCCGATGAAAAAGCGCCGAAATCACCCCATCCACCGCTGCTGCTACTGCCACCGCCGGCAGCACCACTTGGTTGCTGCGGCTCAAATCTAGGCCATGGTACGGTTTGCTGAGCCGGAGCGGGTGCCGCCGCGGGCTTGCTGCCGACACTGTTGCTGTTGCTAGTAAAGGAGGCAAAGTCAAAGAGGTCCGTCGACGATGCCGTTACTTGCTGCGGGCGTTGCGGTTGTAACTGGCCTTGTTGGCCCCCCGGTTGGTTTTGTTGTGACGGAGGGCTCTGATAAAAGCTGTCGAGGTCCAAGAGATCGGCACTCATTGCGTCGGTTTGGTCACCTCTGGATACACATGCTTTCCGACCCAAGCTGATTATGGGATCGTGTCCTCACAGGACTTGAGATCCGAGGATGATAAGGGGAAAAGGATATGCGGATGTTGAGCGGGTGACGATGAAGGAGACAAAGGAAGTTTATCCGTATGCGTAGATTGGGACGGGATAGGTGACCTCTTAGGATCAGGTTAATCAAATAGGGGATCGCCCGCTCGGCAAGAGGCACCGGTCAATGGGGCTGAGAGGCCAAGGGAGGTTCCACGGGGCCGGGATCGACTGGGCGGATAATTTGAGCTGAACTTCTGAAGTGCGGTTTTTGGGGGGAACATCAGAAGGTGACAGGGCCTAAAAGGCTCGGGCACTTCCTTGCAGAGCGCCACAGCCACAGCTACCACTACCAGATCCTTGGCCAAGACTTGACCAAGACATGCACGGCGAGTCCGTTCTTTGGGCCAGCCAGCCCTACAGCACGGAATGCTCTTGTTACAGAGTATGGAGAATACCTTACTTCTTCTCTCGTATAAACTTATATGCCACGATGAAGCAGTACTGGTCCGCAAGTGACTTACTTTAGTTGGATTCGATCTCTTTTCCGCAGACTTCGTTGTTGGCTGTAATGCACACAATGTGCCAACTCTTCTTATGATGGTTCTGCACTAAGAAAAATGAGTGTTTTTATGTATGTGCTCGTCAATTCTAACCTAGTCTTTAACTGATAATTGGCAGTTGATTCGAATAATAAAAAGATTGACGCGAAAGCTTAAGATCAGCAGGCGACACTGTTTTGACGGTCCCCTGGCATTTGGGTGGCGCTGTCAAAGGTCGGCACGGAGCTTAGACCACACCGATTACGTGGGGGGTCTGGCGCAGAAAACTCCAACTGAGCTCCTAAAATTTCGAGGCCAGGGGTTGAGAGTGTCTGCCGGTCCTTCATCATCAAGCTTCAGGCCCAGTGTCGACTCCTTTGCGATCGCCCACAATGTCGTCGCGAATACTGGCATCGCTGTGCCCTAAGTGTCATTTGACATTGCGACCGCAGTCTTTCCCACGCTTAACGACTTCGCCATGGTATACACAAAGCGCCGGCTTCCGCTCAGCCACCAAGGGGAAGCCATCACGAATGGTCCTTTCAGACGATGTTGCACGACCCCGAAACCGAGATGCCAGACCGCCACGACGACAAGTTGAAGGACCTTTTGGTGGTATGAACCAGACCTTTGCGAGAGTACCCGAAAAGCGCACGATACGTCCACCCAACGCGAGGGACTCGAGGGATGGGAGAGGCTCTTCAAACAGGTACAACAGAGGCGATTCCCAGACCTCTTCCGATCCGCGAAAGGCTTTGAAAATGCAACGGTCTCTGGCGGGGGTCTCATACGGAAAGAGAAATGTTTTGAAAGACAAAATGCAAGAATACGAATCATTCGACCAATTCAACCTCTTACCCATAATGAAGGACGGCATCAAGGATGACCTTCTGCGAGGAATGGTGGAAATCAAGCCAACGCCCATCCAGAGGCTTGCTATTCCAGCCATGCTGGGCCAGGCTAGCGCCTTCAAAGTCCGGGGCGAGAAGAGGCAAGACTTTCTACTTGCTGCCGAGACTGGTTCTGGCAAGACGTTGGCGTACATGCTGCCGGCCGTCAACGCTATGAAGATCGCTGAGGAAGCCAACCCTGAGATCCAGTCCTTCATGAAGCGCTTCCAGGAGGAGAAGGAAAGAGAACAGAAGGCCAACAAGGGCCCCAAGTCCAAGAAAATGTCTGCATTCGATGAGCCTCACCCGACCATGGCTAGACCTCGCATCATCGTTCTGGTCCCTTCTGCAGAGCTCGTGGAACAGGTTGGAAAGGTGGCCAAAACCCTGTCGCACGCCGTCAAGTTCAAGGCAGAGGTTCTCTCCGCCAACCTCAAGGCCCTGACGATCCAGCGCAATCTGTACTCGCCGCGTGGTGTCGACATGGTTGTCACGACGCCTCACCTGCTAGCCTCGATTGCCGAGTCCGATCCCAACGTCCTCTCTCAAGTCACCCATCTGATTGTCGACGAGGCGGACTCGCTCTTTGACCGAAGCTTTGCCCCCGTTACCACGACCATCATTGATAGGGCGATGCCGTCCTTGAAGCAGTTCATACTCTGCTCAGCAACAATACCCAAACGACTGGACAATTACCTCGCCAACAACTTCCCCAACATGACGAGAATCACAACGCCGAACCTTCATGCTATCCCCAGAAGAGTTCAACTCGGTGTCATTGATGTTGTCAAGGACCCTTACCGCAACAACAAGAACCTGGCCTGCGCCGATGCCATCTACACTATTGGTCGAGAAGCCTCCAAGCACGAGGGCCCGATCCAAGGTGAAATCGACGTCCGCCGAATTATGGTGTTTGTCAACGAACGTGAGAAGACAACGGAGGTTGCTGAATACCTTCAATCTAAGGGCATCGACGCTATTGCGTTGAACCGGGACGCAGCCGAGAGCCGCCAGTCCGAAATGCTGAAAGCCTTCACTTCTTCAGAACCCTTGCGCGCAGTGTCATCACCAGAGGCCCCCGTACCAGGCAAACGATCGCTGCCCAACACCAAGGTCATTGTTGCCACCGACTTGGCCTCTAGAGGTATTGACACATTGGCTGTCCGCCACGTTATTCTTTACGACGTCCCGCACACTACCATCGACTTTATCCATCGCCTGGGAAGAGCGGGTCGCATGGGACGACGTGGAAGAGGCATTGTGCTTGTTGGCAAGGATGACAAGAAGGACGTCGTTGCCGAGGTTAAGGAGAGCATGTTCATGGGTCAGGCACTTATCTAGTGACCACTCATGGCACGGATAAACAAAAACAATGTACAACATTCATGTAAAACACCTTGTATATCACTAAAAAAACAGATAGAGTCGAGGCAAAGGGATGGGATGATGCACAGATACCTGGGATACATTCGGCTCAGGAGACATGATGGTGAAGAGCGAGGTCTCAGCTCCCTAATGAAACATTTTCTACCAACCAATAGACCAAGCCATTACTAGCAACACGTCCTTTCGATAAACTTCAGATAACATCATGCATAATGAACTGTGAGTCTGTGACAGCTTGTTGACAGTTTCTCCAAGTCAAATTGTGGCTAGTGGTGTGGCGCTAGCTCTCTGCTTTCAATTTGGGAGTGGGTCGCGAGCTGGACCTGCAAGGTTGGAGTTCGCGACGCGTCCGGCCCGCAGGCGTTTCCCTCCCACACCACATCAAAATATCACAGACCCTCCCCCGTCTTATCACTATAGGTCGCAGCCTGACGCCCCGGTCAGATATTCGTACGACAATTCTTCACGACGCCTTTCCATAGTATTGAATAGCTGTCACCCCAGACACTCTGCAGTTTCCATTAACATCAAGTGCCCGCCATGCCACGACCTAAACGAGCGCGTCGCGCACCAACCCAGCCAGTCGCAGCTGTGCCCGCCGCGCCTGAAGCAAGATCGAGCCCCGCGCCCGCGTCAGGCAGCGATATCTACAGCCACAGCGATCGCGAACATTCTGTCATTAGGAAGGAGCTTGCAGAGGAGGACACATCTCTCTTCAAGGAAGGTCCGTCTACGCGTCTAAGCAGGAGTTCCAGCTTGCGCCAGAGGCAGGTGCCGGGCAAGGCGGGTCATGCGTTGGACGATAATATGAGCAAGCTGGAGGACGCAGTCGAAACGGCGGCTTCCAAGGCAAAGACATCCAGCGAACAGCAAAAGTCGGATTCGTCGGTCGAAGTGGGACGGAAGACACGCGCAACGCCAGTTCAGCAGCGCAGGGACACGACGGGGTTGGATTTGGACGACGATATGTTTACGGGACTTGACACGACTCTCGGCGATGACGACGATGATGCCGCTGCGCCTCCAAGTGCGCCGCGATCCGAAGCCTCAAATTTCAGTGTGAGCCACTTTAGACGGAGGGGTCGCGCGCCGAGTATCAGTATCAAGAAGGACGATGCGCCCATTAGACCAAGTAGTCGTGGAGTCGGTGGCACGCCTAGTATCAGCTCGACCTTCAACATTGGTCTGTTTAAACGCCGTCAACGAGAACCAAGTATTCTAGGGACGGCGCAGAAGGAGCGCGCACAGAGGCCGATTGAGGTATCGTCCGGGTCCGAGTCCGACGATGAGGATGGTGAAGATTTTGAGCCCGAGGCCGAGTCGACGCCTCTTCAGAATCGCCGCAGAACACAACCTGCTCCCGCAACTGAGCTCGAGTCAGAATCGCAGCAAGTTCTAGCACCGGATTCTCAGCCCGCCGAAAAAGACGCTGAGCCAACAAGCGCCAGCTCACGGAAGCGGAAGAGCATAGAGAGCCACGAGGACACTGAGCGTCCGGGAAAGGCGTCAAGGACTGAATCCGAGCCCGCGCCTGAGTTGGATGACGATGACGACAGTGATTCAGAGCTCTCCGAGCTGCCTTCTCCTATTCTAACTCCCACGAGACCTTCTGCTTTCCCGCGGCCAGTTACCCCGAATCAAGAAGACATCATGGCACCTCCTGAGAGCAGCGACTCGGAAGATAACAACGAGGCGTGGCCCGACATTCGCACACTTGCCAAACAGCGCCGCCGCCAAGCGCCTACCACACCAACGCGAGATGGCAACATCTCCGATGCTTCCTCGCCGCCTTCGCTGACCCACTCGCCCAACTTCCCAGCGACAAGGAATAAGTCCAAGCAGAAGAAGCAGGCCAAGGCGCCCAAGGTTACGACAGCGGATTTGACGGGCATGCTGCCGCGCAGACGCTCCAAGAAGAATCGGGACCCTTATAGCGTGGGCGGCTCTGAGGATGAGGAGGCACGCAACTCCGACGCCTCCCAGGATGACGACGAGCTCTCATACGCGGATACGAGGACTCGCTCACGCCGGGCGAAGACGACACCTCTCAACCGTAGCACGGCAAATAGGCCACCATCCCGTGGTGGCCGCGCCACGGCGGCGGCAGGGAAGGCGAAAACAGCGGCACCTAGCACTCGTGCGTCAACACGCACTTACAGCCGCAGACTCTCGGACAAGGAGAACGAGGGCGAGGGTGAGGTTGCGGGTGAAGCAGGGGCAGAGGCGGAGACTGGAGCGGAACCCGAAGCGGGATTCGAGGGTGACAGCTTTGCCCCGATTCGGGACGACGTTCTCGAGAGCCAGGAGAGCAGCGACCCCACGCGCAGTGCCGACGAGCTGAAGAAGGCAACGCGCAAATTTAGAGAAGTTGACCGCTGGCAGCTCGAGTTTGAAGAAATGACGGAGGGATCATCGCCCAACCGAGATGCACGGTAGAAAGAGAGAGGAGGGCAAGATTGTCTTTGGTACTGACGGATTACTGGCTTGGTGAACAAAATGGAGGGCACGGTGTTTATGAGGGACAGAGTGGGAGTTTTTTGCGCGTATTCTATGTTCATGAAGCCGTCAAGTACCTATACGGACTGGGTTGGGAAGGCTTTCATCGCGGTTTAGCTGATGTTGAGCTCTAGCGTATACGCTGCGTTGTTATCCATACCTTGTTGACAGTATGTCGTCGATGCGGTTCATTATTTACAACTCCCCAAAAGACTGCAGTCAAGTGACACACAACACACACAAACAGAGCTTAATTCACTTTCTTCACAAGTGGTCATTTGATTTTCTCGAGGCAAATGTGATATACCTACAATGTCGTGATACTTTTCCCTGGTTCGTCCGAAACGCCTTTCGTTAACCCATAACGCCAGCCATCCATCCCCCTTGCGAGGAGGGGTATTTCTTTGAAGCAATACGCGAGGGACTGAGAACTCTGTGTTCATTTCTTGAGGAATACGCTCTGTACCGTCTGCTCCACAGTCGGCAGCAGGTTGTTGAGTAGGTTTGGATCACGCAGCGCGATGACAATGTCATCTGGCAACCTGCCCTCCATGAATAGTGACTTTGCGGGGTAGTTCGTTAGCATTGCAGGTTCCAAGTCGAGGAGATTGCATAGCATGGTCTCTAACATAATAGAGAGAACAAGAAAGAAGGAGGAATAGGGGAAAAAAAAGAAGCTCACCCGCTTGACGCTGTCAAAGCTATCCTCCTTGGCCGTGTACTCTCGAATGACCTCGTCCGTCTCAAAGTCGACGTACACCCTCGTGTCCCGGATCCGCACAATCACATTATCGAGGCGCATGAAGAGCCTGCACAGCAGCAGCATGCGCTTCTCGTGCACGCGGACTTTTACGCTGACGATCGAGATGCCGTTGTCGTCGAGCTCGCTCTCGAAGAGCACCACGTCGTCGAAGAAGAGGATCGGGTCGCGGCGCTTGAGGAGCTCGAGGGGGATCATCCTCGTCGTCGTCTCCTCGAGTTTGTTCTTGTTCTCCTGCGCTTCCTGCTGCGCACCCGCGGTTCCTGTCGGCTCCTCCAGCGTCCCCCGGTACTCGGTGGAGTAGGACCAGTCGTACGGCTTCACGACCTCCTTGATGCCCGCGCTCGTCTTCTCGCGCGAGGAGGACCAGTCGCGCGCGTAGGCGACCTGCAGCATCTTCTTGTCCGTCTTGTCGACGGCGTCGAGCGCGTCGTAGGCGTTGAAGGCGATGGACCAGCCCGTCGGCACGTGGGACACGGAGACGAGGTTGTCGCCAAAGATCATTTCGGGGACGGGGATGCCGAGCGAGGCCGTCATGTCGTCGATGGGGCCGGCTTTGGAGATGGGGAGCTTGCGGGAGGCGACGCGGAAGTTGCGCTGGGTGTGGGTTGTCGTTGCGGCGGCGAGGGCGGAGGGGGTTGGGAAGGGTTCGTTTGGGTTGGTTATGTGGTTCATCTTGGGCGAGACTTGCTTTCTTGACTTTTGGTATGGATTATGCCGGTCTGTGTGGGATTTGGGTAGTGCGCGCGCAGGCGGGTGTTCGTGGTGAGGATGGATGATGAGCTTCGCGGGAGGTTGAGGATTGGAGGTGGTGCAGCTCGGATCGGAGGTAAAGTTGCTGGCTTGCAGTTGGAGCTCTAGTTCAGTTGGGGGGAGAGAGGTGGTGATGGTGGGGTTGGCGGGGAACACGAAGGCGTCTCGGGACCCAGATCCCTGCTTGTCTCGGTGAGGGTAACGGGCCAGACGTCACTCGTCACTCACCGACTTACACCGAGACTGATTCAATATAAATCGACTTCTTCAAAAATACAAAAGAGTTCACCCCCCCCGGTGCCGATTGGGGGCTACATCTCTTGGCGCTCATGCTGGGATTCGAACTCGGGTACTCGCTAAGCCTGTCGTCGAGTAGGCTGGTTGGTGTATGAATTGATTGTTGACCATGAACCATTCCACCACCCACGCCACAGTTTGACCTGACCCCCGACCTAGAGGGCGCCTGCTGTGCTGGTGACAGGAATGGAGTCGAGGGGGTATATGAGGCTTTCTCATGATCGGATGAGATCTAGGTACGTATCTCCACTATCTATGGATGCGAGCAACCCTGGGAGCTTTTGCCCAGGCTGTACCACCTTTATCGTGAACTCTCCCTTGAGTCAACACCCAGTGGGATACCCGAGACCTAGATTCGATGTCATTAGTAATTTGTTTGGGCGTATGATGCGTTCGATATGTTCGATAGAAGTTCAAGGCGGAATTTCAGAAAGAAGGCCTCACCTGTTTTGCTGATATCCCTCGTTAGCCCGAATTTCAACAACAACAAATATGAACTCCAGGATCTTTGATTAACCGATAAATCATCAAGGCTTCTTTCCGTCGTCATTCCGTTGGGAAATACAACAGCCCGTCCCGATGGTTTCTCCATTTCAAGCCTCTTAAATCTCAAACAGTCGTTTTAAACCTTTGAGACCCAGGCTGGTGAAAAATAGGAGACCAACGAGGGAAGCACGGGTCACTGTCGGTTGAAAAGTATCAGAGTAAGTGGCGATATGTGTCGCTATGGGAGTACCTCATTACTAGATTCGGCATTCTAATTTATCATCCTGAGATGTAGGCATCAACCACTCTCGGGGAATGCTAGGCCATCTCCATTGCTGGTGTAGTAGCCTCAAGCTCAAACTGTACCCAGCTTATCGCATATTTCCATCTCTATTTGCCACAAGCTTAACGATCATGGTGGTTTTATCATGTTGTTGAGCGTAGATGGAACGTGTGGATGACTGTACGGAAAGAATTGACATCGGCTGGCAATACTGCTTATCTTTATCGAGACTACTGATGATGAGAAATCATATTCACGATTGGCTTTCAAGTTCAATCCCAGGGAATGATATATTCTGAATGTACGACACTGGAACGCAACGATGAAAATGGACTCTATTGACTTGGCTAAGTAATCGACGACGAGTAACAACAAGCCAGACAGCAAGCAGATCTTGCAGGCACGCAAGGCATTAGACCCCCTCAGGGGATTATAGGGTCTGACTGCGAAGCGATGAGTGCCGCCGGCATTGAACCCTACTGCTTCTCTGATGGAGATAGATTAGTATGTTGCAAATCGATCCGTCGCCGAAAGGACCAACAGGTCATTGGGTGAGCTCTACTAAGCCACCGGAAAAAGGTACCTAATAAATCCCAACTAACGAACTATAGCTGTAACTCATGGAAATGGCTTCCTCCGATATAATAACTGAGTGGCATATCAAGCGTCAAGATGCCTTCCTTAGCCACCATAATACTCGTTCATCTTTCATCTTTCTCGAATTCACAACCGATACTACATAAGGAGGACCACAACAGCTTCCCAAGAACCAATAAGTTAAAGACTTTCAGACATGGACCACTCTCCACAGCAACATTGGGGTCGGCCTCAAGCTGGTCGACCTCAAGCTGGTCGACCTCAAGCTGGTCGACCTCAAGCTGGTCGACCTCAAGCTGGTCGACCTCAAGCTGGTCGACCTCAAGCTCCTCGACCACGGTTCAACAGCCTTGGCCTACGTCGCAGCGCTGCCCCGACCACGAGGGTCGCTCCTACTGCCAAGTCATCCGACAACCGTCTCTCTCCTTTGGACACGTTCCGAGCAATGATCGAGGAGTTGGGGCCCAGCGTCAAGACGCACGCTCTGTGCGATAGATGCGGACAAGTCCTCAAAGTTCCGGTACCAAAAGAATGGCTTGGAAGACTAGAAAGAGACAAAGATCGATATCCTCTTCCTTCAAATCTTACACCTCGATCCTGGGAAGCGTATCTAGGGGATATTCATCTCCGTATCTCTTCACAGGTTTGCCCTGGTAATGAAAATGGCACCTGCCTCACCAAGCGCACTCACGACGATATAAAGACCTGGGGAGAACTCAAGGCGTTGCCGGAAACATCACCTGAAGTAGACCAGGAATGGCTTCAACTTGACCTTCCGTCAGCTGTGGGATACTTGGCGGCCCCAGACTGGCAAGAAAAACTCCAATCCGCAGTGATCAATGCTTCCAGAAATGATCCCCCGGAGTCCAGGTTGAGCAAGTCCTGGGTCAATTACATCTACTGGCGGTGTGCCTGGCTTTTCTTCTCTCTGCGCAAAGGGGGCCTGCGGCACGAGAACGCCAAACTTGAGAGAATGTGGGGTCAAGTCGATGTGGACATATTGCTCCTGGAATATGGCGTGCTCGAAAAGGCAGATCTGGAGGCCCTATATTGTACAAGTTATTCATCTCTCGCAGGCTTGATATCTTGTAAGTGGCTATACGGGTCGGCCCTGCTCAACATGTTCTTTGGGATCAGGCGCGATATCGGTAAAGATCAGTTCAATCAGCTCAAGAGGGCCGTCCAGCGAGCTGATACGGCCTTGGGGAAATACCTCTTGGCCTGCGTCAACATGGACGCTGTGGAGTGGAACGCCCGACGGCGCGCTGCTTTCACTGCGTATCGGCACGTCGAGGAGCACTTGCACCATTACGCGAGTGCTTCGCAACTGAGAGAATTCCTCAAATTACGGCAGTCGCCACCTCCGCCTTCGGCCGAGTTGTTGGAGGAATCCTTGGCTGAGAAGGGGGCACAAGAGCGGACTATGCTTATTAGGGCTTCGAGACACGTTGAGCTCGACAAGAGCGGCGACAAATCTGATTGGGTTCGGAATCGAGCCCAGCTGGCCAGGTCGGTCCCCAATCGACGGCCCAGGTGGGAAACTGCTGGAATTGACAGGCTTCGTGCTCGTTAGATGTGGCACTGAGAGCTTGAATATGCAACTCTCAGACTACGCAGCCACAGCTGGTATGTCTTGAGTCGAAGCGGGACGTATATATGTATAGAGAAATTTTTCGAGGATATCGTTTTGGAGGACCACTTCAATATAGAGGCGGTCTAAATTACACGAGGTAGGAATTACTGAGGAAAGAAGCTCCAGATATCGTTACTGGACTATACAGGTAGCCAGTGGTAGTTGACCTGTTTTAACTGCGCACAATCTATTATTTACGGTCCAGTTGCTTTCCTTCGGTATTCCGACGTTACCCACGCGCAGTCGATTCTGCTCCTATGTCCAGAGCTGATCTATAACCAACAGCTACCATGGGTGAAGGCAATTGGGTTCACAAACTCCGTTCGTAGGGCATGTCGTTGGCGCATCTGCTCATCGCCGGCCTCTCGAAAACAACACGGCTCAATCTAGTCGGCCGAGAGCCACGTGCACGGTGTCAAACATGAATGAAAGAAGCGAGTCAATCGAAAAGACACGGTCTAGCCAACACGGATCTTGGAAAATGTGACTATGTCAGACCAAGCTGACAGCGGCTAGCAAAGTCGAGGCTGTCGGTCGCCCAGGAAGTGGGAAGTGGGGGAGAGATCTGAAAGAGCGGGGCGGGTCGCTGCCCTGGCGCCGGCGCCGTCGTTCCCCTGGCAACCATCCTCACCCCCGTTGTTTAGCTTCCCACACCTAGCTCGACCATCGTTACCCGAGAACCTTTCTTAATAACCTGACAACCAACTCCAGGTTCCTTGATTCAAAAACCCTCCAGTGCACTCTTTCTAACCAACAGGGAACATTCGACTTGCTACATCTCCATCCACAATCACATAGCAAGATGGCGACTCGGACGCTGGAATCGCGCTTTGAGCGCATGTCGGTAAACGACGAGAACGAGCCTGTCGATGGCGGCAAGCTCTACTCCAAGACTCAGGTCGGTCTCGTCGACACATGTGTAATCGCCGTGTGAAATCATGGCTGACGATTGTCCCGTAGACTTTGGTGAAGACATCACAGCTCTCCCAGAGCTCGAGCAGACCGAACCTCATCAAGGTCGCCCTCCAGTCCCAGAGCACCAACGCCGTCGCCTCGGTAACGCTGCCATCACAAAATGCACAACGACAGGCCAAAAATCCGGCATCGCCCGCAAGAAAACCCCTGCCGTCCAGCTCCTCGAGAACGTCCGACGAGGTTGTCGAGATCGAGCGCAAGTCCGGCGTCTCCATCGTCATCGAGCCCTCGATGCCTAAGGTCTTCCACCTCGGCATGTTTGAGATTGGCCGGCCCCTGGGCAAGGGTAAGTTCGGCCGCGTATACCTCGCGAGGGAGCGCACGAGCGGCTTCATCTGCGCCCTCAAGGTCCTGCACAAGAACGAACTCCAACAGGGACGCGTCGAGAAGCAGGTCCGCCGCGAGATCGAGATCCAGAGTAACCTGCGCCACCCCAACATCCTCCAGCTGTACGGCCACTTCCACGACAGCAAGCGCGTCTTCCTCATCCTCGAGTTCGCTGGCAAGGGCGAGCTGTACAAGCACTTGCGTAAGGAGAGCAGGTTCCCCGAGTGGAAGTCGGCGCAGTACATTGCCCAGATGGCCTCGGCGCTGCGCTACCTGCACCGCAAGCACGTCATTCACCGTGACATCAAGCCCGAGAACATCCTCATGGGCATCCACGGCGAGATCAAGATTTCCGATTTCGGCTGGAGCGTCCACGCTCCCAACAACCGTCGCAACACCATGTGCGGTACTCTCGACTACCTGCCCCCAGAAATGATCAAGCCCGGTAGCTCGGACAACTACTACAACGAGAAGGTTGATCTCTGGAGCTTGGGTGTCTTGACGTATGAGTTCCTCGTTGGCGAGGCACCGTTTGAGGATACGCCCGTGATGACGCAGCGGAGGATAGCTCGGGCTGACATGACGGTTCCGTCCTTTGTCAGTCCCGAGGCCAAGGACTTGATCAAAAAGGTGAGGCGGCATTTATCCGAATTCATGATACACAAAAACGAATGCTAACATCATCTCTAGTTGCTTGTTCTCGACCCCGAGAAGAGAATACCCCTGGAGCAGGTCCAGACCCACCCGTGGATCGTCAAGCACTGTGTGAAGGGCGAGAGAGCCGCCAACCGTGAGAAGAGCTCCTAATTAATGACCCTTATGATTCATGCATACATACCATCAAGGCATAACGGCCCTTGTAGGATTACCGGCGTTTTCTTCTTCTTTGCGGTATTCAGGCGGGCTCTGATCTACAGCTTGGGGTTTTCGGGAGTGGGAAAGGTGTTTCCAATTGCATGTACGGGAGTTGGTGTTCTTAATGTCCGTCGTTTTCAGAGTATCAAGAAACCCAAAGAAGCATAGTCATCATCCAAATATTTTGCTATATTTCCCGGTGTTGTCTTCCGTGAGAGTAGGAAGAAACAGTACATCAATAAAGGGGGGTATTGTTTACACACGCTCGTTTTGGGAACGAGCCTAATCCTGTCGTTATCGTCCATCACCTGTAAACCTCGTCAAAGGGCCGCGTATCGCTGAAGCAGGACTCCCAGACCTGGTTCACCACCTTGGTCGCCTGCACATCATCCTTGCACCTGGGTCGGTTGAGGACGGACTGTATCGCGCGCTTCCGCACGCAGTCCTGGAACTGCTGAGACAGGCTCCAGTTGCCTCTTGTAAAAGCCTCTCTTGTCCATCTGCACTCGCCGCTGAGCATCGATGCTCGGATCTGCCGTCCCGTCAGTTCAGTTTCTCCCGTTCTCTCCGCCTCTGCTCGGGATCAGCCGGCGCAGGACGCAACCTTACCTCTGTACACGCTGCATGCTTCAAATCCAGATCACCCATCCAATCCACCTTCCACCGCAGGTGATCCCACGCGTGCACCATCTCGTGCGAGAGTGTATCCTCCAGGTGCTTCCGGTCCCTGACCTCGTTGGCGCAGATCATGATGCCGTGGGCGGGGCTGAAGCCGCCCGACTGGCGGTGGACCTCGCCGTCCTCGGTCAGGCGCGCGGGGCACCGGCGGCACTGGATGTTGGACGCGTCGAGGGTGCCGTTGAGGCCGGCGATCTTTTCGTTGAGGAAGCGCACGGTCGGGGAGAAGGCGAGGAGCCAGTCGCGGTGTTCCTCGCAGCGCTTGCAGTCGCGCTCCTCGTTGGCGCGGTACCGGGCCTCGCGGTAGTGGAAGGCGCCTTCGGCTGTCATGCGGCCCGTGAGGATGTTGAAGTAGTTCATCCACCACTTTGTCTGCGGGTCGAAGCCGGTGCGAGCGGGGTCGTTGGTGAGCTCGCGCGGTGGTTGTTTCTGCTGCTGTTGTTGCGCGGGTGGTGATGATGATGTTGTTGGGGAAGGGGTCGCTGTCGAGGGGGCTGAGGGGCCCAGTGCCGCCGCTTGTTTGTCGTCGAGGATTGTCATTTTGGGCGTCGTGTGGTTGAGAATTCAACTGTGCTTCGAGATTTGTCGCTGATGATGGGGGTCTACAACATGAGGATCGGGTGGTGGTTGGCCAAGGATGGAGGTCGTTGCTGGAAGATCGGGAATTTTTGGCCGTTATCGATAAACCCTTCGATGTGATGGTGGTAGGTACTTGGCCAGAGGTACCACTTCATGGATACCTACTGCGTAAAGACAATTGTTGCACTCCGTCGTCCCATTATTCCTTGCGAACCAAGAGAGCGCAACATTCTTCCTATGCCATCTCAAAGCTTGTATCTTCTTTGAAGAACTTCATTCAATGATCTCGCAAATGACTTTGAGTCAACTCATTGCTATCTGGTCCTTCTGAACCATAAGTCCGATGTCCTAGCATCTTGCTGGTTGTCGTAACGGGCAGACCGCAGATCTACCGAGGGCGCGCCCTTTCCACTCAGTATGCAACGCAACGTGGAAATGACTTGACCGGCGGTTCAGCTCTTTCTCTTAATCGAGACATAATGGGAATACCACGGGTTGTTTTTGGTAGGCAGGGATAATGGCAACAATGGGCCGGGCCATCAAGACCAACGGTGAAGATGCCCGGTGCACTATGTACGGCAACCCCCCCGGATTTTAGGGTCAGTATATCGCCCAATCACAGGCGTCTTTGACAGCCCAACTCCCGGGCGTTCTCCCGCCTTTCCTCTACACCGGACGATCCCGATGTCGGGCCAGTTTTTTTTTACACTTCCACGCCGGCCCAGTCATAGGTTCAGCGGAAGAAAAAAAGGTACACGCAACCGACAAGTCAAAAGACAACGAAAGGGCGCGGTAAACCGACCAGGGGCCTTGCACACATCACCACATCAGAACCAGGCGGATCCTTTTTTTCGTCCCACAATTAACCAACTCGAAGCAACGGTGCTGGGCTCTGACTCTGGCAATGGCGGCAGCGGGTGGTCCTACGTGTAAGAAAGGGATCCAGTTATTTTTTCTCCCCTCCTACGTAATGCGCCTGGTGCCATTTGCTTGGGCGTCTTCTTGCGTTGATCGTGGCTATCCCATTCTTGACACTACTTTATTTATACTTATTAGTTGATGTCGTTATCTCTCATTTTGGGCAACGGGCCGGATGACCTTGTGAGATTTGTTTGACTGACTTGAGATTCCACCATCTGCAGACATGAAGCACCGCGAGGGCCGGAAACCTCTGACGGTGGTGCTGAAACTTGGTGAGGCTTCAAAAGTGCTGTATCCTTCAATGATCCATGTGCTAACTCATCGCACAGGCACCAGCTCTATCGTGGACGAGAAGACACATCAGCCCTTACTCTCCATCCTGAGTCTTATTGTTGAGACGGCCGTGAAGCTGAGGAAAGATGGCCATAGGGTGGTCATTGTCTCATCTGGCGCCATCGGTGTTGGTCTTCTTCGGATGGAAATGGACAGACGGCCAAAGCACTTGTCAACACTTCAGGTACATTCCCAGACCTCAGGCCCTCGATCTCTGAAGTTGCTCAAGCTGAACAATACTCGCAGGCGTTAGCGGCTATCGGCCAATGTAGACTCATCAGCCTATGGGACGATCTGTTCGGCCACTTCAGACAGCCCGTCGCACAGATTCTGCTCACCAGAAACGACATTGCAGATGTAGGTCAAGCTCAGAAACAGACAACTATAGTAGGCAAGCTGCTGACACACATTTGCAGCGGACACGGTACCTCAATGCCCAAAACACATTCAACGAGCTGCTCGATATGGGCGTCATTCCCATTGTGAACGAGAACGACACGCTAGCCGTCTCAGAAATCAAGTTTGGCGATAACGACACCCTCTCCGCCATCGCCGCGGGTATGGTCCACGCGGACATGCTGTTCCTCATGACGGACGTAGACTGCCTCTACGACAAGAACCCCAGAGCACACCCCGACGCCCAGGCAATCGAGGTTGTTGAGGACATTTCAAGTATCCAAGCAGACGGTAAGCAGGCAGAAACCCTTCCCCCCTCTCGCCCTCCCATGTAGTGGAAAAGGGGGTGCCTCAGTCTCACCTAAGCTAACCCGACCTTTTCCCCAACTTAAGTCTCAACAGCGGGATCCGCCCTCGGCACCGGTGGCATGATGACCAAAATCGTCGCCGCAAGGCTAGCAACGCAAGCAGGTGTGACAACCGTCATCACCCGCTCCTCCAACCCGGGCAACATCGTCAAGATCGTCCGCTACGTCCAAGCCCAGCAAAAGTACACCTCCTCCTCTTCTTCGCCGCACCTGGGCGCCGCCCCAGACGGCGAGGACCCTGATAACCACCACGACGGCCACGACCACACCGAAGACCCGTTAGCGCAGTCGACGGCCTCCCTCCACATAGACCAAGCCGTCGAGAAGCCCCCGCTGCACACCCGCTTCCTCCCCTCCACAGACCCCATTCGCGACCGCCACTTCTGGCTCATCCACGGTCTCAAGCCCCACGGCACGCTCTACATCGACGCGGGAGCCCACAGCGCCCTCCTACGCAAAGCGGGTCTCCTCCCTGCGGGCGTCCTCGACGTCGAGGGCAACTTCGCGCAGCAGGAGGCCGTCCGCCTCGTCGTCGTGGACCGCCTCCACGCGCCCAGCACCACGGGTAAGCTGTGGGGCGGCACGCCCGTCGAGGTCGGTCGCGCGCTCGTCAACTACGCCGCGCCAGAGATTATGCGCATCAAGGGACATCAGAGCTCCGATATTGGCGGCCTGCTGGGGTACGCTGACAGCGAGTACGTGGCGGAGAGGCAGCACATTCGCATTTTTGATCGGGAGAGTCGGCCGGTGACGCCGAGTATCGAGAAGGTCAAGGAGCAGGTCGTCGAAGAGGTGATTTCAGGTATCACGGGTTATGAGCAGAAGACATAGACAAAATAGTGTTCATAGTAGACGCTCCGTTACGATCTACTTTTCTCTGTATAAGAGTTGTGTCAACATCCTACGCAACGCCCCCCAAAACGCCATAGTCGAAGAACCCGCTCCAGGAATCAAAACGCTTCCAATATTCGGTGGTGTATGGGATATCCCCAACCAGTAAAGAAGCCTTTGTAAAATACGCATGCCTGATGAATCTTCGCATGCATCGATACCAAGGACTATGTGATGAACACTTTCTTAAGCTTGTCTATGGGGTAGACCTCGCCGGTGCGCAAATCCTTGACCTGGTCTGATGACAAGCCAGACTTCTTTGCGTAATCCTCGAGGCGCTCCTTGCCGTACGCCCGACTGTTCGGCAGCAGCAGCAGATCGTGCTCGACGTAGCTCTTGGTGTGATGCGCGTAGGGGACGTTGCGGGCAAGATCATTAAGCTCTGTTGAGCATATTGGGCAAACGGATTGCGTGCCTGCTGTGGCTGAGGCATTCGTTGCCGTATTGGCGTCGGCAGCGACATGCGATGAGTTCAGAGAATGGCAGGCTGGGGTCTTGAGGGCTGAAAGCCCCGAGGAGAGAGCGATGTGGAGGAGGGGATATGAAGGCAGAGCCAATAGACTGTTGTGAGTACGGGTAAAGAGGTCGGCGAGGGTGTTCCACCGTTCGGGGCTGTAGAGGTCTGAGTACACGGCATTGGCAGCCGTTGGTGGATAGGCTAGTAAACCAAAAGCCTTGCGAAGTTCGTCCGGATATGTCGCCTTGAAAGGGACGAGGTATTTCTTCGCGTGAGTGATGGCCTCCAGGAGTTTTGGCTGGGATTGGGTGCGGACAAGCTCGATATACTGCTGGAAGCGAAGCATGAATTCGAGATTACTCTGTTTGCACCAGGTCAGTCAAGATGCCAAGCGAGGTTGGGTATACAGCTAGACGTACATCCATCTTGCGAAGCTCCTTCTTGTTATCCTGGCACCAAGCCAGTGCCTCAACCACACTCCCTCCTCTGAGTGATTCTTGAATTCGACTCATCTGGACAAAGGTCTCAACGTCGACCAAATCATCCATTTTCCGCTCAGTTGTGAGTGCCTGCGCACTTTCATTGTAGCCATGGCGAAGCAGATAATCGACGAGCAAGCGGTCGAGACGGGCGCGGCTCCAAGCCTCATATTTGACGTCGTCAACGGAATGCATGCCGTAGAGATCGCCGAGATGGGAGATACGGGCGCCGGTCTGACGGGTCAGACGAGCTTCTTCCTCGGCGTGAGCTGTGAGCTTGCGCTTAACGCCGCGCATGCGGGCGATCATGCTATCTAGATTGCGGAGAACATCATCGGGGGATGAGTTGCCCTTGACCGAGGCCGTGGCCGTCTCCTTCAGCAGGGTCTTGATGGCTGTAGAGTCCTTCTCGACGGTGAAGTGGGCGGAACGGAAGTTCTTTCGCAGGAGCTCGTACGGGAGGCGGAGGAGGGGTTGATCCTGTCGGTTGGAATGGAGGTTAGTGCGAGAATTGAATAGCTAGCTTCCTGTGACGCAGCGACGTACGAGGAGGAGATGGTCCTGATGCTTGATTGTGGCGTGCTCATGGTCGCCCATCTTGGCGACTTTCACGGACGTGGTGACGAAGTGCCAGACCGTGTTTGACGTCGTATTTTTGTTGGAGAGAACTCATATGCTGATGTCGTCGTTATGGCTCGAAAAGAAGCGAAAAGGCGTCGGGTTCGTTGGAGGCTTGAAGTTGAGAGGTCGGAGCACAGGTGCGCTGGTACGGCCGCTAGCAGCAATTGACGTTATGCCGCCGAACGTGGCGGGGCCGGCATCTTTCCGCAACAGAGCTGGTCTTTCGGGAAGCTACCTTACCTCGCGAAACTTAATGGGGTGTCTAAACTTCCAGACTGCTTCGGATTTTCTCAAATGGTTTAAATATCTTGAACGTTCGTAACTACTATTCATCCGTCCTACTACTGAGATCTCATCCTTTTGAAGACCGACATTCCTTTCCAAACGCCCACTGGACCATGCTCTGAGCACTCTGCATTCATCAGTGACAGACCCAACATGGACGGGCTGTTCAGCACAGACCACACATGTGGCTCATGTTTGATTACGTAAAGACTCTGTTGAATTGAGTGTGAGCTCGGTCCAGCCACAACCCCGCTCTCCAAGGCTCGACCCAGCTCAGTTGTCACTTGCTACAACCAGCATCCGTAAGCAAATACGATGTGAGAGCTTGGGCAGAGGTAACACTGAAACGAGGCAGACGGTGGCTAGCAACGGTCGAGACTATTTCGAAGCCGGTGTATCTGCTGTGCTTCTCTTCAAAGTGGAATGTCTCACCGTCCATTAGTCAAGTGATTCGTGTTGGCACCCACGGGAGCATCAGGTGATTGACGAGGCTCGGCATTTCGCAACGTAAACTCGAAGAGGACCTCACCCAAGTGCATAGTAGATGGGTGTTCGGACTAGGTAGCTGAGGCTAAGGTAGGAGGATAAGCCCACATCTTCAGACTGGTCGAAGCTACCCCTGCAACACTCTTCCTTACTCGTAGTAGCCTTCCGGTCCATCGTTAACACGAAGACGACGTGTCGAGCTGGCCAACAATAAGAAAGCCGATAACGAGCAACAAAGGTCAACCACATTTCCCAGGCTGGAGCGCTGTTGCGGCAGGTGCCCCTCTTCGGAATGCGGATTGGCTCGGGGCAGTCGGGGAAGAAGACACCCACTTAGAAACGACCGCCAGTGGGTGTGGATTCCCAGCCTTTGATTGGCTTTCGGTCCTTCTTGCCTCAAGAGTCAGGCGCACAACCTCCCTCTCGCTCAAGCGTATTTATCTCCAGCCTCACCCACTTTGCACGTGTTCACCCTTCTCCTTTGCCGCGTGACCAGAGCTTCCCGCCGTCGCTCCCCCCAAACCGATACGCCCAACTCAACCGGCTCCTTTCAGGTCAATACCTCCTCGAAAAATAATAAGATAAACTCAAGCCTTTGCCCAGGCTACGGCAATCCTCAAGAATCGCGATTTTGGAAAAAATCGACGCGTTTCCCTGCTCTTCTGTCAACTTTCAACCTCGACTGCTACTAACCAACTACACGGGCTCCATCCGACGAGGCCCCCCCCCAGCAGCCGCTGGCGCGCGATATCACGAGTTTGATCACGCCGACAACACGTGAACTCCAGCAAAACCCGTGATCTGGCTCACCGCCCAGACCACGCCGCGAAGCACATGATCTCAAGGTATGCGAGCTGTCCCATTTTTCTGACGATCTTCCCGTCTGCCCTATCGTCTTCCATCGCTATCACACTGCACTGCAACGGAAGCACGCTTCCGCAGAAAGATTGCTTTTCCTCATTTGCGCCATTTTTGGGGGTGCTGTCTTGTTCAAGCGCATCTCGCGATCTGTTGCCCAGCCACAATCAAGCGATTGTGCCGGATGGAAACTCATCATCCGACGGTCAATACATCCTCTAGTTGTCCAGGACGATTCTTTTTCCAGCAGACACGGCCTGTCAATCCATACAACCAAGTGTCATCTCCTTCTGATGAGCGTGGCGTATGCCGATTGAAACAAATCCTATACCACGACAATCTCAGCGCTCATGTTGAGCCGTCAGCTGTGGTCTCGTCAATGTCAAGCTTTTCCTGCTACCAATCTTCCACGGCATTGAAGAGCAAGCGCTCCAGTGTTTGCTCATGAGAAGCGGTCGCTGCTTGAGAGCACCACTCAGTTTCGATCAAATTCAGCTTTGCGATCCGTCACGGCTTACGGAGCATTTGATACTCACTCACTTGTCTTGACGTGACCTTTCGTGCTTGCTACTTCATGGCCTTACCACATGCGATTCCGGAATTATTGATGCTAACCAATCTTACTTAGTCCCCGCTTCAGTCAACTGAATCCAGCTTGAGTCGACGAAAGGATCGTGTCTACTGTCCGCGGCTCCGCCTATTAATCCTCTCTCATTCTCACATTTGAACCCACGGTCTCCCCCAACAACTCTCAACCACAGCAACAATGGCCGACGTCATGAGTGAGCATCCTGACTTATCGGAGTTGGCCCGCTCCCCATCTCCCGGCCAGAAGCGAAAGCGCGACGACGACTTGTCTGATTCGATGAGTCCTAGCCGAAAGCGTTCCAGTGCTGAAGGACTTTCAGATGTGGACACTGCAGCTTTCATTGAGAATGCTGTCGAGGCTGCCCATGCCGCTGCCCAGAACGGTGTCTCCGCCGCGGATTTCAGCGCCCTGCAACAAGCTGCCGCTGCTGAGCATTCCGAGGCAGCTGATCCGGCCAATGCTTCCAGCACCGCTGCTGCCGCCCTTGGATCCATGTATCCCACCCTTCATGTTCCTCCTACCACCGAGGAGCAGTTTGCTGCACAGTCGAGCAACGATCCGACCCACGGTCAAGACCATGGCTTCGGCCATGCTGACCTGAGCCCGCCGGACGGGCTCCCGGGTCTTCCCCCTGTCCCTCAGCCCACGAATGGCCTTCAGTCTGTGCAACCTCAGCAATCCCACCAACCTCACCAGCATCAGCAACCTCCCCCACCTCAGCACCGTTATTCGTCTGGATCAGCTGGCACTCCCGCTAAGAAACCGGACGTCGGTTCAGAGGAATGGCATAAGATGCGCAAGGACAACCACAAAGAGGGTACGCAATATCAAAGAAGATCCCGATGTAGATGCTAACCTAAACATAGTCGAGCGCCGTCGCCGTGAAACAATCAATGAAGGCATCAATGAGTTGGCCAAGATTGTGCCCAATTGCGAGAAGAACAAAGGCTCCATCCTTCAGCGTGCCGTCACATTCATCAATCAACTCAAGGAGAATGAGACGCAAAACATCGAGAAGTGGACTCTTGAGAAGCTGCTTACGGAGCAAGCTATAGCAGAGCTCAGTGCCTCCAACGACAAGCTGAAGCAAGAGTGCGAACGTCTCTATAAGGAACTAGAGACTTGGAAACGAGTTGCTCAGAATGCGGGTCTTTCATACCCCCAGGCGAACAAGGAGGAACCGACGAGCACGACCTAGAAGGTCTCATCTCAAGATCAGACCCCTTACACTGCGGCCAACGTGGAGGTGGCGTCATCTCCTCAGCAGGCTCACATCGATCTGGCGAACCTCCAGCGTGAGAGTCAGCAGGACCAGCACGGTGCCCTTCTGTACGGACCCTCCGCCCTCTTCGTCGATGAGGTCAGCGATGAACATGAACCGCCTCACCATCAGCTTGACACTCCTCAGTACCATTCACCCATCCCCTCAATCGATTGTGCTATCCATCAGCTTGACATCCCCCAGCGCCAAGCTTCCGCCTCTTTCGACCCCCTTCGCCAGCCACGTTCGATTGCGCCTCGGGTGATCTCTCCTCATACGACTCCTCCTAGCGCGATTGCTCCTCCGATTCCTCCCAGAAGATTCCATTCGCCTCAATCTTCTGGGTTCGCTGCTTCGATCCCACAGGGCGTCTGTCAGATCGAGAACCTGGACTCCGACCCTTCTTTTTACTTTTCACCTTATACCCCCAGCCAGCAGTAAGCTGCTTTTTGTTGTTTCCTCAGATTATAAAGCACGGTAGCCGCAGTAGATAGGCTATATCATAATCAACCTTGCTCTCTAACTGTCATGTTTTCTCATACGTATATGGTTTGACCACAAAACCTTGTGTTGGGTTTGTAGGATTTGGGTGTTTACAGCAGAGGCATTACATGGACCACCGAGCTTTTCAGCTTTAGGGCATTAATAAGACACCGGCTCTTTCCACGTGCAAAAATCCAAGTTCCGTCTCCTCTGTGGCGTCTAATAACTTGGCTAAAACATTGAGACAAGTACGTCGAGGAATCGCCATAGACCGACTTCCAATGTCCATTGAGATACTCCCAGTCGTTTGGAAGAGTCTTACTAGTGCGTAAAGTTTGCACAAGAAAGCTTCAAAACTTTTCCGATTGGCTAAGTGGTAAGAAACGGCGACAGATGACTTGCTTGACTTTTAAGAATGCGCTCAGAGCAAAGAAGCTGTCCATGAGTTGACTGTGTCTTTGTTACAACACCAGGGTATGTATTCTCTTCCCTCTAAGCCTCAAAGTCCGGGCCAGAGAAGACTCGACGCGGCGCGGCAAGATCAACAGCCCGTAGACTGATTTGCAGCGAGGGGTACGATTCAGCCTGCTTCGACATTGACTAAAGAAAGAGCTCGTTCAATCAGTCTCAGGCTTGGGTTTGCCACCAAATATTCCCCTGACGAATAGCTGAACAAGTCAGTGAGATGGGACTAGAACTGCAACCCTACTAGCAAGGCAAGGCTAGCCCATCAAGTCAGTAGACAGAGACGAGCACAGCCAACGCATCTGCCGCACAAAGCCGAGCAGGCCATCAACGAGGGTTGGATAAGAGAAGTGTCCAGCTTGAGTGAGAACTCGCATGCCGCACTTTCCTCACATTCCAGGCTGGTACATACATGTGTATCATTCACGCTTATCCGCAGAAGCGCAGGAGAATGTTGTATTCTAAACCCTCGTATTGGCTTTCCGGAGCGCTCCGGTCTGATTAGACGTGTGCCCAAGACGTAGCGTGCAGTCCACCTCCTAGTCCTACCCGTTGCGCATACATGGCGAGCACGAGCCGTCCTTCTTCAAGGAAAAGGCTCTCTCTGTCTTATCATAGCTACGATTAGAAGATGAGCAGCCTACATTGACACCACTCCCTTCTGACTAGGGGTCCTCGGCTTCCAAATATCACCGCTTGCACGTTGACGAAGCCTCAAACGGTCCAGTACTTCGGCAACTGTCCCTGCTCCGGCCGTAAGAAGAACGCATGTAATCGGCCATCGATTGCCACGTCCTGCATGTAAAAGTCGCCCTCTTGTTATATGCAGTATATGCAGCCGAGGCTTTTTCCGGTATCCTCCCACGTCCCGCTATCTGACTCGTAGACGGGCAGTCCGGAGGCTCATACTCCCGACGAAAACAACGAATTCAGTCCCGGGGAGGAGCGGGGAGGAAGAAAGGGGAAGAGAGAAAAGTTCCCGCGGATTGGGGGCGTGCATCGCGCATGATGCAACAGCACGTCCTTCCCGGCCGTAGCGGAGAAGGGGGGAGGGGAGGAGAGATTTGGCGCCCGCTGCCGTCCGGCTGCCGGATCGAGGTCCGGACCTGGGTTCAAGGGTTTGTATAGTCGAGGTTGGCGGGATCCAGCCAGTGTCACAACTTCCACGCGGTATGCTGTGAGAATGCGGTTTGCTCAAGCAAGGTAAGACGCGGGACAAAGGAGAGGAGGGGTGGGGGCAGAGCGAGCACGACCGCTTCGGGGATATATCTCTTCGCCTCAGAGGTAGTGACTGCGATGGCAGCGAAAGTGCTGACGAGCCTCGCATGGGGAATTGGCTTTCAACTCGGTGAAACTGAAGCGCGGATGATGAACGAGTTTCCGGGCCCCTTGTCTTTTGTGCAGATTGAACACGCCATATTTCCTGCCTGCCTTGAGATATCGCTCCGACTGGGCAGTCAACGTCGAGACCATGCCGATGGAGAGAGAACAGCTGCCCACACTATTTACCCATGATGAACAGCGATTTGCGCCGAGACATTCCCCTGTGAAG
The DNA here is from genome assembly GCF_030869305.1 of Colletotrichum tamarilloi. Lineage (NCBI taxonomy): Eukaryota > Fungi > Ascomycota > Sordariomycetes > Glomerellales > Glomerellaceae > Colletotrichum > Colletotrichum tamarilloi. The sequence goes on from NW_026849398.1 coordinate 739,564, forward strand.
ATGTCTTGCTGAGATGGAAATAGAAAATCTGTGCTCCGTACAGGGCTCTTTGGAGTAACTCTCGCCTTGACCCAGAACCTAGAAATTGGTTTCGTTGGTTAGCAGTGCTCGTCTTTGCTGTGCAGATCCATGGATGCCGTTTATTTCGGCGCGCCATACTTTCGCGGATGCGCAATGAAACTCAAAATCAGACGAGGAGGTGCTTCTATTTGTAAACAAACTGCTTTCCTTGACCATAGTCTGCAGTCGTTCTGCATGTCAAACGCCGACGTTTAATTAAAGGTCTATGAGCACATTCGCAACGTTTGCATGGGTGTAGTTGTGAGGTAAGTGATAGTGAGTACCCATGCCTTGACTCAACCCTCCCTCCAGGAACATACTTGGTTCTAGCTTCCTCGGCCCTGATGTAACCTCTACCAAATTTCTCAGACGTTAGACTAAGCAAGCGTGTGTGTGCCAGTGTGGAGAGAAGGAGGAAGAAGACAGGCGCAAAGACGGGAAAGGGGGGGGGGGGCGTGGCACATTCTTCTTGGCCACGAGGTATCTGCACGAAGTACGGATGGAAATATTAGAAGAGTTCCGAAATGATTTACTCTGCAGCGGGAAGTCAAAATCCTCGGGCCGGGCCAGTAGCCTCCCATCCTCTGACTCTGCTTCTCAAATCAGAACCAGCAGAAACCTCCGGAGCTGGGATGGGGGGGGGGGGATGAAGAAAAAAAGAAGAAAAGAAAAGAAACGCACAAAAAGCATAATACAGGTCATCTGTCAGGAATCACAGGGGGTGGTGTGCAAAAGGGAGAAAGAGAAATCAAACAGAATTGAACGATATGGGATGGAGGGGCGTGTAGCGAGGCTTGAAGTGGTGAGCAAGAGAATACAGAAAATAAAAGCGAAGACCAAAAACCGGCCAACAACCATTGACCCTTGGAAGAAGGCTCTCGAGGTGTGGTACGCAAAGGCCGATGACTGGCCGCCCGGCGACCCCACTTCTTGACCGGTCAGCGGGGCACCGGTGACCGGGGTGCCACTTTTTCTTTTCCATCATCTCGCGAAACCTCACAGCACACCGTAAAGTTTGCGCCGGCCCTCAAAAGGCTCAAGCTCACTCCCCCCCCTTCGTTTCTCTTTCCCTACCACACCAGAAAGAAGCTTCAAATCACATTTGACACGTCGAAAAACTGGATCCAAATTACCGGGATCTGAGGAAAAGTAGAGTACGCAGCGCTACGGTATTCCCTGTCTAGTGAACAATTCGTCAATTTGTCAAGTTGCGCCCTCACCTTAGCGTCCGTTGTCTGTCAGATTTGCTCCGTAGCTGTCAAGAAAACTGCAAGCCCGTTGTCAATCCTCCTCCATTCCGACCCCCCAGGCCCTTTTATACCTCCTTCATTCCAACCCGTCCCGTCCCGTCCGGGACACCCCACCGTTTGACACTCCCTCCGTCACAGTGACAGCTCCTTCTCATCACCCCCTGCCACCACGCCAATATACTAGACTGGACCCCTGGAAACAACATCTCTCTCCCACACACACAGTGTGGAAGACATCTGTAATATCCCCTATCTCAAATTGTGATCAAACGACATACGACGAGGCTAGCCACGACGTGGAAAGCTGCCGATTGGGAGCCTTCCTTGACTAGTGGTGGGTGGTGACGACCAGATTGACAGCCCCAAACCAACAAATTTCCCCTGCATCCATAGTCGTCGCTTGACAGGCACCAGGATAAGTACCTACCCAAGCTCTTGCGATCTTCGTTCTGCCTTCGCAATTTTAGGTTCTGACGGCGTACTCCGTACAAACACTTCATCTCCTGAGAAGTGAGGAAAAACATTCCAGCCCAAAATCACACTAAGACATCACGCACTAAACCCCCTTGGAATGGTTCCACGGGCCAGAGCAGAGCCTCATTGACGTTGGAAGTTCCATGAGGCTGACACAAGCCAAGACAACCCCAGCCGGCGCTAAGAGAGAACAAAGGAAACGGGAAGACGTTTATGGAGAGACGTTCAGGTACTCAACCTACCCAATCTCAACGACATCTTGTCACTCATCACTCTTGCATGAGGAGTTGAAGGGGGGGGGGGGGACTGGGCGGCCGGGGGCAAGGAAGGCACGAACAGGAGGAAGCAACCCAAGAGGCTCAGAGGTGGCCCGGGATTGGCGGGAGCATCTGCGCTAGCCCCGAGTTAGCAGCCCGGTG